>NW_022146504.1:0-749582 GCF_002938485.1 Sitophilus oryzae
CTGGTTAGGACTAGAATGACCTCCATTGCTGCTGTTGGACATGTTCTCATGGCACCTGTGATGCAGATATATGCCAGTCTCTGTACTTTGCACTGGTTTTGCCTTGCTATACGTTGCTCTAGTTTTGTGTACCAAGCAACTAGTCCATAGGTAATCATGGATCTATCCTATTACTATCATGTTATACAACCAGCGTAAAATGTTAGGGGCGCAGCCCCACCTTTTTCCGGCCAGTCTTCTGCATATCATGGGAGCCTTTGTGGCTTTGCTGGTAATGTTCTTAATATGCCTGTTTCAGAGAAGTTTACTTTCGAGGGTTATTTCCAGATATTTCACTTGCTGAGATGGCAGTATTTCCTTTCCATCTAGATAGATTCTTTTCAAGATTTTCAAACTTCGCTTTCTGGTGAATGGCACTACCGCTGAGTTGATGCTCAGCCTGACAGTCCTGCACCATCTCTCATCGATGCGGAGTCCTCTTTGGATAATATCACACTTCATGTTCCCCTCGTGCAATCACGGCTATGTCATCTGCATACCCTATGCAGTAGGGGGACCTCCAGTTGGTAGGTACCAAACTCCACAGTAGGGGGAAGGTCACTCCACCTTGTAGAGTTCTTGCGTTGTTTTAACAACTACACTTTTGGCACCTATCTTAGCCTCTGCTGTTCGTGTTGAGGACATTTCCCAAAACCAGCGAATTATCGTACTCTTAATCCCTCTTGTTTCCAGAGATCGCTTGACCACCTTGTGAGGTTTGGTCAAACACACCTGCAATGTCCAAGAAGGCAAAAAGTGCTATTTCTTTGCTATCCAGGCTTGCCTGTATTAGCTCGGTTAACTGGTACAGAGCAGTTTCTGTGGATCTGCTCGCTCTATATGCAGGCTGACTATCGTGCAGTGGTTTAACCTTTAGATGATTTACTCTAATATGGTTGTCCACTACTTTCTCCATCGTTTTTAATATGAACGATGTAAGACTAATGATTTAGGCCTAAATGATTTAGGGTTGGCCCAGTCAGTTTTGCCTATTTTGGGTATGAAGATTACTTTTGCTCTTCTCCAGATGGTTGGTACATATCCAATCGCTAAGCTGCTTCTTGTAATGTTTAATAGATGGTGGGTAGCTACTTTCCGACCCTTCTTTAGAAGGGCAGGAAAAATCCCATCTACTCCTGCTATTATATAAGGCTGAAAGGTGTCAATAGCACATTTCAGTTTTTGTTCTGTTATTACTAGCTTGACCATATCCCAGTCTTCCATGCGAGGATTGTGGGTTTCGATAATTTAAGTAAGCTATTTTTTTAAATAAAAATACCCAAAGTATATTTTAACTACATTATTGAGTATATTATTTAAATTGGTAGATTTACGATTATATATGCTTTTAGTATTTTTTTATCCAAATACCAAATCAAACCAAAACATTTTTTGTATTTTCGAGCTAGTCAAAGGAACAAGTATTTTACATTCGGTTTTAGTAATAGATAACTGAATGGCATAAGTAAAAATGTATAGTTATTTATGAAGTTTTCTGTTTAATTGGGCAAATGGGTATCTACAGTATTTCCAAATATGAACCGACTAGACATCTTGTGACTTTATTTACTGTAACTTGAATAGAGATAAATGGAAAAAAAATCAGTAAAACGAATAAATATATAGTAGCGAACATAAAGAATTTGCAATTACACGGAAGCATTCATCAAGGGCATTTCCACAAATATAAATCAATCTGGATTAAACGTATTCACAGACGGCTGGATGCCAGAATTCCAGGCTCCGCAACGGCAATCGTCCTGGATAGAACGCGTGTTCCGGAGGCCGTAGCTGTCAGAACAAGATGGAAATTGCAGCCGATTATTTATAGCTGAGACTAGGTCTACTGTACCTGCGGTAAATTAAGCAGCAAATTAAACTTGACTACAATTCGCTTTGACTCTTTCTTCAAATAGATCCTGTAATAAAAATCGAAAATTTGAGAAATCGCTTTTTATTCAAAATCTGAGCCAGATAAGTATAGGAAACCCTAATATAATTTGAAAGAACTTTTAAACCTGCTTCGACTTATTTTTAATATATATTTATATACATACTGTTGCATTTGAAATAACGAAGTTTTTATGTAAAATCCATCCATCCATATCCATATCAATCCATCCATTCCATACATATATAAAAGCTCAAGGGTTTTTTTGTTGCATCCATCCCGCCGAAACCGCTTTACCAATCTTGATGATTCTTTTTTAAATGAAAGATATATATGTGTAGATTTGTTATGAAGTATTTTTGTAGTGCTTAATGGCTATTTCTTTGTGTAAAACGACTAAATACTAAAACATACCTGAAAAACACCTACACACAATACCTCCAGAAATAAATTATTTGTCATTGTCAGTGGTGTGTCAGATTATATATTACGTTTTTAGATATTTTAGAGGGAATTCATGCCGCCAGCTTTACATACATCAATATTAGCAGAAAGGTTCGTTTAAACGACACTAGTGAATTAGCTACACAAAGCGATTTTAGGAAATTCATCCTCTTAGAGAGTAAAATTATCTCGGAACAGTTTGTTGTATGAAAATCCCTTACTATTTGGTCTAGAAGAATGAAATCCTACAAAAAGAATTAGAAGAAATTTTTGAAATTCATCAACCAAATGGGTAAAGTTTAGTAAAAATTTATATAAAACTTGGTGACCTCTGGATTATACACATAAAAATTTGCACAAAGGATCATTTAAAAGACTTGACTCAATTATCTGACATAGCGAATTTATAAAATTTATACACTTAGAGAGTAGAATAGAGAATGAAAGTTTGCTGTACGAAAATGCATTACTATAACATCTAGAAGTATAAAACTTTACATAAGAGTTTATTTAGTGACACCAATAATATGAACGAAATATTTCTCCTTCAAACCATCTTTCTAAGAATAAAAAATAACGTAGTAATAGGGTAGATTATTAGTGCTCTTCAAGAAAAGCAACAATTGAAAACTTTATATGTCACATCTATATATTTTCGTAATACAGTTTATATGGGACCATAGGTAGGGTTGTATCCATAGAGGATAAATAGTCATTTCACTATTTATTATTTTAGAGAGATTTTATTTTTTCAGATTTTGCAAAATTTCGACTTTGGTTCGAGTTCTAAAACACCCTATACATAATTAAGAAATAAAACACCACCACTGAAGAGCGCTATTCACCCTCTATCCAACCATACATAATTAGTTTTAGTCAATGGAAGTAGTGAGAAAAATTTGAATAAAAGTGTTAAAAAGCAAGATTTTAAAATCATTTTGGGGTCAAAATTTAAAAACTTCTTTGAAATACTTTTATTTCGATAACTTCTAGATCTATTAAGAATATTTATTTCAGACGGGTCTAATTAAAAGTTTTATTTTTTTTATACAAAGTGTGTCATAAATCCATATACAGGGGATGAAAAAATAAAAAACGGTTTTTAAATTTTCGAATTTTTTTAAATAGTACATAATAGTATTTGAAGAGAATAAAAATTCTCCAGAAATTGGCCTATTGACGGCTCTTTATAAATTTTAAGTAAAAAATGTGTAATAAGTGAAAAATAACAAAATTGATTCTTTTTAAAGGATATACAGGGCCGAGTGCATATAATTTCAGCGGTAGTATATTTTGACCACAGAAACGCAGATTTTTTGAGATTTTTTTTTGGAAAAATTGGAATTTTTTGAAAAAATGTTTGGATTTTTTTTTTAGTTTTTAGTTAAAAATCAAAATTTCTTGATAATACGGCAACATAGGTAGTAGATAAAATTTAACACACAGAAAAACCCGAAAAGATCCAGTGGTTCTCAAAATTTAAGCAAAAAATGGAAAATAATACCAAGAAAATCGACAATTAATTGCAAACTTCCATAGGAAATACGAGGAATAACTGTTAAAATCATAGTTTAAATAGTGCAATTGTAAGACTCACTAGCTCTATCCATAAAAAGGTAATCAATAATTTAAATCAATGCATGAAATATTCGAGGTAAAACGCGAACGACTTTTTCCTAAAAGATACGATTTAGTATTATTGAATAAATATTTCTTAAGAAACGAAAAGTTAGGCATCAAAACTTGTATTATTTCCGAAATTCGTTCATAAGAAGCAGTTTTATCTAGCACAAGATTTATATACGAAGCAAAATACATACGTATACACGCAGTAGTCACAACAGCAATGTGTAAACAGAGTTTAAACGTAATACACAAGTACTGTATATTACAATTATATCTTTCTAGAACGAAAATTAGGAAGGCAAAACTTTGTATTTTCCAAAAGTATCTCGATCGTAAGTTCAAGAGAAGTAGCCTTAAAATTGTTCCATTTTTGTTTCGTATTAAATGTACCATTTTTTTCCATAAAATGGATTAAGTGGTTAAAAATAAAATTCTTACATTTTTTTACATCATGGAACGCAATAGCGCAAATAACACAATAATAATAATTATTTACACTGCAGAAACCAGAAGAAAACACTGTAAAAGAACAGAATTTGTATAAAAATGTATTAAAAATATAAGTACCTAGTATAACAACATACTAAAATGGTAAACACTGGTATATCGTCACGATTTGGTGGACCTCCTTTAGTCATTTTTTTCTCTTCTTTTCCCTCCAAGCAGTTGGTTTGTTAGCATTCATCGAGATTAACAATCTCAGATTGACAATCTCACACTTAAATTTTATATGACACTGATTATTGAATATTAAACATACCTGTATATTGATCCATCAATAACTTACCGAATATCAGTGTAAGAAGTTCTTTGAAGTGTTTAAATCTTTCTTTCTCAGGTCCATTTAGATTTTTATTATTTCCAAATTAAAAAAAAATATATTGCGAGCTAACCTCTTTATCGTTATACGAGAATATTTGGAGTTTTCATTCATTGGAGTCAAAATTTGGTGAATTGGGTATCGAGTAAGGGAATAAGAGTCGCTGCTATAATATTAATAATACTCTTAGGAAGGTGTAACAAGATATATAATTAAAAACTTGTGCTTACCTTAAAATCTCTTTTAAACTACACACAAACAGAACATTTATACAGAGCTTCCGAATGATAAAACATTAATGGCTGCTAACATATACCACTCCTAGAAAGGAGAAAGGAAAGAGAACACATAAGATACACTTGGTCGGTGTATCTACGCTGAGGCTAACCGCGCGTGCGCACACCTTCATTTCATGCTAGAATGTAGACACAACAGTACACTATTACAAAGTGTCTATATAGAAATTTATATTATGTGTATACGTCACATTTTTACAAGGTGTGTTCTATAGGCACAACTATGATACGAAGTATCACACGTACATATGACATATACATTGTATGTCTCATATACCGACGTCAGATTTCATCATTTTAATAATTATTTGTTACGTTACAAAAAACTCTTTAGAATCTTGAGTGCATACGGTATACAACTAGTAAACACTGTATCACACAATTATATCAATATAAACCTGCGTGTATTCCATATGTATATGTTAGAACTAGATGAACACTTAGGTTCACTTTAACATATTTGGTTTCTCCTGTGTCTCCCTTGTAGAAACGTAATTTCATTTGGACGTGCTGTATGGGTTGTTTAATGCGTTCATGTGCCGGCGCCGGCGCCGGCGGTACGGCTCCCACACATATTTCATAATAAATTACCTACTACTGAAAATACAATGGAATCTTGCTTTTTGTGCAATCAAGACCAAAACCATCGAGGTAGGGGAGCGGGGGGCACGTTGTTACACGGGTAAGAAATTACATACCTTTTTTACCGGGATTTTAAACTCTTTGGTGGACATAAGTGGACTCATTTGTTTTCTTATAACATCGTGCATTACATAAAAATGATCAGTGACCCGCCAAGCGCCAAGCTGCTAAGCTGTGTGCATGTGTCTCGATTTGAACCAAGAAAGTAAACAAATCCTTTACGAAATCTTTGATTCCTGATGTCTAATTTTTTATTTTCTCAAAAAATTTAACCTTGAACGTTCATAATATATATTTACCTTTAATTTGCAATGTTGTTTTTTTCTACTATCGATATCCATTAATGCTGACTTCAATTTTTATTTAGAAACGTGTCATGGGGCAGGTAGTTATATTTGTTTACACTCACAAAAAATTACCATGCCTTGAATTGTACCGTTCGTCTTCATATTTGAAAAATTCTAAATATTCCTAGTGACGCAGATTCCCGGCGTAGGATATATTATCGCTTCCACAACGTATATGGTATTGACTCAGCTGAAGTGGATGCGGATCTTTCTGCCTTCAGGTCCTTCTTTTCAACGGAAAAACTTCAACAGCTTCAGAGAATTAGGGAAAGTCATACCAAGTATTTCCCCAATGGCTCTCCAAATAAAAGTAATTTTTTTAGGTGAAATGACGCGAACAGAGGATCAAGCAACCTCTGAAAAACTAGACGATAGCAAGCTTAGTGTTTTTTAAATTAATATTCAGTCCTTAAGACATAAAACGGATGAATTATATCTTTTATTAGAAGAGCTCAATTTTCCAGAAATTGTTGCCATAACTGAACATTGGTTAAATATGGATGAGCCTGTATTTGTCAAAACTTACACTACAGTAACTTAGATTCAATAGAAGTAACTCATCTCATGGAGGTATTATGATAATGTCTACTAACAACGACTTTACGGCAGTAACTAAGTTCGATACTCTAATCTCCGAAATTTTTTTTTAATTTTCCGTCGGTTATCATAATGCTTTTGACCTTTATATTATTTGTATTTACAGAACATCTGACGCTGACGTGCATATTTTCAGTCAAAAATTGCTAAGCTTGCTTGAATCCCTACCTATAAAAAGTAAATTGATTTTGTGTGGCGACCTAAATATTGACTTTTCCAGTGTGTGTGCAGCTAGGGAGTCCATTTTTCATTCTTTTGGTATACTCATGCATGTTGACTCACCAACTAGAATAACTAAAACTGGCTCTAGTACTATAGATTATGTCGTGTCGTCTTTTGACACGGAATTCGTTGACTGTAGAGTCCTTCACGCAGGTTTCTCTGATCATGGGGCAGTATTGACAACGTTTTTGCCACAATCCAAATGCAAAAATACCTCGCGCAAATTGGGCCGTATTTTTTCGGATAAAAATTTTCTAAATTTTCACCACCTATGTCTAACAACTGAGTGGGTTGTCCTCTCGGCTGACGTCGATTCCGAATTTTCTAGATTTATAAATACCTTGTCTAATCTGGCGTGCAAGGCGTTTCCTCTTAGGCCTATCAAAGTAAGCAGGTATACCCTGTCTACGACCGGCTTGCGTATATCTGCAAGAACATGCGCTCATTATCTCACCTTAAAAAATTCACAGACAGCGTTTTCTTTCATAATTACGGAAAACTTTATAGAAGGGTTTATCGTAAGACTATAAAAGCTGCCAAGGACATTTATTATAATGGGAGGCTAGCCAAATCCGGTAATGTTGCTAAAGAGACTTTGGGGCTATTGTAAATGACTTAAGGAATAAGACTTCTTCGTCTGGCACAGTCTTTAATTCACCTGAAGATTTAAACACTTACTTTGTTAATGTGGCTAAAAATTTAGTGAACACCATAACTCCTTCTCATGATTCACTTTCATATCTCCCTAAAGCAAATGAGATAAGAAGCACAGTTTCTTCTTCACGCCCGTAGCATTAGATGAGCTCCGTAGTACAATTAAAAGTATTAAAAATAAATTCTCATCTGGGACTGATGGGCTTACTCTCAAAATGTTCTCTGAACTTCCAGAATGCACATTAATCTATCTTACTACTTTAATTAATGAGTCATTCCAAAAAGGAGTTTTTCCAAACTGCCTTAAGACAGAATAATTATTCCTCTGCATAAAGGAGGAGATAAAGATCAAGCTTCGAACTATCGCCCAATTGCTCTCCAGCCCACATTATCTAAGATCATTGAATGATTGGTTAAAAAAAGGCTTCTATCTTTTCTCCTTAAATATAAAGTACTTTCTACCCATCAATTTGGATTTCTAAGTAACAGTTGCATAAATGATGCTATGTTCGACCTTTTTAATAATGTATACTCTAGCCTGAATAACCATCACTCTACAGCTACAATTTTCTGTGATTTTTCTAAGGCTTTCGACTGTGTAAATCATAATATCTTAATTAACAAATTGCAAAACTATGGATTCAGGGGAGTGCCGCTCGAATGGCTTAAGTCGTATCTTGGCAACAGAACGCAGCTTGTGAGGATTGATACGTCTATGTCTTCTTGTAAGCCTATAGAATGTGGTGTCCCTCAGGGTTCAGTACTTGGCCCTATTTTATTTCTGGTGTTTATCAACGACATTGCAAATCTAGACATCAGCGGTACAATGCCAAGAAAATATACAATCATTTGCCTTCGAATATCAAGTCACTTTCATTCTTTCCCGCATTTCGCAAAGCTCTGAAATTATACTTACTGGAGAGAGCCCTATATGCGGTAAACGACTTTTTTGTTGATGTTTAATCATGAACAATTTAGAATTTTAATTTTAATATTTTGATCATCTCACACACTGGTTAAAGGTCTAGTATTTAATATTTTATAACTCTTGATTTTATGTTATTATAACATGATTTTATCCATTTACAGTTTTCCTTTTGTAAAATTTTCTAGATACGCCTGTGTTCTGCAATGTCCATATATGTTTTATTTGTAATTTTATGACGTAATTTTTTTTTTAATTGATTTGTATTGTATGACATTTTTTGTATTATTTGTATATTTGTTTTTGTGCTTTTTTTGTTTTGCTTTGTCGATGAAGCTGTTTTGGCTTTTTGTACAATAAAGCGTTGTTTTTTTTTATTCTTTGTTTTGTTTTTCAGAATGAGAAACTGTAAAAGAAAAACAGAAAGAGGTACAACTAGTCAGAAGTTTATGAATCCCCTGCAGCAGAAGTACTGCAGAATAAAACGAGCATTCGTAAAGCAAGCGAAATGTTTAATTTGTGTCCGATGTCCGTATCGAGGTATGTCAGAAAAAACAAAAACAACGAAAGTTGTTCATTGGGTTACGTTAAACCTAAATCTGTATTCTCACAAGAAACAGAACATAAATTAGCTTCTTATGTACTCAAAAGTTCAGAAATATATTTTGGTTTACTACCAACAGGAGTCCGAAAACTAGCTTATCAATGAGCTGTAAAACTCGAATTAACAAAACTTCCCCCCAGCATATGACTGGGCCAGACTGGTTTGAAAGTTTTATTGATAGAAATCCTCAACTATCTCTACGAACACCAGAAGCTACATCTTTGAGTAGAGCAACGTCGTTCAACAGAACCAACGTTAAATATTTTTTTGACAAGGCTTACTCCAAAAATATGAATTTACTGCTTCGCGCATATGAAACGTTGACAAAACAGGTATCACAACGGTACAGAAGCCTAAAAAAATAGTTGCTGCCCGGGGTCAAAAACAGGTCGGTGGGATCAATCACATCTGCCGAAAGAGGAACACTTATAACACTTGCATGTGCTATAAATGCTGCTGAAAATTCAGTTCCGCCGATGTTAGTCTTTCCCCAAAATGAGATACACGGATCTTTTTCTCCATGCTGTAGAATATCATAATTACTCATAAATGTTAAAAGACTATTTAAACAGATCTCTTTTGTTTATAACGCTTTGAAATCATAAAAAAATGATTTATTATTGATGACTTTGTTTATTTATTTACCGTAACATCGTGCCCCGAAGATGTAACAACTAGCCCCAAATCGGGGTAAGTTGTTACAATCGACGTTATTGGTTAAAATGTGCATTGTGCAAAAATTACATATTTATTTTTAAATAACATTTACATAACTTTACAATCATATTTTAATAGCTGAATAGACATACTAACGATAAAAGTAACCAAATGTATAAATTATTTAATAGCTTTTGTCATATTGACAAAATTATCTAAAAATTGTAACAACGTGCCCCCCGCTCCCCTATTCATCCATTAAGCAACATCAGATTAGAGAAGTTTCACTGTATCTCTCTATCACTGTACCTTGAAACATTGTTTTTTCAATTCAAGATACATATATAGATCATATAAAATAAACTTTTAGTGACATGATTAAGCTTGACCGGTACAGCGTTGCCCACTTTTACATATTTTCTTTTAATCAAATATTTTAGGAAACAAAAATAAATTAATTCATCATAATCATTCTCAGCTTATTCAACCATTTCCATTTATGGTGTAGCCTCCCTCACATTTTTAGATACTCTCTTTGTAGTTGGGCCATTGTTGTTTATTGATGGCTATGCGGGCCCAAGTTTTTCTTCTTCTTCTTTCTCAGCCTGGTTCCATCCAGTGTTGGATATAGGCCTCTTCTAGATTTTTCCATGCTTCGCGATCTCTAGCCAATCTTATCTATTGTCTTCCCGCCACTGCCCTGACATCATCGACCCATCTCTTTTTGGGTCGGCCCACACTTCTTGTTGTTCCCCTAGGTCTCCCCTAGGACATGGGTTTTCTTAGTTATTCATTCTTAGTTAAAGCATTTTTGGTAAACTCTGTCTCAAATAGTTTCTGCAAAATAAAATTAATTTTCTTAAAAAGGTCCGATTAAATTTATATCTCCGAAACTAAAGTTCCAAGAAAAGTCGTAATATATCTACAAATTCATTTACCCACTAGTAGATATAAAAAGCATTTTTGGTAAAATCTGTCTCAAATAGTTTCTGCAAAATAAAATTAATTTTCTTAAAAAGGTCCGATTAAACTTATATCTACGAAACTAAAGTTCCAAGAAAAGTCGTAATATATCTACAAATTAATTTACCCACTAGTAGATATAAAAAGCATTTTTGGTAAAATCTGTCTCAAATAGTTTCTGCAAAATAAAATTAATTTTCTTAAAAAGGTCCGATTAAACTTATATCTACGAAACTAAAGTTCCAAGAAAAGTCGTAATATATCTACAAATTCATTTACCCACTAGTAGATATAAAAAGCATTTTTGGTAAAATCTGTCTCAAATAGTTTCTGCAAAATAAAATTAATTTTCTTAAAAAGGTCCGATTAAACTTATATCTACGAAACTAAAGTTCCAAGAAAAGTCGTAATATATCTACAAATTCATTTACCCACTAGTAGATATAAAAAGCATTTTTGGTAAAATCTGTCTCAAATAGTTTCTGCAAAATAAAATTAATTTTCTTAAAAAGGTCCGATTAAACTTATATCTACGAAACTAAAGTTCCAAGAAAAGTCGTAATATATCTACAAATTCATTTACCCACTAGTAGATATAAAAAGCATTTTTGGTAAACTCTGTCTCAAATATTGAAATAATAAATATATGAAAATTAAACATAATAAATCTTGCAAAAAATAAAAAGTCATATGAGACTGAAATGCTTAAAGTAGTTGGAGGCCCAGGTTATCCATAAGGCACTTTATTGGAAAAGAGTAAGAGAAGCCTTTTTTTAGAAAACACTAGAATAAGTATGGAAATTTCTATAATATGGCAATCACTTACAAAACGTACCAATGCTGGCGTCCTTCGTGGACTTGGTATTGTAAAAATACCTATGTCACATAATATATTGATTTTAATAATTTTGTAGACATATGGTGTACAGCTATGAGAATATCACAAATCGGGTCGCATTTATCTAAGACAAGATCAAGACAATAAATTAAATCATTCTTGTCTGAAAAAAGGAATTACATTGGAGTCACAACGCTTCAATAGACAGTTGCATAACATTTCTATAGGTGTTATGTAGGATTAGAGAATTATTGCAAACCAAGATACCACAATAAACATCTCGACACAAACACCGTTTAGTTCTCATTTTGAAGAAAGTTGAACAGGTGTATCTGATTAATCCGCCGATCAAACGGCGGCTCAATAGCTGACAATTCTTTTAATCCGGTAGAAGCTTTATGAAAACTGTGTTAAAATAAGGCCGTGTGAAAGGAAAAAAAGCTGCTCTTTAGTCGGCTCGAAACTACTTGTTGTGTTACTGTTTGTCTATATGTTTAGGAATATGTAGGGCATTGTTTAAAGTAGGCAGTTTAGATAACACAGTTACACAGATGATAGGTATACGGTGTGTGAAAAGGAAAGTGTTATTCGTGTAGCTTGTCGAAAAAAGCTCCCAGGAATATACTTATCTACAGGATTTTTAGGCAATTGGTCTGTTGCAAGTTGTTCGGATATAATTTAAATATTAATTCGAATGTTCCAGATTAAGGAGTTTTATGGTCTACTTTCATTTTTAATAAATTTATGTTGCCTCTCCTTTAGAAAATGCCTAATTTTAATGAAATATTTACAATAATTTTTTAAATATTATACAGGTTGCTCATAAAGATCCAAACCAAAAACACGTCAATTAAAGACAATTTTCCGCGAAATTTTTTTTGTAATTTTTTGTTTGTGTTTTGTAATTTTCGATAACTTTTTTGGATTTTTTTAAATCTTTGTTAAAAATATAATATCTTTAGTAAATTTAGAAGAACGAAAAACCAGAAAAATGTCCCATATAGCACGTCCAAATGAAATTACGTTTCTACAAGGGAGACACATGAGAAACAACATATGTTAAAGTGAACCTAAGTGATCATCTAGTTCTAACATATACGTATGAGATACACGCAGGTTTATATTGATAGAATTGTGTGATACAGTGTTTACTAGTTGTATACCGTATGCACTCAAGATTCTAAAGAGTTTTTTGTAACGTAACAAATAATTATTAAAATGATGAAATCTGACGTCGGTATATGAGACATACAATGTATAAGTCATATGCATGTGTGATACTTCGTGTCATAGTTGTGCCTATAGTACACACCTTGTAAAAATGTGACGAATACACATAATATAAATATCTATATAGACACTTTGTAATAGTGTACTGTTGTGTCTACATTCTAGCATGAAATGAAGGTGTGCGCATGCGCGGATAGCCTCAGCGTAACACACCGACCAAGTGTATCTTATGTGTCCTCTTTCCTTTCTCCTTTCTAGGAGTGGTATGTGTTAGCAGTCGTTAGCAGCCATTATTGTTTTATCATTCGGAAGCTCTATATAAATATTTTGTTTGTGTGTAGTTTAAAAGAGCTTTTAAGGTAAGTACAAGTTTTTAATTACCTTGTTCAACCTTCCTAAGAGTATTATTAATATTATAGCAGCGACTCTTCCCTTACTCGATACCCAATTTACCAAATTTTGACTCCAGTGAATGAAAACTCCAAATATTCTCATATAATGATAAAGAGGTTAGCTGAGTTAGCTCTGCAATATAATTTTTTTTAAATTTGGAAATAATAAAAATCTAAATGGACCAGAGAAAGAAAGATTTAAACACTTCAAAGAACTTCTTACACTGATATTCGGTAAGTTATTGATGGATCAATATACACAGATATGTTTAATATTCAATAATCAGTTTGATATAAAATTTAAGGGTGAGATTGTTAATCTGGAAATAAAATACAACAAAGTCCAACAGAGTGCTCGTTGAATGAGTATGCTAATAAACCAACTGCTTGGAGGGAAAAGAGGAGAAAAAAATGACTAAACGAGGTCCACCAAATCGTGGCGATATACCAGTGTTTACCATTTTAGTATGTTGTTATAGTAGGTACTTATATTTTTAATACATTTTGATACAAATTCTGTTCTTTTACAGTGTTTTCTTACTTCTGGTTTCTGCAGTGTAAATAATTATTATTATTGTGTTATTTGCGCTATTGCGTTCCATGATATAAAGAAATATAAGAATTTTATTTTTTAACCACTTAATCCATTTTATGGAAGAAAAATGGTACATTTAATTCAAAACAAAAATGGAACAATTTTAAGGCTACTTCTCTTGAACTTACGATCGAGATACTTTTGAAAAATACAAAGTTTTGCATTCCTAATTTTCGTTCTAAAAAGATATAATTGGTATCATTGAATAAGTATTTCTTAAAAAGAACGAAAAGTTAGGCATCAAAACTTGTATTATTTTCTAAATTCGTTCATAAGAAGTAGTTTTATCTAGCACAAGATGTATATACGAAGCAAAATACATATGTATACACGCGGTAGTAAACATATTTTAAACGTAATACACAAGCACTGTGTATCCTACGGCACACTGTCTATCCCTTACTTTGTGTATACGTAAATGCTATACTGTGGCTACATTGTGAGGCGGACGTTTAACCTTTGTGCATACGTGTTGAACTACAATGTGTAAACGTAGCATATTTACATCGGGGGAATTGTGTCACCCTGTGTCTACATCTAATAATGTAAACTCATCGTAAATGTGATTTGATCTGCTGTATGGGGTGTTTTCAAAATTTAATCAAAAATGTTTTTTTCCAAATTTTCAAAGTAAGACTCTTTTTTCAGAAAAAAGTGTTTTTAGAAGATTTCTTCAAAATGTGTGTACCAGTTCCCTAAATACAGAAGTGCTAATGGGTTTATCTTCAATATATCTCTCTTTCATTGTATTTATGTTAACTTTCATAAGAAAGGCAGCAAAGAAAACATCAGAAACCATAAACCAATAAGCCTACTAGCAGTAACATACAAGATATATACAAAAATTATAAACAACAGCATACAAAACACGCTAGACGCTGCACAATCACGAGAACAAGCAGGCTTTAGAAGCGGCTTCAGCACGATTGATCGTGTTGAAGTACATACACTTAGGGAAACTCAGCCTCGCTATCAGCTGAAGAGTTGAACAAAAAAATACGAACTTCCACTAGCCATAGCCTTTATAGATTTTGAGAAAAACTTCTCTCAAAAATATTTACCTAGATTGACTGGGTTTTACGATTATTTCAGCTTTTAGGGCTGATGATGGGAAGTATTTTATAAGTACTATTCCCCAAACATGTTGCCCCATTCAACAAAAATAATTTTTTGAAATAAATAAACTGCCCGTCAAATTAAATACCAAAATAACAAAATAAATTTTTTTACTCATTTTCAACGAGTTGTAACTTTGAAAAAAATAGGACCAATTTTGTTGATTTTTTAGCATATTAAAGATCGGTTTTCGTAGATTGATTTGACTTTTCTAAATTTTGTATGAGATTTAGTTTTCTATGATGTACAGGGTGTAAAAAAAAGGAATGTAATTTTTGTGTTGCTGCCATTTTGTCAAAAAAAAATTAACTAGAATTATAAGTTCTGGGTATAGCTAAGAATAATATCTCGGGACGTATTTAAAATTTTTACGATAACTCATCTGGAATAAAAGATAATCAATATTTACTCTAACTTGTATTTTTTTTTACCTTTCTTAAGAGATATGCTAACAAAACTGAAATTAACTTTATAATGTTGGAACATGTTACATAAAAAGTGAATGTGAGATTTACATTATTCATCAATACCGCGTAGGCCCGTCTCATACCCGCAGAAGTTCGGCTGTTCTTCTAGGCATACTATCCACCAAGTTCCTGATAAAATCCTAGGGAATAGATTTCCATTCGTCCCTGATAGCAATCGCCAATTCTTCCTCATTCAAAAATTCTTGCTCGCTCTTGTTTTTAAGCACTTTAAGTTGCAGCTAAATTACATATTTTTGACACAAAAAGAGTTTTTACAAAAATATCAAATACGTGTCGAGATTTTATATTAACCTTATGGGCTGTTAAGTTCAGAATATTAAAAAAATAATTTTACTTTTTTGCTGGTCGTATTTTTAAGAGATCCTGTATTAAACTGCGTTAGTTAAATAATTTTTTTTTAATTTCATATTGTAAAAGTAAGGAATATCCTACAATTCTAAAGTTAATTTCAGTTTTGTTAGCATATCTCTTAAGAAAGGTAGAAAAAAAAACAAGTTAGAGTTAAAATTGATTATCTTTTATTCCAGATGAGTTATCGTAAAAATTCCAAATACGTCCCGAGATATTAGTCTTAGCTATACCCAGAACTTATAATTTTAGTTAATTTTTTTTGCAAAATGGCAGCAACACAAAATTTACAAAAACTACATTCCCTTTTTTCACACCCTGTATAACATAGAAAACTAAATCTCATACAAAATTTAGAAAAATCGTATCAATCTACGAAAAACGATCTTTAATATGCTAAAAAATCAACAAAATCCGTTCATTTTTTTCAAAGTTACAACTCTTTGAAAATGAGTAAAAAAATCGCTGTGGTATTTAATTTGACGGGCAGTTTAATTTGAAATTATTGTTAGGTTTGAATCCCTCTTCCCTCCTCGCTAGAGGTTTTGCGTTTTTGAGAAAGCTTTCCACTCGATATATCCTAAGGAAATCATAGATGCCCTAGCGAAACAAGGTATTGACAGGCCTTATATAGAAACTCTCGCTAATATATACAAAGAAGTCACAGCAAGAGTATAATAATACATAAAACAACCTCAGAATCTCCATCTGGTAAAGGACTGCGACATGGTGACGTACCTAATATCCTCAAAGATGTTTACAGCAACATTATATGAAATCTTCCGCCAACAGGACTGGACTAACAAAGGATTAAAAATAGATGGAGAATATCTACACTATATAAAATTCGCCGATGACATAGTCCTAATTGCCAATAGTCATGAAGAACTACAAGCACAAATTACTAACTAAATCCAGCCAGCAATAAAGTAGGTCTCAAAATAAACTGATTAAAAACTGAAGTAATGTACGACGAACTAGTAGACAAAAAAGACATTCTAAAAAATAACAAAACACTAGAAATAGTAGAAGAATTTTGGACATGTAATATACACCTCAGGATCTCTACTAACATAAATCAACAGAAGAATTAAGTTAGCATGGAGGAAAATCAATCAATGCGAAACCTGGACACTTAAAACGGGCCATTAAATGGGAAAATTTAAGTTTAATTATGATATGTATGTGAACCTATAGGCAAACATATTTCCTCAATATTAAGCTACGACATCGAGACTATACATATAACACGTATACATATAACGGGTGGCCAACTAAGAATGGACGCCGGCTGTATCTCAGAAACTACTTATCGTATAACTTTGGGAAAAAAATTCTATTAAGCAAATCGACCAAGAGAAATCGCTGGAAATTATTTTCAAGTTCGAAAAGTGCCCGCTAGGGGGCGTTTCTCTTATAACCATTCAGAAAACAGGGTTTTTCTCAAAAATATGCAGGTGAAAAGGTATTTTAAATATTACTATTGTAATCATACAGAAATTTGTAATTTTTTTGATACAGAGTATTTTGCTCTATCTCATAAAATAAAGTGGTGGGGGAAGGTAAAATTTGCTTTTATTAAAATAAGGATAAGGCTCGTTTAAAAGAACTTTTCTTCCTTAATGATCTCCAGTATAAATTTTGTTTCCACAATTTTTTTCGTGGTAGCTAGAGGGGGCCGTTTGACATCATAACAGATATTGCGCTTTTGCGTAAAAATTTTAAATAGGAGGCTATATTTCCCTTTGCACAGTTAAATAGAGCATAAAATTTCCAAAATATCAGCGCAAACCGCAACTTTCTATCTTCTTTCTAACCGGAGATATTAAGAGAACAAATCATGTTAGACTGCCGCTTAGGATTATATGGTCTAAAAATTATAGTAGTAGGCTAGGAAACAAAAAGAGGTAAATTGGTTACGTCAAAATATCAAAACATATATTTTAATTTCATTTTAATACCATTTAATTACTATTTATCCATGTTCGTTCTTGATTCGACCCCATAAATTAAAACTCAGGCATATTGAATCCGATGACCCAGCTGGCCATGGAAATATGCCGCTCTAGCGTCTCTATCTACTGAAGTAGGTGGTATCAAAGAAGCCCCACACATTCATAGCAAAATAAGCGGTTCCACTGCCTCAACTACATTAAATGCATCCATGCTGATGAAACTGCAACAAATGCAATTTCATCATGATGGATCCTCTAATAAAATTGGAAATTCATTTCTTAGAAATTATGGATAGTTTATATCATTCAGATAATTAAAAAAGTCCAATCATTCGCCATTCTAGAATACCTGCGCAAACATTTACCGACCAACGGTCTTGGTGCTAAACTACTTGCAGCAAGAGTAGATTTGGACCAGTAGTGCATATTGTTAAGATTCCCACCTTCGTTCGGTGCTATATGAAAAGTGACCCAAACGACATAAACTTTATAATATAATAATTAATAACACAAACAACAGGCAAAACACGAAAACAAGTGAAATCAAGGACGAACTTGGATTAATAACTAAATGACGTTACATGAAATAAACCCCTAGTTTTCGGCCATACGAAATTCGGTCGTTTTCTGTTAAAAGCAATATGGCGGCACAAAATTCCTAGAAATTTTAACAAAATTATTGATTGTCCGACTTTCGGACATTTTAATCTGAGAACTACTGAAGTATAATTAATCAAGAAATTCGTAAAAATTATATGGATGGATGATAATGTTACATAAACACGTTTAAATAATTATGACGTCATTTTTTGTGAAATTCGGATACATGAAAACTGAACTTAAACGTTTTTATATTTTGACGTAACCAATTTACCTTTTTTTGTTTCCTAGCCTACTACTATAATTTTTAGACCATATAATCCTAAGCGGCAGCCTAACATGATTTGTTCTCTTAATATCTCCGGTTAGAGAGAAGATAGAAAGTTGCGGTTTGCGCTGATATTTTGGAAATTTTATGCTCTATTTAATTGTGCAAAGAAAAGTATAGCCTCCTATTTAATTTTTTTATGCAAAAGCGCAATATCTGTTATGATGTCAAACAGCGCCCTCTAGCTACCACGAAAAAAATTGTGGAAAAAAATTTATACTGGAGATCATTAAGGAAGAAAAGTTCTTTTAAACCAGCCCTAGTTTGTTTAAATCGCGTAACCTAAACCAGAGTTATCCATATTTTAATAAATGCAAGTTTAACCTTCCCCCAACACTTTATTTTATGCACTTTCACTTTATATCAAAAAAATTACAATTTTCTCGATGATTACAATAGTAATATTTAAAATACCTGTTCACCTGTATATTTTTGAGAAAAACCCTGTTTTCTGAATGGCTATTAGAGAAACGCCCCCTAGCGGGCATTTTTCGAACTTGAAAATAATTTCCAGCGATTTCTCTTGGTCGATTTACTTAATAGAATTTGTTTCCCAAAGTTATACGATAAGTAGTTTCTGTGATACAGCCGGCGTCCATTCTTAGTTGGCCACCCGGTACTATAATAATAAATATTTTTTAGAGAGAGATATTCAATTAGCGTTACTCAAGATTACAAAAGGTATTTTGTCGAAATAAAACAGTTTTTCTGGCAAATTCGACATTCCTCCGGCTAGCTGGTGCCTCTGCCTCATTCCCAATCCCTTCCTTGATTTATGGCGGATTAAGCTTGTCGCCCACTTGGCCGTCACGTCCCGTCCAGTTCCGGCCCGTCAAAATACGGATAGGATTAAAACCATGCAAATGAATAGACTACCGCACATTAGCCCGTCACGGCACGGAACGGCGAGTGCGTCGACGGAACAGATTCCAGCTCTCCGACTCTCCCCGTCAAACGACGGTCCGTGCCGGGACGGGCTGGTCAAGTGTGCGCGGAGCCGGCCGGCGCGGCGCTGGCCTGTATTAAGTCGTGAAAGCCTGTCGATCGCATATTTGTTTTGCAGTTATTTCTGCAGTTGTTGTTGTTGAGTCCGAGAAAGCAGTCCTACGGCAAGCCTTTCTTCTTTCGATATTGCTCTTCGAAATGAGGAATTTTGAAATTATAAATTAGGTTCTAGGCATTTATTGGGCGACATTCTAAAATATTGAAAAAATTTCTTTTCGTCTTTTGATTAATGGGATGGACCCACATGTTTCTCTTTATCTTCTTTTTATTTTCTTCTTCTTGCAAAAATGCAAAATCAGAACTGCTGCTTTCAAACATAGTGACTCTGCAACTGCTACATGTAAACAAAATAAAAAGATCTTGGCAACACACGACCGCAACGTGACGGTTTGCCGGTTTCCACCGGAAAAGTGAGCGACCAAGCTCTCCGTCGCCTGCAGGTGACGGGCAGCTACGGTCCGTGCTGTGCCGGACAAGTGGGCGACAAGCTTTAGGCGGCTTTAGGCCGCGTCGAACAATCGCGCCTTACCCTATTTCACGTGTGTAAACCAATATTGTCGCACTGTCTAGTCTCAGATTTGCGGCGAATAATGTTTTTATTATGTTTCAACATTTTTATACTTAATCGATTTTTTCAAAGGCAGCTTTAGAAAGTACGTTTTTTCACGGCCGGCGCCAATACCGACAAATATTGAATCGGGCGATTTACTTAAGGATGTAACAGTACAGCTGTCGAATATAAAACAATATTTTAAAAAATATTAAAAAGCGTTAGAAATGTTAAAAAGCGAATATGTATGGTAGGCTGTTAAGATCGGCAATATTTTTTTTTAATTTCACTCAAAAGGAGTTATTTGGGTCATAAATGACCTAAATAGAAAATATTTTCATGGTGTCTGTCTGTCTGTCCGTCTGTAACACGATAACTCAAAAACCGCTAAACCGATTTTAACCAAATTTGGCACAAAAATACTGTGGCACCCGAGAATCTGGTCATTAGTTTTTGATGGGGGTGGAGGGTTGGTAAGGAAGTATGGGAGGGGGATAAAATTTTTAAAAAATCGTAACAAAATCCAATCGTCCAAAATTAAAGTAGCTAGCGAAACGCGGTTTTCCATTTAAGATTAGGAATAATATTTGCAACAAAATTTTATTACAAATTTTCCATTGTGATTTAGTAGTTAGTAGCGAAATTAGTAGTTACTAAAATATTTATTTCCAGTAATTATTCTAAACTATTTACACCATAGAATAACTAACTGAAAGAAATGAAAACTCCTATGTTAAAGCCTGGAAACACGCGCTCGACGCGATCCAAGCGGGCTACTGGCAGAACTAAAAGTTCGCGCCATATTTTTAAATGGACCTTTACTGCCAGTGCATAAGTTTTTTATTTATATTTGGTAATTTCAATCTAGATTATGAATTTATTTGTAACAAAACACTTTACAAAATAAAAATAATGTATTTTGATACAAATAAATTAATAATCTAGGTTGAAATTATCCCTGAAATTAGAATAAAACACGAAAAATCTGTAACTTGATTATTTTATTATAACATTGTTAAAATTACATATACCACATTCAACAATATACAAGTATATATAAAAGTTATCAGAATTTATACAATCAGTTATAAGTAATTATAAAAAAGGGGTTATAAATTATAAATAAATAAATCATTATATAAAAGACATATATCTAGTTAACGTGTATATAATTTGATAATATAACTTTAATCTCAACTTTAATGACCTATTCAAATAGAAACATCTTACAATTCGCGTTATATAATACACAAAGCCAAGGGACAAAATTGTTAGTAAATATATTCTCGATGACTCGAAGCATTCTTTTACAAACAAAACAGGACATATAAAGCTTATAAATAATACAAGGGTATAGAAAATATATAAATAAGTAAATACAAATATATTCTCAAACTAAATGATTATACTCGTTTAAATAAATAAATGATCTTTTTAAAATTACTTGTTTGTCTTTGCAAATTTATTTAATATTTATCTAAAAGCGAACACTTACATAAATTACTGCACAACCTTTAAAATTAAGCTTTTAATATGTGTTATACAAATTCTTGATTCGATATAAATTCATTTAAATAAAACTTTAAAATTAATGATCTTCCAAATTTCTGAGACAGACATTTTGTTGAAAGAATTTGTTTTGATTATGAGAAATTTCATAAAAATTATCACAGGGATCAATTAATCTTATATATCGAACTACTTGGCTCTTAAATTTCACAATCCTATCGTCCAAAATACTCTAAATTCGAGAAAATCCGTAAAATATTCCCATAAAAACAAATCACAATTCACTTCATTCACTTTTACTTTACCAAAACTGACAGACTGGCCAAATATGGAATGACGTTTATTTTTCAATTTATTTTACTAATCTAACTGATCCGGGTCACTTAGAAATTAAATTTTTACTAAATTATTTAATTATAATTGTTTCTCGCGAAAGCAAACTTCATACCGATATTTATTCATAGAGTAACAAAGCCACATCACTGTTAAATTATCAACATTTTATATAAATATTTATATTTTTCAACTACTCCAACTACTCCAATTAGTCAACAGAGAATCAAACGAATTGTTAATTAAACTAAACTCTGTGGATGACTTGATAAAATCATGATGAAATTAAAGTCCCTAGATGAATATCTAGGGACTTTAGATGAAATTTCTACGCAGCGCCATCTATCCCTCTACTGGCAGAAACTCCGCCGTGTTTCCAAAATTCAAATGGCAGTTTCATCCGCCTGATTTACACTATGCACGTCAATATTTAATTTATAAATACATATTTGTACATGGTAACTTAATTCCAACAAAATAATCTCTGAATAAGCCGGCAAATAATTGAAATGAAACCAAAAAAAAATTGTTTTTATGAAAATTTGAAGTACTCCAAAATACTGTTACGTCAGCCGCATCGGCTGCAGACGGGTCTCAATAAACTACTATCTTTCTCGCGCTTATAGATACTCATAAGACTTTGTTTGTCGCGCTCATTTAAAATCTTTATTCGCGTCTGGCAAGTATTAAATCCCATTGAATTCGTCTGGCAATTATCATTAATCAAAATCAATCAAAGTCGGAGTTTTTTAGATAAAAAAAAATTGGAAAAATTCCTTTACTTTGAAACTAAAAGAACTGCCTTCCAACTTTTTATAAACATATTTTAGTATGGATGGCTATACGTGCCTCCCGGCGCCAATTTTTTTCAAAGGGAATTAATCCTACGAAATAAATAAAAATGTTAAAAAATGCATATACAGGGTGGTCCGAACTGTATTCCGGAAACTTCGGCAGCATATTCTGCAGATAAAAATAAGTAAAAAAGTTCGTATAAATGTATGTCCTAAAATGCTTAATTTCGGATATACAGAGTGTAGAACTTTTATTTTTATTTTGATTTTTTCCAAATAATTTCTGAATTAACGTCAATATATAGATGAAAATTGGTGTCTGGAGTTTTTTTACATGAGAAATTTGATTCTGATGTCAATATAACTCCTATTTGTAGAGGGCACCACCTACATGTGTTTAAACTGTTTTTAAGAGTAATAACTTTTCGTCCGTTCCTGTATAAAATTACTGGGTAACAAAATATACATTTCCGTGATTTTTTACGTAAAAAATATCTCTTGGTAAAAATGGCTTCAAGCAACCGTTCTCGAGATATTTAGAATAGAAATAGTCAATACATGTCATTATTGACAAAAAATAAACATATGTGTTGAGTAGGTAGTTATTTGACTGAAATAGTAAATTTGGAAACTTTTTATTTTTTTAAATTAATCATAATTTATTTTTTTAAAAAACTAGAACACACAGATAAGCCTACCTATCTTGGCGTCGTGCTGGACAGAACATTGACTTACAAATATCACTGCGAAAAAACACGCAAAAAAGTAGAAGCACGAAATTCCCTTATAAGGAAGCTGAATAGTAAATGGGGAGCCAAACCTACCGTGGTCAGAACTTCTGCTCAAGCTCTGTGTTTTTCAACTGCAGAATATGCCTGCCCAGTGTGGTGTAGATCTGTCCATGCAAAAAAGGTGAACATCAGTCTGAATGAAACATGCAGAATAGTGACAGGTTGTATGAAACCCACCCCCTTAGAAAACCTTTACAAGGCCGCAGGTTTTACAAGCCCCGATTTACGCAGAAACGCTCATGAATATACTGAGAAGTTAAAACAAACCTTTGATGCTCGTCACTCAATTTTTGGCCAAGAGTGCGGCACAGGTAGACTTAAATCCAGACGCCGTTTCCTAAGCCACCCCCTGGATGAACCTCCCAAATGGTGTTTCTAGCGACTGGAAAACCTGGAGAATGCTCAACCGAATCAGAACTGGGGTGGCCCCAGTAAAATCCAATTTGGTCAAATGGAATTTGCTGGACAGAAATGACGACAAATGCGACTGCGGCGCCTTTCAGGACATGGAACATCTTCTTCAATGTCCTGCGTGCCCCCACAGATGTACCCTCGATAACCTATGGCTGGCTAAACGGGAAGCATTGGACGTAGCCCATTACTGGGTTAATAAACTATAATATAATCCGGATACGAAAAAGTAAAGTAAAGTTTGAAAAAATGATGATAAAAAAGTTTCTGTTGAACTTTTGACACAAAAACATTTCAAATTTATGATTTCAGTCTAATAACTATTTAGTCAACATGTTTAATTTATGTCAATGATGACAGGTATTGATAATTTCGATTCCAAATATCTCGAGAATCATTACTCGTAGCGATTTATTACCAAGAGATCTTTTTTATGTTAAAAACGTCGTAAATGTATATTTTTTCATCCAGTAGTTTTATACAGGTACGGACGAAAAGTTGTTACTCTTCAAACCAGTTAAAAAATATGTAGGTGGCGCCTTCTACAAGTAGGAGTCATATTGACATCAAAATAAAATTTCTCATGTCAAACAACACCCAGACACCATTTTCCATCCAAATATTGGCGTTACTATAGAAATTATTGTAAAAAAATAAAAATTAAACTGAAATTTCTACACTCTGTATCTCCAAAACTAAGCATTTTAGGACATACTTTTATACGATTTTTTTTACTTATTTTTATCTGCAGAATATACTGCCGAAGTTTTCGGAATACAATTTGGATCACCCTGTATAATGTAAATAATTAATAATGTAAAATTACTAAAATTATTTCATTAACAAGCCAACTGAAAGGCTTAAAAAAAACAAACTTAAAGGCTAGTTCAGCATTCCAAGCTATATATCGCGTAATACAATCGTTTTCTTAAAAAGTTCATAATAATTTTAATATTCAACATTTCTGAAAAATGGATTCATATAAGGTTTTAGTTTAAATTTAAGGTACACATAATTAATACATTGTATTTGTTTCATGCGAAAATAATTATTATTGTAGATTACGAATATAAACTCTTTGAAGCAATTTTCCAAATCCCAATCTAAATATTTAAAATGATTGTGTCTGTATAATTTTCTTGGTTAGAAGAAGTCTTTAACAGTAGTCCTAAAACAAGTCTACTAAACACAACCACAATTTGAAATTATTTTATTATTAAACTATTACTATTAAGGTGCGTTTAGACTTGAACACGCACGCACTGATCTTTTGTGAATGCTCAAGTGTAAGGGGCTGTGCGCGCACGCTCACTCTGGATCTGTCTATGCGCGAGCTGTCGCAAACGCGAGCCGTCTGGTGTCGGTTTTTGGTCGGTGTTCAAAGGGATTTTATGTGTTCGCGAACGTTCAGTTTGCACCGGCAATATGTTTTGTGTGCGTACGTGCGTACGTTCAACAACACGACTCTGCTGTTCGCGCACAAGGGAATCATTTCTTTCGTCGAAAAATGAGTTTTTAATTTAAACGAAGCGCGAACGAATGGCGTTCGCGGACGCTCAGCTCGTGCGTGCTGAAGTTTAAACGCACCTTTAGAATGTTATTAAATTAGATTTTTTTAAATCGTGATTTAATTATAAAGATAACGAATGGTAACTAATTTTAGACATTTTGTCATTCGTATTGTTGACAATAGTGAATTTTTATGGTTATTTTTCTTATTTTTTATAATAATAATTCTTCCTTTTATTTTAATTTAAAAGTAAATTTATTTAACATTTTACATGTTAATGCATTGTGTTTGTTTCATGCGAGTATAATTAATATTCTAGATTACGAATATAAATTCTTTGAAGTAATTTCCAAATCTCCGTCTAAATATTTAAAATGATTCTTAGTTTTCATTCATGTAAATTGTATACTAATTTTACTGAATTTAAATAATAAAGATAAGTAAAACATAATATGTATGTACTGAATTAAGTTTTTAACGAAAACAACAATTAATATAAATACAGAATGAAATATTAGATACAGAGAGTCCCTACAATAGTTTAAACTTCTATTTTATACAAAAGTTGATGTCGGAATGGTGACCTTTTTTTGGAAGATTAAATTAGATGTTTGAGATAGCTATACGCCTGTTCCAATGTGATCTGTTCAGATCTATTGTGGTCCTCTTCAGATCTCTAGGTTACAGCTTCCAGTCATATCTTTTTCAAAAAGTCTAATAACTTGGAGACCGAACCCTCAATAATAATATATCTTTGTCAACGGCTTATTATTGCCTAATACCGTTGATTGAAAGAATTGGGAAGATACGTAACCTAATGAGCAAATTCGTGACAAGGCTGATTTGATTTTTCCTTGCGTCTCAAGGGCTGCACGGTGGAGAGACCAATCGTTTTGCGGCCAACGCATAAAACACTTATTTTCTCTAATTCGGCCAGCGAAGAGGGCAACAGTGTTGCCATATTAAAATGTGTAATATCTGTAATACGTTTGACAAAAAAATTATTGGATGAAAAATCTGCGTTTATATATTGAAAATGGATTCGTGTCAAACATAGAATAAACAACAAAAATAAAAATTCTTTTTTAGGTACTGAATATTTCGTATGATCGAAAAAAGGTCGTTTAGCTGGCTTGGAAATGACGACTACTGACATTTACCATCATATTTTACATATGAAATAACAACAATCTTCAGTTCCAAGCAAACTCTGACGCCGTTCTTTGTTTAAGCATATAATATTATTATATTAAATTATTTAATGATAGAAAATTCGTATTATTAACGCATTGTACACAAAATTCGTTTACGGATTAATCAGTAGTTCTAGCAACACTGTCTCCGGCAGTCACTCACTCTGTCGACTGAAAGCAGAACTACGGTACAGTATTCTTTCTCCGCTGCGCTGTAAATGACTATCAGCGCGCAGCGGCGCAGAGCTAAACTAAATCTCGGAATTTTCGGACAGGCTGACGATAACGCCAGCTACCTGTCGGACAGATTTTGTTCCACGAAATCGCCTATAAGGTTGGGCATCTTCTTATTTCTTCAATCAACGCTAATAGAAAGGACCGCACAGTTGCTAGGCTGTCGTACTGACATAAAACGTGTTCTGCTGTTTCTTCTTTAAATTGACAAAATTTGCAAATGGTTTAGTCCGTCAATCCAATCTAAATATCAGTTTTAGATGGCTATTAAGCTTGCAATGCTCTATGACGAATGACTTACAGGTCTACAGTAAATTTTGGCGAATGTTCTACTATACATTTTTGTCTTGCCTGTCCATGCCTTGGTGAATTTTTCCACTATTCTAAAGATTTGTTGGCCACCTGCTGTATTGTGGCCATTCTTGTAACTACTTTTGCAGCGCAGAAGGGTTCTGAATGAAGGCCATTGAATGGTATTGTTAAGCCCGGTTTGGCTATCTCATTCTACGATCCTACACTAGTCGCTCATAATCCTACGCTAGTTTAGAATTTATCTACGCTAGTGAAAAATTGCTATTGCTTAATTCTACTTGTTTAATTGCTGTTTCACACTGTATAATGATATTTTTACAAAAATAATATTTATATTATTTAACTGGTGTTAACAATACATTTTGTTCTATTCATTGTGCCAATTTTATTTTTAATATAAAATGCTAACACACCATATAATTATTATTATTTGACGACTTATGAAATACGCGTGCATCACACAGGCGAATTTTGAATGAATAAGAAAATAACTGAAGCTTACTAAAACGTAGTTATAAGGTACTGAGTTTTGCTTTTTCATTGTGAATGACAAACAAATATTTGCATTTGTTATTTATAATAAATCTTATATTTAATCTTTATTCGGAGAGCTTTTGTATAAATGTTTAAAAAAATGAGAGATATGTCTAATTATTACAATAATTTACATCAACAGTTTTTCTAAAATTAATTGCAAAGATTGTTCTACATAATTCCAGACATCGACTTCTACAAATCGTTGGCGTAGAATTATATAGTTCAATAAATTTGCCGCTTGTATTGAATAATCCTAAATCCACTGATATTATACCGGCTGCGTCTCAAAAGTGGCTCACCCCTATAACTTTTTTTTATTTTTATCAGATAAAAAAACGAGATTTGGTATGTTAGTATATGACATAAATTAGGATTGATTGACGTATTCAATTGTTTTCGGTCACTTGATGAGCCACTCTCGTTCCATTTGAAAAATTTGAAATATGATTGAAAATACGATTTGGGCATCTTTTAACCGGCCAGGACAACACATTAAAAACATTAGACGATCAAATCTATTTTCCCAAGGCTCCTTAATTAAAAATTAGTGTTTTTAATACAGTCATGGCACTCTAGATTAAAAAATTTAAAATATAATTTGTTCTTGAGCGAATATGTCAAAAGCTGACATATGTTATGTCATTTGATTCAGAGTGTCCTTTTCTATCTAATAAAGTAAAAAATACCGAGGGTACCATATAAAAATCAAAAGTTGTAGTCATTTCCGGTGAAACCAGAAGTGACCGAAAACAATTGAATACGTCAATCAATCCTAATTTATGTCATATACTAACGTACCAAATCTCGTTGTTTTATCTAAAAAATAAAAAAATTATAGGGGTGAGCCACATTTGAGACGCATCCGGTAGATTTATTTTAAAATATGCAAAACTATTCTAAAAATCGTGATACAAAAAATTCTTCTCTTCAATGTAAAATGCCGAAATTCAATTAAAGACTTAATATTTTATGAATGAGTTTCGTATTGTCCACATACATTTTTTTCACTGCTCTTCAAAATAGAATAATTCTTTAACGCTGGAGTTTATAATTTTTTAGAGCTTTTATTAGAGCGAAAAAATAATTTATATTAAATATTAGTTTGCTTTTGCTGTTCGAATTGCATATACCGGGTGCGTCTCAAAAGTGGCTCAGCCATAAAACTGTTTTATTTTTTCAGATAAAAAAACGAGATTTGGTGTGTTAGTATATGACATAAATTGGGATTGATTGACATATTCAATTGTTCTCGGTCACTTCTTGTTTCACCGGGGAAATGACTACAACTTTTGAGTTATAAATGGCACCCTCGGTATTTTTTTACTTTATTCGATTGAAAATGACACTCTGAATCGAATGACATATCATATGTAAACTTTTGACATATTTGCTCAAAAACAAATTGTATTTTAAATTTCAATCTAGAGTGCCATGATTATGTTAAATCATGGCACTCTATTTATTTTTAATCAAGGAGCCTTGGAAAAATAGATTTGATCGTCTAATGTTTTTAGTGTCTTGTCCTGGCCGGTTAAAAGATGCCCAAATCGTATTTTTAATCATATCTCAACAAGGGTGGTTTATTACCATATTTTGAAAAAGCATTTTTTTACGAATAATTTCATACCAGACATTTGGTATTTCGAATCAAATTGTCCTTATGAACCGTAGTTACAATTTCAAATAAACCATATGCGAAAATGTCAAAAGTTGATATATCATTCTATTCAGAGTGTCATTTTCTATCGAATAAAGTAAAAAAATACTGAGGGTGCCATTTAAAAATCAAAACTTGTAGTTTGGTTATTTCCGGTGAAACCGGAAGTGATAGAAAACAATTGAATATGTCAATCAATCCCAATTTATGTCATATTCTAACCTACCAAATCTCGTTGTTTTATCTGAAAAAATAATAAAGTTATAGTGGTGAACCACTTTTGAGACGCACCCGGTATTTCGTCTTTTATTTTATTATGGGATATTTAGGTGGGGATATCTATAATCTGAGTTAACTGGCAAATTATAAAATTACACCACCCTGTATCTCAAAATTTAAGATGTTTAGGACATATATTTGTAAGAAGTTTTTTTCTTAGAATTAGTCCATGAATCACCCCCTTAAATATTAGAATAATAATTTCAACAAAGTCATTTAGAAACACCCTGTACATATCCATCCAACATTGGAAAAGTAGGAAATGTTACTTTCAGTACTTTAATCTGCTAGTTTTTTGTGTAAACATGGGAATCTTTCCACTTTAGAGGTATAATGTGGCGTAAATATTCCTATTCCTAGAACCAACTTTCCATGTTTATATTGAGAAAACATTCAACACAATTACAAACATTTTTAATAACTGACTCACACACTGGAACAACATTGTTCTAATTAATTCAATTAGTAGCTCAAAAAGCTAACATTACCAACACCCTATCTTTTACCATACAATAAAATTTGTTATCACAGTTCAAACAAAATGTTATGATTTGTATATTTTTATTTGGCTTTTAAATAGCAACCATTCCAAAAGGTGGCACATCGTAAATTGTGGGTTTAAATATTTATTTGTTCCATAGGTGGAGTTACAAAATAGAAAATATTTAAAAATGCTATTACGCATGGGATATCTGATAAAGACAATAAATTATGTTTTGGTAAAGGGGAACAAATAGAATTTGAACAAAACATCTTTATTGTTTGGTATATTACCAGAGCTTTTTTTCTATAATTAACAATTTTATTTTGCAGGATCTATAAGAGCAATAAATGTTAACATTTTTTTTTAATAAAATAATTCTTTGTATCAATTTCCTTATCTTATCAGTAAAATTCTTAAATATTTTTACAATAAGGCATGACAATGTGGTGAAGTACAGTCATCCAAACACTAAAAACTAAAAGGGCCGTTTAGACTCTCAGTTAATTTGCGCAAACTTATTTGCACAAACCAAACCGCACCACTATTAAACTATCTGAAGCGGCCCATACATTATCAAACAAATTGTGCAAAAAAGCGATGCGCAACGTTGCGTTGCACAACTGATTCAGCGGTCCATACATTATCAAACAAGTTGCGCAACAAAGCGATGCGCAACATTCCGTTTCACAACTGCATCACCCATGCACTTAGTAAAATTTTGATCAAACTTTTTATTAAAAGTTGTGCATTGTTTGAGAAACAATCATGTCCTCAATTGCCATTGCGTCAATAATTATTATGGTATATAGCCTAGATGATGTCAATGATATCAAAAAACGAAAAGGAAAACAAAGAATTTGGATTGCACAAAAGAATTCAAACATTCTTGAAACTTATCGAGCATTCACCCGTGAATTTGTTGGGTGCAGTCAAGCATGAGGTTTTCCACTATGAATACCTGCATTGGAGCGTTTTATGAGTGGTTATGGAGAGAGAGAGAGAGAGAGAGAGAGAGAGAGAGAGAGAGAGAGAGAGAGAGAGAGAGAGAGAGAGAGAGAGAGAGAGAGAGAGAGAGAGAGAGAGAGAGAGAGAGAGAGAGAGAGAGAGAGAGAGAGAGAGAGAGAGAGAGAGAGAGAGAGAGAGAGAGAGAGAGAGAGAGAGAGAGAGAGAGAGAGAGAGAGAGAGAGAGAGCATCCTCCTCAGACTGGCGCACCAGTGAGTCGGACCTACAATTGGATATAATATCAGAGTAAGTAAACCAGGGACACGCCAAGTATTTTCGGCGCCGTCGTGCGAAATAAGGGTAGGCGCCTTTCTCCAATATAATATTAAGCCAAAATTTTCAATGAACAGCGGCGCGGCGCTCGACATTGGTGGATAACATATAATTTTCACCACTGGCGTTCATAAATAAAAGTATTACTTAAATTTTATGTTAATTTGTTGATAAGTTCCAAAAAATGGTTTTATTATTTTTTAAAGTCAGTGACCGAGGCGCCTGTAGGGCTTTGGCGCTGTCGTGTGCCGCACGACCTTGCCCATATGGACGGCGCATCCCTGAAGTAAACCGACGAGTAGTGACAGTCCCGTTTCCAATTTTCTTTGCGGCTCACAGTGGGGTATTTGACACAGATAGTTGATCGAATTTTTTTTATGTAGACCTTATATAAATTATTGCTATTTTCAATTAAAGAGGAAATAATATGAACAAAATAAAGGATAATTCGTCGATTCTAAAAAAAAGAAAGAAAAATCACTATTCTAGTGTTTTCACGGTCAATGCCACTAATGCCAGTAGTAATATCGCAACTAATACTACTAATGCTACGACTGATCCGCGAGCAATGCCCATACCAAAGTCGTTACTAATGCCAAATTGTGCTATACTGCTAATGGTACTAATGCGATCGCTTTGTACACAACAATGCCATCGCGGTTTACACCTCGCATTAGTATATCACTGATTGGCAAATTAGAGGAAACCAAGAATGTTTTTTTCATTTTATCAGCAAAATCGCAAAAAGTCGCAGTATTTTATTTTGCTGTATGAAAGCCCAATGTTTACTAAGTAAAACGTATATAGACAATATGCTGGATTCCTCGAAATGCGCAACTAAATCTCTAAGTATAATAAAAATGTCACAAATTTAATCAAATTTTCTGAACGCCTAATTTTTAGTTGCAAAAAAAATCGTTAGTATAGGGAATATCAAAATAAATAATACGTTTTTGTAGAATACATACCTGCAGCTTGCTGAGCCATTTTCAATCAAAACAATAATATAAACGTAAAAAGAGCACAAGAACAACAACAATTTAGAATTTTAAACATAAAATGTAGCCATCTACCTCTTATCTGTGAGAAGTAACAACTTTGACGTTTCGTTGAAACGAATGAATGCAACTAAACACACCCATAGCAACGCCATTCATGGCAGACATGATATAACTTATCATTTATCGTTTTTTGGGAAATCTTAAACACATTTGCTTTTTCGAATTTCGATCACCTTTTGCATGCTAATACCCCACCGTGCGGCTGCGCGAAATAAGTAGGTTATCTGTCATATGAAGAAGCGAAGTTGCCACTGTTGCCATTTATCAAATATCTCTATATACTTTATTTCAAGTATACCTCAGGCAACGAATCGTTTTTTTAATTATTTATTAGCTGTAAGATATTTTATACATTCAAATTTAGAAATAAGGATAAAACAAAACAAAAAAAAATATGAATAAAACTTTATAATTAATTTCACTTCAAATTATGAGCAGTGTATACCATGTTTATAGGACCACTTCATAAGTTGAGCAGTTAAATACGTAGTCTATCTGTCAAACACGTCAAAAGAGAGAGAAAGAAAATTTGGTCCCACCACATCAAAAGGCCGACGGTTTCTGTCACTACTCGGCGATCTACTTACTCTGATCATATTGTCTACGGATTTTGAAGAGTAATCATTCTGAAGCAAATCAGTTTTAACAGAGTACCTAAACCGCCGAGTAGCGACAGTCCCGTTTTCAATTTTCTTTGCGGCTGCGCGAAATAAGTAGGTTATCTGTCATACGAAGAAGCGAAGTTGCCACTGTTGCCATTTATCAAATATCTCTATATACTTTATTTCAAGTATACCTCAGGCAACGAATCGTTTTTTTAATTATTTATTAGCTGTGAAGATATTTTATACATTCAAATTTAGAAATAAGGATAAAACAAAACAAAAAAGATATGTATAAAACTTTATAATTAATTCCACTTCAAATTGTGAGCAGTGTATACCATGTTTATAGGACCACTTCATAAGTTGAGCAGTTAAATACGTAGTCTATCTGTCAAACACGTCAAAAGAGAGAGAAAGAAAATTTGGTCCCACTACATCAAAAGAGCCGACGGTTTCTGTCGCTACTCGGCGATCTACTTACTCTGATCATATTGTCTACGGATTTTGAAGAGTAATCATTCTGAAGCAAATCAGTTTTAACAGAGTACCTAAACCGCCGAGTAGCGACAGTCCCGTTTTCAATTTTCTTTGCGGCTGCGCGAAATAAGTAGGTTATCTGTCATACGAAGAAGCGAAGTTGCCACTGTTGCCATTTATCAAATATTTCTATATACTTTATTTCAAGTATACCTCAGGCAACGAATCGTTTTTTTAATTATTTATTAGCTATGAAGATATTTTATACATTCAAATTTAGAAATAAGGATAAAACAAAACAAAAAAGATATGTATAAAACTTTATAATTAATTCCACTTCAAATTGTGAGCAGTGTATACCATGTTTATAGGACCACTTCATAAGTTGAGCAGTTAAATACGTAGTCTATCTGTCAAACACGTCAAAAGGAGAGAGAAAGAAAATTTGGTCCCACTACATCAAAGAGCCGACGGTTTCTGTCGCTACTCGGCGATCTACTTACTCTGATCATATTGTCTACGGATTTTGAAGAGTAATCATTCTGAAGCAAATCAGTTTTAACAGAGTACCTAAACCGCCGAGTAGCGACAGTCCCGTTTTCAATTTTCTTTGCGGCTGCGCGAAATAAGTAGGTTATCTGTCATACGAAGAAGCGAAGTTGCCACTGTTGCCATTTATCAAATATCTCTATATACTTTATTTCAAGTATACCTCAGGCAACGAATCGTTTTTTTAATTATTTATTAGCTGTGAAGATATTTTATACATTCAAATTTAGAAATAAGGATAAAACAAAACAAAAAAGATATGTATAAAACTTTATAATTAATTCCACTTCAAATTGTGAGCAGTGTATACCATGTTTATAGGACCACTTCATAAGTTGAGCAGTTAAATACGTAGTCTATCTGTCAAACACGTCAAAAGAGAGAGAAAGAAAATTTGGTCCCACTACATCAAAAGAGCCGACGGTTTCTGTCGCTACTCGGCGATCTACTTACTCTGATAATATTGTCTACGGATTTTGAAGAGTAATTATTCTGAAGCAAATCAGTTTTAATCTGGTTTTAATATTATTTAGTTCAGAATCCAGAGATTTTTGGATACTGCATGTTACTGGTTGCTCTATGACATATTGTTTTAATTATACCTCTTTTGGTTGCTGTTAAGAAAGTGAGTTTTGTTGATGTAAGTATTAACTGTTTATATATTTATAATTAATTTATTTTTGTTTCCTAAATATTTTGACTAAAAGAAAATATATAAAATTGTACAACTCTGTGCCGGTATTAATCACGTGACTAAAAGTTTATTTGGTATAAAGTGTAGAAAGAATGGAAACATTATCTCTGTTATGTTTCTATACTCGTATATTTAGTTTGATACTCTCATAAGAATCTAATTGCCTGTTATTTGAAATATCTTTTATAGTTTAAAATTAGTCATAATAAATTTAAGCCATTGTCATTAAACATAAAGCTAAAGACACATCTACCATGAATCCATGTTTAACCTTTTTTAGTCCAATATTGATTCACCTTTACGTCATCGAAAATTTAACAACCGTTTATAAGAAGATTTTTTTATTAAAGTAATACTAACAGTGTATATAAGGTGCAGTTGAACAAAACTGGATTAAATTGAAAAAAACTATAGATAAAGTTGAAACAAATAATATTTTTACTTACGTGTTGTCCCTAACTAAAATCCATAAAATGCACATTTCCAGACTTGCCGCCGGCGCCGCCATCTTGCCAAGATGGCGCCCAAAATCGGTATTTTGTAAATATCTCGAAAACTATGCGTTTTTCGCAAAAATTTGAAGGGGGCAAAATTAAGGAGAATAAAATTTCCTACAAAAAAGCTAAAGTCAACCGTTTAAGCACAAAATGCCTGGAAATTTTTTTTGTTGTCGATTTTTCGAAATCAAATGTCGATTAGGGTTCACTAAAACTAGTTTTAGTTTAGTTTCTTCAATTTTGTCATAAAACAATGGCGTATCATTAATTCGCTCATTAATTTATGAATAATTAATTGTCGTGTTGGACAGCATTCATTGCGAACTTACTACCTACCAGGTTCAGCATTGGTCTGGTTGTACCAAAGATGCCGAAGAATGGGGTTGGAAGAAAACAAAAACAGGCATTACTCCAGACACAACGTTGACAGATCCAGCTCCAAAATTCCTATTAGCATTTTTATCCTGTAAATGCAAAACCAACAACTGTGGTAAAGCCAGCGGATACAGAAAATCAGGATTAAAATGTTTAATGATTTGTGCATACTGCAATGGGAAATTCTGTGACAAAGTCACTGAAGTCTCACTCGACGAATCCGATGAAGAGGAGTTGGACTTGCCTGTAGATATCCCTCTGGCGGCTGGAGATGATGAGTTGGACGAATTGAGAGACCACCCTGATGAGCCCAGCACAGCAGACACGATCGACTTTGACATCAATTAGCCAGGTCTCTCTGGCTTGTACAGATAAGTTAAAGTTTTTATTTACCTAGTGGAGTAGGCCTCCGGGGAGACCACGTTAAAATAAAAGCGTCATGTACTTTACATCTTGGGTGGTGTGGAAACAAGTAAGCAAACAAGACATTTTCAATAATTAAAATTAATTATTCATAAATTAATGAGCGAATTAATGATACGCCACTGTTTCATGACAAAATTGAAGAAACTAAACTAAAACTAGTTTTAATGAACCCTAATCGACATTTGATTTCGGAAAATCGACTATACATACATATATTATACTTTACGCAAAATTGTAAAATTTCCAGGGATTTTGTGCCTAAACGGTTGACTTTAGCAAAAAAATTTATAGAGCCTCTTTTATAGGAAATTTTATTCTCTTTAATTGCCCTCTTCAAATTTTTGCGAAAAACGCATAGTTTTCGAGATATTTACAAAATACCGATTTTGGGCGCCATCTTGGCAAGATGGCGGCGGCGGCGAACGGTGGGGTATTAGCATGAAAAAGATGATCGAAATTCGAAAAAGCAAATGTGTTTAAGATTTCCCAAAAAAAGATAAATGATAAGTTAAATCATCTTTGCCATGAATGGCGTTGCTATGGGCGTGTTTAGTTGCATTCATTTGTTTCAACGAAACGTCAAAGTTGTTACTTCTCACAGATAAGAGGTTATATATATAATGGCTAAATTTTATATTTAAAATTATAAATTGTTGTTGTTCTTGTGCTCTTTTTACGTTTATATTATTGTTTTGATTGAAAATGGCTCAGCAAGCTGCAGGTATGTATTCTACAAAAACGTATTATTTATTTTGATATTCTCTATACTAACGATTTTTTTTTGCAACTAAAAGTTAGGCGTTCAGAAAATTTGATTAAATTTGTGACATTTTTATTATACTTAGAGATTTAGTTGCGCATTTCGAAGAATTCAGCATATTGTCTATATACGTTTTACTTAGTAAACATTGGGCTTTCATACAGTAAAATAAAATACTGCGACTTTTTGCGATTTTGCTGATAAAATGAGAAAAACATTCTTGGTTTCCTCCAATTTGCCAATCAGTGATATACTAATGCGAGGTGTAAACCGCGATGGCATTGTTGTGTACAAAGCGATCGCATTAGTGCCATTAGCAGTATAGCACAATTTGGCATTAGTAGCGGCTTTAGTGGTATGGGCATTGCTCGCGGATCAGTCGTAGCATTAGTAGTAGTAGTTGCGATATTACTACTGGCACTGACCGTGGAAACACTGGAACAGTGATTTTTCTTTCTTTTTTTAGAATCGACGAATTATCCTTTATTTTGTTCATATTATTTCCTCTTTAATTGAAAATAGCAATAATTTATATAAGGTCTACATAAAAAAAATTCGATCAACTATCAGTGTCAAATATCCCACTGTGCGGCGGCAAGTCTGGAAATCTGCATTTTATGGATTTTAATTAGGGACCCCAAAACCTATATACCTACAGAATTTCAAAACTTCCGGACTTTTTTCCAAGCAAAAACCCCCAATGACTGAACTATAAACTGTAGAAAGAATGGAAACATTATCTCTGTTATGTTTCCATACTCGTATATTTAGTTTAATACTCTCATAAGAATCTAATTGCCTGTCATTTGAAATATCTTTTATAGTTTAAAATTAGTCATAATAAATTTAAGCCATTGTCATTAAACATAAAGCTAAAGACACATCTACCATGAATCCATGTTTAATCTTTTTTAATCCAATATTGATTCACCTTTACGTCATCGAAAATTTAACAACCGTTTATAAGAAGATTTTTTTATAAAAGTAATACTAACAGTGTATATAAGGTGCAGTTGAACAAAACTGGATTAAATTGAAAAAAAACTATAGATAAAGTTGAAACAAATAATATTTTTACTTAGGAGTGCCATTATTCCATGTGAAACTATACTTATTATAAGCTGACTAGGCTGCATTTTAAACTGCATGTGAACACACGCAGAATAATATTTTTTTGTAGCTAACCAAGTCATACACGTCTACAATCTCTGTATCTGTATCTACCGTTTGTCTTGTGATAAAAAAACAAGAATTCCAGAGTAAATGTTATTTCTCTTCAATGCTAAGTAGGTCTAACTAAACAAATGTTATTTGAATGGACTAACAGTTAATTTTTATTTGCTGGAAGGCTTTACAGCATCGTTGTTTTTAATCCTTCAAATCCGCCGGTCTATTAATACAGAGAGGCATGAGTGTAAAAATATGAGAGTATAATATGTGTAAAAAAATCAAGAATATACTTAAAGCACAGCTTAAAGTATCATTTAAGGAAACATCAAAGGTAACAATAGAATTTTTAAGCGCAAAGTATTAATAAAAGTCAGCTAAAACAAAATAAAGGGTATACAAAAGTTATTTTTTAATGTTCAGCGGTCTAAATGCCAGAATTATGTGTATAAAATAATTAGTTTATGAATTTACAGTATTCATTTTTAGTGTATTTTAATAATATCGAAAGATGTAACAAAACCAATATATACCTATGATTTAATTTATAAAAAATAACAAAATATTATAAAATCTCAAAATATTTATTAAATGGAAAATTTACAAGTTACACAGGTATTGCAAACAAACTTTATTTTTGATCGCTTGTTTACAGATTACATTCTAATATTAAAATGTTATTAATAGGTACCTGGTTCCTGAGAAATGATGTATCTATGTCATTTATTTTTTCATCTGAATCAGTTTGAAAATTTCGTGAAAGGTACTTGAGTTTTTTAAGTCAGTTTACTTTACTCTGCCTACTATTGTTTGTAGGAACAACACCAACAACAAACAACGCTTTATTGTGCAAAAAGTCAAAACAGCTTCATCGACAAAGCACTCACAAAACAAACAAAAGCACAAAAAAAAATATACAAACAACAAAAAATACACAATACAAATCATACAATTCAAAAAAATTTAAATCATTAAAATTACAAAAAAACATACATTGCAGAACAGTAAGCAATAAATCGATATAATTTTAAGAGTTATAAAATATTAAATACCTTTGAACCTTTGAAAATACCTAATGACCTTTGACCAGTGTGTGAGATGATCAAAATTTTAAAATTCAAAATTGTTCATGATTAAACATCAACGAAAAAGTCGTTTACCGCATATAGGGCTCTCTCCAGTAAGTATGATTTCAGAGCTTTGCGAAATGCGGGAAAGAATGAAAGCGACTTGAAATTCAATGGCAGATGATTGTACATTTTTTGGCATTGTACAGTATTGAACCTTTAACTAGTTCTGAGCTCGGGGTTGGCAGATAAAGATCGTGCTCCGCATTCCTAACTGGATAGTTATGAGATGGCCTTTCGGGAATAGCAGATATGTGCTTGCGGATTAAGCAAACGGATTCAAAAATGAATAAAGAAGGAAGAGTCAGTATTTTGAAATTTTTAAAGAAATTCTGGCAGTGAGTTCTACTGTTCAGTCCCAATAAATATCGAACTGCTCTCTGTAGTAATTCTGCTGACTTTGCAGAAACTGGGCCACCATAGCGGAGGCATGGTGGTCTCTCATCGTTAAGTTCGGAGAGAGTCTCTTGTATCGTTTCCGTCGTCTCAAAAAACTACCGTTATCGAACATGTCTTCCGCTAAAGGATCTAAGGTCCAGTAGTTACCTTTACCAGGATTACCAGGTTCTCGAGGTATCTTGATGAAACAATTATTCAAGGAGAGGTTGTATCTTATCGAGTTTTGCCAGGCGGGGAATTTTTCCCTGTAGTATCCGAATCTGGTCATAATAAACTCACAAATTCCACTCAAAGTAAGTTTCTTTTGAGGCGATTGAAGTATGATATGAGTAAGGTGGTTTAATCATCTGTCCGGATTTCTTCATGGATTTGTCGCTGTAATATCCTCGGTTTTGATGGATGTTTGAGATTCTACTGAGCCACGGAGATCAAGCGAACTGTCCGGCATAGGGTAGCGTTGTTCCAGCATGTCTCCTTCCTTGATATCTTCCGTCGCCAGGTGACGACAGTCCTCTTCCATCGCTAGCATTTGTCAAAAATGTCACAATGCAGAATCAATGAATATTATTATCATTTATTTTCAACATTCAAAATTATTTAGATAAAAATAAATGAAAATACAAGATTATATTTTATCAAGACAATAAATTAATTTTTTGTTATATTTTTGTGTTCTCTCTTATCATTTTAGAAATTTTCTTTAAAAGGTCTTAAATTTATTGTAAGAGGAAATTAGAAGTAAAGAGAAGATAATTTTATTTTTCTTTCTAAGATATATAAAGTTCTTAAGCAAATTTTAGTACATTTATCTGCATTGTTTAATAGAAATTATAAGGTATTTTGTATGTAAAAATAAACTACGATAGTAAATTACTGGGTCTTTTATTATTTTCAAATATACACAAATATATTATTAGAGTAATCATCTAAAACTTATTAAACTAAGTTGGTGTAATGACTTTTTATATTTATATACACAGTATAAGGAAATGTAAAATATACAATATACAGCCTCTAATGAGATTTATCTACATCGACACTAAAACTAACATTAGCCTTACTCTAAAAGTCTACAACGTTATACATAATAAATATTGCAACAAAATAATCACATTACAGTCTATATTAAAAATCTTTGGTCTTACATTATAAAAGATTCATCGAACGAACATTTCGGGTTCCACATTAAGTCTAAGAGAAAACTTCACCTTGTCCAATCGTCGTTGGACGATAATGGAGAAAACGCACTCATTTGGTTATGTAAACGAGGCAACACTATGTCCGGACTTTGAGAATTGCTTTTCCTCGAGATATCTGGTTTATTTCCTGCTTTACTTTCGTTACCGATGATTGAATCTATCGAAAATCCATTCTTCGCTTTCTTGTGAATCTCCGTCGGAAGATAGTCCTCGGTATCAGACACTGGAGTAACGCTAGTTGGTTGAACTGGAACGGGTTTACAAATGTTTGGTTGTGCAATTAATCCCAAAGGTGGTATTCCGAATCTGGACAGGTCCATTGGACTTAAAAGAGGTAATCCGTTAGAGAGACTTGTAGGAATACCTGGTAAGTACGTGTAAGGATTGTGAAGACTCGCATGACTGAACAAACTGTTGTGGTAATTCTCCTGACTTTGCAGAAACTGAGCCACCATAGCGGAGGCATGGTGGTCTCTCATCATTAAGTTCGGAGATGGTCTCTTGTATCGTTTCCGTCGCCTCAAAAAACTACCGTTATCGAACATGTCTTCTGCTAAAGGATCTAAGGTCCAGTAGTTACCTTTACCAGGATTTCCAGGTTCTCGAGGTATTTTGATGAAGCAATCGTTCAAGGAGAGGTTGTGTCTTATCGAGTTTTGCCAGGCAGGGAATTTTTCTCTGTAGTACCCGAATCTGGTCATAATAAACTCACAAATTCCACTCAAAGTCAGTTTCTTTTGAGGCGATTGCAGTATTGCCATGGTGATTAGAGCGATATACGAGTAAGGTGGTTTGATCATCTGTCCGGATTTCTTCATGGATTTATCGCTGTAATTATCCTCGGTTTTGATGGATGTTTGAGATTCTACTGAGCCACGGAGATCAAGCGGACTATCCGGCATAGGGTAGCGTTGTTCCAGCATGTCTCCTTCCTTGATGTCTTCCGTCGTCAGGTGACGACAGTCCTCTTCCATCGCTAGCATTTCAGTCAAAAATGTCACAAATTGTCACTGAATCGAACACAATAAGCGCGGAACACTAACCGGCCGCGGTACTAACGTGGCGTCTGTTGATGAATGAGCGCTTGGAAAAACAGTCGTACCTTTTTAATAAGAACGTAGTCCCTGTTATCTCTAAATCACTGCACATCGGTATACAGAGATAAGAGATATGAGGCGGTGTAGTTTAGTAACACACCCACTTCGATAAGTCGGCGATGGCACGATGACGGTCCAGTCGGCAGATCGGGTCGTCGGTGACTGCTTTCTGGCAATGTTATACCAATATTATCTTGCCAAGAACAATGATGGTTCAAGCCACCACATTTCCGGCAACGATGTGCGAAAACAAAGCGGTCTGGTCCGGTGGAGGGGATGCGGGCACGCCCCCAGCGAGCCGTCGTTCCGCCCATTTCACCCCTAAGGTATCGGGGTTTACGTAGGGATTTGCACACGTTCCTAAAGTACGATTGTTATTCGGCCTGAATGTCGCCCGATTGATTTTTTCCTTGTCGCTCTCTCTGTCTTTGCTCGCGTCGGTCTCGCTCGCGCCCTTATTCGTTTTGCCGCCGACCCCAACTTGACAAATAAAATAATTTTCGTATTCGATGATGCCACCGGGTGGGGGGTGTGCGGGAGGGAAATGTACAGATGCGGCTTGTAGCGATGTCGGGGATGAATCGAGCCGTTCGCGCACGGATAAGCACCGTAATGTAATCGAATAAATGTATATTTATGTATTTTGTAGCTTTTAATATTTTTGCTTTAAACATTTTTCGAAACGAAGTTTTTTTTTATATTTTAGTGGATCTTTTTAGATGCTTATCTTAAGTTTATTACAGTTAACTCTCTTTTGTGTGAATGATCATTATTATTAATAAACACTAAATAATCAGGAATAATTACTGATTTTGTTTCCACCAATAATTCCATTTATTAATAATATCTTTCTTAACTATTCCATATACAGGGTATTTCAAAGAACATGTACCATCTCTCGGAAGGAGATTCCTTACGTAAAAATGAGATTTATTTTTCATATCAACATAGGTCCGATTCTGCTTTGTTTTGTAGGTACAGGGTGTTAAAGTCTTAATATAAAGTATAAAGGGTAAAAGTTACTATAAATGCGACATATTTTAAAGCTGAAAAAGTGTCGTGCACCTTCTTTTAAATTTTTCGAAAACTTTAGAACTGCCTGTTTACCGCAAATTTTCCCCCGGTATAATTTTACTCTATGGCTAGGCTTTACTCTATGGTTAGGGTACTAAAAGGGATGCAAATCACCACCACCTCCACACAAGGCCATTCAACCGTTTCCAATATGGCGGAGATAGAAGTGCTTTATTTGGCGCGTATTTTAAACCAATAGCATTTTTCACACAAATGTCGGGTCACAGAAATTACGTAATATTTCACCAATTTTTTAATATACTAAGTCTAAAGTTCTCCACATAAGTATGGAATTTTTTGTATTTTTACTTTTATGAAAACATCAGTTAGTTACTTTTTATAAAAAGGTCTGCTTTCTCAGAAAATAGGTAGTGTTAAAATATTCAAACTTCAGGTAGCATAATAGGGTGTTCAAAATCTTCGGAAAAGAAATAACCAGAAATATATGACAGAAAATAGCAATATAAACTAAATATTCCGTTGCAAACACTTACCTACCGTAGTTTAGAATTTACTCTGAACGTTTGATAAATATATTCCATTATGGACAGTATAGGAAATTACTTGTTTTAGTAAAAGCCTTGGTAAATGCTCTTGGAATTATAAACTACACTGGCTTGGATCAAAAAATATGGAATAGTTTTTCTGTTTTGCTGCATTACACAAATATGGGAATAAATTTAAACTATAATAGGTGAGGATAACTAAAAAATATAATATGTGTTTCAAGATTTTATATAGAAAAAAAAACTAAATACCTTTTTGGGGGTTCGTAAGTAAAACTTACGCTTAACTTAGTTTTATTTACTCTTTCTCTTTACATAGGGCATTGTCTTTGTGGTAAAGACGTCATTCTTTTTTTGCATGGTTCTTCAATATAACATTAGATATTCTGAACAAGATGGATTTAATAGTTTGATGTTTGATGGCCTTTTTGAGGCATATTTAATGCACTTCTTACCCGAGAACTACTAGTAGGAGTGAAATTATCTCTTTTAATAGCTGTCAACCATTTTTTACGAAGCTCGTCATTTTTGGGGAGTATAAAAGCAGAAACCTTGAGAGCCCCTCTATAATTCCCGTGACAATTTGGAACAGAGCATGCTACAATAAAATGTTAACCCTTTAATACCTATCTTTTGATTATTTTAAGTAACCATTATAAAGTACTATGCAGACTGGCGGTGAAGGCTTTTTACTAATTTAGGTGTAGTATCTTGATAAATACTTCTAGTTCTTACCTTAAAATAATTAATAATACAGGAGTAGGTACGACAAGCGCAAAAATTTGAAGTTCCCTATGTGGAATGTCTGGTTTGGATTTTTATTACACTCTTATTTTATCACAATTTTCTGATCACACCATGCTGAACACTAAGAACTAAACAAACGTGTTGCAGAAGCACAACAAACTAGAGATAATTAATTATTTCTGGTATGCAAACGGAACGATGGTTAAAGGTAAACAACAGCCTACGCCGCCATATTTGCCTTGCCCATATCATGTTGATTGGCCTTGAGTGGAGGGGGTAATGTGCAAATACAGAAAAAATCCGGTGGCTCTCAAAATTTTTTCAAAAAAAATATTTTTTTTTAAATTTTCAAACTTAAATAACTCGGTTATTTTGGACTTGACATCTGAAAAACGGAAAAGAGAAAATATGTTTCTTTTATCGAGATCTACCAGCCCTGAAAATATTTGCACTTATTTAAGACTCACCCTGTATAATAAAATAATTTATTTTATTTTGCTGTTGAAAAAAAATAAAATCTTATAAGTATTGTTCATGCATGTTATAAATGAATTAAAAATAATGCAATGCCAAAAATTGTGTGCAATGCGAAATGCAGTGCCAAAAAGTGTATTCAATACCATTTGAAAATACCTATATGTTTTTTAGTATAATATGTTTTAAACAAAGTTATACAAAATACGTAATTTTAATCAACATATTAATATAAAATACCGGGCAAAACGTATAAAGCAAAATAATTTCACAAATAAATAGCCGAAAATTGACTTTCTGGAATGTTCTGATAATTTATTATTCTACATTACATATTTATTTATATTAATATATTATTCTACATTAAATTTATTGCTTATTTCAATAATATATTAAATAATTCTTTGCACTGATATTTTTTTTATAAATTGTCAATTTAAACAATATTTTTATTAATCAATATTTATATAGTTTTTTAATTTTAAACTATTTAACTGTATATCTATACAGGATAAGTCTTAAATAAGTTCAAATATTTTAGGGGTAGTATATTTTGACCCCAGAAACACGTAAATATATGAGATTTTTTCGCGAAAAAAGAAATTAAAAAATTTGGATTTTTTTTAAAAAAGTTTTTGGAAATTTATTTAGTCCTTAGTAGTAGTAAATAACATAAAGTCTTGATAATAAGGCATAAGTAGTAGATTAAATTTAGAAGAAAAAAAACAGAAAAGATCCAGTGGTTCACAAAATTTAAGCAATTTTTTTTTGGAAATTTTCAAAGTAAAATAACTGGGTTCGCTAAAGCGAAAATATATGTTTCTTTTATCGAAATCTACCAGCCCTGAAAACATTTGCACTTATTTAAGACTCACCCTGTATAAAATATTTTAATAGAGAGATAACTATAAGTATTATTTTACTCAGGCAAATATCTGTGGTATATTAGGTATATATTAACATCGTCAAAAACATGAAATTCAAAGATCTATTTACACTTCTACAAAAAAGGCACAAAAGAAAGGACACAAAACATGTATAATATACGAAACAGCAATGTAAGAAATTTAATAATGAATTATAAAATTTTTATTAAATATTTTAAAATTAAAATTAATAAAAAAAAATAATGCAAATTTATTAACAGTTAATTTTAAAAGAAAAAAAAACTTTTTAAGTGTGAATCGAATATAAAACATTATTCTACGTAATTTGTCGTAAAATTTACAACTTGATATTAATCTTTATTTTATAAACCCCTGTACATTGTAAATATCTACTTAGTAAAAACGTTTTTATAAATCACATTCGTAATTATTTTAATGCTTAGTATACTTTCAGATTAATCTTGTTTTTCTTGAATTCTACCAAAATTGCAGGTAATAAAATGTTTATTGTTTAGTTCTAAATCCAATGTTGCTTTAAAGTTTTATTGCGGACATCAGAGATTAAGATATCAAAATTGAAAGAAAAAGTGTTTCTATATCTAAATTATGTACTAGAAAACTATGTTATAATATATTATATACTTAATTATAACAAAGAAGAGAGACATGAGACATGACTAAAACATGACTACCCGTAGACATTCAGTGTTTCTGCCTTCCGGCTTCATCAATACGGGAGGAATCAGCCACGATGAACTAGTGATCCTGAAAAAAGAAAAAGGAAAGCAAACGAGGCACAAGGCGCCATTTGCAGCCTAGTTAGGCAGTAGCTCACAAGTCGCAAGCGTTACCGCCGAAAAGAACCGCTGCGGAGGCGTTCCAAAACACCTCGCCGCTATCACCTTGGCCCAGAGGAAACAATAAACAGAAGATGTTATCGTGGGTACTATAATAAAAAAGAAGAAAGAATTTATTGGCCTAGCCTACAGTAAGATTAGTCATGAGACATGACTAAAACATGACTACCCGTAGACACTCAGTGTTTCTGCCTTCCGGCTTCATCAATACGGGAGGAATCAGCAACGATGAACTAGTGATCCTGAAAAAAGAAAAAGGGAAGCAAACGAGGCACAAGGCGCCATTTGCAGCCTGGTTAGGCAGTAGCTCACAATTCGCAAGCGTTACCACCGAAAAAACTAATATATATATAATTTTTTAAAAAAGTCCTGGCAATGAATTCTGCTGTTTAGTCCCAGTGAATATCGAACAGCTCTCTTCTCGAGCTTGAAAATGCGGTCAAATTGAGTCGCACAACACGTACCCCAGAATGGAAGGGCATATCTGAGGTGAGACTCAAAAAGTGCATAATAAACAGTCTAGCAACTGACAAGTTAAGCTCCTTAGAAACAGATCTTAATGCAAGACAGGCAGAGCTTAATTTTTTCGACAAAGCGTCGATATGCATGTCCCATTTCAGAGAATTGTCTACCAATATTATATATATAATATTCATTAAAAAGTGTGTGAACTTCATAACTGGTTGCTTGTTGAAAATATGTATTTTGTATTTATGTGTTTTTTTTTATTTATTGTGATAGAACTTGGGGATTGATTTTGTTTTAAATATTCTTGTATAAGGAGATATTTCCAATGATAAATCATCTCCAAAAATATGTTTTTTTTTAAATGTTTTCTTCCTATACGTAATAACGAAAATAACATGCAAATGACACGACGGCACCGTATCAAACGGTAAAAATGAAACAAAATTTTATTAATTTATTACGTTGATACAAGCTATTTAGACGTTTACGATCTAATTAACATTAAGTATATATTTATGCTGCCGCTTGAGCGTGTTGTTGTTAATTGCGATTATAAAATAATTATAAAATGTAGTTTATCGACGTAAGAGGTATGTCAAAAATAACTTTTTTATAGGATATGTACGTCAGTTTCCCTTAAAGCTTATCTCAGCTGAATAAATAAACACGTAGATAATTTTGTTATAGTTTAATTTAACTTTTTTATATATAATTACACGTTCTATAGGTGATTATAATGGTTTCTTTTTATATGTCAGCGTCATATACTGAAAGCCGCCATTTCGTAAAATTCCTAGTTATTTCATGTAATTGCCGACAAACAGCGCAGCTCTTCAATTGGTACATCATCTTTTGATTGGACATTTCCAGCGTTTCCTGTAATGACGGAATTATTTTAGTTACAATGTTTGACGCTTTTAGTAAATGAATGTAGTATTTCTTTGTTTTTCATTATTTTACAAGTCTAGATGAATACCTCTTAACTAAAAATAAGAAAAAGGTTGAAAATGTAGCGGAATTAAGGAAGATAAATAAATTCTCTAACATATCGAACATAACTTGAAACTACAAATACATTGGCCATTGGTCTCAATAATTCCAGATCATTCAGTGCATTAATCACGCGTAGGTATACTACAAAATTGACAAAAAGAGGCAAACTCTCGCTTCACATGAATATTTTAATTTTTATTTTTTATTTAGTGGTCATGAGTATATAGAATGTTCGGGAGGGGGTTAATCACCGCGACCTTACAGATGTGTGTCTTCCTTTCTTGAGTTATAACTCATCATACACTATCAGGGCTTTGACAAAACCCAGTATCTAAAACGGCTTCACAGAGGCCAGCACTCAATCTCAGACATCAGCCGCATCAAAGTGTATGGCACGAATGGTTGTCGTCTCGACGCACTCAATGATGAAGTGTTCTAGTGTTTCCCCATTTTCCCCACAGAATAGTGTAGCCAAATTAGTGGTGACAATCTAAGAATATCTTCAAAATGAAGAAGAAGAAGAAGAAGAAGAAGAAGAAGAAGAAGAAGAAGAAGAAGAAGAAGAAGAAGAAGAAGAAGAAGAAGAAGACAACAACCAACAAACTGCAAACCAGTGTAACTTTGTTATATACCGTTATAATAACTAAAATGTATTTTTTAAGCCTTGATACCGATACTAGTATACCTATTAGAGGTCATAAATAAAAGATTTAAAAAAAATTTATTCAAAAATTCTATAAACTCTGATTTTAATTTATGCATTCAACCTAGGAATATATACGGTATGTAAACTAAGAAACAAAGATAAAATGAAATTAAAGCACAATCCTGCGACGCGAATAAAAACAAAACGCTCAAAAGGGAAGGCAAATCAAATAATTTTACTGGCGCCGAAAATGAGAATATAGTTGTAAGAACTAAAGCTAAATTGCAGGCAAACCGGCGCGAACAAAACAAAGGAGGAAGCGAAAGCATTTCGAATTATTTCCATGAGGGTAGTCGAGCGCGACGTCGAGTGGATGAATCTAATATAACAACCCTTCACATTCTAATGTTAAACCATAGTTATGCATACCGAAATCCGCAGTGGCGCTCAGACTGTGAAAGCGTCTTTACGTAGCCAGGGGCGGATTCGAGAAATTGTACTGTACTTCGTTTTGCAAAGGTTCTAAAAATTTGTAAAAAATAACCTTTAAGAGTCCATTTCACTAGTCCGAAAAAGTAGGAAAATAAGCGTTCGGCATTTAACGTTTTATGTAAAATTGGCTAGGTATTTTTACACAAACGAAGAAGGGAATTAAAGATAAAGCATTACTATATCCATATATATTGTAGCACAATTTTAGACACCTTCTTTATTTTTAAGATTTTGATGGGCAAACATCAACAAAATATTCCTTAGGTTTGGACTAAATTTTCTCGAAAATAAAGACATAATTTACAAATATAATTTTTTAAATTCCGTTACAGTACAAAAATAGATTGAAGTTTTGTGAATACAGTGACATATAATTTATATGGTTTTGTAACAAATTGCTCGCTATTTTATGGCAAATGCTGAAGCTCTGCGAACCTTAATCAAGCTTTAATCAAAGCACGTATGTTTGGAATTTTATGTGTAGCTTAACACGACAGGATCGGGCTAAGCCATAAGTAGATTTCTGAAATATAATATATATTTTCTTCGGCTACACACCCACTTTACCTGACCCCTGAAAGCGACCCGAACAGTACAGCGGAATAGAATGCTATTTTTTTAACGTTTCCAAAGACTACACTTTCTTTGAATGTGGTAGACAATGATTGAGTCTTCAAACTACAAAAAATTGGGACTTCCATTGTCTCTATTTATTTCAGGTTAGGATATGTAGGTGGCTGGGGTTTGGAATCCTCTTTAATCTCTCTCTGTTTTATTATATACCAAACCCTCCTCTCATTCTTTCTTTGCGTTAAAGCATTTCCAATTCTTTGCAAAGTTTCCGATGTCGCTGATGTTGGCTTCTACTGCTTCCTCTAGTCCCTCCAAAAAAACCGTGCTCTAAAGTTTTAAAGCGTCGGTGTTCCAGTGCCGGACAGTGACAAAGCAGATGTTCTATGGTTTCTTCTTCTTCTCCGCATTTTATGTAGTAGTCGTCGATGGAAATCTTCCACCTCACGATGTTTACCCCCGTGGAGCAGTTTCCAGTGACAACACCTTCAATTATGCGTACTAGATTCTTTTTGTGCTCTAGCAGTTAGCTACAGTCTTCGAGCTGTAGCGAAGTTTTCACAGTGTTTCCGCATCTCTTGCTGCTTGGCCTTGATGATAGTTCCTATAGCTTCCTTCAGTGTGTTGATCGTCACAAGGGGGCTGTCTGGTTGCCCACCACATTGCTCTGGCCTGGCACCCAGCAGAGAGTGGCTCCGCCTTGACGCAGCCAGGACAGTGCTTCTGTCCTGGTCGTGAGGTCGAAAACTAGGCAGTCCGTCACAATTTTCGACCTCACTGATTGCATGGTGATGCTTCTTAAAGTGCCCAAACTGTCAGAGTATATCACGATATCTCCTATTGACCTATCAGCGATTTGCCCTCGTATACACCCAAGTAGCATCTATCTGACTTCGAACTAAATCTGACCTGAAGCGACGTCAGACTTTGTGCAAATTTAGGTCGGGTGCTGGTGATACGACCGGTGACGTCGCTTTCCTATTAAAAGCGACGTCGTTGGATCCGAGTCGGTAAATTCAACGATCTGTCGACGTGCAAAATAACAACGTACCATTTTTATTAATTTCCCAACGTCCTTCCCACGTTGGCTTGCACGACATACATATACTTGAACTAGCCCGACGTCTACCCGTTGTCCGAATAGGATACGTCTCACTGATAATCCCTAAACTAACGTCCAATTATATTTTGTTGTATTTTATGTTCATATTTATAACCTAATTTACGTATCTCTATTTATGTCCGTTAATACAACCCATTATGTAGCATTTGCGACCTAATGAACATCATGAACATAACCTAATAAAACGTTTTTGTAAACAAACTTGAGCTAATTTTTTTATTATGCCTAAAAAAACACTAAAAAGGCATTTAGACATTCATCTCCATTTTACAGAAAGAGGTTGAGGCTTTTGCAAAATAATAATAGTAGTAGTGATGTCTTGCCTCCACCCGTAAATGCTTTTTATCCGGAAGAGATGCTGCATTACACTGGTGCATCTTAATTTCATTTTTTAGCTTAGGATACCAGCAGACCCCATCCTCCTCCGACATGTGAGGTTAGGCTTAAAAAAGTAGCTGCCCATTTTTTTTAACGAGAAAACAAAAACTAAAATATAGTTGCACAAATCCACAAATCACTGATACGCAAAACGCAAAGTGAGGTTACGTGGCGTACGTTGGAATTATATACGTCATAATACGATTGCCGGTCGTCCGGTTTGATGACTTCGGTCGTGTGAGACGACTAATGTTGAAGACCCGGTTGGAATTGGTATATTGGTAGTTCATATTAAGTCGGACACAGAAATCCGCCATTCTGAACACGTATCCGATAGTCGGCCATTTTAAAATCGTTTTTTGTTTTTAAAATTTATATTCACATTTCGATTTCTAGTAGAATAATATTGATAAGGTTGAGTCTGGGGGAAACCACAGTACAATTTTATGATTAGCCAGCTAGAAAATTAAAAAAATATTTTGCGATTTACTTTTTTATAGATATTTTTATTTCATAAAATCATAAATCTACCTAATTTTGAAGGCGCTCGTTGTTTTCCGGAGTATTTTAATCAGATATATCAAGAAAGTGGCTTCCGTTGACAAAACTGATGTCTGGATTAATGATTCAGAATTATTATAATATGAAATTAAATAGGCACTTATAATTATATTCGAGGAGTGATTATGAATCCATTTGTAATTAGGTAGTTTGGTTAGGTTTTTATGTATTCTTGGTAGCGAATATGAAACCAAACGTAACGTAAGTGCTTAGCGACGAATTTTAAGTGACAAAAATCCAACGTAATATGACGTTGGTAATTGGTAGAATTACATTCCCTATTAGGTCAGATACCGACGTCGAGGCGACCCGAATCTGTATTCCCCATTTAGGTGCAAATAAGGGTCGTCAGGCGGTCGAACCGACGTTGTTATTGAACGTGACGTATACCCGACGTTAGATAAAGTCCAAATGCTACTTGGGCAACTGGCCGCTTCTTTGTAGCTTGTAGCATATTACAACCATCCGATAGCTTGAAAGATCGTCGGATATCTAGTTTCTTTGAGAAGATGCCTATACGTGTGCCTTCTGAAGTCACGGAAAGATCTGTGTAGACTGCTACTTTTGGGTTTTCATTACTTATTTATTTTAACTTATACAACAATTTTTTGGTTAGATGTATCAGTGAGTGTTACCGAGAGATGCGTAGATACTTATCTTAGATAGAAACTATCGGAAACAAGAAATATCATGGTATCCAATATTCAAGTAGCCCTAAAAGCGATCAACTTAGTCACCATCAATTCGAAGTTCGTTATAGAATGTATAGAGAATCTGAACAAATTAGGCAAAGCAAATAAAGTCCCCTACTCTGCGTTCCAGCCCACCAAGGGATAGAAGGTTATGAAAAAGAAAGATCTAGCTAGAAAAAGAGCAAACACTCCACTAACTGGACCAGAACCGTCCTGCTTTAAAAGTGGAAACCAACTTAAATCAGAACTCAAGAACCTGGAAGACTCTATCCGTAACCTGGAATGCAACTCCTCCAATAGTCTAAGACACTCGAAGAAATTTCTCAGGACTTCAAAGAAAAAATCAAATTTAACTTCTATATTTTGGGAATTTTCTCTTCTTCTGCTGAGGCCGCCGTCACCCTGAGATTGAGATAAGTCCCAACTGGCTATGATGATGCTTGAAACCGCACCTCTGAAAATTTTAATCGATGTTCTTCCGAACCAACGACGCAGAGCCTTAAGCTAGGAGTTTTGCTTTCTTCCCACGTATCTCCTGCCCTCAATTTTGCCTTCGATGACCAGTCTGAGCACCTCGTATCGATTACCCCTCATGATGTGACCGACCTGCTGTAACTTCCTTTCCTTCACTGTTGATGGGAGCTCTTTATCTGTACCCATCCGCCTGAGTACCTCCTCATTTGTCACTCTATCGATACAAGTACATTTCAAAAGCGTTAATGCGGTTTTCCAATGTCTGATTGAGTGTCCAACTCTCAGAGCCGTAGAGAAATACTGGAAAGATGTAGTAACGCAGCATAACATGCGCAGTTCGAGGCTTAGATCTCGGCTGGAGAAGAGGGTTTTCATGGAAGCAGAAGTATCTACGTCTAGCCTGTTCGATCTTCGCTAAAATTTCAGTTTTGGGTCGCAACCGTCGTTAACGTGGGCTTCTGTAGATACTTTATGGACGATACTTGTTCTACCACCTTGTTACCTTAGAACAGTCTTTCCCGGTGTTTTGGAAAATACATCAAGTTTACTTAACATTGATGTGTAATCCGTACTGCATGCTATGTTCAACGATGCAGTCCATCATGTTCTGAAGGCGTAGAATGTTGTCAGCCAGTTCGACCGTATCATCTGCGAAGCGAATATTGTTGATCAGGGTACCATTGATTTTGATACCATCCTCAACGCTCTCTAGTGCCTCACGGAATACCACCTCGGAGTAGCATTTTCTCAGAGATACCTGTTATGTAAAGAATCTATTTTTTAAGATTTTATTTAAGTATAATATTTTTAACCAAACCGCCAAAAAAAATAACCGAAACTCGCAATAATTCACCCTCAACCTGATTACAGCCCTGCTCTTGCCTTGCTCATTCTAAGCTCCACAAAGGTGTATATATTGTTCAAAATATTATTTACCTTGCAAACAAAAGACAAGCCGACTCCGCCCATTTCAGGCCACTGACTAATGATAACATCTGGTGGCCTAAGCCCCGCCTCCAACCCCCTGAAGGGCAGAAGGGCGCAAGGGAGAGCCGGTGTAACTCGAATGATTTTACATCTATCTCAGTTTTGTTTGAACGCCGGAGCCGTGAAACTCGCTGTAGAGGGGAGAGAAACTTTGAGGATGAAGGGAGACAAATATTTAGGAGGTGGTATACGGATATGTCAGATATTCTCATCTGATAAAATCTACCCTAAAGGCATTAATAAATATTTATTTAATGGATATGTATTTGACAGAAATCATAAAAAATGTTTATTTAAACAAAGCAGACAATTTTTGTGTGTGAATTGCTGTTGTTTATGAAGTTAAAATTATCGAGTACAAAAAAATATTCTCATTCATAAAGAAATTAATTAATAATCTCAGTATTAATTATCGTTGGTTGGTTGAACTAGCGAATACGACCTCTTGTTGAACTCCAATTAGCAGAATTACCATTTTTATACCACTCGTTCTGAGGGTCTATCCCTAAAGATGGTACAATTAGACTTTTAAGCGTCGATAACCATTCGTTTGCCATTGAGGAAACGGATAACCCTCAAGCCAAAATTAACAGGGTCCTGACCGAACCAATAAATGTAGGCCGTGGTATCCAAAAAGGTGACTCCCTGAGCCTTCTTCTTTTCAACATCATTATGGACGAAATAATAGGAAATGTACGTTTACTGAAGGGATACAGTATGGGCGACCAGGAAATTACTAGTCTGTGCTATGCTGACGCCGCCGTATTGGTAGCCGAAAATGAGGACGATCTACAGCGTTTATTACATCGATTTAACTGCACTGCCAAATCACTTAATATGATAATATCGACCCAGAAAACTAAACGCATGACGACAGCAAAAGTACCACTAAGATGCAAACTGGAAGTCGAGGGCACTGTTATCCAGCAAGAAATGAAGTTCAAGTATCTATAGGCATGGAAATCTCAGGATATGATGATGTAGAAGCGGAGGTGCGAGAACGGACAACGAAGGCAACCAGAATAGCAGGATGCCTGAATGACACAATATGGCAAAATAAAAACATTGAGGTGGAAGCGAGAATTTACAAGGCAACGGTACGACCAATAATGGCATACAGTGCAGAAACTCGACCTGCTACAGCGAAAACTAAACAACTATTAGAGACAACCGAAATGAGAGTACTACGCAGAATAGCCGGAGAGACGCTTCTGAACAGGGAGAGAAATGAAAGCATAAGAAGAGCATGCAAGGTGGAAAATGTAAATGGGTGGGTACTTAGCAGAAAAAAAGAATGGAACGAGCATATAAGCAGCATGGACAACACAAGGATAGTGAGAGTTGCATGCGACAAATCACCGCTAGGTCGCAGAAGCTTACGACGTCCACGAAAACGATGCAAGCAGAGACAACGAAACCAAACATTCGCTATTCGCCAAGCTATTCACCTATTACGACAACGAAACCAAGCTATTCGCCTAGTATGAAGAGGGAAGATGAAGAAGAAGATGTTCTTCCCAGCGACATCTTCAAGTTCTACAAAGATGCAGAGGGGGGAAGTTAATCACCGTGATCTATTGTGTCCCCCTTTCTTGAGTTATAACTTATCAGTTCGAGTTGTTTCTTAGCTTCTATCTACTGAGGTAACAAGGTGACCACACAAGAACTGCAATGCCCGACTTCGTTGTTTCACCTCTTTGCGTATTTTTTATATGTTCGTCAAGTCGTACATCTATAGGACGTTTTGTTTCTCTAATATACGACTCACCGCACTCGCAAGGTACCTGGTAGATGCACTCTTTCTCTTGGTTTGATGATTCAGGTTTTCTTTTTGTTAAGACACGTCGTAGAGTAATCCCAGACTTAAAAACAGTTTTCAACAAATTTATAGTAACGATGGCGATATTCTTACGCGACTTAAATATGATCTTTGCCAATTTCCTAAGGTTGTATTTGGGCCAAGTTTTCCTGGTTGTTCTGCAGTTGCTTAAAGTTTTCTGTTTACTGTTCCCCAGAGACAGAAAGCGGGGTAAATGTTTTTTTATGGGCTTAAGGGGGAGTAACTTCTTCTGATATATGCACCCCAAGTCCATGAGCGCGTGTATTTCCCTTGATGTTCCTGTGACCTGGAACCCAAAGCAAAGTTATGTCGTATCTACTTGTTAAGTAGGTTGACGAAATTTCTATGCTAGAGACTGGCATTTAAGAAGATTTCAATTGGTTTATTTATAATACCTAACAGAACTGTGCGATATTCAACAATCATATATAACAATCATAATATGTATATATTTATTAAATAATATAATTCAGTTCGACCATGATATGGATGACATATAATCTGGAGAGTAGATTTATTTATAAATGCTGTAAAATAATCCTTTTATAATATATAAAAATAATAATTACAGTAATAAATGATTGCGGATTTATAATATCAATCCAATATTAATATAAAATAAATTGTTATTGTTAATTTTTTATATTCTGTAGGTAATAAAATAATATTACGATATTGATTGATATTAATTCTAAAGTGCAAATATTTTTATTTCGTTAACATATATCAGTACAGAAACATTTTTGAACACCAATAAAATACAGTTGAATTGCTCAGAATTTTATTGATTTTACTTCACTATATTTCTGGTTTATTTAAAATTGCACATCAGAAATTTGTAAACGATTTAGAAATATGATAAATATTTTTATTAAAACATTTTAACATTTTTTTATTCAACGTGGTATTATTATAACCAATTTTTTTCCATTTGAACAAGATTTGTAACTTTTGGATTTTTGGTATAATAAATAATGTACCTATATTTATAGGTTTTTGTCTGATCCTGTTTCTGTATTAATAAGTTATTTATCTTTATTACCTTTAACTCTAAAGTGTTTTGGATGAACTTAGGTTATGTTTACTATAGCATTGACTCTTTATTATATATAAAAAAGATCTTGACTGGAAATCTTACAGCATATCCCTAGATCTGTAAATTTAATAGAAGCAGTAGCTTGGTTCTTTCCAAGCGCCAGGTTCTTGTTCAGAAAATATTCAAAGATAACGACATTGATGAAATAACGACACAAGTGATAACTATTCAGGAAATCTATTCTATTCTAAGAAGGTGGATTAACTAGATAAAAGATGTAAGATGTAAGGTATCAGGAAGTCGAATATTATTATTGTAGCGAGTTGCTACATAATATGTTCGTTCTCCAACAGAACATACTCACCTGATGAAGACATCCAATCAAGTCAATTAACATTCACAAAATTATCCTGGTAAGAAACATAACCATCAGCAATATACAGGGTGACAATTTCAAAAACGAACAGTATTTAATATTGCCTCTACCGATGATAGTATGAAAATTTGGCGAAACACGTCAATTTACATATCAAGGGGGACAATTTTTGAGGCATTAGTTGTCGTGTTACTTTCAACCCCTTGACCCTCAGGGCACCTACCCCTAAAATTTTAAATAGCAACCCCTATTTCCTTTATCATTTTTGTGTTTCTTATAGAATTCTACATAAACTGCATTATTTTTTTGCGCAAGGAACACAAAAATGGTACAAGAAATAGGGGTTGCCAATTTAAGGGGTAGGTGCCCTGGGGGCCAAAGGGTTGAAAGTAACACGACAATAAATGCCTCAAAAATTGTCCCCCTTGATATGTGAATTGTCGTATTTCTCCAAATTTTCATACTATCATCGGTAGAGGTAATATTAAATATTGTGCGTTTTCAAATTGTCACCCTGTATATGTTACAATAAATAGAAGCCAGAAATCAGTGAATGTTAACAATTACTAGTAGAGGCTCACATTCATTGATTTCTGATTTGCTAACACCTATATGCCAGTAAAAGTTCAACAACTAACTTTGAAAGAAATTACTAGTAAATGTTATAATTCACTAGAGGTTTCCTGTGGACAACCTGAGATATTCTGACCTTTATATAGTGCTGTTTTGATCAAACATGATCCGCAATATCTTGACTTCATTGTTTCACCATTTTATACATGTTTTTTATGCTCGCTAATGAGTTACTTTTAAAGGTCTCAAAACGAATTGTGAAAGAATTTTTTAAATTCGCCACCGAGAAGGCGTGAAATAAATAAATAAAATTATTTCTTCCACATTTATTTCGAGAAACGGTAAGAACTAGAAAAAAAAGTTCAAACAAAAGTTGTGGAGCGTCAAATTTTACATAGAAATATATCTCTATATTTTTTTGTTTAGATCAGAATTAACCGAGATATGGTGGCTACAAGTTAGGAAATGATAGTAGAAATCTAAAAAAAAAAATAAGTTGCTGAAAAATTTATATATTTAACATTTTTATCCAATTTGCTTGAATTTATTCAATTCACCCCGGATCATCTAGAGTGCCATGGGTGAAAAATATATATAGTTTTTCTCCAAATTTCGGAGAAACTTGACAGACCTTGAAAAAATGTTTCAATAAAAGCTGCTCCCTAGCTTCTAGCCACCCTATCTCGGTTAATTTTGATTTGAGCAAAAAAAGTATAGAGGCCGTTTTTATGTAAAATTGGATTCTACAACTTTTATTTGAACTTTTATTTCCAGTCTTTATCCGAAATTTCGAAAAAATGATTTTATTTATTTATTTCGAGCTCAGGGGTAAATTTAATTTAAATAAATCTTTCACAATTTGTTTGTTGAGTCGGTCCAGATTTGAAAACCGATTTATTGTTATACTTTTTGGCTATTCGCCTGATCTTTTCTGACGTTCCTTTTACATATGGAATAGTCAAGAGAGTGAGAGATCATCCTCTTCAGGTCGATGAACCAGGGAGTTAGTTTTACAATTTGATATAATTTTGTCTACGGACTAAAAAATATATGTAGGAAGATAAAAAATACCGAGCATTTTATTTACTTACACCAAGTACCACCAAAGTAAAAGATCCTTTAGAAAACTGAACTTTTGACTCTCCTGTCAAAAACTATCCATAATATTCTCTGAAGTGAATCTTTCCATTCATAGGACAATTGACATGTTGTATAAAGAACGGGGAGCGGTATTTATTGTTCTCCGACAGTGGCAACGCAAATAATACCTCGCTGTCTGTCGCACAAAGTCCGTAATATTAACGCCCGAGGCCGCAGAGACAGAAATGTTGGCAGTGTACGTATTGCCAGTTCGGGCTTTGTTCTCTTAAAGCGCCCGCTTCGGCAAACAGTCATTATTGCCGTTCGAAGTTTTACCATTTCCCTATTCACCCCCTCTATCCACATCGATATAGGTTTCAGTTATTTGGATTTCGAAGAAAAGGGCTATATGAGCCTACAGGGAAATGCAGAATGGTGAAAAATGTCTCTCCAAAAAATCCTCTATGGGCATTTCACCCACTGCAAGAAAATCTACAAAATAAAATAGTTATTTTTGTAAACACTTCTGGCGTTAATCCCAAACGGAAACTACTTGTCAGAAGTTAGATTTACAGTTATACAAATTTGCCTAACGAACAAAAAAATGCTTAACGTTTCGGAAAGTTTATCTCTTTCCGTCGTCGGAAGCAAAAAAATACAAAGAATAAAGGAAAAACAAACTATTTAAAACATTTAAATTCAACTATTCGAGAAAACTTTAGTTTTTTAAAACAGATACGTCTATAAAAACCGTTGACGTTCTGTTAAAATGACATTAGGTATATCAAGTTAAACTTCAAAATTAACACTTACTACCTGATAACAATTACTTAATAAGATAAAACCAAAAAGCCTCAAACTTTCTGTATGATTATTTTTAATTTTTATGTTATGTTTATTTATGTTATCTTCTTTAAAATCAAAGAAGCGATTGCCATACATTACTACAGATGCATGAGCAATGCATTTATTTTTATTAGATTGTATTAAAAAAACCTCTTTTATTTTTCTTTTAGAGTCTATCGCTTCTTTCATTATAATTCTGGCGTTATTAAAATTTATTCTGTGCCCTATGTCCCATGATTGCTGACAAATCTTAGATTTGTGAAAATCCCCCTTTTTTAAATAATCTTTATGTTCTTTAATTCGAACATTTAAGGGTCTAGATGTTTTCACTAGTAATACCACTAGAGGTCAAATTATTTCCGGAAATTTTTTCCTGTCGAAGACGAGGGATAATTTTCTAAAAATATTCATGAGCGAGAAAAAATGTCCGGATTTAATTTGACCTCGTGTGGTATTCGGTAAGAAAATTCCACACCAAATTGTGTTTGAAAATCAAATAATTAAAATGTGTTTTTCGCTTTTTGGTCGAATTGATTATTTAGTTACTATGACAACTAAGAGACACCCAAACTTAAAAACTATTTCAGTTTTGAAGCTGTCAAGCGGCACGGCTTAAAAAAATGTTTCGTTTTGGTCATGAAAGCAAAGAAAATATTCGCCAGGAGATTAAGCAGTTGACACCCGCGAATACTAAGAAATCGAAGTCAAGCGTATGGAAGCAGTTTACAAACTTTCATCTCAGCTTTGTAATTGAAATGTATCAAAATTATCATGTAAACAAATAAAAACCAGACTCTCAAAAATATATTCTGTCATTATAAACGTCAAAAAATTTCCAGTATAATTCGCTGTTGGGTGCCCACAAGGAAAAAATTTTCACTAAAATTTATCCGTTGCCATGGTGATTTATCAAAATAACACGTTTTGATTGGTTAAAAATTACAGGTGTGGAATTTTCGTTTTAATTTTTTTTATGGTTTGTGGTTAAGTTTAATATTTTGTTAATAAAAGAGGGTAATCTTTTTTTGTCAATGTGTTTTTCATGTGGTTTATATCTCTGTTTAGTGAATTATTGTTTGAACATATTAAGAAAAAGTTTAAAAGTAAAGGTACATTCAGGCTGAGAGCGTCGAACGTCGCGTCGCGTCCGTGTGTCGAAATGGAATCAATTCACTTAACTTAAATTAGACCGTTCAGGCAGACAGCGTCGCGTTTGGCGTTGCGCTAGCGTCCGCTGAGCGTCGGGGTTCGAGTTCAATGGGGCGGACGCGACGCAAACGCGACGCGACGCTCGACGCTCTCAGCCTGAATGTACCTTTAGTCTGGTAACACCATCCCATTAAAAAAATTCTTGACGGACAATCTGATATTCAGATGTAGTGTTAAGCGGGACTGGTCTTGATTTTGCGCAAAATGCATGTCCATGTCTTATATTTACATGATATAAGCAATGACTTATTTGTTCAAAATTACTGTTCTAATTTATTAACAATATTATTATTACATATATTTTAATAAAAAAACGGGGAACACAATAGCTCTATAAGGATGCAATGATTAACTTCCCCCCATCTATTCAATCTACAATCTATACAGGGTCCGGCAATAGTATAGCTCCTAGAATAAACAATGTGGAAAATTTGTTTAAGTGCAAACCTAAAGTATGTACTAGGATGTATTTCAGGAAAATATTTTAACTTCTATAGGGTGGCTCAAAAAAGTATGAGTGGATCGGGATGATTTTTTTTAAATGGAACACCCTGTATGTTATTTCATTTTTGGCTTTCAGATTACTTTACATAATTCTTAGATATGAGTAAATATATTTCGATAGTTTCAGAGGTATTAATAAATAAATAGAAAATATATTATATTTTTTAGGCTTTCTTAAAATAAATATTAAAAATACAAGAACTGTACTGAAATCAAAAACTATAATAGCCTGTACTTGCTATGCTGTAAATATGGTAATCGTAAATCATACAGAATGTTCAAAATTCCACGCCTAAATTTTTAAAATATGAAATAATTTTTCCTCGTTTTTTTAAATGGAACACCCGGTATATTATTCTTTCATTAGATGGAGAATTAAAAAATTAACAATTTTCGTATTTACAGTATTTAAATTTTTTTAACGGTTTCGCAGATATCGCGGTTTTATATTTCATATGGCATTTTTCACAGTAGATATATTTTTATCAAACCCACCCAATGATTTTTTTCTCGTATTTTACCGTTGGAAGAGCCATATGAAATAATACTGCGTGTGTCTGCGAAACTATTAAAAATTTTGAAATAGTTTAAATATAAAAAATGTTTAAAAAAAATTGTTTAAATGTTTAAATTTAAAAAAACAAAGATTTTTTTTTATATTTTAGAAAGTTTAACGAATTTTGAACACCCTGTATGATTTAAGATTACGATATTTATAGCAGAATTAGTACAGACCATCTAAAGTAAATACTTAATGTAGTTTTAATTTCAGGACAGATCTTGTATTTGTAACTATGATTTGTAATCCATACATATATAAAAGCTCAAGAGTTTTTTTGTTACATCCATCCCGCCGAAACCGCTTCATCAATCTTGATCATTCTTTTTTTAAATAAAAGGTGTATATGTGTAGATTTGTTATGAAGTCTTTTTATATTGTTTAATGGCTATTTCTTTGTGTAAACGACTAAATACTAAAACATACCTAAAAAACACCTAGACACAATACCTCCAGAAATAAATTATTTGTAATTGTCAGTGGTGTGTCAGTTAGATTATATATCAAGTTTTTAGATATTTTAGGGGTCAGTTCATACCGCCAGCTTTAGAGACATAAATATTAGCACTAAGGTTCGTTTAAACGACATTAGTGAATTAGCTACACAAAGCGATTTTAGAAATTCATCCTCTTAGAGAGTAAAATTATGTCGGAACAGTTTGTTGTATGAAAATTCCTTACTATCTGGTCTAGAAGAATGAAATCCGACAAAAAGAATTAGAAAACATTTTTGAAATTCATCAACCAAATGGGTAAAGTTAGTAAAAATTTATATAAAACTTGGTGATCTCTGGATTATACACATAAAAATTGGCACAAAGATAAAGCGAATTTATGAAATTTATACCCTTAGGGAGTAGAATAGGGAATGAAAGTTTGGGGCTGTACGAAAATGCATTATTATAACATTATAAACCAGATATTATAAAATTTTATACAAGGGTTTACAACTCCTTTCCTCTACATTTTTTCATTTATTTATTAATTAATTCATCCTTTTTTATGTAAAAATTCCATTCGTCAGTACTATTCATGAAAAATGTTGACTCAAAATCTAGTCATTTTACTAATAAATATACCAGATAAATAGTTATAAACCCTCTTAATTAATTTCAAATTAAAACGCGTTATTGACTAAACATGCCTCATAATCACCGTCCCATTTCACAGATAACCAGTTAGGCGTAGGGACATTATAGGGGGAGCGCTTTGTCCGTCAAATTTGGCCGCCACTCCTCTCAAATTGACGACGACGATGCCTCCCCAAATTAAATAAAAGAGGAACTATTTATGTCGTCGCATAGGAGTGACATTAAAGCGCTTCTCGCCCCTGCTACCCCGGCGGCCGAATACTCTCGCCCTTCCCCTACGCCAGTTCCTATCTAGTCAATTTGATAAGGGAGATTTGAGGGTAAGGCGTTATCCGGATACCTATTTGGACAGTGGCGTGCGTGAGAGATTAGAAATTGTTTTAATTCGCGTTACTAAATTGTTGTGAAATTGTTCACCTCAATTACATTAGATTAGATTTTTTTGAGGTGGCTGTTATTACTGTATAATAATGCGTGTACCAGCGACTTCGTTCGCGTCGAATTAATCATTTGTAATGGTTATGATAAAGCAAAGCAAGAATTTCCATTAACATAAAAACTGGATAAATTTTTCTCACATTTATGTCAGCATGAGAAAAAAAACTTGGTAATATTTGAGGGGTAGTTTCATCTCGTTGGAATTTGACTTTCGAAAAATCCGTTTGCCAAAAATAATCTTTTTACGTCAAGCAGTTTAAGCAGAATCGTGGTTAAGAATTTGCCCAACTTTTTGGAACACCTTGTATGATTTTTTTTTTAAATTTCAAAATATGTAAAAAAACCAAATAAATTCTGCTTGTCCAAGCGTTTTCCCGAAAGACTAACCGTTTTTTTAAATAACAAATATTGTAATATTTGAGGGGCGTTTTCACCCTCTTGGAATTTGAGATTCGAGAAACCCCTCCTTATAGAACCTCTACACCCCACAGTCAATCCGTTTGCCAAAAATCAGCTTTAAACGTCAAGCAGTTTAAGCAGAATCGTGATTACTCAATGGTCATATTTTATGAAACACCCTGTATAAATTTATAAAAAATCTTAAAATATATAAAACAACAAAATAAAATACACGTGTTTACTTTTTCCGAAAAGCTCACCGGTTTTTAAATAAAAAATATTTTAATATTTGATGGATAGTTTCACCCCCTTAGAATTCGAGTTTCGAAGAATTTCGATTCCTTCTTATCGAACCTCTACACCCTAAAGTCAATCTGTTTTCCAAAAATCAGCTTTTTACGTCAAGCGCTTTAAGCAGGATCGTGATTAATCAATAACCAGATTTTTAGAAATACCCTGTATACATTTTTAAAAATCTTAAAATATGTAAAAAAACAAAATAAAATGTGTTTAAGCGTTTTTTCGGAAACTTGACCGTTTTTTAAATAAAAAATATTGTAATATTTGAGGGGTGGTTTCACCCTCTTGGAACTGGAATTTCGAAAAATCCCGTCTTATCGAACCTCTACACCCTAGAATCAACCTGTATGCCAAAAATTGAGCTTCTTACGTTGAGTGGTTTGAGCAGGATCGTGATTAATCAGTATGTCAGTCACTTAAGGATTTTATATATTGGTATAGATTAATGTCTACTTCAATAAAAGTCATTAATTAGTTTTTCAAACCAATCAACATATATACAGGGTTCGGCAATAGTGCTTCGGGCATCTGTAGCTCCTAGAATAAAAAACTTGAGAATTTTGTTTAACTGCAAACCAATAGTAGCTACGTACGAGGATGTATTTCAGAAAAATATTTTAACTTCTATAGGGTGGCTCAAAAAAATGTGAGTGGATCGGGATTATTTTTTTTTAATCGAACACCCTGTATATTATTGCATTTTTAGGTTCCTTCAGATCACTTTACCCATAATCCTAAGATATGAATAAATCTATTTCTATAGTTTCAGAGATATTAATAAATAAATAAAAAATATATTTTTTCACCTTCCTTAAAGAAATTATTACAGATACAAAGAATTGTCCTGAAATCAAAACTATATTAAGTAGTTGCATATTGCATATTGTATATTTTAAATTGCATATTTTAAATAGATTTTGTCCGTTAGGCAAATTTGTTTATTAGTAAACCACTGCTGACAATTAGTCTGTAGTCTGTAGATTTTCTTACAGTGGCGAAATACCTATAGGACTTTTTGAATACACTGTTTATATCTACAATATACGTGAAATAACCATCGTGTCCAGATTAGTTATGAAATCTCTGAGAGCTAAATGAGATAAAATATTCTAAAACATATACAGGATCCGGCAATAGTGCGTCGGCTATCTGTAGCTCCTAGAATAAAAAAAAATTGGGAATTTTGTTTAAATGCAAACCGAAAGTACGTACGAAAATGTATTTCAGAAAAATATTTTAACTTCTATAGGGTGGCTCAAAAAGGTATTTTTTTATTCTAGGAGCTACAGATGGCCGACGCACTATTGCCGGACCCTGTATATGTTTTAGAATATTTATCTGATTTAGCTCTCAGAGATTTCATAACTAATCTGGACACGATGCTTATTTCATGTATATTGTAGATACAGGGTGGCCCATCGATAACGGCCAGGGTATTTTTTTTTTCAGAAAATTCAAAAACACGTCAATTTTGTTTGTGAGGGGGACAACTTTTGCCCCAAAAATGATTGCAAGGTCTTCAACCCTCTGAGCGGGGGTGTCATCCACCAATTTTTTTCAAATGGGAAGGGGGGTCAAGTGGTACCGCAATGAAAAGGGCTTTCTATTATCTATACGTTCCCGCTTCGTTTTTGAAAATCGGTCGAGTCATTCAGAAAATATGAAGGATTGAAATTTGAAAAGTTTATTTAAACATTTATCAGAGTAAATGATAAGGATAAATTCCTTCGATCAATTTGCTGTTTTTTGTTATTATTTCTAGATGTTTTCGCATTTTTTCACTTGCCACAAGGTTGAACGATCAGGTGCAGTAGTTTCTAGATAGCTGTTCTTTGACTTGTGCGTTGAAGTTCTTCTCAATACTGTTAAACTTTTTAACAATTATGGTGTACCCACTTGCAGAAAAAGTAGAAATAATCGAACTGTAACGTTTTTAGTTCGTTACATGTTTTTTTTATATATAATATATGATGTCTGGCCTATCATCACCGGATTCCCTCTCGTTCAGGCCGGATAGTTTATTTGACGCGTAATTTTTACGTTCCCTAGTCGCCAACCCTGTGATCGTTCGACACAACCCTGTTACTATTCTGTGAAGGCGCGCGCTGTCAACATCGCTTCTGCCAACTCTCCGTGCTTAACCTCACTTTGTTTTGACGCTCTGTTTTATCCCAGCTTTTAGAAATGGTGATTATTTAAATCTTGCTGTATAATCTGAATCAGCTGCTATTTCAAAGCAACAGGGTAGAGTTACGGATGTCCCAACTTGTATTTGTATTTGGCTGGCACGTTGGCGTCCCTTTGCTTTTGTCCTCCAGAATGTCATTTGGAAGAAAGGACAGATTGTTTATTATTTATTGTGTTTGATTTTAAACAAGAGTTTCGTGTTCTTAGGGTCTTACGGACGGACATTGTCTTACGGACAAGTGTCCAAGGTATGGACTATTTTTCAAGGTCCTAGTAGTGTTCTCCTGTGCCACTATCTTATGGACGGATGTCCCATGGACAAGTGTCCCCAGTAGGATTGATTTGTCTTACACATAGAGTGCCCCAGCGTGGATGTGGCTTGAGCCCCATGCTGCTTCACCTCCATTTCTAAGCCTGGATCGCCGACAGACAGTACAGAGATGCTAGACCACCTCGCGCTGCTACTGTTTGAAGCAGGGTTACATAAAAGAACAGCTAAGTGTATATTTAAGTTCTAGTTTTGCATTTAACATCTAAAATGTTTTCAGTCTTAAACAGTAACGTACATCTTAAACAGTAACGTACATTTTAAATAATATCGTGCAGACTATATTTAGTGGTTAGATTATTAAGAACATTTATGTCGATTCAGTAGTTACAATATGATTTAGATTTTAGGTTTCATTATATTACGCCTTGTAATAGTATTACTTTCTATAGATATTATTATTGCGCTATATTAACAGATGAATAACGCGACATAGATTCTAGAATCTATAGGTTGCAACAGATCAAGCATCAGATTTAACACCGCATAAAATTTAACAATTTAAATAAAGTAATGCTACTTTTCTTATATTTTCTATAATGTTACACGCATTGTATTTTATTTATAGTCTTTTCATAGAACGTATTTAATATTATTTACATATATAGTTCTACTCACCAAGTAACCACTATAATAATTATATTAATTGTACAATGCTATTTACCATCAGAATTCATCACGAATAAATATAGTCATTAGTTTTAAGTATTATACAACTGTGTTTTCTTTCTCTGTACATGCCTGGCGCCCAATATCTATTTTTTTGTTTATTGTTATTAATTAGTTTTCTTTCCAGTGAAATACCTTATCCACGACTGCTCTCCGACGAAAAGCTGCCGTTCGCAGTGGTAGTTGTTTAAAAAACGCTACAGAACTTTATTTTAAAAATAATGAATGTGGCAATCGGGTTGCGCAGATATTCAATGAACGCTATCCTGACAAACACCTTTATGGCAAAATTGTTCGCGAGTTAGTAGCGAAATTTCGCGAAACTGGTTCCGTTATGAATAAAAAGAGGCAGAGGGAAAATCCTGTAGTAAATGTAGCTATGGAGGTATTCGTGTTAGGCCAAGTTGCCAAGTACGCTGAGTACAAGAAAATTAGCCAATGAGACCGGCGTGAATCGTACAAGCGTCAAAAGGATATTAAAAAAAGTTGTACAAAATTCAGTTGGTACAAGAACTCAACGAAGACGTTTTAAAATAAAGTAAAATAAAGTTTATTTTTAAAATAAAGTTCGATTATTTTCACTTTTTCTGCAAGTGAGTACACCATAATTGTTAAAAATTTAACGATATTGAGAAGAACTTCAACGCACAAGTCACAGAACAGCTACCGCACCTGATCGTTCAACCTTGTGGCAAGTGAAAAAATGCGAAAATATCTAGAAATAACAAGAAAAAACAGCAAATTGGTCGAAGGAACAGCAAATTGGAAGGAAGGAATAAACTTTTCAAATTTCAATCCTTCATATTTTCTCAATGACTAGACCGATTTTCAAGAACGAAGCGGGAGAGTATAGATAATAGAAAGCCCTTTTCATTGCGGTACCACTTGAGCCCCCTTCCCATTTGAAAAAAATTGGGGGATGACACCCCCGCTCAGAGGGTTGAAGATTTTGCAATCATTTTTGGGGCAAAAGTTGTCCCCCTCACAAACAAAATTGACGTGTTTTTGGATTTTTTGAAAAAAAAATAGTCTGGCCTTTATGCCTTGCCGTTATGCCTAAATGAAGCAAATCTTATGTCAAGAAGGCCTGCTTCAGGACCAGAACTGGGACCAGACTAGGACCAAAAGCAAAGGCATGGTCTTAATGTAAAAATTACGAAAACCTGTTAGTGTCTTAATCAAAAGCGAATATCTCCATCAAAAATAAAGCTATTGAGGTGAACCAAAAAACAAACTATCGAAAAAGTATGTATCTAGATGGCAAAATAATTTTTAAATTTCTTGTTCTTTTAACATATTCCACAGGGTGTTTCAAACTTTCAGCAAAATATCAACATTTTGTTTTCCCTCGTATAATTAACAGATGCACTGAAAAAAAGGATCTCTCAGTCGAAATGAATATGACTTTGACTCAACAGATTGGCGCTTTTCAATAGGGTCAAGAACGACGTTTCTTTGCCCAAAGCATTAACTATCTTTTCATAAGCTTTAAAAAATTACTTTAGAGAATAGAAGAATCTATATGTCCAAAGTATTTCACTCTTGACCCAAAATGAATATGCAAAGAAGTTCTTGCTACAAGAACAATAGTCTCTTTGATTCATGCAGAAACTCTTGATTGAAAAGGGACATTTCTTGATTAAAGAGACACTTTTCTTAAACCAATAGCGAATACTATTGACTCAGCTAAAATTTATTTTGATATAAGGGAAGTCTATACATCATATACAGGCATATTAGATACGAGGTATATTATTATCTGATAAATTTAGGTTATTTCTGCTTCTTCACTCCTTGGTATTTTTTGGGGTGGTTCATCACTCTACAAATTACAAAAAAATGTTACATCACGATTAATCAAAGTAAAGCAAATAAATAATTAAAATTATAAGCTTTGGTCACATTTTGAATTTTTTAATACGACGACTTGAAATTCTAAAATTTTTGTAATTATTTGCATAAAAAAATCGATACCTATATTCTTATTCTATAGTCACGCATGCATTATCTAAACAGGTGCATTAGGTAAATGTCTCTTACCTTCAAATATAGCAAACAAATGCTCTAATTTCTATTTTTTCAGAAACTTCTTTAAAGAATCCATATATCCTAAAATTTGTCCATAAAAAATGACAAATGCATGTTAATAACGATCACTAATTTGCTATACGATATGCGTTTAAAAAGCAAATTATGCAAAATTCCAAGTGAAGTGATTCCAAGCAACAACAAAATACTTTGGCAAATACTATGTTGTGCGACCTATGAAATGCGACGTACGACTGATTGGACTGCCGACTGATTGTATATACTAGCGATGGGAACTATCGAATGAATTAGACTATCGAATGGTTACTGAATGAATGATTTCAACTATCGAATGGTTTTATTCGAATAAAATCATTCATTCATTTGTACACTAAAGCATATGTGACAACCTCGCCGTGCGACTAAATGGTTATCGTTGCGCCACGACTATCGAATGCTTTTGATAAATGAAATTTAGTATTCGTTTGATTTTGTGTGCGTCAATGCATTATTAGTTCTTCCAAATTTTATAACTTCGCCTTGTAAATACTATCCTATTTTGCGTTTATTAAAATATTTAAAGTACTAAAATAGTAGTTTTTTAATTGACGATTATTGTGCGAGGTGGTCAAAATTTTTAAAAAATTAGTGTGATTTTCCGTAGCCCCGATCTTTCAATTATTTAATTTTATATGGTATATTATGGTTAGGTCAGATTGCATTTTTTTAAAGGGAAATTTTGGGAAGTAGCAATTTTTAACAAAGATGAGATGAACTTGCAATTAATTTTAAAAATACATATTTGTATTTTAGTTGTTTTAATAATATGAATTTGTTGAACTTAATAATCATATTTAAGTAATGTGGTTAAGTAAATTGTTGTCGAACTCAAATTTTGGGGTGAGAAAATTAAATTGAAAGCTTTACACGTGCCAATTTAAGAAAAAAAGTTAACAATGTTTGTATTTTGTTTATGCTAATTCTCTTACATGTAGTTTTTTGCGAAGAAATATTTCATTTATGTTTTAAAGTAAATGCCAGCAAAAGTAAATATTATTTTAAAATAATAATATAAAGTAATAAAAAGTAATATAAATAATTTTGATTTCTAATTTTTTATTTATATTTTCCTTCCATTACTCTGCATGCTTAGAAAATTAATAAATGTTTATATTTCATGATTTTAAAATTTGTTGTTAATATAACAAATTAGTTCTGTAATTATTATTATTTAATAAACCAACGTTGCCATTTAGAGACTATATTATTTTTAAATAGGATCTAATAGAAATACTTTTGACTTCTATTTGTTGTTTATATTTTGCTACTACTTAAAACAAATGTTTATATTATTAAATGATTCTAGATTTTGTTGTTAATAGGTATAACAAATTATTACTGTTATTATTATTTATTAAACCAGTCTTTGCTTAAAAACATTAAAAATCATTTTCCTACATCCAAAATAAAAAGTATTATTGCAGTGTAACAACAGAATATTAATAAAAAAATGCAAAAAATATAGACATACTATCCCTAACTAACTAATCCTAAAGAATAATATTCTTTGCTAATACCAACTAATACGAATATATGGCAACAGCGCCCTTCATAATATATTTTCTGTGTAAATACTAGCACCTCAATAAAAAAAAATAATGTGTCCTTATCTTTATTTGACTCCGCAAAAATCAAAGATGCCGGCTTCTTTCACGCATTGCCACCGACCGCTGTCGGGTTTCTAGGAAAGAAACCTACGTCGCCGGACGACAACTAAAATCCAGTTTATATTTTATTAAAATCGATCCTGACGAATAAATGAATTTGATAAATGAATGAATTTTATAAATGAATGGTTTTTGCTGCCGAATTACTAGAATACAATATTTCAAGGCAGATGACGCATCTATTCGATAATTTTTATTCGAATAGTTTTCGACGAATGTTTTCTTACTAGCTATCGAATTATTCGAATGAATTGCAACTATCGAATGTCTCGATAGTATTCATTCGATAGTTCCCACTACTAGTATATACCGTCCTTCGTCATCGTCTTTGCGTGTCGTTATTATTTTTCATCAAAAGAGTATTTAGCTATTGGAAAAATGGCCATGTTTCTTGAATGAAGTACTTTCTAGCGTATTTTTCTTCTTATCTTAAAACAAAGTAACTTGCACTTGGTTGAATGAAAATAGATTCAAGAGAAATTTTCGAATATTTCAAGAGAACCAGTTTTCTTGAGTTAATAGAGTTTTTCATCAGGCAAAATATTTTCTTTTACGCTAAAATAAATTCTCTTGCAACTAATTTTTTTTTTCAAGAACGATGACGACTTTAGTTCAAGTCTATCTTTTTATCAGTGTGGGGAGTTTCATTTTTAATTTAGAAAAAGATATTAAAAAGTCAAATAATTTGGCTACATACTGCTTAAAAAATCATCAAAATCGGTCAACTAGAACAAAATATATTAAACTTTAAAATACATCAAAGTTTTAAGGTGCCCATTTTTCATGCCGGTGAATGTATTTCAAAAACTATATATTTTAGTCATATACTTTTCTAATGAAACTCGCCTTTATTTTTTTACAGAATCCTAAAACCGATTAATATATAGAGAGTTTCATTACAAAAAACACAACTTTGATGCGTAACTTTTTTTGGAGACACCCTGTAGAACTCTAGGGCCCGTATTTATAGTTGCGTCTCGAGACGCCAAGACGGTCTTGGGCTCTTGAGAGCGGAATCCACAGAATACACGAGCAAACGTCATTTTGGAAATTGCGATTTTCATTTTGGACAGTTTATGTGATCTGTGGATAGTTTCTTAACCTAACTTTTTTAGTAAACAAAATAAATCCCTTGTAAATCCGTTTTGTCTGATTAAACAGTTTTGAATATGTTAGATGAGTTTGAGGATATTTTGGACCATGTGGAAGAAGAAAATCGTCTTCGAGTTCCAAAACGATATATATATAAGGGATGCAGGAAATCCAATAGAAATGTTTAGCGAGGGGGAATTTAAATACCAATATAGGTTTAGCAAGGCTACAATTACAGAAACTATTTTACCTCTTGTAATTGAAGACTTGCAAAAACCTACCAATCGTGGTTTACCTATTCCCCCCGTTATTCAATTATTAATTTGTTTACGGTTTTATGCGACTTCTAATTTTCAGATAGTAAGTGGAGACTTGCATGGTGTTAGCCAACCTACAATAAGCCAGATTATCAAGAGGGTGTCCATTTTAATAGCAGAACATTTGAGTGAATTTGTGTGATGCAACCATAAATGGTTGAACAGCATTATTATTCCAATGATACTGGCTTCGGCTTGTGCAGATGATGACAACAAATGGGATACATATATTACGAATATGGAAAGAGCTATAAATACATCTGTGAATAAATTCACTGGCGAAAAAAACACCTGAATTATTATATGGATATATTCCGAGGATTGAAGATGGACAAGTGAGATTATTGACAGTAGAGAATGAAAAGTACTCGATTACCTGAAAAATTGAGAGAAGAGGTCAAAGAACATAATAGAAATGGAACAAAGGAAGTATAAAAAAAATTATAGGCTAGCAGACTAGCAAAAAAAGAAGAGAGAAGAATGTCATCTAGACGACAAGAAATAAGGAAGCAGTAAAAACGCAATAATCATAGAATGTGTATTGTGAAATATTATTTGAAATAAAACTATAAAACATGGAGTATCGACTTTATATAGAGTGGTCAACTCAATAAGAATACAGAATTTACATCAAGCAATAAAATCTTGAAAATTATAGGTATACAGTGTATACATCCAATATTGTATATTATGTATTATGTGATATGATATTTATGTAAATATTCATGATGAAAATAAAGACATTTTTTTTAGTTTTAATGTATTAGTGGGAAAATTCTGTGTGACCAGTTAAAACAAGCACTTAGCTGTCTGGTCATAGTGAGCGTAAAACTACTAAGAAATCATATATTATTTAAGTATAGAAAAACAGTATTTTTTAAGATAACTAATAAAGGCTAACTAATATAAGGAATTACTTTTACAATTATGTTACATGTAAATATATAAACTTTTAACTTAACACTAATAGAAAAGTAAATAAAATTATTATATAGGTACTAGTTACCTTGGAACATTACTTAACATATTACATAATTACTAGATATACATATATTAATACAATAAATACATTAATTTGCAAAATGTTGAATAAGATTTCTTCAAAAATCTAACCCTCTTCCTTTTTATTTATAATTGGAATGTGTAAATTAGCATCTTCAAAATTATCTAAATTTTCCCTTAAACCAATATTATGAAGAACAGCTGTTGCACAAATAATAGCAACAGTTGTTTTGTAAACCTCGGAGACATGGAAGACGTTTTTTCCAAGTCCCAAATAGCCTTTCAACATTTCGCGTTCTTCTATGGGCAGAGTTATACCTGGTTTCTTGTTGATTACCTAGCTGTAGAACAGGAGTCAGTAGAGATGGCCTACATTTATATGCATTGTCTCCAAGAAGTAAACCAGGAATATCACTCCTTTCCATTAGCATTCTTAAATTACTTGGATCGAATATAACACTATCATGACTTGACCCTGGATATCCAACTATAATATCCATAATTTCCCTTTTGGGACCTGAACATTTAGACTAAAAAAACTTTTGCAATTTTGAAATACTTCCACATTATTGCATTATTCTTGATTATCTGGCTTATTGTAGGTTGGCTAACACCACGCAAGTCTCCATTTACCATCTAAAAATTACAAGTCGCATAAAACTGTAAACAAATTAGTAATTGAATAACAGGGAGAATGGGTAAACCACGATTGGTAGGTTTTTGCAAGTCTTCAATTTATAAGAGGTAAAATAGTTTCTGTAATTGTAGCCTTGTTAAACCTATATCGGCATAAATCCCCCCTCGCTAAACATTTCTATTCGATTTCCTGCATCCCGTATATATCTTTCTGAAACTCGAAGAAGATTTTCTTCTTCCACATGGTCCAAAATATCCTCAAACTCTTCTAACATATTCAAAACTGTTTAATCAGACAAAACGGATTTCAAGGGATTTACTTTGTTTACAAAAAAAGTTGGGTTCAGTTGGGTTAAGAAACTGTCCACAGATCACATAAACTATCCAAAATGACAAGCTCCAAAATAAAATCGCAATCTCCAAAATGACGTTTGCTCATGTATTCTGTGGATTCCGCTCTCAAGAGCCCAAGACCGTCTTGGCATCTCGAGATGCAACTATAAATACGAGCCTAGATCATTTTAGAAAATACTTTAAATTGACTTACATAAGCTCACAAAATTTCACTTCAATACAAACTTTTGTTCTCTTTGCAAAAACCGCGTCGTATATGACGCGCCACTCTGTATAATTCGATTTCAATCAAAATTTCAATAATTAGAATATAAGCGGAATAGGTTTAGCTTATGCATTAGATTCATTTATTTCTATAAATTTACTTAGAAAAAAAAATAAAATAAGAAATAACTAAGAATTTACTAAATAAAATAAAAAAAATAAAAGCAACGAAAAAAAATGGGCAAACATTTTAGTATTTTATCTATAAAACACAATACAGAAGGTTTCACATTAGTACATTCAAAGTAATCGAATTCCGAGGTATAAGTCTCTGGGCATTCCACTATTTAAATATAGATATTGTAAATTTCTGAACTTGTAGTAAGATTATAATACCTGTTAATATTACCTAATAGATTTCAGGACGCCTCTGGCTAGCCAGATAAAAGAATCAGTGTGAGATCATAAAGAGATCTAGGCAAGTGGTGTAAACGGCACCAAACCGAGGACAAATAGCGGGCTGAATGGGACTGATTTGATTCAGCCCCTGCGGATTAGCCTTTGTTCGCCCGATCCCGTCATTCACTCTACTAAACCTTTTGCCGCACACTCGTTCCCGTTTATTACCTTCTCGCCCGTGAAATTCACCACTTTTATTTATCACTAGCTCCTGCTTTATTCCATTTCCACAAAGAAGGAAGTTATCTAGGTTTAAATAAATTATCGGTAAAGAAATTAGAGTAAATAAAATAGATTTGTATTTCATACTGAATTAATATAAGCTTATATCGTCTTGGTTACGCTAACCGTCAGTAGATTCAATTCCTTTGGGGCGTTATTAACGGGAATTAAGATTTCTTTTTAAAAGCTGTTACATGTGATGATCTCTTACATGTGATGATGATGTATCACAATTACCTAAAAAATGTTGCTTCATTTCTGTACACACATAATGAACAAGGCTTATTTTACCATAAGGCCCATAAGGCCCGGGCCGCATTTTTCCGTTTCCTATACGGCTAGCGCAATCGATTGCGTTAATCGCATAGGAAACGGACTCGAGACCTGCAACTCCGTTTACTAAGTGGTTAACGCAACCAATGCCAAATGATATTATTATAATGAGTCATAATATTATTATTATGACAGGTGGACCTGCATAGGTGTTAAATTTAATAAATGTAAATTAATAATGAGGTATTTTTATTCTGGATCCAAAAAAAGCAACATAATTGAGAGATAAATCTAATAGGTAACTTTTAACGTTTTATATGCTAATATTAGCAAGGCAGTTCGGCAACACAGCTTTAAGACGTGGTTGATATGTCAATCTGATTTTTTTAATAAATAGTGCTGAGTCGGTGGTTGGTTCCTTGTGAAACATCGTTGAAATATAAGAATTTTAATAAAACACGGTTTTAGATGTATCAAAAAAAATTAAAAAGAGTAACTTAGTTCGGCATTTTTAAGAGTTCTTTAAAAACTAACCGTTTAACTACATTTTAAGGATATATAATATATTTGCTATGGTGGCGGATTTAAGGAGTTTACAATAGAGGTAATAAAAAATATGTTTAGAAATCCCTGTCGTTTACATTATTGTAGTTTTTAGCTGATTTTAATATTTCTAACTGTTCTAGATAAGTTAAGCATCTGCCTTTTGTTTCTCTATCTAATAACTTAATATCAAGTATCAAGTCCGTTTCCTATGCGATTAACGCAATCGGTTGCGCTAGCCGTATAGGAAATGGAAAAATGCGCCCGGGCCTTGGGCCCGGTGGTCTGGGGGGCCCGTTTAAGGTTGTAAAATATTCATAATTTCAAATGTAAATTTACATAGCAGAGAAAAAAAAAACAGTTATCTCTGATAAAGAAAATAGAATTAAATAAAATAAGCTTTAGATTGATATAATTTATGCATTTTTTTAAATTATTTATCGGCGATTCCCCAATCTAAAAATAACTAAATAATTAACACTTCGTCCTACGTAGGAGAGTTTGTTAAAGTTTTGTTATATAAATATTTTAATTTTTTTTAATTATATTTACTTGTGTGTTTATTATTTATTGTTATTGTTTACTTTGTTTTTTGTTCACTAAAAGAAAGTTTTTTTTATTTTATCAATTTACTATTAGAAATTTTGTTTAGGTACCTAACTTTTGTTCTCGGTTTTGTTATAAAAAATATTTATTTTTTAAAATTAGAATGAATTCTTTTTATTTTATTATTTATTTTGTTGAATATAATAATGTTTATTTATTTTTTAAAATCATTAAAAAAATAAAAATAAAAATAATTGTTTTATTTTTCTAACCCAAACTAAAAAGATAATTTTTGAATTTTATTGGAAAAGAGGGCCCGAATTTTTGCTTTTTGAACCGGATGAAAAATAGGCCCTGATAATGAAAGTGATTTCTATAAATTTCTATGTCCAATACATTGCCTCTTATAGGAATTTTATATATATCTATCTCAAATTATTATTGAGAGAAAATAAAATAAATCATGTAAATAAAATGATTTTAAGTCGATAGGAGCAGGTGCGTTTATATAAATATACAAATTTTTAAAAACATCCCACGTCTTCTCCATAATCGTCTGACCTACCATCAGCCTGAATCACTCTGTATACATATTTGATACAATTTTATTTAACTTTAAAAAAAACTCAAAATTATGTTAGTAGCATTTAATGGTAAAGTGGCATAATAATTAATAAAAAAAATTACAGTTACAGTTACAATGTTACAGTTACTTTTCGGGCAAAACAGGGGCGTTTTTTATCTCTTGCCCTATTGACAAAAATATTTTGTGTGTGCCCCAATTTATTTAATTTAAATTTATTACTTAATTTGAATAAAATTTAAGAAAATTTACATTTTTGACACTATATTCAAAGTTCCAATTATTTTTTTGGAATATTTTATGAAAAATTATTATGTGGCGTCCTCTTTTAGCATAGTCAGAAACTATTAGAAAATAGCATACAGCTGACTGTTTTATTTTTAACCAAAAGGATACAAAATATGTAGAATTATGATTTATAATGCATCAAAAAGGCTTTTAAGCAAATAAATATACATATAATTTAAAATTAAAATACCCAGATTCGTATTTAAACCATGAATAATTACTTGAACTGCATATTGTTTTAAATCTCGACAAAATGGTGAATGACTAGTAATTTAAAGAGTACCATTATTCTATTCTTTAATTTGAATTAATAATTATTAATAATCTTTTATTAACTTCTATTTTTACTAAAAAATAAAATTTTACAATATATACATTAATACTAACGGTATTTTGTGATATGATTTGATTTAATAACCAATAGAAAAAAAAACGTGGTGCCCGGTGGCGTAGAGGTCCAGACTCTCGTCTACCAATCTCATTGGTGTGGGTTAGATACCCACACCCGGCATTTCATCAGCCGACTATTTTTATTAAAATAAAAATAGTTTGGCTACCTAGGTCGACTCAGCTTTAAATGAGTACTTGGGATTCACAATCCTGAGGTAATAATAGGCGATTGAAGCGTAGTGCTAGCCACATTACCTTCCTTGTATACCGAACGGCTCCTAGTATAGCAAGCTGTACCTTGCTACTCCCAAGGCGTTAAACGCTATATACGGGAGCTATTATTATTATTATTAAAAAAACGTAAAAATTAATAGCCGATAATGGCGAATGCGCCAGGAAATCCAACATCTGTTGTTATTGCGCTCCTGGCGCTTTTTATCTCTCTAAATGGAGGGCAGAGGTATACTATTCAAAATCTTAATATGCCGTTATTTTTATTTTGCTATAGACTATAATTATAAACGACAAAAATTAATATTTGTTACTGAAAATAGTAAAAAATTTCCAGGCTAAATTTTTAATCTAAAAATATTTTTCACTGAATACATATCATACTTATATAATTCTCAAATACACATTATAAACGATTAGATTAGATGTAAACATAGAAACTTACTTCATTTTTTTACTTCTTACCATTTATACAGTGTGTAAAAGTACTGTAAGATCGAAAAAAACGACGTCCAGTTGGTTTGGAAATGACGATCGATGATATTCTCCGCATAATTTTTCATATAAAATGACCGCTGTCATTCATTTCATAGCTTTCGCTAACTCCGTTTTTTTTCGATCGATCATGTTGTATATTTGACCTATATGAAGAAATGTTATATCTTAGAATGGTCATAAATTTTTATCCTCCATAGAAGTCTCTGCATTTTATCAAACTCCACCAATATTTAAATACATTTTTTAAACCTTAGAGTAATCCACACATTTTTAATAGATAGGAATATAAAAAAAATTGGCGCTGGGAGGCACGTATAGCCGCCCATACTTGATATTTTTTTTATCTCAAAAACTGCGACTTTGACTGATTTTGATGTTATTACTAATTTTGTTGCAAATAATATTCCTAAATTCCGCGTTTCGCTAGCTATTGTAATTTTGGAGTTACGACGGACGGACGGACGGACCGACACACAGTGCTTCGAACATATGGCTCTAGAGGACAAAAATGCAAAACTTCTCTTTTATTGTAGGCAATTTATTCAAACTAGGTTTATTTGACACAAATGATGAGTACTCTCATTGTACTAAATGATGATGTTCTTAGTCCCACGTTTATGAAAAAAAATCTTATAAATAATAAAAATGTTGGAGCTGTGTTCCATCTAAGGAAATAATAATTTATAGTATGAAAACGGTGTAAGTATTAAATAAATCCCTGTGATAAAAAAGAATTCGAATAACATTAGAACATGATTCCTACAATGTAAACCTAATATAAGATAAAAATGTTTTTCTTTAATGAAAAAGAAACATTAATGATATATTTAATTAAAAAAAAACTTAAGATACTATAAATTTACTTTAGGACAACAAAATGCATAGATCGTAACTACTCTGATTCAGGAGAATCACTGCTGACAGAATCTTCCAAATTTATAGTATCCAAATCACAGGTAGATGAAGTATCCTCACATATAAGATATTTCTGTACATCATTTTCTAATATATTACTTTTTCGCGTTGTTACTGTTCATTTTGTCGGTATGAGGGGTTCGGATGTTAATAGTTACATCTTTAATAGACCATATCCATATATTATTTTTTCCTTTTCTTGGGTATGAGATTTTATAATAAATTGAAAGATAGACACTTTTTTTATGCGACGTTTCGCTCCAACATAGTGGACTTTTTCAGGCACAAGTGGTGTCTCATTTGACTGGAAGGTTCATCAATATCTAATAAGAACATATTTTTTGAAATACAAATAATTTTGAGTTCTTGTCCTTATGATCAAGCCAAGTATTAGCCAGATCGGCATTGCTTATCAATTTTACTCCATCTGAAAAGTATTATAAAATAAAGTTCGTCGCAAGCAGACGCAGGTGAACTATACAACAATTAAAAGTGTATGAATATGGCAACAAAAATATTCAATAAATACGATATGTTTTGATATGTTTTTTTTAAATGCCTTTTTGAAGTTTGAAAACGTAAAATTTTTATACCCGTTTAAGAATCATCTTAAAAAATAAATAAAAACTAAACAATCACAAACTTGTTTAGAAATAAATTTAAAGTACATACCTTGTTTAACAATATCCATAGTGGCTTTCAATTAAGTACGTACCCGTTTAACTCCATAATATACAGAACTACTATGAATATTATTCTTTTCACTGATGAGATAATGATCGCAAAATTTATTTTTAGTGAAAATATTTGCTAACAAAAACGCTGTTTATGAAAAATAATATACAGGATGGTTGAACATTGCTATAAGTATAAAATTATATATTCAGATATTAGTAAATTTTAACTTATTTTTTGATTTTTGTCCATGGGACGAAGCACTGTGCGACGCCTGCCTGCAGCAAGGCCTATTTCCGACCCGATGGAAGCAGCAACGACTGGTTTTTCTCCTAAAAGGGAAGAAACCACCGGACGACCCAGCATCTTTTCGTCCACTTTGCATGCTGGATTCAAAAGGGGGAAAAACTTGGAGCGGATGGTGGCCGACAGATTGGAGCAATACATCGATCCTCAACTTTCTGAATTCCAATTCGGATTCAGGAAGGGGAGATCGACCATCGACGCACTGGAACTCGTCACGAACATCGCAAAGGAAGCCATCTCAGGAAAGAGATGGAAAGGCGGTTCCAAAAAGAATTGCCTCATCGTCACCTTGGACATCAAGAACGCGTTCAACTCAGCCCGCTGGGATCACATTTTGGAGGCTCTCGAGCACATGGGTGTACCCTACTACCTACGAAGGATGGTCAGATCATATTTCAACGTTCGACTTTTGCTTTGCGAGACGGAGCAGGGAGCAGCGGTTCATGGCGTCACGGGAGGGGTACCTCAGGGCTCTGTCCTGGGGCCACTCTTGTGGAATGTTATGTACGACGGTCTGCTCCACCTTGAATTACCAGCCAACACAACACTCGTGGCTTTCGCGGACGACGTGGCGGTTGTCCTTGTGGCGAAATACTTGGAGGAGATGGAAGCTGCATTCTCCATCACCATCAGGAGGATAAGACAGTGGATGCAATCGGCAGACCTGTCGCTGGCGGAGCATAAGACTGAAGCACTCCTAGTGAGTAGCCGGAAGAAAATAGAGACCATCAACGTCAGAGTGGGCGACCATGATATCCAGTCGCAACCCCATATCCGGTACCTTGGAGTGGTCTTGGATGAGAGGCTCAACTACAAAGAGCATATCTCCAGCGTCAGCAAGAAGGCGGGAGCAGTTCAGGGCGCACTCTCACCGATTTCAGGCAAACCCGGAGACGATTGCTTGCAACAGTAGTTACCTCCGTCCTGATATGCGGAGCACCGGTGTGGTCAGAATCGCTGGAGCTAGAAACATATCGCAGGACAATGACATCAGTCCACCGACTTTCAGCGATGAGAGTGGCGTCAGCATACCGGACGGTGTCACAGGATGCAGTGATTGTAGTGGCATCATGCCTGCCTGTCGACATCTTTGCGGGAGAACGCCAGCGATAACACCGTAGGAAGAAAGCCGAGCAGCGACAGGTCTTCTGTGAAGAGAAGAGGCCTGAAAGTCGTCGTCTCTGGCAAGTGAGATGGGACAGCTCGACGGAGGGTCGGTGAACACATCGACTAATCCCGGATGTCACCAAATGGACCACCCGTCTGCACGGGGAGGTTGGATTCTACATCACCCAACTCTTGACTGGGCATGGATGCTTTCAAGCATACTTGCACAGACCAAGTGAATCTTACGCACTTTCTCTAAATGTACGACTTAATAAACAGAAAAATCATGTACAAAGAAGTTTCGAATGTAGATCATGTGTTGCCCAACTAGCACAATATAAAGTGATCGGAAGCTCGGCTCTATCCTTGCTCTATGTATCGAATGACTTTCTCTAAACTTTAATCAGCTCAAATGTTTTTAGTTTTCTAGCTCAGCAGTATTTAGATTAGTTTACGCTTGATAATTGATACATCTGACCGAAATGTTGTGTGAGTTAAAATAATTATAGACAATGGAATTACCGAAATTCTTTTAGTTTAATTTAAAATATTAAGTTACTGTTATTATACTACTAAAACTAGCAAAGCAATCTAAGTTCGACTTCAAACTGTGCTAATTAAATCAGAGCAATAAACCAAAAAATCCTCCGCCTTTTACAACACCAAAATAACGAAATTTATGTGTATCTGGAGCACGCATAAAAATCTGGATCTGTTTTTTATATAGCGCACTTAACGCCGAAGAAAAAAACAAGAAATACGTCCGTTTGACGGCCCTGTTTATTTTTCTATCTTATCGATATACAGTATGGTTACAAGTTACGAGTAATGTCGTAAAACGTCATTATTTAAGACGGCGCGGCGGCAGCGGTACCACATGCACAAAAGTATTTAGTACTTAGAACGATCGGAGGCGTCAACAAGAGCTGTTTTTTTAAGTGGCTGCTGGAATTTTTATGTTCCGTTTTATACGAGGTGAAGGGATTTAATTAATTTGTATTGAGTGGTTGAGTTCTAAAGAAATTTAGTACCGCTTTTAAGTACATCAAAGCCGTTAATTTACAGATCTAAACAATTAGAGTATTTATGAGGAAATAAAATTGGAGCGCCCTAAAACGCAGTTCTACTTATAGGTAATTATTATGGGATGATTTTAAAGCACCGTCTTAGGATTTAAATAACTATAGTCAAGACATCTATTACCTGTTACCTAGGTCCCCAAGTAGCATTTGGACGTTATCTAACGTCGGGTATACGTCGCGTTCAATAAACCCGACGTCGGGTACCAACGTCGGTTCGACCGCCTGACGACCCTTATTTGCACCTAAATGGGGAATACAGATTCGGGTCGCCTCGACGTCGGTATCTGACCTAATAGGGAATATAATTCTACCAATTACCAACGTCATATTACGTTGGATTTTAGTCACAAAATTCGTCGCTAAGCACTTACGTTACGTTTGGTTTCATATTCGCTACCAAGAATACATAAAAACCTAACCAAACTACCTAATTACAAATGGATTCATAATCACTCCTCGAATATAACTATAAGTGCCTATCTAATTTCATATTATAATAATTCTGAATTATTAATCCAGACATCAGTTTTGTCAACGGAAGTCACTTTTTTGATATATCTGATCAAAATACTCCGGAAAACAACGAGCGCCTTCAAAATTAGGTAGATTTATGAAATAAAAATGTCTTATAAAAAAGTAACTTGCAAAACATTTTTTTAATTTTCTAGCTGGTTTAATGATAAAACTGTACTGTGGTTCCCCCCAAACTCAACCTTATCAATATTATTCTACTAGAAATCGAAATGTGAATGTAAATTTTAAAAACAAAAAACGATTATAAAATGGCTGACAATCGGATACTTGTTAAGAATGGCGGATTTCTGTGTCCGACTTAATATAAACTACCAAAATACCAATTCCGACCGGGTTTCCAACATTAGTCGTCTCACACGACCGAAGTCATCAAACTAGACGACCGGCAATCGTATTATGACGTATATAATTCCAACGTACGCCACGTAACCTCACTTTGCGTATCAGTGATTTGTGGATTTGTGCAACTATATTTTAGTTTTTGTTTTCTCCTTAAAAAACATGGGCAGCCACTTTTTTAAGCCTAACCTCACATGTGGGAGGAGGATGGGGTCTGCTGGTTTCCTAAGCTAAAAAATGAAATTAACATGCACCAGTGTAATGCAGCATCTCTACCGGATAAAAAGCATTTATGGGTTGCGGAGTGGAGGCAAGACATCACTACTACAATTATTATTTTGCAAAAGCCTCGACCTCTTTCTGTAAAATGTAGATGAATGTCTAAATGCTTTTTTAGTATTTTAGGCATAATAAAAAATTAAGTTTGTTTACAAAAACTTTTTATTAGGTTATGTTCATGATGTTCATTAGGTCGCAAATGCTACTTAATGGGTTGTATTTACTGACGTAAATAGAGATACATTAGAGATACATAAATTAGGTTATAAATATGAACATAAAATACAATAAAATATAATTGGGCGTTACTTTAGGGATTATCAGTGAGACGTATCCTATTCGGACAACGGGTAGACGTCGGGCTAGTTCAAGTATATGTACGTCGTGCAAGCCAATGTGGGAACGACGTTGGGAAAGTAATAAAAATGGTACGTTGTTATTTTGTACGTCGACAGATCGTTGGATTTACCGACTCGGATTCAACGACGTCGCTTTTAATAGGAAAGCGACGTCACCGGTCGTATCACCAGCAACCGACCTAAATTTGAACAAAGTCTGACGTCGCTTCAGGTCAGATTTAGTTCGAAGTCAGATACATGCTACTTGGGCGTCTTTTATCGTATCCACTCTATTCTTTTGCGGTCTTTCTTGGTTATTTCCAGCGTAATTTCGTTCCATTGAGCGTTGTGCGACCTGTAGGTCTCTTAAAATGTCCGTTTTAAGTGTCCAGGTTTTGCATGCATAGATCATGACTGGTAGAACACACTGGTCTAATGTTTTCTTCTTTAGATAAAGTGCCATTCTAGATTTTAATATGATTGAGTTTCTTACGTTAGTACTCCATGCTAACTTAATTCTTCTGTTGATTTCTGGTAGTAGAGATCCCGAGCTGTATATTAGTTGTCCCAAATATATTATATTCATCTACTATTTCCAATGTTGTTTTATTTATTAGAATGTCCTTTCTGTCTACTAGTTCGTTGTATGTAGGTACATTACTTTAGTTTTGCAAAATTCATTTTGATACCTACTTTTAAGATAGGGTCTTCAAAAAACATCTGCTATCTCTCGTGGGGAGACTTGTTATTAGACTCGGATCAAGGCAAAATTAATAAAATTGCATTTATCTCATCAAGGAGACCGAAATCGACAAAATATCAAGATACAACTTTTAATCGGTAGACAAAAACTTTCCTTTTATTGAAAATTTAAGTCAAAATATTGCGAACGGCTACTCTTATATCGGAGGCGGTGGGAACAAGCTTTTGCTTCTGCACTTGGCTAAAAATATGATACCCACCTATATCTTACACTGCATACATACCACAGGGCGCCACTTATTTCAAAAAGATGCTAATACTTACAAAGGATAGTACAAACTGAAATAAGAAAATTTGTACAAGTGTATTAATTGAATAGAAACTAAAATTAGTATAGCTATTAAATATTTTGAGAGACTGGATCAACCAATGAAACAATTCAAATACCCAAAAAAATAAGATTTATTACTTTTAATAAATCTTATTTTTTAACTGTCCAACTACTACTACTAAGTTGTATAACCGTCTATAATAAAACAAAGTAGCATTTGGAAAATGAAAATGCTACAAACTGCTTACACCATTTCGCTTACAAGAGCGTACCTACATGTTTTTTTTAGAAATATATTCAAGTGATAACCCATATGTACGCCTCTGGTGAATATGTCGACACTTCTTTAGCTTTAAAATATGCCTCATTTATAGTAACTTTTACCCTTAAAATTTCATTCGAAACGCTAAAAGTACTTAAAAAGAAATTATAATAAATCGAAAAAATATTAAGATTTTAACACCCTGTAGCTACAAAACAAAGCAGAATCGGAACTATGTTATATGAAAAATAAATCTTAGTTTTGCGTAAAGAATCTCCCCACGAGAGATGGCACCTTTTTGAACCACCCTGTATAATCCTCAATTAATTGAAAGTTCAGGAAATAACTTTAAATGAAGTTTATAAAATAAGACTCAATGCCTGTCCTAATTTCAAGGTTTGTTTTATGTATGTTAAAATCAAACCAGATCCCAACGGACAATAAAGGCACCAGATAAAGACAAATAAAAAAATAAAGAGAACTGGAAACAGAAAAATCTAAACGGCAAATACCAGCAGGTTCTTAGCCAAAGAATTTTCACTAGCAATAAACAACAAACAACACTTGAATACGTTGACAGACTGATTGCTTCATCATACATGGCGCCTAGAAAATTTAAAACAGGGAAGTAATTTAATGCAAGTCGAGTAAATATACGCAGTCTTGCAAATGGTCATCTGGTTAGTTTTTCTTCAATGTCCTTAAGTGTCCAGTTGCATTCTAAACAATGCTGAAAGCAAAAAAAAAAGAGAAATGAAAAATGGGAAATGTTTAAATTTGTTCTTTTTTGTTGCAGTGTATGGATTAAAAAAAATAAGTCATGTGTTTGCTAATGCATCATGTAAGTACGATACGATCGAGAAAAAAACGGTGTCAAAGACGGCTGACGATCGATGCTAATATCGTCTAATATACAGGGTTGTTCACCACCTACGACACGGAGTATTGTAGCTAAACGATTAGATTTTTACAAATTGTAAGTTTTGGGTTCGTTGAAGGACTATTAGAGCTACAATTTAAAAATATTTTTACAAGATACAGAGTGTCCCAAATAAGTTATTCAAAATATCAAAGTTGTATTTTTTTAAATAGAACACCCTGTATATTATTATATTTTTAGATTCTACGATTGAAATAAAGACAATTTTGATTAAGGTTTATCGCACTTAAACCTTACAGTTTTTGAAATATATTTAATTTTGTCAAATTTTAGTAAAAATTTTAAGGCTTCGTTTCTCCAAGGGTATCAAAGATTTTAATACTAAATATTTAGTGATTTTTATTTATTGATCAGATATTGTGTTACAATAATAAACAAAATACTACATTATACAGAGCGTCTAAAAAATTATTCTAAATTATTTCTAGCTTTAGACGACAATAACTTGTTTAATTTAAATGGAACGCCCTGTATATTTTAGGAGAATCAGATGCACAATTTAATTATCTATCAAATTGTATTATACCACTTTTTACCTATCCCTTCAAGTTTTCGTAGAAAATGCATTTTATTATAATTTAGACCTCATTTATCAATATACCCATGGAATATTGACATTTTAGATTGTTTTTAAAGCAACAAATGTACAAAATATACAGGCTAGTACTATTATCGTTTTTAGCAAAATGATAACATTCCGAGGCCATTTATATGCAAAAAAAACTATTTAAATCTTTATAAAAGCGTATACCATTAATTAAATATACCACCATTATACCGTATGATCGAAAAAAAACGGCGTCCAGGTGGCTGGGAAATGACAATCGCTGACATTTCCCATATAATTTTACATATAAAATGACAGCGATCTTCATTTCATAGCCATCGCTGACGCCGTTTTTATTCGATCATACGGTATTTCCCCCCAAATACTAATTAATTAGATACTTAATTTTGTTTGTTAATAAATTATTCTAAATAAATGCGGAAAATGAACGTCTCTGTTGTTATAAATAAGCTTTTGCCAAGGTGTTTCTTTTTACCACACTGTGTAATACATATACCAAATTCAGTTTTTTAGCATTTGGAGCAATTATTATTAATCAACGCAAATAGTCAGTTAATGTAGTTTGGATACTGGAATCATATTAACTGGTCCTCTTTAACAAATATTTAAACAGTTTTTTTAATATTTTTTAACGAAATAAATGAACTATATCGACAATATTAGTATCTGTACTCTTTGGTACATCTTTAAAAATAATCTAAAATGTTAGTATTCCATGAGTATATTGATGAAAAAGTTCTAAATTACAAGAAAATGCATTTTCTACGGAAACTTGAAGAGATAGGTAAAAAATGCCATAATACAATTTGATAGACAATTAAATTACATACCTATGCTGCCAAAAGTTCATTTCGATATAAACTCCCGTTCTCCTTCGAGCTTCCGCAGCGCAACCGCAGCGTATGAGAGGCGCCACCCTGTATACAAGGGGCAGCTGTTGCTAACCGTTTCCTTTGTTCGGGAAACACGCGGCGGCGACTTCAACCGGCCGCGCCCGAGCGATTTTCTACCGCTACCAGCCGCTTCTATGTCGATGCGGCCTAAACGTCGCCGGCCAGCCAAGGCCAAAACCAGTCGTACAGCAACGCCGAGGCAACGCGCTACGCGATTTTTACACGCCAGTGACGCCATTACGCGTCCCTTTATCTCTCTACAAAATTAAACGGTTATTACAGCATTTAAAAACGTTAATACAACAATGTCTTCAGAGTTTATACCTCTCGAAAGCGAGAAAGTTATTGCTGAAATACGGAAACGACCTGTATTGTACGACAGCAATATGATTCATTACTGTAACAGAAGTCTGAGAAAAGAATTGTGGGCGGAGGTGTGCCAAGAGGTGGTGGAGGATTGGGACAAGCTGAGCAAGTCAGCCAAACGTTCAAAAAGTAAGATTTCTGAGTTTTTGTTTATTGTGTAGTTTTATTATAATTTTACTCTTACTCTTGGATCGGTATTTACATGTGTAGATGTAAGTTGCATAGGGATCTTATTAAGTCGGAGTGAGAGAAATGCGACGGTGTGCAGTTGCGGCGTTGCCACCTTTCTCCGGTACGCCTTCCTCTATGAAGATCACGATCACAAACCGCTTATTTTTAAAAGACTTTTATTTTCGAAAAGATAACTAGATAGAATCATTAGATACCTATGTTTCTAAACATCTGAAATGGAATTATAAGAATATCGGTAGGGTGTCCATTTTTTTACAACGAGAAAACGTCAATAATCGCGGTAATTTAAAAAAACTCAACTTTTAACACATAACACGCGATAACTCAAGAACCAAATTAGATATTAAACTTCTTTATTTTTATTTTCAAGTTCGAACCTTTTACAATATGTTTATATCAGAAAAATTCAATTGGCTTGTTTTTTTTCCATTCAAAATTAAAATAGAAACTTCGATTTACTTTCAGTGCATTGCAATTTTCAGCAATCGTGTAACTTTTTTATTTATAAAGATTTACACACATACTGTGTGCGAAGAAAATATAGCAGAAGTATTAAGAAAGTTTTTGGAGATCTCGATTTTTGAATTCGGAGTTCTAATTGCGCGACCACTGTCGGACACCAATTCAATTCCACTTGTTTCTACCAAAAGTGCAAGTGCTTCTAACTTGCACTTAAAAATTTACAAGCTATAGGGAAAAACGATTGGGCTAATAAATAAACAAATAAAGTATCACGAGACGTAATTAAAACGTGAAGCTGAACGCCATAAGGTAACATACTCTTCCCTAGAATTTTAAATACTGATATGGTACTGATTGGGTCGACCCATGGTACAAAGAATACAAGGTATGATCGATAGCGGCTCCAATTTCGTTCAGTTCGCGCATACCACCTGTGACGTCACTAGGAAAATAATGAATAAATAAAAAATAAAGAAAGTTGACAGGAGATCTGTATTTTTTGGGGTTATGGTTAAGAATTGTTTATTTTTAAGACTTTTTAGTTCGTTTAATTTAATAATTACAAAACCAGCAGTTCCAAAAATATATTTAAAAATAATTATCTATTAACATGGATTTGGACGATAATAATAGGTAAGAATACTAAATTTATTTCTATATTCGGTATAAAATTGTTTATTAGGTTTTTAGTTTGCGATGTTTATGGTAAATAATTTTCATGTTCATTGCCTCTGAATTCACATGAGGACAGAGATGAGGATATCTATGGAAAAGTAACCACAAGAGGAATTGTTACATCATTTAAAAAATGTTGGGAAGTTGAAGTTTCCCATCGAAAAGTAGAAAATGCCAATGCAGATGAATGTATTGTAATTGTGATAGAAGTAATTCCAAGGGTGAAGTCTATTATAATTAGTGACCTGTGCTTCTTTTTATATGTAGATGTTTCAGGTTTTGAGAATAAATCGGTTGAACGAAACCCAAAATTTAGAGGAAGTATTTGCATACCCAGAATTGACCATCAAGGATTATATAGCTCAAATTTCCTTTAATGGTAGGCAATTATTCAATGCAAATTAACTTTTTAAGTGACTGAAATATTAAATAGTTTACAATATGGTATATCACTAAAAATATATTACTTTTAGGTACAATTAGTGCCCGATACATTTCAAAAAGTAGAATATTATTTTATATTAAATGAGGTGTTGTACCAACAATCAATTTATATTAATACCGGAGATTAAAAAATAACAGAATAAATAGTTCTTTTTTTTATACTACAAAAATAAACTATAGAATACAACAGTATTTAAAAAATAAATAAAAAGTTATGTCCCGGCCGAGATTCGAACTCAGGTCTCTCGCTTCCTAGCCCGACTCCTTACGCACTGCTCCACAGTAACTTGCTTAGCGATAATTCAATGACGGTATATAAACAAAAAAACAGGTTTATAACAATATCTTGACGATTTGAACTGGCGCGCGGAGAGTGCTGACCATTAGCGCCAGTTATCACCTGTGACGTAGCGACCAACCTGCGCAATATCATACCTTGTATTCTTTGTACCATGGGTTCGACCGGTCGACCGCGACGAATTTGCTATAGGTATTCCCTTCCACATCTCTTAGAAATATGCACAGTTTCTCGGTTTATTTCATACGTTTGGCAACATTTTTACTGTTCTCTCATTGTTTAGTACATTATTAAGCTGGATTTATAAACTCGGGAGTTGAGGTTCAGTTGAGGTTCAGTTGCCGTTCAAAATGTTCAACACTATGAAATGAACGCGCGCATTTATAAAGTCAGTTGGTCGAGAAGTTGGCAGTTCGTTTTACGTTCAGCGGAGTTCAAAGATGGTCAATGTTTATGTCGGCAGTTGCGGGCAGTTGGCGACCGCTGGCGACGTTCGGCGACAGCCAATGAATAAGCGCCTGTCGATCCCGTGAAGCACAGTACGCCGATGCATTGGAAAATGACCCTTATTGTTGTTTCATTATTTCTGTTAATGTAATGTTTATATTTTGCGTAATCGTGGATTACTGTGTTTGAACTTTGACAAATACCAAAAGTATTTTTAAATCGAAAGAAAAACGTTCAAAATTTTCACAATTCCAAACCTAACCTACAATCGAAACTGACAGTTTATAAATGCAAAAATATTGAACCTCAACTGCCGCGAACATCCAACTGCAACTGAACCTCAACTGAACGCCAACTTCCGAGTTTATAAATCCAGCTTTAACGCATGGTACTCTTCTTACATACGGAAATCTCGACCCAAGACTAACTTTTGCCAACCCTTAGTATATTATATTTTGTAGTTTTAGTGTAATTGTGTTTATTTTCTAGATGTAGATGCAGATTGAAATAATCTACATATAAACACATCTAAAATAAATACATCTGAAATCTGCTTGATGCAGATTTGTTCGTGGTATTTTATGTGTACACCACACACGCTTAAATAATCCTTCTCACTTGTCACCTAACCAGAATATTGCATTTATACATCAATATCTTATTGTGTCCCCCATTCTTGTATTATAAATACAGTCTCAGGGCTTTGATAAAGGCCAGTATCTGGGACGGTTTTACATAGGTTAGTTCTCCATGTCCGATATCCGTCGTACCAAAGTTTATGGTTTACCAAACCAAACCAAACCAAACTGTTTTCATGACTCTTGCATAACAATTTAAAGGGAGCTATGCTGATTCGATACTGAAAAATAAAAATTTTATTAGACAAATATTTTTAATTTTTTTAAAGTTTCATGCATTAAATTATTTCAAATATTATTTAAACATTTTCTACGTAGACTGTGCCTCTGGTAAAAATCCGTGCAAGACCTGCAGGAGTCTTTTTTTATAAAAAGGGGCCTTCTGTGCCGGAAATACGGCGACCTGTAGGGCTTACTGTGCTTGTCCCCTTTCTAAGTCTGCACCTACTCTCCTATTCCTGTATCACAGCCTACAGTACCACTTTGTGCAGGTGCTTGATAGGATAGGGTCATAGTTCCTCCGGTACAGCCACACAAATAAAAAGTGTCGCTTGCGATCCAAAGCAAGTGACATATTATGCTGTCCGTTGTTTCAGGATCTTTATCGCAGAGTCTGCAGCAAAGACTTCCTTGATAGGGGTTGAGCTTCTTCAGGTAGCACTTGACAGCCATATGTCCTGTTAAGATACCTGTTATAACCTGCACTTAATTCCTGCTAAGCATTAGCAGTTCCTTTGTGGATTTAAAATTAGGTCCTTGAATAAAGGCCTTGCTGGGCCCGTGCCTCTGTCTGTATTTATCCAGTGGACATTCTGGTTTTCCCTGATCCATAATTTTACGGCCTTTTTTGTTGCCTTGGCTGCCGCTGTGTCCAGCACCCGGGATAATTTAAGTCTGCTCTTTTCTGCCTGAGCTCCCAGTTCACCCAGATATTCCCTGATCTCGTGCAGCAATAGTCTTGCAGCCAAACCAAAACCAAGACAGGACCCTGCAAGTACAAAGACATGGAGTTCTTATTAGATTACAAGAACAAGACGAAGATCACGGGAGTCTTTGTCTTGCATTGGTTAAAAAAAAGCTTCTATCTTTTCTCCTTAAATATAAAGTACTTACTACCCATCAATTTGGATTTCTAAGTAACAGTTGCACAAATGTTGCTATGTTCGACCTTTTTAATAATGTATATTCTAGCCTGAATAGCCATCACTCTACATCTACAATTTTCTGTCATTTCCCTAAGGCTTTCGACTGTTAAATCATAATATCTTAATTATCGCAAATACTACGGATTCAGGGAAGTGCCGCTAGAATAGCTTAAGTCATATCTTGGCAACAGAAGGCGGCTTGTGAGGATTGATACATCTTGATGTCTTCTTGTAAGCCTATAGAATGTGGTCCCTCAGGGTTCAGTACTTGGCCCTATTTTGTTTCTGTACTACGACATTGCAGTTCTAGACATTAGCGGTAAAATCTGCCTCTTTGCGGACGATACTAGTTTTACTTGGAGCGGCCCAGATGTTACGGCATTATATAATACTATATCCAGTGACTTACTTACACCATTAAATCTTGGTGCGATTCTAATCTCCTATGCCTCAACCTTTCCAAAAACTTAAGTTTTGTCATATAATAGTACTATACAACCTTTTCTACTTAATAACACCATTATTGACGTCGTGGACACGTTGTTGTAGACAACTCGTTAAAATGGGACTTGTACATCAAAGCTTTATCAAAGAAACTAAGCGCTGCCTGTTTTGCGCTAAGATCAGTTTCTAAGGAAGCAATCAGTTTCTTCTTTAACTCATCAACCTCTAGAATGGTCTATTATGCCCTTTTTGAGTCGCATCTTCGTTATGCCCTTTCATTCTGGGGTACTTGCTGCGCGACAAAATTTGATCGTATTTTCAAACTTCAAAAGAGAGCAGTTCGATATTTTTTGGGACTGAACATTAGAACTCACTGCCAGAATTTCTTTAAAAACTTCAAAATACTGACTCTTCCTTCCTTATTCATTTTTGAATCCGTTTGCTTAATCCGCAAGCACATATCTGCTATTCCCGAGAGGCCAACTCACAACTATCCACTTAGGAATGCGGAGCACGATCTTTATCTGCCAACCCCGAACTCAGAACTAGTTAAAGGTTCAATTCTGTACAATGCCAAAAAAATGTACAATCATCTGCCTTTGAATATCAAGTCACTTTCATTCTTTCCCGCATTTCGCAAAGCTCTGAAATCATACTTACCTACTGGAGAGTAACGACTTTTTTGTTGATGTTTAATCATGAACAATTTTGAATTTTAAAATTTTGATCATCTCACACACTGGTTAAAGGTCTAGTATTTAATAGTTTTTAATATTTTATAACTCTTACATGATTATATCCATTTACAATTTCCCTTTTGTAAAATTTTATTGATTGTCTGCAATTCGTTTTTTTTTTGTCATCACACCAAGCAAGCTTTTCCTAGAACTTTTTCAGCACATTATATTTCCTTCCATTCATAATAAATTTTCTTTTTCAGTGGAAGGCGTTCAACAAAAATGGAAAAATTTGAAAGACAGCTATCGACGAGAAATTAAGAAGCAGAAACTGAGCAAAGAGGGCATAATTAAGAAGAAACGCAAATACCTTTACTCCGATCAGTTAAATTTTATGTTGCCTTTTATTAATAATAAAACCGTCAGTCAAACACCCTCAGACGATGGCAAAACCGAAGACACAGAGGAACATAAAATTGAATTAACCGAACATTCAGTTGGAGCATCTAATGAAGAATACAACGTATCAGGAACAGAGTTTAACAACTATGTCGATGTAAAAGAAGAAAATAATTTTGACGATGTCATGCCTCAAGTTTTTATCGATCAAGGAGCCGACGATATTGACGAAGATAAATTCTTTCTGCTGTCGTTGTTGCCGTCTTTTAGGAAACTGACGCCCCAGCAAAAAATGCAAATCAAAATGGAATTCTTACAATCTCTGAACAAAACTATGTTTCCTCACAGTTAATTTACTTAAATTTTACAAAAAAAAACTTTAAAAATATACTCATCTAATTTGTATATATTTTAGTAATATAACTTAAAGATAATTAGTTTTTCTTCATGTGTTTTATTGTAATTCTCTGAATGAATGTATAGGCACTTACACTCTGTTTTACTCAAGGAACATTTCGACAGACGATGACAGAAAAAGAGCAGATGACGTTCATACCAATCCATTTATTCGTTTATAGGTTTGGTGTATTTCAGTTGATTTCAAAAAATTCCGACCGCAACGCTGTATAGGTACGGCAGAAATCAGAAATTTTTGCTATGTATCTCACTCCGTCCCGGTGACCATGTTGATCACATTGAAATAATAGACAGTTAAAGCAAGGCACAATGCGTATACGTATCTCTCGACACGTAACGCAGAAACCTACGTTACGTCTGCCGTTGCGTTGTCGTGTAAACAAGAGTTAAAGCAAGTATTTTGACGTACGTAACGCAAATGATACATTTGCAATTCTCAATTATTTGGTGAAACAATTTATTTAATTTTAAAACTGAAAATGGATATTTATTATTCCATTGATTCCACATTAAATTTATAAAAGTTCGAAAAATAAAGATAATTATAAATGGAAATTATTACAGAAAGTAGTCCTTACAACTTAAAATGCTCTTAGTAATAAAAAATATTGGAAAACAGACACAGTTTTATGATTATTTATTAGATTCCATCTTTTAGAATACTCATGTGGATTTTGGCTAAGATCTAGCATTTAATTAAATAGATTACGAAATGAGTTTATTATGATGCTTAATATTTTCATACTAATTTATTGTAATAAAATATGCCCAGTTCTGTTACACTGACCCCAAAATTTATGAAATAACTTAATTACTAGCCAGTTGTGGAAACAAGTTGTTTGTGAATTTGTACGTTCGGCATCATTCGGGTGAAAATCGAAACTCCTTCGGCTCGATACGTTTGCGTTTTGTACGTATGTAAAGGTACGTAACGATACGTATCACGTATCCGTAAACGCAAGTGAATTTCTCACTGCACAAGCGTACATGTCAAACGATACGTTTACGTCTACGTCTTTGGCCGTGCTTTAACTGTCTAATTGTGTCTAATGTTGAAATCGTGACTTTGTCATAACCATAGATAAGACTTATAATATTAAATAGATAGGCAACTTATAATACATTTCAATTTTACTATACAAGGGCGCCTCTGGTAGTCGGAGGAAGAAATACTAAGGGAAGAGAGGGGTGCGGGGAAGGGGGGTTGTTTTAGTTAATTTAAAATAAATTTTTAGTCATACATGTAAGAACACTTTGTGTGCTTTTAATTAGGTAGAATATATTATAAACGATAAATCAACTTAATTAAAAGCATACAAAGTGTTCTTATATGTCGGATATTAATTAAAAAAATATTAAAAAGACTAGTAATAGTATACAGGGTCCGGCAATAGTGCGTCGGGCATCTGTAGCTCCTAGAATAAAAAACTTGAGAATTTTGTTTAAGTGCAAATCTAAAGTATGTACCAGGATGTATCTCAGGAAAATATGTTAACTTCCATAGGGTGGCTCAAAAAAGTGTGAGCGGACCTGGATGATTTTTTTTAATGGAACACCCTATATATTATTGCATTTTTGGCTTCCTTTCAGATCACTTTACATAATACTAAGATATGAATGAATATATTTCTATTAGTTTTAGAGATATTAAAAAATAAATCAAAAATATATATTTTTCAGCCCTTTTTAAAAAAATTATTAAAAATACAGGAATTGTTCTGAAATCAAAACTATATTAGGTATTTACTTTAGATGGTCTGTTCTTACTTTACTATAAATATGGTAATCGTAAATCATACAGGATGTTCAATATTCTACGCCAGACTTTCTAAAATATAAAATATTTTTTCTTTGTTTTTTTTTAAATGGAACACCCTGTATATTATTTTTTTATTAGATCGAGAGTTAATAAATGAACATTTTTTGTATTTAGAGTATTTCAAAATTTTTAACGGTTTCGCAGATACACGCAGTATTATTTCATATGGCGCTTTCAATGGTAAAATACGAGAGAAAAATCATTGGGTGGCTTTAATAAAAATTTATTGTGGAAAATGCCATATGAAATATAAACCGCAAATATCTGCGAAACCGTTAAAAATTTTGAAATACTCTAAATACAAAAATGTTCATTTTTAATTCTCCGTCTATTGAAAAAAATATTATACAGGGTGTTCTATTTAAAAAAAAGAAGAAAAATTATTTTATATTTTAGAAAGTTTGGCGTTGAATTTTGAACATCCTGTATGATTTACGATTTTCATTATTTATAGTAAAGTAAGTACAGACCATCTAAAGTAAATACCTAAAATAGTTTTGATTTCAGAACAGTTCTTGTATTTTTAATAATTTTTTTAAGAAGGGCTGAAAAATATATATTTTTTTATTTATTTTTTAATATCTCTGAAACTATCGAAATTTATTTATTCATATCTTAGGGTTATGTAAAGTGATCTAAAAGAAAGCCAAAAATGCAATAATATACAGAGTGTTCCATTAAAAAAAATCATCCAGGTCCACTCACACTTTTTAGAGCCACCCTATAGAAGTTAAAATATTTTCCTGAAATACATCCTGGTACATACTTTAGGTTTGCACTTAAACAAAATTCTCAAGTTTTTTATTCTAGGAGCTACAGATGCCGGACGCACTATTGCCGGACCCTGTATATTAAGTTGTTACACTTATAATTTAATCTTTGGCGGTTTTCAACAAATAGCAGGCAGTTTTACATAATTTTCCTCCCTTTGAAGTGAATTGGAAACGGCTATATAATTTTGGTGTAGGCAAGATTCCCAGTTTGTTTCCGTTTGAGACCTGAAATAATAAAAACAAATTAAATTAGATTTAACCAAACCAAACCAAACCATCTGCTGATCATGCTATAACGCAACGCGCATCCTTAATTCCTTACATGCACCGTAAAAAATTAAATAACTGCTCAGCAAGTAGAATTTATTAGCAGTACTAATTTAAAAAATCTATAACTGTAAGTAGATATATTTAATTTACTTACCATTGTATCCTTCGGAAACCCGGTGTACAACAATTAAACTCCATGCTCCATGATAAAAAATAACTAACAGTCTATACAAAACACAAACTGTCTCACCATTTTTAAAAAACATTGTCTAAAACAAAATACTGCCAAAAAATCTGAAGAAATTACAATAATTCGACAAATCAAAACGAAATCAAACCGTAAAATCACAACAAAAGCGTGTCTGAGTGTCTCGTGTCAGTTAAAAAACGAATTTTATTATTGTCAGATATTGACATTTGCATTGTTGATATTGACAGTTTTAATACTTTGCGCCTCTGCATCTTGGAGGATTTCAAAAATGAACTAACTGCTGAGCGCGGGTGCGCTTATATACAGGGTGGTCCGAACTGTATTCCGGAAACTTCGGCAGCGTATTTTGCAGAATGTATGTCCTAAAATGCTTAGTTTTGGAGATATAGGGTGTAGAAGTTTCATTTTTATTTCGATTTTTTCTAAATAATTTATGAAGTAACGTCAATATTTGGATGAAAATTGGTGTCTGGGAGTTTTTTGACATGGGAAATTTGATTTTGATGTCAATATGACTCCTCCTTATAGAGAGCGCCACTTACAATTTTTTTTACTAGTTTAAAGAGTAATATCTTTTTGTCCGTATCTGTATAAATCTACGGAGTAAAAAAAATATACATTTTCGACGTTTTTTACGTAAAAAAGGTATCTTGGAAAAAATCACTACGAGTAACGGATCTCGACATATTTGGAATGGAAAATATCAATATCTATCATCGACAAAAATTAAACATGTTGACTAAGTAGTTATTAGACTGAAATCATAAATTTGAAATGTTCTTGTGCCAAAAGTTTAACAGAAATTGTTTTATCATCATTTTTTCGCAGAAAAAATTATGAGTAATTTAAAAAATAAAAACTTCCTAAATTTATTATTTCTCAGTCAAAACCAAACCAAACCAAACCAAACCAAATAATTATCTACTAAACGTGTGTTTATTTTTTGTCAATAATGACATGTATTGAATATTTCAGTCTAAATATCTTGAGAACGGTTGCCCGTAACGATATTTACTAAGAGACTCTGTTTACGTAAAAAATCACGGAAATATATAATTTTTCCTCAGTAGTTTTATACAAGTACGGACGAAAATGTATTACTCTTCAAAACAGTTAAAACACATGTAGGTGGTGCCCCCTACAAATAGGAGCCATATTGACATTAAAATCAAATTTAGCATGTTAAAAAACTACCAGACACCAATTTTCATCCAAATATTGACGTTACTTTATAAATTATTTGAAAAAAATGGAAATAAAAATGGAACTTCTAGACCCTGTATATCCGAAACTAAGCATTTTAGGACATACATTTATGCGAACTTGTTCACTTATTTTTATCTGCAGAATATTCTGCCGAAGTTTCCGGAATACAGTTCGGACCACCCTGTATATTAATATAATATACTATGAGAGAAAAAAAAAACTTTATCCTCTTATAGTCAATAGTTAGTTGTACTTACTCAATAACATTTTTTATACCTATATGATCTTCTTCGCATTCGCATAAAATTTAACCAAACCTTCCCATTTAAGAGCTTATGAAAAGGAACCCTTCAGGTGAGCGAAAGGCATAAAAATTGATTGGATTATAAAAGTTTACTGTCACTATTTCATACGGGATGCTTGATCCTCGGGTTATGGTGGCTATTTGATATAAAAGGGGAAGGTATTCCAACGATTTTAATATCGTTATGGCCTTTAAAAAACCTTTAAGGGTTCAGAAACTTTATTACAATAGCGCGCCGTCCGTTTTTTCTCATTAACCGGTTTACCAGTGGGAATGTAATTCTAAACCCTCTGTTTAACTACCGTGAATATTAGGAACCTTTTTTTTGTAATATCTACTTTATCATAGACGTAGAGTTTGTAAAGTGTCACAAATAAAGTACGCATCATATGGGATTTCTTTGTTTATTGATTTAAGTCAAAAATATAAACTTAAGTTGAGTCATTGTCAAATTACATTTGACAATGATAAAATCATAGGTTGACAGCTTAAGACATGTCGGCATTTGCCTGGTTTTGCATTGTTAAAAAAAATAAATGCAATAGTATATGTAATTTTAGCTGATAGTAAAGAGTAGTAAAAGCTTAAAAAGTCAGCGCAAACCGCATTTTGATATCTTCTTTCAAACCGAAGATATTAGCAAAATTATAATAAATACCAAAAAATAAGCCCTTACCCATACAGCACATCAAATCACATTTACGATGTGTTTACATTATTAGATGTAGACACAGGGTGACACAATTCCCCCGATGTAAATATGCAACGTTTACACATTGTAGTTCAACACGTATGCACAAAGGTTAAACGTCCGCCTCACAATGTAGCCACAGTATAGCATTTACGTATACACAAAGTAAGGGATACACAGTGTGCCGTAGGATACATAGTGCTTGTGTATTACGTTTAAACTCTGTTTACACATTGCAGTTGTGACTACCGCGTGTATACGTATGTATTTTGCTTCGTATATACATCTTGTGCTAGATAAAACTACTTCTTATGAACGAATTTAGGAAATAATACAAGTTTTGATGCCTAACTTTTCGTTCTTTTTAAGAAATATTTATTCAATGATACCAATTATATCTTTTTAGAACGAAAATTAGGACGGCAAATCTTTGTATTTTCCAAAAGTATCTCGATCGTAAGTTCAAGAGAAGTAGCCTTAAAATTGTTCCATTTTTGTTTTGTATTAAATGTACCATTTTTCATCCATAAAATGGATTAAGTAGTTAAAAAATAAAATTCTTATATTTCTTTATATCATGGAACGCAATAGCGCAAATAACACAATAATAATAATTATTTACACTGTAGAAATCAGAAGAAGAAAACACTGTAAAAGAACAGAATTTGTATCAAAATGTATTAAAAATATAAGTACCTAGTATAAGAACATACTAAAATGGTAAACACTGGTATATCGCCACGATTTAGTGGACCTCGTTTAGTCATTTTTTTCTCCTCTTTTCCCTTCAAGCAGTTGGCTTATTAGCATACTCATTCATCGAGCACTCTGTTGGACTTTGTTGTATTTTATTTCCAGATTAACAATATCACCCTTAAATTTTATATGAAACTGATTATTGAATATTAAAGATATCTGTATATCGATCCATCAATAACTTACCGAATATCAGTGTAAGAAGTTCTTTGAAGTGTTTAAATCTTTCTTTCTCTGGTCCATTTAGATTTTCATTATTTCCAAATTAAAAAAAAATATATTGCAGAGCTTACTCAGCTACTCAGCTTACTCAGCATTGGAGTCAAAATTTGGTAAATTGGGTATCGAGTAAGGGAAGAGTCGCTGCTATAATATTAATAATACTCTTAGGAAGGTGTAACAAGATAATTAAAAACTTGTACTTATCTTAAAATCTCTTTTAAACTACACACAAACAGAACATTTATATAGAGCTTCCGAATGATAAAACAATAATGGCTGCTAACACATATCACTCCTAGAAAGGAGAAAGGAGAGGGACACATAAGATACACTTGGTCGGTGTATCTACGCTGAGAAACGTAAACTTGTAGAAACGTAATTTCATTTGGACGTGCTATATTGGTAATTACCTTATTTTTACAACACGGTATCAGTAACCCTCTTGATTATGCCCATTCTAACAAAAAATTAAGATAGAAACAGTTAGTTTATTTTAAAATCGACGAAATACCAGAATACCATAATACCAGAAGTATTAATATCTAATCACAAGTTTACAAATTCGGGTCAACTTTTGGACCCGAGCAGATGAGAACGATTCTTAACGTTATTTGATGCCCTGAACTCAGATCTTCAATCCGTTTGTCAAGATTGGCTCTAATTTTCGAGTTCGCGCATGGCAGTAGCACTGCGCTCTTATAACGGCCCGGGTAGTTGACGCACGGTCAGTTGACGACGTTGATACCACTTGTAAACCCACAGGACGTTTTACCGCCACCTCTTCACATTAAACTTGGCCTTATTAAGAACTTTGTCAAAGCGCTCAATCGCGAAGGACCGGCTTTCCAGTACTTAACCAAGTTGTTTCCAAAACTGTCATACGCGAAAATCAAAGAAGGAATATTTGTCGGACCTGATATTCGAAAACTAATGGCTGACGCAACGTTTACAAAATGTTTAAGGCTTGATGAGGCAGCAGCATGGGCATCGTTTCAAAGTGTTGTTCACAACTTTCTCGGTATTCATAAATCACCGGATTGCAAGCAAGTAATCGACAATTTGTTGCAAAATTACCACAAGATTGGAGCTCGAATGTCTCTCAAGATACATTTTCTGCATTCACATCTTGATTTTTTTCCACAAAACTTGGGCGACACGAGCGACGAGCAGGGAGAGCGGCTACACCAAGATATAGCAAAAATCGAAAGGCGATACCGAGGATTTTGGGACGAAGGCATGATGAACGATTACTGTTGGGCCCTAATCAGTGAAACAGATCCCAAGCAGTATAAAAGATTCAGTTCAACCTCTGTTCATTTCTGATTTATATTGTTTAATTCAATAAATGACCGTTAACGGTCAAAGATAGTAAAATAATGAATTTATTGAATATTTCGAAAACTAGAACCAATCTTAAAAAATGGACTGCTGATTTGGATTCAGCTCCAAAATTTATCTTAGAAATTGCTTTTAGTTGCTCAGGTCCAAAACCGTGTATACTTGTGAATTAAGATATTAATAACAGTGAACAAGAAACTAAGATTCAGTGAAGTCATGGTAGGCTTTGGAAAAAAGTTGCTTTTGACGTAATAGTATAAACGTCAAATTGTTATTAGATCAACATTTTGATAGTCTTAGCAGCGTTTTTTAACTTTTGATTGCCTTTTCAAAATGCCAACAACTTCAACTACTTCAAATAATAAACGAGCAATTAAAAGATAAAAAACGTTGCTGAGACGATCAAAATGTTGATCTAATAACAATTTGAATGGGCATAATCAAGAGGGCTACTGATACCGTATTGTAAAAATAAGATAATTAAGGGCTTAATTTTTGGTATTAAAATTTTGCTAATATCTTCGGTTTAAAAGAAGATATCAAGATGCGGTTTTTGCTGACTTTTAAAGCTTTTATTACTCTTTACTATCAGCTGAAATTAAATATACTATCGTATTTAACTTTTTTGAAAAAACGCGCTGTTTGTTAAATTGTAAGAAAGCGCCCCCTAGTGTCTACGTTCAAAACCTTATTATTATTATCTTTATGGCATATTATAGAGTGAGAAACGCTCTTTTAAACGAGCCCTCGTTTGTTGGATTCTGATCATCCAGTCCGGAGTTATTAACATTTAAATAAAGATATATCTAACCTTCCCCCACCACTTTATTTTAGCAGATAGGGGAAAACGGTTTTAACGAAGAAAATCCAAAATTTACTGAAGATTATGAAGCTATTATTTATAGTACCCATTATCTAGGCAAAATTCTGTAAAAATTCTATTTTCTTATTTTCCATAGCAGTTGCGCCCCCTAGCGGCCATTTTATAAACTTGAAAATAATTTCCAGCAATTTCTCATAGCCCCTTTAGTTATAAATATTTTTTTTTTCCGTAAGCTAATACTTTCTGAGATACAGCCGAGAGCTATTCTTAGTGGGAAACCCTGTACATACATAACGAATAAAATGATTGATATAGTGACTACACTTTTGGAATGAAAATGTCCTAAATGTGAAGTTCGAAAGTGAGATGCTTGTCTATATAAGAAGCTCAGTTCACTGTAATGTTATTCCACTATATAAAATAACTTTATAATTGACAGAGATTTATTATTACTAGTACCAAATAGTAAAGAGAACTACCGTGTAGTTTTCAAATAAGGTGTGTGTGGGAGTTACGAAGAAGGGAAGTTTGGAAAGTGGTGCGATAAAGCGACCAGAGGTTTATATTTATAAATTTATGCCCAAAAAAGGTTGCTCCATTTATATGTCCGATAAATATACCTGATGTCCGCAGGGCTGCCCCATTGTTATATTTTATAGTGACCATTTAAACCGACTTTGTAGAATCTGGAGGAGAGGTAGTATTTTTTGCCAAAATGTCACATAAAAACTGAACACCATAAACTAACTATTAAGAATGAATACTGCCTAATTTGGTATGTTTTTTTATTACTCAATTTTCTGAGAATGTATTATAATTCCCCAAAAAGATATTATTAAAAATCAATTGAAAATACTAAAAGATCAATATTTCTGAAGAAGTACATAGTCTAAAGAAATAATTATTCATCATCATCATCATCATCATCAACCAGCCTGAAGTGTCCACTGCTGGACGTAGGCCTCTCTCAAATCCTTCCACTCTTCTCGGTCCTGTGCCACTTGGATCCAGTTTCCCCTTAACCTCTTCAAGTCATCTGACCATCTTGTCGGAGGTCTGCCTCTGTTTCTGAGAGCATCTTGTCTTGGTTGCCATTCTAGTATTAGCTTGGTCCATCTATCATCCGTTCTTCTGGCAATATGCCCAGCCCAGTTCCATTTGAGTTTTCAAAGCAGATATATAGCATCTGTTATTCGTGTACGCTGTTTTATAACTGTACTGGGTATCTTGTCTCAAAGGGATACACCAAGCATTGCTCTTTCCATAGCTCGTTGGGCTACACGGATTTTTCTATGGACTTTTTCGTCAGTGTAAGTTGTCCCTGCCGCCATATGTAATTACTGGCAAGACGCACTGATTGGAAACAACCCTTCCTCTTTAGAGCACATTGGTAAATACATGATTTAACACATTATCTTAGTTTGCCGAATGCTACCCATGTTAGTCCTACTCTTCTTTGTATCTCGTCCGTCTGGTTATCGCGGCCAATTGTTATTTTGTGCCCCAGATATTTATATGAATATACTTTTTCTATATTTGCGCCGTCTACCGAGACATTTCCACTAATAACAAGATTAGTCATTAGTTTGGTTTTTGAACAATTTATGCGTAGTCCAATTTGATCTGACGCCCGTTTAAGTGTTTTTAGCATATTTTGATCTTCGTGTATTTTGTCTGTAATCAGCACCAAGTCATCAGCAAAACGCAGGTTATTGAGCATTTCCCCGTTAACATTAATGCCCATTTCCTCCCAGTTTAGTCTTTTGAACATATATTCTAATAGTGCTATGAACAATTTGGGGGAAATTGTATCGCCTTGCCGTACTCCTCTTTTAATACGGAATTTATTTGTGTTTTCGTGTAGCGATACAGATGCTGTTGCAAATAATTATTACATACCTTTAAACGAGATAATGTAAATCCTTATTTAATATATCGAGATTAAGATTAATGTTAATATCAAGAACTTAAGCTCCCTATTCTTTTTCTTCCGCTTACCACTTTCATGAATTGTTCTTTGCGTTTTTGTTTCAAAATTGAAAATATTTTATATTGGTTAACTAACAACAAAATTATTAAACTAAACTTTAAAGTTAGCAAATCCCTAGATAAAAGATAAAACTTACAGTCTGTTGCATCTCCCACCTGGACATTGGAAATCCCTTGTAAATTTTAAAAATTATGAATAAGTTTTCCCCATTCTAATTTACGGAAAATTTTATTTGAAACTCTCGATATTTTTATGTCCTATTTCATATATAAATAGCTCAACTACGCCACTGGCCACTGCTTAAATCTACTTTATGGTTGACAAAAACGATTAGAAACCGCCACCTGCTAGTGAATAGCATTATCGTGTTTTCTTGAAGTAACGAGGGTCAGAAAGTAAGAAAAAAAATGAATCTTTACGATAACCCAAGATACCCGTACCCGAAAAAGACGCCTACATACCTATTTCTCCGACAGAAGATATTATATATCTACCTGTCAGCAAAGCTGTTCCATTGTTCCATTATAGCTTAAAGAAATGTTATGTGGACGAAGGTAATAAAATCTAGAGCCGATTTTTTTAACGAAATGCTATAAAAAAATATAGTACCTAATCTAGTCTGATATTTTTTTGATTCGATATTTATCACAAGAAATAAATAGATAATATTAAATTATAACAAAAAAAAAAAAACTTAATATTATAATTTATTTTGATCAAAATTAATTTTTAGTATTGAAAATATTTCTGGCCGCGTTTATATGGGATCCCATCTTTGAAAAACGACATGCTAGAGGCGACATGGAGTTCAATAACTTGCCTAATCAACTTGTCAACACGTAAGTCGATAGTTGAATAGAGCAAGGACGTCCGAGGGCCGAAATGAGGTCTTATTAGTATGGGCCAACTGTTTTATGGATATGTATGTTTAGTCTCTGAAAGCCGATATTTATTATAAAAAGAATATGCGTCAAGGCATAGGGTTTTAAGTACAGTTGGGCTATTTTAATCTAACTCTTTCCGTATGAGAGGCAGGGGGCATTATACGTTGAAAAGGAGCAAAATATTTACAATAATATAAATATAGACTAATGCAATATTTTTCTTGGCGCGTAGGATAATGCGCACAATCGATGCATTAAAGGGAATAATTAATTAAATCATTAATTTTTTTTTTTTTTTTTATTGTTTACTGTCCAGTGTTATTTCTATATATTTTGATAAAATTTAGGCTATTAGGACCTATATTTTTATATGATAATTTATTTTTTTAATATTAACAACTTATAGGGACCACAGTTAAAAGACTTAGATGCGTTTCCACCGCCAAGTAATCTAATTTAATTCAAGGCGGGGCCAAAATAATTATTGGGATAAGTTTTTAAACGATTTAAATATTGTCTGTAAATAAATAATTATCATTAGTTAGTGCTAACTTATAAAATTTCACAACACTGCCAAATTTCAACAAAATCGGCTAACGGATCTCGAGATATTAATAAAAAAGGTCTATTAGAAAACACCTTGACACCCCCTGTATCTTTAAAGTTGTACATTTCCGGACACATGTTTATAGAACTTTTTACTCAAAGAATCACCTCCTGAAGTTGGCCAGATACTTAATTAACTTCCTGTATTTAAAAGGCTAGCTAGTGATTTAGTAATCTATGTTTATTTTAATAGGAAGAAAAATTCATTTCATAAAAAATAAACAAACCCATAATACAAATACCTACTATACACCCAATAATTAATTTTAATTGTATCTAAAGCACTTTAATAATTGAAAAATGGACAGGAGCACTTAAAATTAACTTCAAGAGTATACCAAATATCCTAAAAAAATAAGTCCAATAAAAAAAACACAAATGGCACATTAAAAATCTGCATTATCTGAAATCAAAGTATACCTAAACGGCTAATAAAATAATAAAGACAAGACGCCGACATCTATAACAAGATGCACAGTTTTTAATAATTATTCTGAGTTTATTACATACTTGTTTACCAATTATTGTAATAGTAGCTATCCTTCAAATAAATTTTGATTAAGTATTTTTTTAATTAGTCATTTTAATGATTATAGCCCGTATGATTTCTAAAATAAATAATCAAGCGTGTTTTTATCAGAATTATTAAATGATTAAGTGGAAATAGTTAATATTTAGTAACTTCGTAAGTGTTATATTTTAATATAAATTATGGATTTAATAATCAAATAATTATCTAAGTTTAAATGTGGTAAACTTTATGAGTTTCAATCATTTATATTTAAATCGTTAGGAAGGCAATATAGATTTAAGGCAGGGGAAAAGACTCCAAAGAGAACGACTGAATGTAATTAGTAATTAAGACTTTTACCAATTTTTTTTACTTGTCCATTTTCTTGTCGTTTCACGTTGCACGGTTGACTCTTCCGTGTGTCACACACGAATCTGAATTTCGGATATGATGAAGAAAACTGATAAATGGACCAAATCATTAATTGCAGGTAATCAAAGACATATTTTTGTTAACTTTGCAAACATTTAAGGCATACAATAATTTTAAAAAAAATTTTTGACGTGAGATTACTTTATAATTCTTGGAAGCCTTGGATGATAAAGATTTGCATTATTATGGGTCTGTTTTGTTTTAGAAGCTAACAAATAATTTCAAAAACTTCAAACTATCAAAATATAATGGTGGCAAATTTTTAAAATCATGCATAGCTATAATGTTCTATATTAATTGACATACTGAATGTAAACTAGGTATAGTTGCTGCAATCGATAATATATTTGTTGCTTTTTCATATTTTTTTTTTTATTTATTATAGTATTAACAAAAAAAACCGTCAATACCGCTACTCATATTATGGGCACCTTTTTATACTTAAATCTCATAATGATGTTTAAAAATCACATAGGTATACATACTATGAGAAGTGGTTGTGACGGTTTTTTACTAGGGTATGATGAAAAGAAGTTAACTAAGTTATCGTGGAACTATATTCTTAATTTATTTTTATCTACAGTAACTATATACTTTATTTTTGTACGGCGAATTTAAATTTATGTACCGTCCATAAATTTACACGGTAAGTTCGAATATGGTTAAACCTAGAATACCCAGGTTAATAACCCGAAATATGCAAAAGAGGAAGTGAGTTTAGGTTAGATTAGGATTAGGTTTTAGTTGGTTTTGCATTAATAAAAATAATAGCCTATTTAAACTTAACCTAAAGTGACTTTTTTTGCATATTTCGGGCTCCTACGTGGGTAACCCTACGTTTAACCAAGATTCGGGCTTTTACGGTAACATAATACCACAGAATATCTAGCTACGCAACAGAAAAATACTCGAAATGAAAGAGCTAAAATTGCACAAATAGAATACTAGATGGCGCGACAATATCATAATCAGAATATAATTAGAAATTTTGAACTTTCGGTTTGCATCGACGGCTCGTCGACGGCCTTATAGCTCGGCTAAATATGCACAGTTCCCAGATTCAAAAAGACTTGAATTGGCACCCATTCTTTTTATTTGTGTATATAAGGGTATAATGCAGTATGTGTTTAAATTAATAATATTACAGGGCGATTGATTAGTTTGATATTTATTAATCTTGGAACGTTATTAAATGAAATATAGTTTATTAATAGATGGACAGTATTTATTAAAATGCAGTACAAAAATATTAACTGACTAAAAAGATACTATTAATTAACATAATTTCTTCCGTTTGCCAAGTTATTTATATAGACCTAGGTAGATTTTAAAAAGCGACACAGTTACAATTAATAATATATTAGTTCGGCCATAAATTGCTGTCACGACATGACGACATCGAACCAATAAATTAAAATTCGTTTAAAATAAATTAAATATTAATTAAACAAATCTTTATGAAGAAACACAAGTATACCGAAAATTTGGGCCCAATCGAATTCCAGGAAATGATATCATAGTAGTGTACTATATTATGGAACCACTCGATATACTTTAAGGTAACATAATATTGCAATGTCACCGAAGATCCGTAGTATACCAAATTAAGAAACAATTCGAACGCCATTTTGAAATGGTATCTATATGTACTATATTAGGTAACCACTTTATATTACATTCATAGTTCAATTCATATTACATGTACGAAATACGGTAGTATACCAAGTTTGAGCCCAATCGGAACGCCAGGAAATGGTATCGAATATGGTACTATATTAAGTACCACTTCATATGCATCATAGTACCATCATATTACAATGCCACCGAAAATACGTAGTATCCCAAGTTTAAGCCCAATCGAACGCATGTACGTAAAATAGTACTATATATGGTACCAGTTGATATGCTACATGGTACCATAATAATGCAATATCATCAAAAATACGCAAGTGTATATATTCAAATATGAGCTCAATCGAACGCCAGGAAATTGTATTGAAATATGGTACTATATTAAGGTTACCACTTTATTTGCATCATAGTACCATCAAATTACAATGTCACCGAAAATACGTAGCATACAAAGTTTTAAGCCCAATCGAACGCTATTTATCGTAATATGGTACTATATATGGTACCTCTTGATATGCTCCATGGTACCAAAATATTAACAATATCACCGAAGATACGTATTATCCCAAATTTAAGCCCCCCAATCGAACGCCATGGTACATATATGGTATAACTATATTTATAGGTTACCAGATGATATGCATCATAGAACCATCATATTACAATGTCACCGAAAAAACGTAGTATAACAGGTTTAAGCCCTATTGCCGCCATGTACCTAATTTTGCTATGTCATCAAATATGGTACTATGGAAGGTACCACTTATATGCTCCATGGTACCATGACATTACAATGTCACTGAAGATATAGTATACCAAGTTTAAGCCAAATCGAACACCATGTATCGGCAAATATGTTTACTATAAATTATTGGTTATCACTTGGTATTGCTTCTGAAAAAAAACGGCGGTTCCAGTTGGTTTGGAAATGAACATCAGTGACATTCCCATATAAATTTACATTATAAAATGACAGTATATTCATGTTCATAGCTATCGCTAACGCCTCCGTTTTTTCCCGATTATACAATATGAAATTGGTATGAACACAATCGAACGTCAGGAAGTGGTATCATAATATTAGAACAATACTTATTATGTTGTCGCCGAATTACAATGAAAATTCAGGATTCAATTATACAATAAAACGCCGCGGAAGTGATTGTAGTTTAGCTCATAAGATTTAATTCCAACTAACATGGAAACTGAAAAAAGCAGCTCTGATCTATTTTAATATGTTTAAATGATGTAGCAAATTTGAAGGTAGGCTTTATCAGAAGTATTACGATATAATTACACAATGGCAAACATTGCACATATTCTTTTAAATTTTGCTTGTAGAAAACTGTTTTCTTTTAAATTTATTGCCTCTATTATGTAGTAGCGAAACTAACACATCCAATAATATCTGATTTGGAGACAGACTTTTAAAGCCTGTCTCCTTTTGCTACCTACAATTTTATACATGTAACGAGGCTTCTGTTGCGTAGCTAGATATTCTGTGATAATACTCATTCTGATTCGTTTAATCTGGCTCCATAATGAAACTGTGGGTTCGAGGTGCTATTGCAAATTAATGCCATTAATTCTATGTATATATATACATACATACGCCTCACATTTCTATAGTGTCCGTGACCGTGATCGTGACCAATCATGAATCCGTACAAGTTCATCTCCATCATTAATATTTTTCTTACTAACATTCTTCACTTTATAAAAAGCCATTCACGATAAAAATCAAATATCAAAATACTAATACAATATCACTATACTTATCTGGAATATATTTGCAAATGGCAATTAGCGATACGTTAGACTGCCGGAGTGCTGACGTCACGAATGCCAAATTGCTTTCCAAACAAGCTTTAGTTTGCTTTTTTTATTTCTATTGAGCTCTCCAAATGACGTCACAATTAATATTAAAATGTAAAAAAACAGGTGATGCTGACCACCTCCGACTTTTGTGTCTGGTAATTTTCAATACGACCTACGAGTGGTCGCATGGCAAAAATCTGTGAATTTGACATAATTTTATTCAGTTAACTTTTAATAAAATTTGAAATTTTGGTACACAAACTTTTTTAGACTTAATTGTATGGTCCAAAATTCAATTCCTTGTTCTAAACACCACGTAAGCCATAAAATTTATACCTGTCTGCAGTCTGCAAAGCTACCTCATTGTTCCTTTTTTATTCTTAAGGAAACCTACAGAATTGATACAATCTAAAGCCTGTTTTTTATATTGTAACATAAAACTTCGACGACATGAAATATATTTTGGGCATGAATACTCGATAATTTCTCTCTAACTCCGAGAATTTTATTACTAAATCCTCCCACAAGAAAGGCATTGAAATAAAACTTGTTGAAAACTTTTTTATAGATGCTGTTTGTGAAGATGGCCACCAACGAAAGTGTTTTTTTTTCTGCTGTCTTAATATTTCTTCTACATAATATAGGATTACCGTAATATCCGCCTGGAAAATTGTAACGAAAATCTTTAGATATTCTTATGTAGAACACTGATAAAAAAAATAGACTTGAACTAAAGTCGCCATCGTTCTTGAAAAAAAAAATTAGTGGCAAGAGAATTTATTTTAGCGCAAAAGGAAAATATTTTGCCTGAAGAAAAACTCTCTTAACTCAAGAAAACTGGTTCTCTTGAAAAATTCGATAATTTTTCTTGAATAAATTTTCATTCAACCAAGTGCAAGTTACTTTGTTTTAAGATAAATAACAAAAATACGCTAGGGAGTACTTCATTCAAGAAACATGGTCATATTTCCAATAGCTAAATACTCTTTGATGAAAAATAATAACGACACGCAAAGTCGATGACAAAGGACGGTATACACAATCAGTCGGCAGTCCAATCAGTCGTACGTCGCATGTCATAGGTAGCACATCATAGTACGCACGGTTCTTGTGTTAGCAAATTCGAATGTTTCCACTTTGGAATTTTGATAATTTGATTTTTAAAAGCATATCGTATAACAAATTATGATCGTTATTAACATGCTATTTATCATTTTTTTATGGACAAATTTTAGGATATTAGGATTCTTTAAAGGAGTTCTGAACAAAAATGGAATTTAGAGCATTTATCCTCTGCTATATTTGAAGGTAAGAGACATTTACCACCTGTTTAGATAATGCGTGCGTGATTATAGATAGAATAAGAATGTAGGATGATTCTCAATTTTTTATGCAGATAATTACAAAAATTTTTAGAATTTTAACGCATTCGTTGTATTACAAAAAATTCAAAACGTGACCAAACACATTATAAATTTTTTACATAGCAATTTGTGTGTTTGACTTATGTCACTTTTTTCACTTTAATTTTTTACATATAATGTATACCATTCTTTTTATATAATTTGTACGTAGTTGATTCTCCACTATAAATGCTTTTATGAAACTACCTGTATTTAGATTATATTTTATCAATATAACTTATGTAAAATGGTTAAAATTCTCGCACCCCGCGTCAAATAAACAAATATAGGTAAAATGTTCAAACCACTCTACCACAATAACACCTACCAAATTTTATACCTTTAAAGGTTGATTAATTAATCCTTTAATCTTTAATTTTCTTTAAAACCAGATTATATATAATTTTATAAAAAAAAAAAAAAAAAAAAAAAATCCATTATTTACCTATCGTGATGTCGATATTTTACACTACCCAGCCTTTAAAAGGTGTTTAGTTTGATCCTCTACCATATACGAGATGAACTTATCTGTTTATCGAAATGGTATACAGACTCTATCGATGGCAACTTCATTGTATAAGACTTTCTGCCAGCGAGTATTAACCATAAACTGTGCTCTGGGTCTGCAGTTAATTTTCGCTCGCTTTTTCCTCCACTTGACTTCAAAAGACACAAAAACACAATGTAATAATACGAATCAAAATGCATCATCTTCCAAAACGGAGGGTATTTGACAAAAGTTCAAAAGTTGACACAAAATTATAACCTATAATTTGGCAAGACTTTGACAAGCCAAAAATGACAAAAATCTAAAGTCATGTGGTTCACACGCATCGGCGTTCGTTTGTCGTTCATCGTCAAACCAATAAAATCAAAACTCTTACTTAGTAGATATTTAAAAAAAAAAAAAAAACTGGTTAAAACAACAAGACACGACGCATGACGGATCTATATAAAACCCATCCAGGTATGTTCCCAAAACTATTAGAAACTTTTTTTAGGAAAATAAATAGATTGGTATGGGACGTCATCTGCTTTTCTTCTGTCATCGTCTGTCGAAATCTTACCTGAAAAAAAAAACAGAGTATATTTAAAAATCAAAAGTTATAGTTCCGGTTAAACAGGAAGTGTCAAAAAACAATTCAATACATCAATCCTAATTTATGTCATATAGTAACGTACCAAATCTCGTTTTTTTACACTTTTGAGACGCACCCGGTGTATTAACGTTTCACAAACAAAAATATTTTCAAAATGTGCGTTACCATTGCCCCCATATTACATAAAAAAATTGAAATAAAATTCACAAACCAAAAACCTAATATAGAGCTTTTTTGGAAGCCTGAAACGCCCTGTATATTACAATCAATCGCAAAATGTACCCGTAAACAAACAATAGTTTCTTATTTTTATCTTGCGGTCGTTGAGGTCTTTTCTATATATCTAATCTCAGCACCTGACTCACAAACTTTATATTACACTATCTAGGTATATCTTAACCTGTTATTATGTCAAATACATCAATTCGTTTCCGGGTTGAAATAACACTTAAACTGAAACTCTCTCTGACCTTATCTACCCCCTTATCTGAACCCAATGGACATTAGTTTCTAATTTTGTTGTCGGTCGCTCGAAATTTATTCCACCGACTCATTTCCTAAACGACGCGAAAACCGTGATTTGGCGGAACGTTTAATGAGTCAGCTAGAAAAGGGCCCCAGAAGGCGTGGGTTGGCGATTTTGCGGGGGTGGAAGTTGAAATCGATAGAGCAAGGGTCTCAGAAAAATAAGTAGAGCTAGAAGAGTTCTAAAATGCTTTTTAGGGTTCCGTACCCAAAGTCTGTCACAAAGGTCTATCTTATGAACCGTTATAGCTAGACAGTTGAAATTTTTACAGATAATGTATCTATGTTGCCGCTGTAAGAACAAATACTAAAAACAATTAAATAAATGTTTATAAATAAAAAAGTACTTTCACTAAACATTATCTTTTAAGTAAGAATTTTACACAGAATCTTTCAAGTCCTCGGTGGCCGCGTGGTTTAAAGCGTTATGACTTTACGCTGCTATGACGTTGGAGCCGCAGTAAGGCAGGTTCGAATCCTAGTCAAGGCGACTTTTTTTTAATCGTTTTTTTTTTAATTTTTACATATTTTTACATATTTAGTATCGATTAATACCATTTTTAGTAATGTGTTTCTTCATTTTTTTTTAAATTACTTATACGCGCATTCAAAATTTCAGCTAAATCGGAAAAAAAGTTTATAATAATATAGTGTCTAATGTTGTATAGATAATGAATGGTACGGAACCCTTCGTGCACGAGTCCAACTCGCACTTGACCAATTTTTTTAATTTGATATTGCGGTTTTCTTGGGGACATTGCAAGGACCTATCGGCTTCCGAATAGATCAAGTGTTGTTGTGATCAACTTGCAAAACGAGTATCGTGCCCTCGTGCCTTCGGCAAGAAGCATCAGAAGAAGTTTTTACTCCCCTCATTACCATAAAAAAAAGACATTTACATCACTGACCAACAGTAGATGGAAAACATTAGGCACTTGCAGAACAGCCAGGAGAACTTGGCCCAAATACAATCTTAAGAAATCGGGAGAGCTCTTTGCTAGAAATTTTCGAGCCAAATTCCTTCAACAGAGCTTAAAAAACCTTCACATTCCTTCAACTTCATAAAAATTTTTAGATCTTCTGAAAAATTGCCAAATTTCGTGTATTTTATCTATTTTAAATTAGAAGAAAATTTTTAAAAACTTGTTTCTGGTTATTTTTGGACAGCGATGTATTTGAATAAACTTTTTATTAAAAAAATAACACGATCAAAAATGCTGTGATAGACACTCGACAGCAGTATTATAAAGTATGTTAAAAAAAAATAACTGCTCATTATGACTGCTTAAACCGAGAATAATTAATCATACAAGTCGCCATGATCAGCTGACTTATTAGGAGATATATTTTCCGTTTACATATTTCTTTTTTTTTCAACATCAAGAACTTTGCTTTATTTATGGTATGTGTGAAATAAGATGTGTTAAAAGATAAAAATGTATTTATTATTTTTTTGTTAAAATGTAAAAATCTTTTTTTGCGGACTTCTTGACAGAAACATTGCTTTAAACTGAGGCATTCTTAATTAAACACCGTTAAAGTGAAAAAATACAAGGAAAAGCAATAACATTTTTTACTATATATTAACAATTTTTATTGTGCAAAACTGCCAATAAATTCTGCTTTATATTGTCTTCTTTTTGGATAAAAATCCTTCAGCCCTTCATTTGACGAAATTCGACTATAAAATCCTTCATATTGAAGGAAATCCTTCAGTTCTGGCAACACTGGGCCAATTGGTGAACATGCTGCGAAAATGGACATCTCCTTTAACGAACCGAAGCTGTAAGGACTCGAAGGAAGGGAAAACAGTCCTGCATTTCCTGTACCGCTGTACGGCTTTGTATAGGACCCGCAATCGTTTCCTCGGATGTTACAGCTTTGTAAATCTTGAAGATGCCGGGAAGAGCATAACGGAAGTCATCCGTTACCTTAATACCACCGAAGGGTTATAAACATTTAATAATCTAACTTTCCCTTCCCTATATAAGGATAGGGTTTCAGAGTGAGTTGTATCAAAACGACAATTCTGCTAATTGGAGTTCAACAAGCGGTCGCACTCGCCTCTTCAACCAACCAGACCTACGAGAGACTGGGATGTCCTTTCTGAAAATTGGAACCAGGATTAGCCGGTTCCAATTATTAATGTTACAACAGTGATGAGATAGTGGACAGAGTGGTCTGTACATCATTGGCTATACACATCGTAAGAGCACTATATGGGGCTTTAAGAAGAACTAGTGATTGCGAAAAGACTGCTTCAGTGGAGGCTATAGACATCTATAGAGATGAGTTCATGAGATAGATTTATCGAAGAATCACTCTTTCTGAGCTACCGTTATGTCGTCTGCGATTGGTATGGCCATTAACCAATAGGCATAGACAGCTACGTCTGGCATGGTGTCAAGAACGGATTCACTGGAATCAGAAGTGGTATCGGGTTGATTTAAGTGATGAGTCAAGTTTTTGTTTGTGCTGGGCTTACGATGGCCGCAGAAGAGTCCGTCGCAGACAATGCCAAACCACATACCACAATCGTTGCAATTACTAGCAACTTCCTCCGACAAGGTAATGTAACTCTTCTTAAGTGGCCCGGTAGGTCTCCAATCGTCTATTGAACATGTCTGGGATGTAATAGATAGGAGGCTGAGTCGGTTGTCTTATCTTATACTGGAGATACAACTTCTACGTTGTTGGTACCCATTTAGGGTATCTCTATATTGTCTTATTTCTATGAGGCGAACGCGTTTCAAATCAGATCCAAAAGCGTGCTGGCTGCGCTAAAAGTAAACAATCGGAAACATGCAACATCTGGGGTCGACGAATTGAATTGAGGTGCGAAACTTATTTGTATTTATCGATTAATTTTTAATTGAAAATTGGGAGTGACTTAAAAGTACGTAATTTAGAACGCCACCTAAATTCATGGCAGATTTTTTAGAAATACCTAGTTCTCAGCACCACACTTTATTGATAACTTCAGCTTGTAGAAAACGGCAGATTATGTTATTCCCGTGGTTCCTGAATGATTTCCTTCCAAATAAAGAAATAGCCACGCTCTAGAATATCCAGATTAGTTTGTTTGCAACTTTGTGACTCTTTCATTTCCTTGTGTCACGCTGAAATCCTCAGATTATTTAACCGGTAGGGTAACTTAAGTGAGCCCCCCCCGCAATATTTTTTTGGGGCCTTTATATTAAAATTAAAAAAAAACACTAAAAAACATAATATAGCTTTATGTAGGTATATCAAATCATTTAAAATATAAAAACAAAAAATAAACTTATTCTACATAAGAAAAAATAATAACAAAGAAACATAAAAAATAAAACAATAGAAAATAAATTAAGATTTTCTTGCAGTGGCGAAATACCCATGGAAGATTTTTTGAAGAGATAAATCGGCCACATAGGTATAGACACTTTTTAAAATAAATTAACATAAAACAAAACTAAAAGAAAATTAAATAATAAAAATAAATAAACATAAATAGACTTTTTCTAATAAAAATATGATTCAAATTAAAATAATTTTTTACGAACAAATAAAATATAAAAAAGGAACAAATAAAAATAAGGATTGCAAATAAGGTAAAAAGTTAAAAAAAAATTTCTCCTTGCATTAAAATTGGCAAAGGCGTTAATCAAATCTTTAACGTTCATTTTTTCGGCTTCTTCAGCCTCAATTAGCTAGCATTCCCAATGCATTTAGCCGAGACTGAGTCATGCTCGTGCGCAAAAAACTTTTTATAAGTCTCAGTTTTGAAAAAGAACGTTCGGCGCTGGCTGACGAAAGATAGAAAATTATTAGTCAAATTTTATAATGCATGATTAAGTTAACTTGGCTAAAAAATATGTGTATAAAATTAAAACATACCTACTACATTATTAAGGTAACAATGTAGCTTAAAAATGAAATCAAGTCCAAAATATTGTTCATTTTTTCCCTTTTATTTTTGGAAATTGTAGGGGACGCTGTTCACATATACAGGGTGTCCCAGAAATAAGTGCAAGTATTTTAACTGGTAGTATAGTTCAACCCTAGAAACACGCCTATGAGGTTTTTTCCGCGAAAAAAAAATGAAAATCCGAAATTTTTTGAATTTTTTTTTAGTTTTTAGTTAAAAAACATAATTTCTTAATAATATGGCAACATAGGTATTAGATTAAATTTACAAGAAAGAAAATCCAAAAACGATACAGTGGTTCTCAAAATTTTAACAAAAAATCATTTTTTTGGAAATTTTCAAAGTAAAATAACTCCGTTATTTTGGACTTATTTGAAAAAATCACGAGGCCCCCCCCCACCGTTGCGGGTGCTGCGGGGCCTACGCTACGCTACTGTAATTAACTCACCTTGCCATAATCTAACTCGCTCGAGTTTTTTTAACGATCATTTTTTCACTACTCTAATCGGCTGCCCTATAATAACACGCAGGGCCCTATATAAATGTTCATATATGTGGTGATACTTAACAGCATGCAAGGTTTCTCCCCTTATGTTATTCTGCCGCGTTTGAGTAAATTAAAAAATCACTGCTTAGGCTCCCCTACTATTATTCATATAGCTATAAAAATAACCTATATGCAAAAAAATGTCATGTTTATTTATAAAACGTATTAAAAAATAGAAGGTTCTTTAACTTTTAACATGTAAACGCTTAATGCAGAAGAAAAAAACTTTTTTCTACATAACTGGTTTTGGTTACTGAAAGATTTAATAACATAATTGTGTTTACTTTGTTGGATGCTTAACTAAGAGCAATTTATTTTCCAATTAATTGCCAAAAAAGAGCATATCAACACATTGACGGCTTTATCGTTTAACATATAAGATTGAGATAAAAATTTAAAAATATTTGATATTGGTATATTTGCTGGTTTCGTAAATTTAATATAATTTTAACTTTAAATGTTATTTTTTTTGTTATAATAATAGAAATTCTGGAATTGTTTGGTTTTTAAAAATTCTTTTCTAAATTAATGAACCTTTCAACGTAATCGAGGAACCTACTATACTAAGAACATAAGTCCATTGGGTTGATGGTATTACAGTTGAGGTACTTCAGGCAATGGGAGAAGCAGGAATTGACCGAATACATTTGCTGTGCGAAAAAATCTGGAATACCTGCAAATGGCCCGATGTGTGGTGCAATTCCATCTTCGTATCTATCTTTAACAAACGATCAGCACTAGACTGTAGTAATTATAGTTACAGAACGATTGACCTGATTCCCCATGCCAGTAAAATACTCTTAACCATCATCAACGAGCGTCTCAAACTTTTTCTCCTTCCGCAGGAAAAGGAACTAGAGAACAGATCCTAAATCTTCGACAGATCATAGTGAACGCGACACAATACAATATTAAAATGTACTTCTGCTTCGTGGACTACTCCAAGGCATTTGATAAGGCAAAATGGAATAAACTTTGGACTATATTCTACTAGAAATGGGCACCCCACCGGACCTCGTTCATTTGGCCAAGCAGCTCTTTGAGAACAACAACTATGCTAAAATGTGAACATGCGAGATAGGAATGTGTACTCTCCGCCAATCGTCTTTAATACATACATTGAATATACCGTATGATCGAATAAAAACGGCGTCAGTGATGGCTATGAAATGAAGATCGCTGTCATTTTATATGTAAAATTATATGGGAAATGTCATCGATCGTCATTTAATAGCCATCGCTGACGCCGTTTTTATTCGATCATACGGTATTATGCGTAGAGCAATGGAAGAATGGAACGATGGAATGGAAATCCGTGCGGGGGGATAAATAACATGACATACGCGGGGGATACCGTGATTAGAGCCGCCAGCAAAGAAGCTTTATAGGAAGTCATGGGTGCCCTGTGCTATATTAGTGACGAATGTGGCTTGGAACCATAGAATAACTAACTGAAAGAAATGAAAACTCCTATGTTAAAGCCTGGAAACACGCGCTCGACGCGATCCAAGCGGGCTACTGGCAGAACTAAAAGTTCGCGCCATATTTTTAAATGGACCTTTATTGCCAGTTCATAAGTTTTTTACTTATATTTGGTAATTTCAATCTAGATTATGAACTTATTTGTAACAAAACATTTTTACAAAATAAAAATAATGTATTTTGATACAAATAAATTAATAATCTGGGTTGAAATTATCCCAGAAAATAAAATAAAAAAAAAAAAAAAAAATGATTATTTTATTATAACATTGTTAATAAAATTACATATAACACATTCAACACTATACAAGCATATATATAAAAGTTATCAGAATTTATACAATCAAAGTTATAAGTAATTATAAAAAGGTTATAAATTATAAATAAATAATTCATTAAATAAAAGACATATAGTTACCGTGAATATAATTTGGTATAACTTTAATCTCAACTTTAATGACCTATTCAAATAGAAACATCTTACAATTCACATTATATAATACACAAAGCCAAGGGACAAAATTGTTATTAAATCTATTCTCGATGACTCGAAGCATTTTTTTTTTCAAATACATAAGGACATATAGGGCTTATAAATAATACAAAGGGTATAGAAAATATATAAATAAGTAAATACAAAATATATTTTTCAACCTAATGATTAATAATTATACTCGTTTAAATAAATAAATGATCTTTTTAAAATTACTTGTTGGTCTGCAAATTGTATATTTAATATTTATCTAAAAACGTACACTTACATAAATTACTGCACAACCTTTAAAATTAAGCTTTAATATGTTATACAAATTCTTGATTCGATATAAATACACTTAAATAAAACTTTAAAATTAATGATCTTCCAAGTTTCTGAGACAACCATTTTGTTGAAAAGAATTTGTTTGATTATGAGAAATTTCCTCATATCACAGGGTTTAATTAATCTTATATATTAAACTACTTGGCTTTTAAATTTCACAATCCTATCGTCAAAAATACTCTAAATTCGCAAAAATCCGTAAAATATTCACATAAAAACAAATCACAATTCACTTCCACTTCACAGAAACTGACAGACATTGCCAAATAATAAGATGACATTTATTTTTCAATTTATTTTACTGATCTAACTGATCCAGGTCACTTAGAAATTAAATTTTTATTAAATTATTTAATTATAATTGTTCATAAACTTCATATCAATGTTTATTCATAGGGTAACAAAGCACATCACTGTTAAATTATCAACATTTATATAAATAACATATTTTCAACTCAACTACTCCAATTACTCGACAGAGAATCAAACGAATTGTTAATTAAACTATACTCTGTGGATGACTTGATAAAATCATGATGAAATTAAAGTCCCTAGATGAATATCTAGGGACTTTAGATGAAATTTCTACGCAGCGCCATCTATCCCTCTACTGGCAGAAACTCCGCCGTGTTTCCAATAGAGATGGGCAAAAGTAACCGGTTTTTTGAAGAACCGGTATTTTCCTCTAAAATAACCGGTTATTTAAAGGTAGTTTTTTTTTCACCAGTTAACTTAATAACCTTGCATTACGTTCAATAACCTATAGCCGGTTATTTTTAAAAAAATCGTACTTGTTTAAAACAAGTAACAATTAAATATTAGCTGTTTGAATCGTAAATTTCGAAGCAGGCACGGGATGCGATATTTTGACGACAACAAGGAATCCGCTGCTCTCAAAACGAAATATATGACATCAAACAAATGTCAAAATTAAATCAGGCATCAGGCGAACCCTGATAATAATCAAAACAACAGCCGAATTGCCCTGACAGGTCAGGCCGTAAAACAAAGTACTAATGCCATAGACTACTACTAGCCACCAGCTAGCCAAGTGATACGAACCTAACTTCAAATAGATTCTCTAATTCTATATTTAAATTTTAACCAACTTTAACGGATTTTCAACGGTTCTTCAAAATTTTTCCATGGTTTCGCCCAGTTTCTCCCACGTTTCACCGTAAATATATTTTATTTGTAGTTTGAAGTCTCTCTTGAAGCTTAGACTAAGAATACAAAATTGAAGTTCAAGTAATGAAGATAATCTTTTCATTATTTATTCATTTTAATCTCTGTATTTTCTTTGGTATTTGATTAAAATAACTTGGTTGTAGATTGTATAACTTGTGAGTTGTGTGGTTTATTTGAACGTTAAGTAATTTTAGTTTTAATATCATATCCATGTCTACTCAAAAAGTGAGGTTAGCATTTTTTATTTAAATTCATTTTGTACATATACATACTTACATTGCTACAATCTCTATTTAATCATGCGATTTAACTAAGTATATTATCTAAATTTGAAGTAGACCTATGGTGTGTAGAGGTAAATAAACCTATAGGAAAACTAAATATTTGGTTTTGCTAGGTTAGGTTAATTGAATAACCGGTTAATTTGTGTCGGTTAATTTTGTCAAGTTATTATTTTTTAAAGATAATTCTGGTTAACCTATAACCGGTTTTTTACCAATAACCGCCCATCTCTAGTTTCCAAAATTCAAATGGCAGTTTCATCCGCCTGCTTGGAACTAAACAAAGAAAAAACCAAGACAATGATTGTGGACAGCCTCCGCAAGAACCAGTCTGATGTCCGAATCGTGGCTGGATACGAGGTTGTGAGCCGGTTAAATTGATTAGGTTCCATGATATTCTATGATACTTTAGTCTAGAGGAATTGAGACTGAAATCAAGCACAGAATGTCAATGACGAGGAATGCAACAACAAAGCTGACTAAAATATAGAAGGCTATAACAATCACACAAAATAATAAACTGCGCATTGCAAACTCCCTTATCTATGTAGGCTCTGAAACCTGTACACTAAAGTAAAGCAATAAACAAAGAATAAAAGCGATGTTACGATAAAAAAATAGCTATTGTTATACACGACGATAATGCAATTTTATCGTCGTGTATAAAACAATATCTTTTTCCCTGGCGAGTTACGTTTTAAAAAATATTCAGAAATTATTATTTCAAGGAATTTATTACGAGTAAAAAAAATATCGTGCTGGGTTGGCGTTGGTTTCTATGCAGTTTGACAAATAAATAAACCTGTCTGTTTAGTTGTCAGTTTTGGTTCAATATTTTTTAATTCTCTTTCGTGTCGATTGCTGATTGAATTGGAGCCAGAAATGGCTCAAAACGAAATAAGTAAGAATTACGAACAGATATTCAGACTGAGGCGACAAACACCATATCCAAACTACTTCCATTTAAATCCCGAATAACTTATGAAAAGGAATACAAAAATTTTCAAAAATGGAAGCAATTAAAATCGTGCGAGGAGAAATAAAGTTTTTTTTTATAGATATAATGATATAAGGCAATTTTAACAGTTGCTATGGAAAAAAATATATTTTATTTACATTCAAAATAGTTCAAATTTAACATATTGAGGTTACTAAATTGTACTACATGTCTGTATTATCCATAATGATAATTAATTTTCAAACGGCTGTGCTGGGTGTAAATAACACTCTTTTGCGCTCCACGTTTGTGCAAGGCTAGGCCCATACAGCACATCAAATCACATTTACGATGTGTTTACATTATTAGATGTAGACACAGGGTGACACAATTCCCCCCATGTAAATATGCAACGTTTACACATTGTAGTTCAACACGTATGCACAAAGGTTAAACGTCCGCCTCACAATGTAGCCACAGTATAGCATTTACGTATATACAAAGTAGGGGATACACAGTGTGCCGTAGGATATACAGTGCTTGTGTATTACGTTTAAATTCTGTTTACACATTGCAGTTGTGACTACTGCATGTATACGTGTGTATTTTGCTTCGTATGTACATCTTGTGCTAGATAAAACTACTTCTTATGAACGAATTTAGGAAATAATACAAGTTTTGATGCCTAAATTTTTCGTTCTTTTAAGAAATATTTATTCAATGATACCAATTAAATTTTTTAGAACGAAAATAGGAAGGCAAAACTTGTATTTTTCCAAAACTATCTCGATCGTAAGTTCAAGAGAAGTAATAAGAATTAATTCCATTTTTGTTTTGCATTAAATGTACCATTTTTTCCATAAAACGGATTAAGTGGTTAAAATAAAATTCTTATATTTCTTTATATCATGGAATGCATTAGCGCAAATAACACAATATTAATAATTATTTACACTGTAGAAACCAGAAGTAAGAAAAGTGTACTACACTGTAAAAGAACAGATTTTGTATCAAAATGTATTTAAAATATAAGTACCTAGTATAACAACATACTAAAATGGTAAACACTGGTATATCGCGACGATTTGGTGGATCTCGTTTAGTCATTTTCTTCTCTTCTTTTCCCTCCGAGCAGTTGGTTTGTTAGCATACTCATTCGTCGAGATTAACAATCTCAGATTGACAATCTTACCCTTAAATTTTATATAGAAACTGATTATTGAATATTAAACCTGCCTGTATATTGATCCATCAATAACTTACCGAATATCAGTGTAAGAAGTTCTTTGAAGTGTTTAAATCTTACTTTCTCTGGTCCATTTAGATTTTATTATTTCCAAATTAAAAAATATATATATTGCAGAACTAACCTCTTTATCATTATACAAGAATGTTGGAGTTTTCATTCATTGGGGTCAAAAATTTGGTAAAGTGGGTATCGAGTAAGGGAAGAGCCGCTGCTATAATATTAATAATACTCTTTGGAAGGTGTAACAAGGTAATTAAAAACTTTTGCTTACCTTAAAATATACTAAATACAAACAGAACATTTATAGAGAGCTTCCGAATGATAAAACAATAATGGCTGCTAACACATACCACTCCTAGAAAGGAGAAAGGAGAGAGAACACATAAGATACACTTGGTTGGTGTGTCTACGCTGAGGATATCCGCGCGTGCGCACACCTTCATTTCAGGCTAGAATGTAGACACAACAGTACACTATTACAAAGTGTCTATATAGAAATTTATATTAATATTATACGTCACATTTTACAAGGTGTGTACTATAGGCACAACTATGATACGAAGTATCACACATACATATATTTTTATATACATTGTATGTCTCATATACCGACGTCAGATTTCATCATTTAATAATTATTTGTTACGTTACAAAAACTCTTTAGAATCTTGAGTGCATACGGTATACAACTAGTAAACACTGTATCACACAATTCTATCAATATAAACCTGCGTGTATCTCATATGTATATGTTAGAACTAGATGAACACTTAGGTTCACTTTAACATATTTTGTTTCTCATGTGTCTCCCTTGTAGAAACGTAATTTCATTTGGACGTGCTGTATGGGGGGTTTCATCGAGACGAGAAATCTCGTCTCGAAGGCAATTTCTTGTCTCGTCTCGATCATCGAGACGAGAAATTAACAAACTCTCGTCTCGATGTTTTTCTCGAAGTCAAATTCTCGATCTCGATTCTCGAAATTTCGAGAGTCTCGAAAATAAATAACTGATTTATTATTATTAAAAAAATTGCGCCGGGAGACACGTATAGCCGCCCATACTAAAATATGTTAATAAAAAGTTGGTAGGCAGTTCTTTTAATTTCAAAATAAAGGAATTTTTTCAATTTTTTTTTATCTCAAAAACTGCGACTTTGATTTTGATGTTATTACAAATTTTGTTGCAAATATTATTCCTAATCTTAAATTGAAAACCGCGTTTCGCTAGCTACTGTAATTTTGGAGTTACGATTTTTTTTAAAATTTTTAACCCCCTCCCATACCCATACCCATGTATTTTTGTCGGCAAATTTGGTTATAATCGGTTGAGCGGTTTTTGAGTTATCGTGTTACAGACGGACACCATGAAAATATTTTGTATTTAGGTCATTTATGACCCAAATAACTCATTTTGAGTGAAATTAAAAAAACTTTTTTTTCCGATCTTACCATACCTATTGGTATGGTCGGCTAAAACTATCATGTTGTAAAGTCTGCACCAAAAGATAAGGTAATTTTTTTCTGATAAAAAATTACGTTATAGAATACAGAGCTATTATAGGTATAGTATGAACTACCCAAGTAGCATTTTCACGACTTGCGACCACATGTTTACTAAACACAACGTTGGATTAGTTACACAAAAAAATATTGAAAATTTGGTATTTTAGGTATTAAAATAAATTTAAACGTTTTTTATAACGCTTTGTGCCGACGTTGGACTTGTACTACAGCAAAGTAGAAGCTTCTGCGACGTCGAATGAACGTTGTCTTCTAACCTTTTTGCTTAAGTGATCTTTAGAACGTAGCTACAACGTTGGATAATATAGAGTTTTCCGACGTCAGTTTCAGGATCTATTCCAACGTTATGCAAACGTCGTCTGTTTTACTAATTCCAGCGTTGTTTAGATTTCCTTATTCTTACGTTGGTAGGACGTCGGGTCACTACCTTTTTGCAACTGTATTGAACCATAACCTTAAATCTTAAATTTTCACTTCATTTTTGTGTTCAGTCAGACAGTTCAGTGCTGTTTTTTGTTTTTATAAAAAAAATTAATTAAAATGGGACATAAGAAGGTACATATAAAACTAAATTTAAATAAATATCGACATATAGCCGATAGTTTATCCACTCCCTCGTTTATTTAGATTATAGAGGATAGAGGGCGGCACAAGCTAGACTCTAGGATGACTAATAAATTAGGCAATCTTGCGACTAGTATACTACCTGTTAAGGCCGAACTGCGACTTTATTAGACCAGTATGCGACTACTCGGACTACTCCATCTTAATCTCCAAAAACAACAAAGTGCAAAGCCCGCCATGTTGTTAAATAAAGAAAAATGTTCGTTTCTAAAATAGCAATTCCTGCTTTTTGAATACATTAACTTAAATATTTGACCCTAAAAACACGCGGAAACAATTTTTCGACTGCAGATGAATTATTTACTAAAAAAATTTTTTTTTTGAAAATTTTAAAACTTCTTTAATTTTAAAGGCCCATTAGTATTTTTCAGTTTCAAGTAGAAACAATACATTTATCAATAAAGTTGTTTGCGTTTAACTTTTTTGCCTTGGGTAACGAGTTACAGAGTCAGTTAAGTGTGTCAATAATTATGATCTTCAACATCCTCCACACTTAAATACTTTGTTTTGTTTTCCTTCACTGCCATCTGACATATGTCTCTAACTAAACCATAAAAATAATATTTTTACTATAATTATCCCAATTTGTTTAGACGCCATATTGGTTTTGTATTTCTGTGAATTAGGATTTTAAACAACGTTGCAGATTGTACTAAATTAGGCTTCTAGCCAACGTCGGTATCCAACGTCGTTTCGACCCAAAAATTATTCTCCAAACTAGTGCAGACTAGGGTTGGCACGAGGTTGTGCCGACGTTGCGCCCCGACGTTTGGTCGCGTGACACAACGTTGTCCTGACGTCCAAATGCTGCTTGGGTAAAAGCCATGTGTAACAAAAAAAAACGCAGACTTTGTACCAAAATCCCAAAAATAAAAATATATTGGTTTAAAAGGCGAAAATCAAAACGATTCCTTTATTTTTTAATTTAGTCTTTTATCCATGTGGGTTTAAAATTTACCTAGCTACCTACGAAAGGTTAAAATTTTTACTTCGTTGTGCAACAAACTGATTTTTGTTTACTCGAAATAGTCTTTTATTGAAAAACTTTTTTTCTTCGATATTACTTAAATTCGTTTAACTCAATAGGAGTTAATAGTGAAATTTATACAAAAATGGTGCCATAAGAACAAGAATTATATTTACGGCATTTCTTTATTATCAAAAGACCGACTGATCGAACAGTTTTGGGGAAGTTATCTTTTGATTATTTGTAATAATTGTAAATAAAGAAATGTAAATTAGCATTGTACGAGAAAATATTTCCCAACATAGTTTCCATTTCCATTTTTCTAGCCTTTTATGAGCTGTTGAGTTATTGCAGATTGCAGCATCAATCTCGAAAAATCTCGAAGTCATTTTCTCGATCTCGTCTCGAAAAAAAAATTCTCAGTCTCGTATTGATCTCGTCTCGAAATCGAGACGAGACGAGACGAGAAATCTCGAATTTCGAGAAACTCGTGAAACCCTATATGCAGGGCTAACGCTCTCCCCCCGTGCAGACTCCATCAATTTTCGGTAGCGCTTGCATCGTTATAACTATAACGTCATAATCCGAGGTCCAAAGATTTTATAAGAACAGTGAGTGGATGAACATTTTTTTTCAAGCTAAAACCACTTTGCCCTGTGTGTGCCGTGCCTGCACCCCGTGTCCGATGATTGTCAGGTGCGGAGTCGTAGGCTCTGGAAACAGTTGGTTGCCGGGGCAACGGGCTGTTGATTTCGGTCGAGAGAAGACATTGCTTGTCAAAATAGTTAGAATTACATCAGATTATATTTAAATATCAATTTGCGTTAAATATATTAATCTCACGATTGCATTTCGTTATGTTTTGTCGTTCCCACTGTACAATATGACGCACTAGGGAGATTCCTTCTCATCACCGCGTCGCGCGTCGCGGCAATCCGTCGTCGCACGTGATTCAGGTGAAATTCGTGACGAAATCAAAGAATCAAAGTGGGAGCGAACGCGCGCGCTGCTTCTACCGCTCGATTCCTTTCCCAGCCGGCTGCGATGTCGCGATTCACAACATTTTCAGAACGCTTGCGTGACGCGGCATTGCCGGGTCGAACCTACTCGCGTACACCGTCGAAAAAGCGATCTGGTGGCATCGTATTTTCGCGACGAGTTTGACAGGTGTGCAGTGCGGTGGTGCGTGGTGTGCGAGTTATGAATGAAAATTGACGCGAAACGTAAACAGAGCGAAATGGCAGACGAGGTGGTCGTGGTGCCCCTATCCAAAGTTATCATCGATGTTGTTTTGCTACAGCTGGGTAAGTCGATACAATAATTGCACGGTATTTAATTTCTATTGATGCGTCAACGTCACGGATTCTTTTATTGTTTACAATTAAATATATATGATTTAGGGAAAACTATAAATAATAGTTACTATTTCCGTACGAATTTCACAATATTGTGTTTTTTTATATTGTTTCTTGTTTTTAGATGATAGGTTTAAAAAATAAATAATAAAACATTTCTGTCATTATTGACATTAACAAAATTGATTACAGTTGGGGGATGGAACCTTTGGTGTTAGAACAGCAATATAAAATATTAGTTCACCACAATGCACCAAAACACTACATTTAACACTGGTCGTGCATTTGGCTAACCATGTCAGCATCATCAGTAGATGCTTAAAACTGTTAATGTAAATGTCATCTGCTGATAACGCTAACATGGTTAGCGAAACGCGCGTCCATTGTTAAAAGTGTTTTGGTGTATTGTGAATTAGTGTTTTATTTTGCTTTAATACATTTTATTACAAAAAATATATATTTTTATATATTGGATTTAAGGCTACCTACCATCAAATGCAATCAAAGGACTCTCAAATCAAATCTAATTCATAATAGACGGTGACAGTGTGACTGATGAGAGATGCCTCCCATAGATGGAACCCACCAAGGCCAGAGCCAGAGTTTATCGAGAATGGACTCTCTAATTGACCTCAAAGCCGGGCAATAACATAGTACATGTTGAACTGTTTCCTCCAGTTCACAACACCTGCACGCTGATGTGTCCCTTAGCTTCAGTTTGTGTAGGAGTTGGTTAAACTGGCAACGTCCAGTCAGAATTCTAGAGAGACTGCTTTTAAAATTTTTGAGAAATATTATTATTGCTATAGTGAAGTACTTGAAAGTCACTTTAGCCAATGTGCAATTGATTTTTTCGTCCAAGTACTTCTTTTTAAATTTGGTATGAAAACTTGACTTCCGATATTAGTATATTCTGCGCAAGGATAGGATACATCGATATATGACAGCAGTGACAGTTGTATCTCTCCTTTTAATTCACATGTATATTGTATTTTTTATATCTCCACGTGTCAGAACCTCATGCCAGAAGTTGCTGTCTTTTTTAATTTCATCACATCTACTAGAGGATTTACCAACATAATATGAGACGTTTCATATTTCATAGTTCTTGTTTTAGTATTTCTAAAATAGGTTGAAATGGTTTGGCGCTCTTAACTTTGAAACTGCCTTTGTCTCTATTATTGTTGGTATCGTAGGTTCAATCAAATTTGGAGTCCTAAAGCAATCCAACTAACTTTGGAATTACTTAACTATAACTACCTCCGCTATAACGTGCTATAATACACTCTAGGGACAACAATTTTAACCTTGCATCCAGTTATCGCCCTTGTTGGTGTAATTCACAGGGATTTCCAGTTATATTTAGGTATATAACCCTCTGAACCGAAGCTGTGATTTTGTATCTTGGATCCTGAGCTATCACATATTGGATCTATAATCTATAATGAGTCTTATGATCACATTGTAATAAGTTGATGATCTCCAGTGGTCTTCGATTGGGAAAATCAAATGTGAACCCAAGGACCTATTGTGCCTGAAAGTAATGAAAAGAATGTGGAAATAATAAAAAGGAGTTGATCAAAGGGGATCAAGATAAAAGAAAATGAAAGGCCCAATGCCACGACAAGTTGAAGCAATATGAGCATAGCTAGAAGCACTGTAAATGTAAATATAAATCGGTATAAATGTTAATAACTTGTATATTTTGTTATCAGTAACATTTTCTAATATACATAATATATTCGTAAATATGTTTTTTTGAATATATTATTTTGTAACCATGCACCAAATAAATGATGCCATTAAAATAAATGAGTCATGTATGAAAATATTTTTACATATTTAAATGTGTTAGTGATTTTTTTTTAATAAACAAATTAAACTTTCTAAATGATTGTATTTATTTTAATATTTTGTCGAGTATTTTGTTTAATTATAGAAATAGACGGGGATTTTCAGTAATTTGACAATGTTTGCACCATTTTTCATCATTTAGGTTATTGACTTAAAAAGTTGTTTTGCTACTTTTGGCAAACGATTCGGATTTAAATTGTTTATTTAGTGATGTTAATTTTTTTCACTGAGTGTTTACAAAAATATACTCTATTTAAATATATATAGTTACTTTATTATATTATCGCTGTAACATTCAATATTTCAACATCGAATTGGTATTTTTTGTAATTAAAATGAGAATGGTTTGTGTATATAGGTATGCACCTTAAGAATCCCCTCGAGAATCCCCCTTTCTTGAGTTACAACTCATCATACAGTGTCAGGGCCTTGACAAAAGCCAGTATATGAGACGGTTTTACGGAGGTTAGTTCTCCATCTCTGATATCAGGCGTACTAAAGTTCATGGCAGGAATGGTTGTTGTCTCAGTGCACTCAGTGATGAGGAGGTTTTCTGTTTTTCCCATAGAATCTGCATTTGCGGCTGTTTCTTAGTTTCAATCTACTGAGGTGTTCATTCAGGGTTGCCACAAGCTACACAATTGTGTATTTTGCTACACATTTGCTTCCATGACTGCACAGCTACACCACAATGGCCTGTGCTACACATTTTGAGAATTTACATATTTATTATAAAAAATCATACCAGAACAGTAAATCAGCTGACAAAAGCTGTTTTTTTTTGCTTTTAAGTTATCTAAGTTACATTAAAAGAGGCCGCAAGTGAACTTTAAATTTTGAACTGACAAATATCATTTGCGGTCATCTATTGGTCGAGTCAAAATCGGTAAATAGACAGGATTGCTTAATTAATTAAAAGGTAAATTCATAGGCCAAATTTCACTGTAGTTCGGTCCACTCGTTGGCATACGTGAATAATATTCAATTCCTATTTCACTTTTCCTCCCATATCAGCAAGGACTGCAGTTTTTATGGACAAATTTGGCCGATTAAACAGTCCTGAATTGTTTACAGTTTTTATACAAACTTTTTTAACCGGTCTAATTTGTCCATAAAATCGTTAGTTTCGCGACTTGAATTTTGACGTCATTGCAATATTTGCTGGCATGAGAGGAAATGAATATATTGACGTATACAAACGAGTGGAAGTGAGACTCTTAAAACTTGGCGATTTTACGTCTTATTCTTTGTCTTATTGGATAGTTTACAATTATTATTGGTCGTGGGTTGCTACACAATGCTACACATTTTTGTGGTCAAGTTCTGCACAATCAAAAATTTTCTTGTGGTAACCCTGTGTTCATTGAGGAGGCATTCTTCGAGTGTTTTAGATCGTTAGAGGATTCCCATTCCAAGTTACGGATCAAGTTTTTCAGGTGCTTCAATTTCGTTTTAAGTTGATTTATACTTGGGAAGCAAAACGGTTCTGATCCAGTTAGTGGAGCTTTTGCTCCATTTCAAGCTTTTTCATTTTATCCCTTGGTGGGTTGGCACCCAGAGTAGGAGGACTTTATTTTCTTTGCCTAATTTGTTTAGCTTCTCTAGGCAGTCTTTGACCAATTTCGAATTGGTAATTAGTTAAAAACCATAGTTAATCGCTTTAAGGTTGCTTGACTATCGGATAAGATGGTTATTTCTTGTTTCCGATAATTTCTATCTATGATAAGTTATGCGCATCTTCCAATAGTGTAGATTTCTGCCTGAAGGATGTTAGGTTAGGTGCCCATCGGTTCGGAGTATTTAGTTTTGGCCCAAATATTTATATTCCTGTTCTTGCTTTGGTTTTTGTAGCATTAGTATACCACATTATAGTATGGTCTTTTAACTGCTGAATAAACGTTTCTCTCTTCCTATTCCATTTATTACTCAATACTACAGTGAGGTATTTCTGAAGGGTGTACATTCTTAGTATGTAATCCACTGATAGTTGGAAGAGTCGTATTTTCTGTTTGAAGGTGTTCCAAGTTTTTCTCCCAGAACTATTTTCAGCAATGGCAATTCTCCCAGAACTATTTTCAGCAATGGCCATTCTAATCATTCAAATTGCATTGGCATATCTATACCGATGACAATAGTCCTAGTATATATTTTTCCTTACAATTTTAATGCTTAAAAAGGCTTTGGTAATTTCTACGCCCCTTATAACGTCATCTATTCGGTCATCTACATTCGATCAATGTTCGCTTGGCTATATCTTTCAGATTTCAATTATTCAGTTACAACATAAATATGATTGAATAGTCAGCAGTTAATAGTCCTAATAAATATCATGATCGTAGTACATCGTATGTCTCAATAATTAAAACGTAATGTATGTATGCTTGTACGTCTAAACCATTACTTAATAGATACAAATTGCGTCCCATTTGTGCAATTGATTTATTTCTTACATTATTTACTCACATTCCCTGTAATTAGAAGTTAACAGTTTGAAAGGAATTGAAAATGATCATAAATCTTTTAAAAATATATTTTTGTCTCTTTGTGATACTTAAATTTCCTGAGTAAAGTTTTACTATTTGGTTAATGACACTTTCATCACTTTCTACTTACATGACATGACATACTTATCTATACGCCAAGGTAATATGGACATATAAATATTATTTCAAACGATGGAGGAACGGTTAAAAAGAAGTGTTTTATTGTAGTTTCATTATCTGTATTTTCTAATTTATCTTGTTAATCAAATTAATTTATAGTGAAAGAGACACTACCAACAAGACTGGTCTGGGGATGTCTATAAGAATTTCAGGTGCTATAGTGTCAATTTTTTGAAATATTGGTTTGGAAAATTCGGAATTTCTGATTTAATGGTCCTTATGTAATTCTAATCGAGTACATTGTTCTTTTGAACTTATATAAACAACGGGAGACAGACTACGTTATCTAATCAATCCAAACAATAATCACGTTATGTAGTCTATACGTTTCGTTATACTATTATAAATATTTATATTAGAATAACAATAAAAGAACACTAAAATTGAATCTATGATTTAATTACATAATAAAACTAAACTGTGATTATTTTATAATATATAAATAATTGTCATGCCAGTGAGACTTTCATTTATAGATCTTATCCTTAAATTAACAAGTTTTAACAACAAATAGAAGTTTAAACTTATTTTGAAACAATCGGTTAGATGTAAAAACTGTAAGCTTTGGAAATGTAATATATAAAATTTTATTTTGAAATGTTTAAAGGTTGTAAATTATTTTTTTTTGGAACGCCGATCTCTAGGATCTTCCTGAAATGTTTGTGTTGTTTATTTATGGATTGTATATAGATAATAAAATATGGAAATATCACGGAACATCATTATGGGATTAAATTTATTTATTATTTATCATAATTTTCAATGCAGATTAACATTATTTCAATAATTCTTTAAAATATTTTCTTTTATTTCAGAATTTATGAATTGTATGGATTATTTGATATATTATGTACTTAATAATAATTTATTAATCCTTTGAAAGTAAAATGGGCTTTTGGAATTGCATTGTCTTAGACATACATTTTGACCATTTTGTTAAGATAATATATACCTATATAACCTGATTATAAACTCTTGAGTGAAGGTCTCTTTACTTTATGATATTAAGAGTGCCGTCATTGAATATTCAGTCATCATTTGTTAATCACCGCGACCTTATAGATCTATTGTGTCCCCCTTTCTTGAGGTATAACCCATCATACTGTCTCAGGGCTTTGACGAAAGCCAGTATTTAAGACGATTACGGAGGTTAGTTCTCCATCTTCGATATCAGTCGTACCAAAGTTTGTGGCATGAATGGTTGTCGTCTCGGTACACTCATTGATTAGGTGTTCTGGTGTTTCTCCATTTTCTCCACAGAATCTACTGAGGTATTCATTGAGGTATAACAGTGTCTTCTTAAAAACCCCGTGACAATCCGAAGATTGTTCTCACTTAAATCGAGGAAAATCTTTGATTTTTCTCGGTGGTAAGTTCTGAGACATTTCTTCGAGTGTATAGAATAGATGAATATACATACATAGACCGTTGGAGGATTCCCATTCCAGCTTATGAATGGAGTCTTCCAGGTTCTTGAGCTCCGCTTTAAGTTGGTTACCACTTGAGAAGCGGAACGGTTCTGGTCCAGTTAGTGTTTGCTCCTTTTCTAGCTAGATCGTTTGCTTTTTTATAACCTTCTATCCCTATAAAATGTTGTTTGGTTCAGATGTATTATAGATACTGCAATACTATTTTGTTGCTTGTCATAACCAAAATTATTTGTATTTTACTTAATTTTACACTTAGATACATTGGCGTAACTACAGGAATGCCCGGGAGTTGCGCCCCCCAAAATTGGTGCAGGTAGTAACAATTCCTCTGCAAGATTAAAGAAATATTATTGCTGATTGGTACATATCTATTTGTTTGCCAGAAGTAATTGCTTAGTTTCGAAAAACTCACCTTCAACGACGAATGATCCTTCATCAAAACATTAGTAGGTCGTAACGTAGGTAGTAAAATTAATAAGGGATATCGTGATATACTTTGACAGTTTGGGCGCTTTAAGAAGCATTACCATTCAATCAGTGAAATCGAAAACTGTGATGGACTGCCGAAAAGCACTGTCCTGGCTGCGTCAAGGCGGGGCTACTCTGTGCTTGGTGCCAAGCCACAGCAATTTGGTGTGCAATCAAGAAGCAGACATACTCGCCAAAGAGTGAGCCAGGGGAGAGGCCGTGGCAGATGACCCACCACTTGTGACGATCAACACACTGAAGGGAGCTATAGGAACTACCATCAAGGCTAAGCAGCAAGAGACGTGGCAAAACCGTGAGGACTGCGCTACAGTTCGAAGACTATGGCCAGTGGTAGATAACAAAAAGACAAAACAACTACCCAAGTAGCATTTTCACGACTTGCGACCACATGTTTACTAAACACAACGTTGGATTAGTTACAAAAAATAGTTAGCTCCCTACCTTAGGTATTAAAATAAATTTAAACGTTTTTATAACGTTGTGCCGACGTTGGACTTGTACTACAGCAAAGTAGAAGCTTCTGCGACGTCGAATAAACGTTGTCTTCTAACCTTTTTTGCTTAAGTGATCTTTAGAACGTAGCTACAACGTTGGACAATATAGAGTTTTCCGACGTCAGTTTCAGGACCTATTCCAACGTTATGCAAACGTCGTCTGTTTTACTTATTCCAACGTTGTTTAGATTTCCTTATTCTTACGTTGGTAGGACGTCGAGGCACTACCTTTTTGCAACTGTATTGAACCATAACCTTAAATCTTAAATTTTCACTTCATTGTTCTGTTCAGTCAGACAGTTCAGTGCTGTTTTTGTTTTTATAAAAAAAACTTATTTAAAATGGGACATAAGAAAGGTACATATAAAACTAAATTTAAATATACATCGGCATATATTACCGATAGTTTATCCACTCCCTCGTTTATTTAGATTATAGAGGGCGGCACAAGCTAGACTCTAGGATGACTAAATTAGGCAATCTTGCGACTAGTATACTACCTGTTAAGGCTGAACTGCGACTTTATTAGTCCAGTATGCGACTACTCGAACTACTCCATCTTAATCTCCCAAAACAACAAAGTGAAAGCCGCCATGTTGTGGAATAAGAAAATGTTTCGTTCCTAAAATAGCAATTCTTGCTTTTTGAATACATTAACTTGAAATATTTGACCCTAAAAAACACGCGGAAACAATTTTTTCGACTGCGAATGAATTATTCTCATTTTACTAAAAAAAAATTCAAGAAAATTTTTAAAACTTCTTTAATTTTAAGGCCCATTAGTATTTTTCAAAGTAGAAACAATACATTTATCAATAAAGTTGTTTGCGTTTAACTTTTTTGCCTTGGGTAACGAGTTACAGAGTCGGTTAAAGTGTTTCAATAATTATGATCTTCAAACATCCTCCACACTTAAATACTTTTGTTCTGTTTTCCTTCACTGCCATCTGACATATGTCTCTAACTAAACCATAAAAATAATATTTTTACTATAATTATCCCAATTTAGGACAAAACGCGACTTAGACGCCATATTAGTTTTATATTTCTGTGAATTAGGATTTTAAACAACGTTGCAGATTGTACGAAATTAGGCTTCTAGCCAACGTCGGTATCCAACGTCGTTTCGACCCAAAAATTATTCTCCAAACTAGTGCAGACTAGGGTTGGCACGAAGTTGTGCCGACGTTGCGCCTCGACGTTTGGTCGCGTGACACAACGTTGTCCCGACGTCCAAATGCTGCTTGGGTACTTGAACACAAAAAGAACCTAGTACGCATAATTGTAGGTCTCATCACTGGAAATTGCCCCACGGGGGAAACTGCCTCACTGCTACCTCGTGAGATGGGAGATTTCGACGACTACTGCAGGAGAGGAAGGAAAAAGAAACCATAGAGCAGCTGCTGTACCACTGTCCAGCACTGAAATACCGACGCTTTAAAACTTTAGGGCAAAGTTTTTTGGAGGGACTCGAGGAAGCAGCAGAAGCCAACATCAGCGACATCGGGAACTTTGCAAAGAGCTGGAAGTGCTTTAATGCAAAGAAAGAATGAGAGGAAGGTTTGGTACAACAATACAGTGGTATCGCAATGGACCCAAGGCCTCCGAGTGAGGGATCAAACAAGCTCCCAAACCCCAGCAACCTAACCTAATCTAACCTATCCATTCTCGAAGTGTTCCAAAACATGGCAGCGACATTTGTCTCAAAATCGGGTCAGGTAGCAAGAATTCTTCTGCAAGATAAAAGAAATATTATTGCTGATTGGTACATATCTATATTTTGCCAGAAGTAATTGCTGAGTTTCGAAAAACTCACGACGAATGATCCTTCACCAAAACATTAAGACAGTTAAATCTATCGATCAAAAAAGAAAGAATTAATCTAAACGAAGGAAAATGAGTTCAAATAAATTTCACGACCACACAAATTGCTTATACACTAGTATATTTCAATGACTAGGTTATACCATATGTCAATATAGCATATTTATGGTATATACTACCCTTGCCAATAACTCTATATTGTAATTGTAAATTGTAGGTACAAGGTGTCCAATATTTATCGAAAAAAGTTTTTTTTTAATTGCTGATTAGGCAAATTTATTTTACAAGTAACGGTCCACTGAAAAGCTAGTTTCCGTTTGTGTTCCACGCAGTGGTAATTTACACAAAAAATAACTTGTTTATATTTTAGACTTCTCTTTCGGTAGTGGAATACCCAGACTTTTTTCAAGAAATGGTGTAGTATGTAATATTTTTTAATGAAGAATGTTGAATTTATAAATAAAATATTACTGAAAAAAAGAACGAACAAAAGAATCTTTCAAATATTTGCTTGTAAAACCTTTGTTTGAGTTTAAATCGAAAATGCCGTGTAACATGATACTCAAAGACAACACTCAATTTAACAAGCGACAGGTCATCTTCCTCTTAAAAGCTATTCAAAAGCAAACTTTTTTTTGGAAGTGGCGTTATTTCAATATAAAAAGGCATCGAGTACATTTTGTTTTAGATTTGAATTCTTTGAACCCAAACCAGAACTTAATGAGTTAATTTTAGAAATTTTAAAAGCTTTACAATATGAAAATACCTTTATTTTGTCTGCATTAATGATTCAGTTATTGTAACCATAACAGTTGTTATTAAGAATTTCCTTTTTTTCAATTGTAGAAGGTTTAAATATGCATAAAATTGAATCTAAATATGGCCACTTCCGTACTATGACATGAAATTTTTGGATTAGTAATAATTAAAAAAATTGATTGATGTAAAAATCTCAAATAGAAAATATGATATTATTGTGGAATAAATGCTATTATTGTTAAATTAAAATGATACTTCATATTATATTATTAACAGACACCAAAACAATTTCATAATATTGATTAACTTTTTACGAAAAACGTATTAGGTATTTTCCCACACATGAACCACACAAAAAGCATCATCCACTAGACATTTATTCTGCATGTATTTGTCACTTTTATTGCTAGTTAGATATTTATGAAGCGTGACACATTCATTCACCGTCCAAATTGAAATCAGTAGGGTGGCCGTATTATTCCTATATGGGATACTGTTTTCTAAAAGGGTTTCTTCAACGACAACGACAGTTTACTTTGTCCCATGGTGTAATATTTTATTATGTTTATATTATTTTATGTCTTATGTTATTATTGACAGTGATATTTGCGGCTGAAGAATGTTAGTAAACTTTCTCATTGAGGAAGAAACTATTATATCACTTGTTCCCTGATGCAGAAGATGATATTATCTGGATGAAACATAAAACAAATATTAAAATAGAATAGTGAATTTAATTAACGAAGAAGAAAAATATGAAACGATTTTTTATTCACATCCAGAAATACTCTCGAAAACATAACACATATGTGTGCCAAAAGTTCAACATAAACTGTTTTATCATCATTTCCGTATTAGATTTTCTGTGAATATTACTATCCATTTACCGTGTATCAGATTCATATTTTTCTGCCTGTATTTGTCACTTTTATAACTTGTTATTTATCGAGCGTAGCGTATATTTATTCACCATCCTGTTTGGTTTCAGTGGGGTGGCCCATATTGTTCCTGTATCTGTGGGGCAACGCGTTCCAAAGGGGCTTCTTCTGCGACGATGAGAGCCTGCGTCATCCCTTTCACGTGTCCACCGTGCCGAGCTGGTCCCTCTACATCACCGGCATCGGATTGAATGTGGTCACGGTAAGTTTTCCATATTTCCTTTCGGTATTTATTGCGATTTTTCTGTTGTTGCTATTAGCAAAAGGGAGAATAGTTGTTCAAAATATAGTTGAAAATTATGTTTTTCAGGTATACCGAGTGTTTTACAAAAGCGACTGACCCCTATACCATTTTTGTTTTTTCAGTTAAAAAACGAGATTCGGTATGTTAGTATAAATGTACAAATCAGGATTGATTGACATATTCAATTAGTTTTGTTTACTTCGTGTTTCACCGAAAATGACTACAACTTTTGATTTTTAAATGACACCCTCGGTATTTTTTTACTTTATTGGATAGAAAATGACATTCTGAATAGAATGACATATCATATGTCAACTTTTGACATTCTCGCTTTATAAAAAATCGTATTTTAAAATTCAATCTAGAGTGCCATAGCTATGTTAAAAACACTAATTCTTGATAAAGGAGCCTTGGAAAAATAGATTTGATCGTCTAATGTTAGAAAATGCGCAAATCGTATTTTTAATCATATCTCAGTTTTTTCAAATGGAACATTATTTTATTCATAAAAAGCATTTTTTATGAATAATTTGATACTTGGTACACATACTTGGTATTTCGAGTCCAATTTTCGTTACGAACAGCAAGTTATAATTTCAAATAAATCATATGCGAAAATGTCAAAAGTTGACATATTATGATATGTCATTCTATTCAGAGTGTTATTTTCTATCGAATAAAGTAAAAAAAAAATACCGAGGGTGCCATTTAAAAATCAAAAGTTGTAGTCATTTTCGGTGAAACAGGAAAACAATTGAATACGTCAATCAATCCTAATTTATGTCATATACTAACATTCCAAATCTCGTTTTTTTTAATCAGAAAAAATTAAAAAAGTTATAGGGGGTGAGCCACTTTTGAGACGCACCCGGTATATCAGTTGATAAAAATCTATAAATCTTTGAATAAAAAAAGTGTGGCGAAAATCTTTATAGTTTCATGAAATTTTATAATCATTACACAGGGTGGTCCGAATTGTATTTCGGAAACTTCGACAGCATATTCTGCAGATAAAAATAAGTAAAAAAGTTCGTATAAATGTATGTTCAAAAGTGCTTAGTTTCGGAGATACAGGGTGTAGAAGTTTCATTTTTATTTCGATTTTTTCCAAATAACTTTTGAAGTAACGTAAATATTTGGGTGAAAATTGGTGACTAGGAGTTTCTTAACATGAGAAATTTGATTTTGATATTAATATGGCTCCTATTTGTAGGGGGCGCTACCTACATGTGTTCTAACTGTTTTGAAGAGTAATAACTTTTCGTCCGTATCTGTATAAAACTACTGAATGAAAAAATATAAATTTCCGTGATTTTCTACGTAAAAAATGTCTCTTGGTAAATATCGCTGCGAGCAACCGTTCTCAAGATATTTAGAATGAAAATAGTCAATACATTTCATTATTGACAAAAAATTAAAGTGTTGGGTAGATAAATTATTTGACTGAAATGATAAATTTGGGAACTTTTTTTTTAATTAATCATAAATTTTGCTTGCAAATGATGATAAAACATTTTCTGTTGAACTTTTGGCACAAAAACAATTCAAATTTTTGATTTCAGTCTAATAACTATTTAGTCAACATGTTTAATATAATATAAATATAATTTTATGTCAATGATGATAGGTATTGATAATTTCGATTAAAAATATCTCGAGAACTATTACTCGTAGAGATTTTTACCAAGAGACTTTTTTTACGTAAAAAACGTCGTAAATGTATATTTTGTTACTCAGTACTTTTATACAGGTACGGACGAAAAGTTATTACTCTTCAAACCAGTTAAAAAATATGTAGGTGGCGCCCTCTATAAGTAGCGGTCATATTGACATCAAAATCAAATTTCTCATGTCAAAAAACTCATAGACATCAATTTTCATCCAAATGTTGACGTTACTTCAAAAAATATTTGGAAAAAATTGAAATAAAAATGAAACTTCTATACCCTGTATCTCCGAAACTAAGCATTTTCGGACATACATTTATACGAACTTTTTTACTTATTTTTATGTGCAGAATATGCTGCTGAAGTTTCCGGAATACAGTTCGGACCCCCCTGTATATTGCTGTATAGCTGGCTATATCATAAGCTGTATATAAATATGTCAACTTTAATTTCTAAACTCAGTTTATTAAAAACTTTAGTATTTGACCTTGAATATGGGTTAAACGATCGATTTTACCTTATCTTTTAAACACCCTGTGCAATAATTTCGTGAGCAAATTTTCCTAAAACATTTTTTTTCGGTCAGAATTTGTTTTTTGACTCATGTCAAATGTCAACACATGCCTTGGTTCATTTTTAATAGCAAAATGAACTTGCAAACATTTTGCAATTTTTGGTGCTTGAAGAAGAATGGGCAAACAACTCAATATATGTATATTTGCAGCCTCAATAACTGTATGAACAGACGGCGACGTCTACAGACGGTTATAGCAGCCGGGGGAGGCAATACAATGTATTAAAAGGTTTTGGAGGCAATACAAAGTTCCTGATATATTTTTATGAAACACCGCACGCTCGTGGATATTTTATGAATGAAATCGGTCATGATTTTAGAAAATTGCGATCCCCTTACCGTTGCCCCGTTGTTTCAGATCCGTTTGTCAGACTGTATTAAGTTTTTTCTCTGTTTGTACACTTAGTTATTACATTTATTTTTTAATATCCTTAGTTTTTTTTAGTGTTACTAATATTTATTAAACCAACCCTGTATCGTGTTACATTTTTACGTTTTTTAAATTTTAATATAGAGTTCTAATCAGTGTCGATATGATATTACGATAATAATCACCAAAGCCACCTCATGAATTAAAATTAACATCATAAAGTAATGATAGATAAAAAAATTGCAAATTGTTGGTGGCAAGTTCATTTCGCTCTTAAAAATTAACCAAGGCATGTGTTGACATGCCTTGGTTAATCTTGGTTTATAATAATTTTAAATAAATAAGTACAAACCAGGTATTTTAGTATATCAATCGTTTCACACAGTTAAAGTGTACAAAACTAAAAACATTTAATTCTGTAATCTTTGGTAAGGTTTGTCTATTTACATTATTTGTCTGAGAATGAAGGTGTTTAAACTACCGAAATATTATTTGTTACCAGCCAGTCTTTAACCAAATATTGTTTAATTCCAAAAAGCATAAAACAGATTGAAAGAGCAAAGAACTTGATATGATGATAAAGACCATATTTATATATGTAGGATATCTTTCAGAAAATTAGGTACCTACTTAACTTTAGAAGTTTAAAAATTTTAAACAGTAAACTAATCTGGATGATAATCCAAAGTGGATTTATGACAAAAAAAATGATTGCAGTATCTTCAGTTATACCAAAACTGAAATGTTATTGTAAATCAATTACACATATTTTTAGAAAAAAAAAATAGAAAAATATACTCTATTATTATACATTCTTAACTACTGCATAAGAAAGAGACGATGCTGGAAAATAAGATCCACTTTACTCAGAGCCAATTACAGTCAAGCTAGCAGAGTGCATATGTTTCAAATAAAAATAATATCGTGATATTCATCTCTGGTTCTTCTCGAGATGGTTCGTTACGATTTAATAAATTAAATTGTCAGTCATCTCTGCCAAGAAGATACTTGATCCTCTGGCGCCATATCAATTCCACATTCATTGAAGTTGATCGATTGCATCGTCTGAAGGTAGTACCTATTATGCGAAATAATAAGAATAATAAGAGTGGAGGCATTAGAGATCGTTAACTTTATAAATCTTGATTGTTTTTGTTTTCAATTTTGTATATATATACGTTCCAACTTTCTTATTTTTATACCTGAAATCAGAAACATTCTATAGCCTGTCCAAAGAGAAAAACCTTGACAATTATACTCTGTTTTTTTTTCCTTGACAATTATACTCTGTTTCTGTTTTTAGGTAAGATTTCGACAGACAAAGACAGAAGAAAAGCAGATGATGTCCCATACCAATCTATTTATTTTACTAAAAAAAGTTTCTATATATTTTTTAAGTTAACTATGGATGGGTTTAAATATAAATCCGTCATATGTCGTCTCTTGTTGTTTTCAACCAGTTTTATTGGTTTATTTCAAAAATGACAGATCATATTTCAATTTTATTGGTTTGACGGAAGGATGAACGACAAACGGACGCCGGCGCCGATGCGTATGAACTCGCTTTTAGATTTTTGAGGCTTGTCAAAGTCTTGCCAAGTTATAGGTTATAATTTTGTGTCAACGTATGTCAAATATCTCTGCCTTTTGGAAGATGATGCATTTTGATTCGTGTTATTATATGTGTTTTGTGTCTTTTGAAGTCAAGTGGAGGAAAAATCGAGGGAAAATTAACTGTAGACCCAGAGCACAGTTTATAGTTAATACTCGCTGCCCAGGCAGAAAGTCTTATATACACCAATAAAGTTACTATCAATAAAGTTTGTATACCATCTCGTCGTAGATAAGTGCATCTCGTATATGCGACAAGGATTGTACTAAACATATACTACTGGAGTAGCTGTAAAATATCGACATCACACGATAGGTAAATAATGGATTTCAGTACTGCAGAAAAATAATGGCAAAAGGTACTGGTTTAAAAAAATTAAGATTTAATCAACCTTTAATGTATAACAATATATATTTTGTAAGTGATAACTATCAAAGTAAGAAATAGTTCATTTTATATTTTTTTAGTATATGGTGTTTTGTCTGTGGTTTTGTTCTTGTTTGTTTTGTATTAACACATACCGTTTTTTTAAATAAAATAACTCGATTACATTTTTTCAAGTTTTAGACAGTTTTTTTCACAATATTTTGAAGTAATCACTTATCAGTCAAATTTTAAATATATTAATTTACTGCTATGCGTTCCAGTTGTACCAACTTATTTCTTTGTAAAATACAATAAACTACTAAATTAAAATGACAGACGCACCTGACAGTGATAGTCAGGGATCTTGTCGTTGGACAGACTATACATATAGGTATATCTATCTGTTAATTGTAACTAGTAATAAAATATGTATACTATATTTTTGTGGGGGTGTAAAATTAGTATTGGGTACTTTGATTTAAAGAATGATTCTTGTCAACAAGGCAACATATAAAATCAATTTTATCCCATAAATATAATCTAGTCCATTAATGCAGTAATTAATTATAACTAGATATTTCTCGTATTCCATTTTGTTTCCGCCATTTTCATCGAAGTTGTCAATCAACGCTGACGTAATAATAAAAGCGACAATCGATATACAGGCGCCATATTAATATCTCGTTTGCTTCCGTTAATCAGTTAAATCGTTGAATAAAGGAAGGTACTTTATATTTATGTATGCGCATAAAATATGTAGGTATACACCGAAAAAAAATATTGTTCAATAGGAATGTAACACATTCACTACCTAAAAACTACAAATAGATATCTCTAAAATTATAGTTTTGACAACTTGGGCTGTCTAGTTGTTGTAATATCCTGGAAATTTATTTAGAAAATATCTACGTTTGACACGTGAAATATAAAGTGGATGGCGTTACTTTTAAATTATCTAGTTGTTGCAAATAGAAAGATAATCCAAAATAACAAAGGTTAGTTAACTACAAACAGCCAATTTTCGAGTTATCTAGTTGTAGTTTTGAGGTGATTATAATTAATGATAATTAATGGGTAAATTTGTAGTATTTTCTGCAACTTTTCGACAACTGAATTTTGAGACAGGTTCATGATTGGAAACAGATAACTTTGCCTCTGAAACATTCAAAATGTTTATTCTCTGAGGAGGAGCTAATTCCTGTTATTATTTCTTACTAAATTTAGTAGACAATTTTAAAACGACACATATGTTGCATTTATTAATCTTCCGAGATATTTATATAAACGGTGCTGGTAGGAACTTTGTTTTTGCCAGGTTAATTTTGTATCAAATGCCTTGTTTATAAATTGACGGTTGTTATGCGATTGTTGTCAATTGAGTTCAAAGCAACCATTCGAAAAAAAAACATTGTTTCTAGTAATGGAAATAATTTTCAAGGAACATTTAATAACTGTAAATTTATTACATGTGACATTAGTGATGCAAATAAATTATTAGGGTAGTTAGATGAGTGTCCAATTTTATTTTATATTATTACTCAAAATTTCTATTGTATGTATTCATGGATGTTACCTATAAAAGGTAGAGGGAATTATGGCATCCTAATTTCCATCTTAATGTCCCAAGGGAGTTATATGACTCTATTTATGGTTAGCGTAACCAAAACGATATATCATCATCATCAATCATCAACCAGCCACTAAAGTCCACTGCTGGACGTAGGCCTCTCTCGTTTGCTTCCAAACTCCCTATCATAAGCCATTTGCATCCAATTACTGTGGATACGCCTTAAGTCGTCATGCCATGAGAAGGGCCTGGTTGGAGGACGGCCTCTGCTCCTGAATGCATCGTGTCTTGGTCTCCATTCTATCATTTTCTTCGTCCATCGGTCATCGTTTAGCCTTGCAATGTGCTCTACCCAATTCCATTTCAAAGTAGTTATTTTCTCTATGGCATATTTGACTTTTGTTCTGTCTCGTACTTCGATATTCGGTACTTTGTCTCTCAGAGATAGCCCCAACATTGATCTTTCCATTGCGCCTTGCGTTATTCTGATTTTGCTTGCGGTTTTCTTGGTTAATGTAAGCGTCTCCGCACCATACGTCAGAACAGGTAGTACGCATTGATTGAATACCTTTCTCTTGAAACATATCGACAGTGTCCCTTTGATTTCAATTATTTCAATCGTCCATATAGGCGGCCCAAGTTAGTCCTATTCGTCTGTTAAGCTCGTAAGTTTGGTTATCGCGGCTTATACGTATTTCATGTCCCAAGTACTTGTAAGCAGTTGTTTCTTCTATTTGATATTGGTTAATATTACGCCGCTAATTACCAGATATCTATTCCGCCGCCAATTACCAGGTTTGTCATCACTTGGGTTTTTGAGATATTGATTTTTAGTCCCATTTGTTCAGAGGCTGCATTCAATTTTTGTAATCTTGTGCGTAAATAAACACAATCGGATATCCAGACAATGTCATCAGGAAATCGCAGGTGGTTCAAGTTTTCGCCATTTATATTTATGCCCAATTCATTCCATTCTATGTTTGCACATGTATTGGAGCAAATTATTAAATAACTTTGAAGAGACGGTGTCTCCTTGGCGAACTCCGTTTTCTATATGGAAATTGTTAGTATCTTCATGAAGCCTAGCTCAAGCTGTAGAGTTCTCATATATATTTAATCACTGTGATGTACCGATGATCTATACGAGAATCAACTAGGGATTTTAACAATTTTTGCTGGCTGGTGATACCCTAACTAGCAAAAGATGATATAAGCTTATATTAATTCAGTAAGGAATAAAAAACTAAAGTATCTACTCTCAATTGCTTGAGTTCTTTAGGCGACAGCAGTAATTTAACTTAAATCAACAAAACAGTCACATTTTCTTCTTGTGTAGTTGAAAATAACAATCCTCCGCTTATTGAAATCATTGTTTATAGCAGGTCAGAAATGTCACTGATATTACATTAGAGTTGGCTTGAACGATTTGAATTTATATCGGAAGCAATTTGTTCAGATTGGTTGGAATAATATTATCATAGATATTCATTTATAACTTTATCAGTTTCATTCAAATATTGTTGCATATATGCAGTCGTGGTTTAAAGTGTATATTACTATTTAATTAATATAAATTTCAATAATTTAGAGTGTATTGAAGTTTTATTTTGATTGTGACCAACATCCAGGTAATTGGTCACTCTAGTATCGGCTCTATTAAGCGTCCATTTCACTAATCCGAAAAAGTAGCAAAATAAACGTTCGACATTTAACGTTTTATGTAAAACTGGCTAGGTATTTTTACATAAATGAAGAAGGAAATTAAAGATAAAGGATTATAATATATCCGTATTGTAGCACTTTTTAGACAATTTTATTTTTAAGATTTTGATAGTCAAACATCAACAAAATATTCCTTATGCTTAGATTAAATTTTCTCGAAAATAAAGACATAATTTAAAATTCCGTTACAATACAGAAATAGATTGAAGTTTTTTAATTAAAGGGATATATAATTTATATGGTTTTGCAATAATTACAGTGATATACAGGGTGTCCCAGAAATGAGTGCAGATATTTTAAGGGGTGGTAGATCTGGTCAAAATAAACATATTTTCTCTTTACCATTTCTAAAACAAATTGAAAATAACCGGAGTTATTTAACTTTGAAAATTTAAAAAAAGAATCGCAACATTTTGAGAACCGCCGGCAGATATTGCCAACTACATCTAATTACCCGGATCAAGCCCGGATTTCAGTTAAATCGACGCACTGTGTTGCCATATGGACAAGAAAGTATATGTTTAAAAGTAAGTCATAAAATCACAACACCTGAGGAGTTTGCAGAGATGATTACATTTTTTACAAGATTGTGATATTATTACATAAAAAAAATAAAAGTTAAATGTTTAAAAGTTAAAAAAGTTAAATTAAAAAACTTACCCAACATTAAAAAAGATACTTATGACAGATCGATGTAACTGCGACAGTTCTTTTTTTCGATACACGCTTAACTAAAATACACTTCATTGTGCTGCTTTACTTGTACATGCTATTATAGGAACTGTTAAAATAACAGTCCCCATTTTTAACTTAACACATTATTTTCATATAGGCTTCATCACAATTTGAACCACTGATTTACAAAACACCTTGAAAAGCACACATTACACATTACCTTGAATACCTTTCTGAATGAATAAATGTTGAGAATTATTGTCTCTTACCGCCACTTTACGAACTACTTTCAATCTTAAAAAGTACATGTTTCACTCAACAATTTTAAATACGTATTTTGTTTTTTCGCTATTTTTTCGATGTATTTCGACAATTCCGTCGACAAACCAACCATCGGCCAAGACAGTCGCGCATCACTGGTTGGTAACGGCTCACTGCTCCTTTGTCGCGCCGGCGTGTCGAGCTTGCGTCATGCGAGGTTGCCGTAGTTTCAACAATTTCAAATTCAAGACACTCGAAGCAATCAAATTCTTATTAAATTTTAAAAATTAAACAGAAAAACATGAAAGGAAACAAACAAATTCGTTCATTTTTGTTGTGTTTGTTTCCTTTCATGTTTCTCTGTTTTATTTTTAAAATTTAATACGAATTTGATTGCTTCGAATGTCTTGAATTTGAAATTGTTGTAACTACGGCAACGTTGCTTAACATCGTCGTCTGACGCAAGCCCGCCACGACGGCGCGGCTCAAAGGACCAGTTCACACGTGGTACTCTGGCAGATGTGCGACGGTTGGACTGTCGATGGAATAACTGTCGAAATACATCGAAAAAATAGCGAAAAAACAAAATACGTATTTAAAATTCTTGAGTGAAACATGTATTTTCTTAGATTGAAAGTAGTTCGTAAAGTGGCGATAAGAGACCGTATTCAAAGTAATGTGCGCTTTTCAAGGTGTTTTGTAAATCAGTGGTTGAATTAAAACAGAGAAACATGAAGGAAAACAAACAAAACAGAAATTAATCGATTATTCGTTGGGCTGTTTTCGATATATTGAATTCTAAATTACGATAAACATTTTAGGAATTTCTTTTTTGTGACCTGGTTGTGAATAATATGATGAATTATTTTCGTAAACGTCATAAAGGTAATGTTTTAGCCTTTTAGTTAATTTTCGGTAGTTTTTGTTAAGTTTTCATTGAAAGGGTAAGTACTAAAAATAATTAATGTGTTTTTTTTTCTATAATAATTATTAATAATGAGCACTGATAAAAGATTAAATTTAACATTCCTAATTTTTGAATAGAAATTTGTCTATGAATTTATAAATGTAGAACTATGTAGAATGTGGATAACATAGGAGGTTGCAACACTGCAAGGTTTAGATACACCGTAGAGAAATCTGAGGTGAATAAACAAGTGGCACTAAAAAGTTTTTTCAAATTTCCCGGAAAATGTCAAGAAAATTTTTTTTTTCGCAAAAAAACCTCATAGGCGTGTTTCTGGGGTTGAACTATACTACCAGTTAAAATATTTGCACTTATTTCTGGGACACCCTGTATAGTTTATATGGCAAATGCTGAAGCTCTGCAAACCTTAATCAAGCCTTAATCAAAGCACGTGTGTTTGGAATTTTGGGTGTGGCTTAACACGACAGGATTGGGCTAAGCCTTGGGCAGATTTCTGAAATATAATGTATATTTGCTTCGGCCACACACCCGCTTTACCCGACCCCTGAGAGCGACCCAAACATTACAGTGTAATAGACTCTCAACATCAACATGTTTAGCATTGACATAGACAACCTTAACATCAGCACATAGAACTTTAGAACAATGGTTTAAAACTGTTAAAGTGTTACAGTGATAATAAAAAATCTTCGACAATTTTGTCAATGTTTATTTTTGCTGCCGTTCAATCGATGTAATTCTCGAAAGATATCTTACATATGTGTAAATACTGTCTTTATCGCTATATTAAGTTCTTCGCTCTTTCAATTTGTGTTATGCTTTTTGGAATTAAATAATATTTGGTTAAACAGTAGCTTTCAGGCTTTGTATTGGTATTGGTATCTGGAATTAAAAAGGATACAGTTTGGAACTTTTGGTGTTACATGAGCAAAATAAAACACTAAAATGGTATATCATCGTCGACCGAAAAGATTAATTCATGAGCGATGAAATCGCGAGTGAATTAATATATAATAAATAATATATAATATATATACAGGGTGGCGCCTCTCATACGTGGCGGAGGTTTCAAGGAGAACAACAGTAGATATTGAAATGAAATTTTGGGAGCATATGTAGATCACTTAAAGGCATTTTTTTAAAAATATGTATAGTTCTACGGAGTGTCTCAAAAAAAAGGTACACATCAAAGTTGTGTTTTTTGTGATGGAACACCCTATATATTAATCAATTTTCGGATTCTACGAAAAAAATAAAGGTGAGTTTCATTAAAGAAGCATATGCCTAATATATAAGGTTTTTGACATATTTAGCATTTTCTAAAAATGAAGACCAAATTTTAAATTTCAATAAAACCACCTAAATTGTAATTAACCCTGTATATCTTAATATACAATTAAAATAACCATTATATCTTAAACCAAGCCAAAACTTGATTCAAAAAGTTATACAGGGTGTGACAAAAATTGTATTGAACATTGGTCACTTAAGAAAGCAGGTAACTCCCTTATTTTAAATGGAACACCCAGTATATTATTATGCCATTCAGTGGAGAATGCATGTCCGTTCAAAATATTGTTAAGGTTGCCTACACCTCAGACAAATACTTTTCTAGATATTTACATTTTTATGATTTAGTGAGAGTATATCTTTATTATGATGATAAAATCTAGGTGGCTGTGATGTCTAACGTTAATTTAACAAAAAATAAATGATATAGAATAAAATCTTCTAAAGCAATAAAAAGGTACACTTTTTGAAAATATTTTAATTATAACAGAATTAGAACTGGGTATGTAAACATTTATACAGTATAACACAAAATGTATAACGCAAAAATTAACTAGAAGTAATTAAATGCTCAAAATGCTTCCCTTCTTGTTCAATTCATAAAATAATTCGCTTTCAAATGAACTTTTAACATTAAGAAGCATTTGTGAAGTTATACTTCGAAAAGCTGCCACAATCATGTTGTCGACAGTAGTTGGTGGAGTTTTATAAACACAGTCTTTAACATATCCCCATAAGAAAAAGTCCAGGCTAGTGAAGTCAGGAGATCTGCCGGGCCAATTTTGTGGTCCTCCTCTTCCAATCCATTTGTTTGGAAACTTTCTATTTAAATGTCGTCGCACATTTCTTTGAAAATGTGCGGGTGCTCCATCCAATTGCAACCACATCCTTTCTCTGGAATGTAATGGCACATTCTCTAGAAGCTCGGGCAAATTGCTAAAGTTCAACTAAGTCGACTCAAGTTTATCTACTATTTTTGATAGATATATATGGCAATTCTAACAGTTGCTATGGAAAAACACTTATTTTTAACACGCGCTCCGCTAACTATGTTAGCATCATCAGTAGATGATCAATGTGTTTTGTCATCTTTCAGTCATGCTGCAGAGTGTGAGGTAAGTACATAAAAAATTAATTGATTTCAGAGACGCTTTTAAGAAATTTCGCAATGACACTTTGTTATGTATAGGGTGTCCCACTAAGAATAGCTCTCGGCTGTATCTCGGAAAGTATTAGCCGTATAGCCTACGGAAAAAAATATTAATTTATATAATAAAAGGGGCTATGAGAAATTGCTGGAAATTATTTTCAAGTTTGTAAAACGGCCGTTAGAGGACGCAACTGCTATGGAAAATAAGAAAATAGAATTTTTACAGAATTTTGCCTAGATAATGAATACTATAAATAATAGCTTCATAATCTTCAGTAAATTTTGGATTTTTTTTGTTAGAACCATTTTCCCCTATCTGATAAAATAAAGTGATGGGGGAAGGTTAGATCTATCTTTATTCATATGTTAATAACTCCCGACTGGATGATCAGAATCCAACAAATGAGGGCTCGTTTAAAAGAGCGTTTCTTACTCTATATTATACCATAAAAATAATAATAATAAGGTTTTGAATGTAGACACTAGGGGGCGCTTTCTTATAATTTAACAAACAGCGCGTTTTTTCAAAAAAATTAAATACAATAGTATATGTAATTTTAGCTGAAAATCGCATCTTGATATCTTCTTTCAAACCGAAGATATTAGCGAAATTATAATAAATACCAAAAAATAAGCCCTTAATTACCTTATTTTTACAACACGGTATCAGTAGCCCTCTTGATTATCCCCATTTTAACAAAAAATAAGATAAAAACAGTTAGTTTATTTTAAAATCGACGAAATACCAGAATACCATAATACCAGATGTATTAATATCTAATAATTAAGATATTACTAACAGTGAACAAGAAACGATGATCCAGTGAAGTCATGGTAGGCTTTGGAAAAAAGTTGCTTTTGACGTAATAGTATAAACGTCAAATTATTATTAGATCAACATTTTGATAGTCTAGTTTTATCTTTTGATTGCTTTTTCAAAATGCCAAGAACTTCAACTACTTCAAATAGTAAAGGCATTTTGAAAAAGCAATTAAAAGATAAAAAACGCTGCTAAGATTATCAAAATGTTGATCTAATAACAATGTGACGTTTATACTATTACGTCAAAAGCAACTTTTTTCCAAAGCCTACCATGACTTCACTGGATCATCGTTTCTTGTTCACTGTTATTAATATCTTAATTATTAGATATTAATACATCTGGTATTATGGTATTCTGGTATTTCGTTGATATTAAAATAAACTAACTGTTTTTATCTTATTTTATTGTTAAAATGGGCATAATCTAGAGGGCTACTTATACCGTATTATAAAAATAAGATAGTTAAGGGCAAATTTTTTTCGTATTTATTATATTTTTGCTAATATCTTCGAATTGAAAAAAGATATCAAGATGCGGTTTTCACTGACTTCTTAAACTTTTATTCCTCTTTACAATCAGCTGAAATTACATATACCATTGTATTTAATTTTTTTGGGAAATCCCGCATTGTTTGTTAAATTGCAAGACAGCGCCCTCTAGCGTCTACTGTTAAAGGCATATTATTATTGTTTATATGCTTTTATATAGAGTACGAAACGCTCTTTCAAACGAGCCCTCACTTGTTAGATTCCGGCCATCCAGTCCGGAGTTATTAACATTTATATAAAAACAGATCTAACCTTCCCCCACCACTTTATTTTAGCAGATAGGGAAAAATGGTTCTGACAAAAAAGTCCGAAATTTTCTTAAGATTATGAAGATATTATTCATAGTAGCCCTTATCTAGGCAGAATTTTGTAAAAATTGCATTTTTTTATTTGCCATAGCAGTTGCGCCCTCTAGCGGCCACTCTACAAATTTGAAAATAATTTCCAGCAATTTCTTATGGCCTCTTTAGTTATAAATATTTTTTCCCTCGGGTTCTACGGCCAATACTTTCCGAGATACAGCCGAGAGCTATTCTTAGTGGGACACCCGGTACAAATAAAATAAAAATTGTTTGAAATAAAAAGTTCTCTTCAGTTCAAGTGATTGTACAAATCCTTCGTACTGCTGTTGTTGCATGACAAGAATGAAGATTTCTACTGAGACGCACTGCACATTCACATCTCTAGACTCAGTAGTTTTTGCAGACTGATTCAGGATTTAGTTTAGTTCATACGCGATAACGGTGATCAGTGATCATCAGAACGAAACGTTTACTTTAAGATTAAACACTGTAATATTTTATGTCAAGTAGGTAGTTAGTTATTTTTATATATAAATTTAAAAATGTACTCTTAGAACTTCAAACATATCTATTAATAAAATAATGAGTCAGTTTGGAATTTTAAATTTTACTGTTTTATTGACTTTTACACCTTCACTTCTCATATATGTCTAGTAAATAATAAGTGACGGTAACTATTTGAAAGTAGTAATTATTATTATCGGCTCTTATTGCCACTGAGTCATGCATATATATTAAGAATGAGTAATTTACCACTCTTCTTTATCAGTAATATACAAATGGATAGTTAATGAACAGTATGTTGAAATAATAATATTGATAAAACAAACGCCAACTTATTTATTCAGTACATATTTACCTAAAGCCACATACAAATATGTTATGTGCATATATAATTTATTTAACATCAATTAAATATTCTTTCTGGTTTTTGACGTATTATCATAATTTATTTTGATTTATTCGCCTCATAAACGTTATGAATAAACGCAGTCATCACCGATAGCGTCAACATCATTTACCGCATCCATCTTTGGTGGCAATTAGGCTACCTAAAAAAGGTGTGAAAATCGCTTTATTGATATAATTGTGATAGTCGTTTTGACAGGCAATAAATCTTTAAGAATACATATGATACGATTTTAATTAGTACCTAGCAGTACAAAAAATATTTTTTGTGAAAGCGTTTCGAAATTGACAGTTTTTGATATTTATTTGAGATTCAAAATGATATTTTTTTAGGCACTAGTATCTAAAAGTGACACTTGTTTAGGCACTAGTGCCACAAATTAACTACAACAGATGCGAAAGAACACCGAATTACGCGTTCAGGTTTCTGTGACCTTCAGAAAGAGTTCATAGACAATCCGCATCAATGTATAGTTTGAGTGAAAATAATCTGCACCAATATGCTATCGAGGCATACAAAAGGGTCCACAGACTTCGAGACATACGAAAAATCAAGTCCATTTAGCGTGTGTCGCAATTTTCACACCTTAAAAAATTAGTTTTTTTATAGCTATAGCAACTGCAGCGACTATGAAAAAAGCTGTGTGATTTTCATAGAAAATAAGGGCACCTGTAATTCATTTGAGAATGTTATAAATCGCTAAAAGAGGTTTCAAATCTCTTGGATTTCTATTAATATTAAATAAATTTTATTAAAAATTGAACTAAAATTGTTAGTATCATTAACAACAATTCAAATTCAAAAATTGTATCAGTCAAATTTCCTCATTTAAGGTGAATATTAAAGTAAATATAAATACAGCTCATTCTAAGCTCTACTTATCTTTAAGAAAAATTTAAATCATTGTTGCAATTGGGCCTTAATGCCATTTCGAATGAACAATAGTATTAATAATGTACATTATAATAATAATAAATTTTATATCATAGTGTGTATTAAAACTACTAAAACACTTTTAAATTGGTATTATATTAACAACTTTTGGTTTTTAATCCAAAAAAAAGTTACCAATTTTCTCAATCAAAATATTTGTGGTCCTGAAAAGGACCTTCGTTTTCCAGGTTTAGGTTTAGGTTTTCTTTAGAAATAGGGTCCGCTATAATAGTAAGCTTGCTAAACAAAGAGCTCTCTCTCTCTCTCTCTCTCTCTCTCTCTCTATATATATATAAAGAAAATGAATCCTACCATAAGAAAATACTCAGGCTATCCAATCCAGTTAACACTACAAAATGGTTGCGACATGGATGCCGCTTGTTATCTCTAATCTTCAATGTTTATATTGAATTAACTCTTAAGGAATTGAAGAGAAGATGTCAATGTATATTAATGCCCATTGGAGACGATACACTATTTACACACTAATACAGATGATCAGGTCGTGATTACGCAGGATTCATGCGATCTGGAGTTCATGACTAAGAAACTTTATGAAGAATATCTACCTATAACAATAGGGGCTTCAAATTAGTATTCCTTAATCATAACGTCGAGATACAACATGTAGGCAAATGCAAATACCTGTGTGCTACAAGCAACAATGAGCGTTTGGGTAAAGAAGAAATACAAACCCGATTTCAAAAAAGCAGACAAGTTATTGGATGTCTTAATAGCCTCAGGTGGGACCGAAACTTGTCTGCAACAACTGAAAAAGAGACTTGGATGAAGATTCGTGGAGTCATTTCTTTGATATGGTACAGAGCTTTGGACTCTGAGTGCAAACGCGAAGACTATATATCTTAGAAGAAGTGCAGGTATATCTAGATTTAGAAAAAAAAACAAATATCGAGGTCATGAATGCATCGGAAGAAACAGTACTAGCGAATCGAAAAATGTAGCTTAAAGTGGTATGGATATGTTCTGTGTGTACTGGAGAATAAGTTGCCAAAAAAAGTGTTTCAATGGGCACCCCAGGGAGATGAAAAAAAGACCGAGAAAATCCTGGTAAAGGAACGGTTAACGAAGCAATGAAAACCCGTAACCTAGAAGCTTATGACGCCCTAAATCTAGATGTGTGGCATAGGGTAACGGGAAGGCAGCAATAGGGCAAGAAACAAGTATTATTGCACCAAAAATAAGCACAAGATTAGTCCTAGTAGCAAAAAGAAACATTAATTCAGCTCTAATCTAATCGTTTTTTTAATAAAAAATAATCTTTTAAACTTTCGCGGTATAATACGATATGATAATACATACTATAAAAGTATCCGGATATTTTTGGTGATTATTGAACGAATCCGTTGAAAGATAAAACATATCATTAAGAAACTTGTTTACAAAAATACATTCAAGACGCTAATGCCTGTGAACAGAGATATGTGTACATTTTTTCGTGTTCAATGATTTATCTCAGTTAAACACGGAGTACTAACACTTGAATTTACAACATATAACTGCAAATTAATATAGTCGTTATGTGTTTACTGTTCATTCGTACAATAATTTTGTTTGTTTTAACACTCTACATTTGAATATATTTTACATACATTTTAAATTGTCGTCTTTTTTACAATTGTTTTTCCGAATTATATCAGAATATTTTTTGCCACATTTTTTAATTTTTTGTTTCAGTGGTAATAAACCTCTTTCCAGTTACAGTACATAATATTTTTTTATCTAGTGTGTTAGATTAGATTTTTAAGATGACTGTCGGCCAGTTCTACTGCGACCTTTTCAGATCTATTGTGGTCCTCTTCTGATCTATAGGTTTCATTTTCCAGTCTGATCATTTTCAACAAGTCTAGAATTTAGAATAAGTGGGAGGGGGGTTAATCTCTGCGACCTTAGAGATCTATTGTGTCCCCCTTTCTTGAGTTATAACTCATCATACAGTCCCAGGACTTCCTACGGAGACCCGTGTCCCTCACAGTCGAGGAGCTACGACCCAGGCCGGGTAGACGAAACGGTAGCTTGTGTCGCCTGTTGGGTTTAGAGGTAGGAGGTAGGCTCCCGACCCTTGGAGGAGGTGGTAGCTTGTATGCCACTTGCGGAGGATGGTCTCACGCAAGTGTCAGCCACCTCTCCTGTAGTTCTCTTTGGGTTTGGCCCCTTGGAACTTTCATTGTTACTGTTCCCAGTGTCGCTAGGGGGTTTCCCCACAGCTTCACCGGTGATGTTTTTATTACTATTATTACCAGATCTCATAGTGTTCCTATGAGTCGCTAGGGACAGTCGGTCCACTTCTACAGAGCCCCGCATGTAGAAGTAAGGGGTAAAATACAATGGGGTGCCCCCCGGTGCCCCAAGGTTGAGGCTGTCCGTAGCCCCGCCCGGTATCGTTATATGTCTTGGTGCAATTCCCTGGCCACGACACTACAGTCAGGGACAAGACGATGAGTGAGATGCTTCTTAGTCCAAGCCAAGTGCTAGAGGGGATTCCCCCCAGCACCTGACCAGGAGCTTCCCCACCAACGACAAGGTCTTGCATCTCCTAGGGGAAGTTCAACAAGTCTAACAACTTGGGAGACTGAATCTTCCATATAGCTTTTTATCATTGGCTTATCATTGCCTGATACAAAGAATCGCACATTTGCCAGTCTGTCGCACTAACAGAAAATGTGTTCTGTCGTTTCTTCAGATTGGCAAAGTCTGCAAAACACTTCGCTACAATCCCATCAGCTTTAGGTGCCTATTAAACTTACAGTGCCCTGTTAATAGAGTCTCTATAGCTTTGACAGTCTTCCTGTCTTTGTCTATCAGGTTTCCCGTAAATTTTGACGAATGCTACTATGAACTTTTTCGTCTATCTCTGCCCTGGTGAATTTACGCACCACTCTAGAGATTTGTTGGCCACCCACTGATTTGTGGCTATGTTTTGAAAGCCTATATCAATGGCATTAATAGAGAGTTAAATTGAATACACCACAAACTTATACTTGTTTATAACATAGTCTCTTCCAGGATAGAACAAGAATCTCGAGTAATTTATTGTTTTTTAATACTGTGCTGCATAGTGAAATATATTAGTTTATTAAGTAGCGTTATAAAAATAGATCAATAAAAATAGTAATTGACTTTTCGAAAATATGAAAATAAATTATATTTTTTTAACCCATTTGTAAGCGTAAGTGAAGCCTTAACATAAAATTATACTTTTAATTACTAAAAATTATTAAAGTTTTAAATCTGTAACTTAAAAAGTTAACCTCGGATACTGTCTTCTTATTTAACAAGAGTATTTAACTCTAATCCGATAAGCAAGAGTGCTTAATGTGACAACTACGGCATCACTGTGCAGCTATAATAATCCGACATTCAATTGACACTAATGTTATTAGCGGTGTCTCAGAAGTTTGCAACCGTGGTTCTGCTTCAAGTTTAATTATTTTATATTCATGACATGACATATACAGGGTTGTTCACCACATACGACACGGAGTATTGTAGCTAAACGATTAGATTTTTACAAATTGTAAGTTTTGGGTTCGTTGAAGGACTATTAGAGCTACAATTTCAAAATATTTTTACAAGATACAGAGTGTCCCAAATAAATTACAAATATCAAAGTTGTATTTTTTTAAATGGAATACCCTGTATATTAATGCATTTTTAGTTTCTACGATTAAAAGAAAGGTAAATTTGATTAAGGTTTATTACACTTAAACCTTACCGTTTTTGAAATATTTTCAATTTTGCGAAATTGCAGTATAAATTTTAAGGCTTCATTTCTCCGAGGATATCAAAGTTTTTAATACTAAATATTTACTGAAGGTTATTTATTGATAAGTTATTGTGTTGCAATAATAAAAATTATACTACCTTATCCAGAGTGTCTAAAAATTTATTTTAAAGAATTACTAGCTTTAAACGGCAATAACTTATTTAATTTAAATAGAACACCCTATATATTTTATGAGAGTCAGATGCACAATTTAATTGTCTATCAAATTGTATTATACCACTTCTTACCTATTCCTTCAAGTTTTCGTAGAAAATGCATTTTCTTATAATTTAGACCTCATTTATCAATATACCCGTGGAATATTGACATTTTAGATTGTTTTTAAAACAACAAATGTACAAAATGTACAGGCTAGTAATATTACCGTTTTTAGTGAAACGATAATATTACTAACCCATTTGTATGCAAAAAGAAAACTATTTAAATCTTTATAAAAGAGTATACCATTAATTAAATATACCACCAGTATTTTCGCCCAAATACTAATTAACTACATACTTAATTGTGTTCGTTAATAAATTATTCTAAATAAATGTGGATTTGAATCAGAAATCAATATAATAATAAGTTATGAAAATGAACCTCTCTGTTGTTATAAATAAGCATTTGTCAAAAAATTAAATATCATTTTTAAGGTGTTAATTTTACCACACTGTCTAATACACATACATAATTCAGTTTTTAGTATTTGGAGCAATTATTATTAATCAACGCAAACAGTCCATTAATGTAGTTTGAATACTGGAATCATATTAATTGGTCCTCTTTAACAAATATTTGAACAGTTTTTTTATTTTTTAATAAAATAAACGAACTATATCGACAATATTAGTATCTGTACTCTTTAAAAATTTGGTACATCTTTAAAAATAATCTAAAATGTCAGTATTCCATGGGTATATTGATAAATGAGTTCTACATTACAAGAAAATGAATTTTCTACGGAAACTTGAAGATATAGGTAAAAAATGGTATAATACAATTTCATAGACAATTAAATTGTGCATCTGATTCTCATAAAATATACAGGGTGTTCCGTTTAAATTAAACAAGTTATTGCCGTTTAAAGCTAGTAATTATTTAAAATAAATTTTTAGACACTCTGTATAAGGTAGTAAAGTTTTTATTATTGTAACACAATAACTGATCAATAAATAAACTTTAGTAAATATTTAGTATTAAAAACTTTGATACCCTCGGAGAAATGAAGCCTTAAAATTTATACTGCAATTTCACAAAATTGAAAATATTGCAAAAACGGTAAGGTTTAAGTGTAATAAACCTTAATCAAATTTACCTTTATTTTAATCGTAGAAACTAAAAATGCATTAATATACAGGGTATTCCATTTAAAAAAATACAACTTTGATATTTGTAATTTATTTGGGATACTCTGTATCTTGTAAAAATATTTTTAGATTATAGCTCTAATAGTCCTTCAACGAACCCAAAACTTACAATTTGTAAAAATCTAGTCGTTTAGCTACAATACTCCGTGTCGTATGTGGTGAACAACCCTGTATAGGGTGAACCAGTGTTACAGAAAAATTGCAGTTGCTGTTTTGTGAAAAACGACAGAATCTATGTTTTGTCGCGGTTTTGCCATTTGTAAAAATTAAAATAATGTAAAAAATTGGCGCCGGGAGGCACCTATAGCCGCCCATACTAAAATATGTTAATAAAAAGTTGGTAGGCAGTTTAAGAATTTTTTCAATTTTTTCTCTCTCAAAAACTGCAACTTTGACTGATTTTGATGTTATTACAAATTTTGTTGCAAATATTATCCCTAATCTTAAATTGAAAACCGCGTTTCGCTAGCTACTGTAATTTTGGAGTTACGATTTTTTAAAATTTTTAACCCCCTCCCATACCTCCTTACCAACCCCCCACCCCCACCAGAAACTAATGGCCAGATTCTCTGGTGCCACAGTATTTTTGTGCCAAATTTGGTTAAAATCGGTTTAGCGGTTCTTGAGTTATCGAGTTACAGACGGACAGACAGACAGACACCATGAAAATATTTTGTATTTAGGTCATTTATTATTTTAGGTCTTTTTTTTGCCGATCTTAATAGCCTACCATACCTATTGGTATGGTCGGCTAAAAAGAAGCTGGCAGTATGACTGAATTGTGATGACCTTCTGTATTATGCTGGATAATCTGGGAAGACATTGTGTTAGAACTTCAATTACACCAAAATAATTTATGGGTACCGGGGCACAAGGGTTACATAGGTAACGAAAAAGCAGATAAAATGGATAAACAAGGTTCATCGCAGGCCATTCATAGGTCCTGAAACATTTTCCTGCGTTGCTAAAGAAATTATGAGAATGGTCACAAAATATTAGGTGGCTAAAAATCTCTAGAATGGTGGAGAAATTAATCTGGGCAGAGACATGTCTAAAGGTTCATATTCGCTAAAATTTACAGCAGTAGTGGGTTTACTAACAGGGCATTGTAGAATGTAAAATGTAGAGTGTGTGAGAGAGGGGTTAATCTAGGGTTGCCAATCGGTCCTCTATTCCAGAAGACAGTCCTTTTTTTGATCTCACTGTCCTCTTTTCTCTCGCGTATTGAAAAAGTCCTTTTTACATACCAAACTCAAAATCTAAAAAATGTTCATGTGTCGCGACATTAAGGCTTTAAAAATTGTTAATCTATGTCTTTCGCTACTCGTTTGTACAGAAAAGAAGTCCAAGAAATATTTATGTATAATAAATATTTGTGGAAGCGATAAATATATGTTTAACTATTTTATTTTTAATTATTTTTGGCTCATGTTTTGAAAAAAAAATTTTGTTGAAAATGGTTTGTTTTATTTTAACAAGTTTTGAGTATAAATATTATTAAGAAAGTAAGAAAGATCATCAATCGCATACCATTGACATAACTTTTTGGTAAATTTTAGACATTTGGGCGAGGTTTCAAAAAATGTTTCACCTGTGTTTCTTTTTTACCCTCTCGTCCTCTATCCTTTATTTTGAATATTAGCAACCCTAGGTTAATCACCGCGACCTTACAAATCTATTTTGTCTCCCACTTTCTTGAGTTATAACTAGTTATAACTCATCATACAGTCGCAGGGCTTTCAAAAAAGCCAGTATCTGAGACGGATTCACAGAGACCAGCTCCCCATCAGCGACATCAGCCGTACCAAAGTTTATGGCCCGAACGGTTGTCCTCTCGGCGCACTCAGTGATAAGGTGTTCTGGTGTTTCCCCATCCCCCCCCCCCAGAATCTGCATTCACCGTTGTTTCTCAGCTTTAATCTATAGTTGGGGAGCATAACGTAAAAAATTGCTTCCCGTGGAAAACTTCATGAAGGGAAGGTGCCAGTGGAGTTGTTTTATCAGAAAAATTATGTATTCCATTAATTTTTATGGTGATTGATATTGGTGAGTGATATTCCATTAATTTTTTATGTGGTGCGTTTGTTTGGAGTGCGTTAAACAAAATGGTCGCCATAGCAATATAGACAATGTGCGCTATCGTCGCCGCTATTTAACCGATTTCAATTTTTTTAACTTGTTAGAAAGGTAATGTAAAGAGGAAAACAATTAATTCTTGAAAGTATTGCAAAAAAATAATTATTTGGTTGCTGGTTGGATTTAAAGTGAAAAAAATTGAAAAATATTGCGTTATATTATTTTTACCAAAATAAAATATGGTCTACGTTATATGAGTTCATGCATGAATTTAAAAAAAAATTAAGTGATACTTTTGCATATATATATTAATAAAATTACAAATCGGCATCACCACTATCAACTTCATCACTACCTTCGTCGGCAAAATCAGGCGGATGCAAATTATCTCAAGTTGATTGGTCCGCATTATAACTACACATTTCTGAGCAAGGCATATTGTTTGCTAAAAATTTACATGGTGTTGAACATCGATTTTTAAGACACGAACATCTAATCAGTTGAAGAAGAGACTCTGGAGCACATGGTTCTTCACACATAACAGGGGTAAGCATTCCCTCTTCCAAATACCAGCCGTGTCCAACTGGATTAGGGATGACTGCATTTGGTTCATCATCTTTTGACTATACAAAGGCTTGAAGGTTAGCTCTCTTAATTGCGGGTACAAGGGAACCTCTAGTGGGGGTAACTTATCTCCAAGGACTTGTTTGGCAGTAAACATTGACCATCGTAATTCTGCAAGTGATTTTGTTAGACTGCTTGCTTGACAAATAAATATTTCTAGCTGATGCAAAACATTATCAAGTACTAAATCACTGGTACCAAGTTTCAAGGCCGTAAGTTCTTCTTCACTCGCTGAAACAAATGCCTTCCAGTATGACAAATTTCCTTTTCCAAACAAACTTCCGGTGGTGTTACAACCAGATATTGCATGGAACCCAGGCAGTGCTGAAGATTTTAGTTGTCCGAGTGAAATATATATGTTTTTAACTGATATTGCCTCGCCTGACGATTGTACAAAAAAGGTGTTTTCGGGAAGCCCTGCATAGCGCCTCACTAGCGAAACTAAAATATGTGTATCATTAGCAAATACCAGTAGTGTATCTGCACCTCTAACTTTCGCATTAATAGCATTAAGTATAACTTTTGTGTCGGTTTCTTGAATACTCTTTAAACAATCTAAAGAGCTGTGCGTCGCAGAAACTTCAGTGCGCCATGAAACAACATATTTTTTTGCTAATATCTTGGCATGACTTAGAATTGTATGTGTAAGATAGGTGGCTAATTCATCCTTGGTACGAGTATGTGACAACTTTTTCAAATTTCTATTTGATATGTCAGTTGTGTCACATATTTTGTGTGTTGCGACATCGTCATGAAGCCTCTTATCCCTAGTATGGTTTTTTTTATTGATTCGTCCAAGTACGTGTCGAAAATAACATGAAGTTCATCATATTGCTGTATTTCCTTTGGATCTTTTGGGCGAACAAATCTGCAAGATCTTTACAAGTTTAAGTTTTAACAAAAGAAATAAAATTGAAAAGTTTTACATACTCAAAATATATTCCAAAAACTGACACTGATGGCATAAAATAATATGTTATTAGCTTAAGATGAAATATCATCGAATCTATCATTTTTTCGCAATGCATATTAGGAATATTTTTTTCAGCTAGTACAAATACCTTTCGATCAAAATAAGATAAATTGGAATCGGTTCAGCAGATACTGAGATATGCCACTTGGTTCATAATGAAGCGACGGCCATCTTGGATGACGTCATTATAGCCACACGCAACATCTGTGAAAGTGTCACCATCGACATTATGGGACTACATGTTTTTATCTATCGATTAGTACCACTAGTACCTTCCCTTCATTAACTTTCCCACGGGACACACACACACACACAATGCTTCCGTACTACTACTAAGATGTTCGTTAAGGAGACCTCGTGACAATCCAGAGTTTGTTCTTACTTAAATGAAGGAAAATCTTATGATTTTTCTCAGTCGTAAGTCCTGAGAATTTTTTTTCGAGTGTCTTGGAGGATTCCCATTCCAGGTTACGCATGGGGTCTTCCAGTTTCTTGAGTTACGCTTTACGCTTTGAGTTACGATTTCCACTTGGAAATCAGAACGGTTCTGGTCAAGTAAGTGGAGTGTTCGGTCCTTTTCTATCTCGATAGTTTGCTTTTTCATTACTTTTTATCCCTTGCTGGGCTGGCACCTAGAGTAGGAAGGCTTTACTTTCTTTGTTTAATTTGTTCAGCTTCTCTAGGCATTCTTTGAATAATGTTAATAGACCAAAACGAATTGATGGCTATTGAGTTGGTCAAAAATATTCAAAATATCGAAGTGACATCGTACTATGTATTTCTTTAGCAAATCGGAATGTTTTCGTAAACGTAAAAAAAACAATCAAAGGCCGGATGTTCCAAATTAGCCGATTATTCACAAAGATCAAAAATATATAGGCCTTGGACCGGTCGTTTGTAAACTCCTTTTTGAAATTATTTATTTTAAACCGCCACTCACTGTGCATTTAATATAAATACCGAGAATTGGCTCGTAAATCTGTCACGACAAATTTTTAATTTGCCATCAAGAGTAAATTAACCCGAAAAATTAATATTCTCTAATTAAGTGGATAAAAGCGCTCATTCCAACAAATAACTAATTAGCCTTATCTCGAAATGTACTACTGCATATCGTTTTTGAATTAACTCTGTCCGGCTTTCATAATTATATTTATTAATAAGATTTTTTTAACCTATGACGTATTATACCGGATGATAGCGAAATCTGCGCAGATCAATTATTTAATTTAATTCTTACTGAATTAATATAAGCTTATATCACAGAAGAGTTATTACCTCTTCTGTGCTTATATCGTCTTGATTACACTACCCATAAATAGAGTCATAATTCCCTTGGAAATTATGACTCTATTTCTAATTATGAATCACAGATAAAGGAAACAAGTTTAGATTGGAATGCTCGGCTTGCCGCTAAAACTTATAATTGTTTTGGAGCGCATACGTTGTATGGCGCTGCTATAGCTGTTGCTAAGAACAACCACAAACAAGAACAGAAATAATTTTCTCCTGTCAAAGTCAGAATTTTCAAAATTTATATCTTTCAAAATTCAAACCGCCCTCATTGAAAAAATACGTAAAAGTGTTTAAAGCGTCCATTTTAAAAGTAATTATTGCTATCTTGTGAGTTTAATTTAAATTTTATTTACTCAAACCCGTTATAATTGTGAAAAAGTGGCATTAAAAACTTAAAAAGCTGTGTGAGCTGTGAACTGCAAAAAACATCGTGGATCGTGGCATAACGTCGGTTTCCAATGTTTCATAGGTATTTAATACTTGTCCTTACATAAAATAAAGTTTCTTATATATGCAACACACTGTATTTTATTTAAAAAATTAAAAAAAACTAATAATGAATTTGAATAAATAATATTTGGAGCCATAATTCCGGAATAAGCCGAACCACTCCAAAACTCCGAAGCTTTGGAGAACGACCGTTGTAAAAATAGCGCCAAATAGTATTTACATTGTCCTTATGGGCATTTTCCAATCTAAACTTGTTTGTTTTATCTATATGAATGGAATTAAGATGCCATAATTCTCGTATGAATTTAAATTGAGTTACAAAATGTAGTAGGTTTTTAAAGCTCACATTTGGTACTACAAAGAAATTTGATATCTAATCCAATATATACCTAGGTAATGTCAAAAACTGCTATAAATACTTATATTATCTGCTTTTTTTCTCTATAATAAAAAGCATATAGAGAAGAACTTTTAAACAGGACAATACTGACAACTGTAATTAACTGTTTTTAGACGACGTTACCACAGACTAACTTATAAATCTGAAGCATTACTAAATATTTCTTAATGATGATATTTCATACCACTTTGACTAATTTGTTGCCTCCTTAAGCTTGCTGTTTTCAGAGCTTTAAATTCTTGGCATTTTACCCTCAAGCACTTTGTATGCTTGGTTCTTTAACAACATAATAATTGCTTTTTAATGGCGAATACATTGAAAGTAAACGAACCAGTGACAGTTAATTTTACATATATCTTGAATTTGTGGAGTCCAGCTTCGAAGTAAAAATATTAGATGAACATTTTGTTAAATTTATGAAGAGTAGGGGGAAGGGCTTTTTGGATGTCTATGTAGAAATCCTTTCCTGGCAGACTTTACTTCTTCATAAATTAGTTATGTAGAGGTATTTTCAAATAAATATACTTATTCACAAGTTTGTGAATTTGTTTTATTAAATAATTAATAAAATATCATAATATACTGGGTGTCTTAAATAAGGACAAATATTTATAGGGGTAGTATATTTCGACCCCAAAAACGCGCCTATGAGGTTTTTTTCGCGAATTTTTTTTGAAAAACATAATATCCTCCTAATATGGCAACATAGGTGGTAGATTAAATTTACAAAGAAAACCCAGAAAAAATTCAGTGGTTCTCAAAATTTAATATGTCTTGGTTATTTTGAATACCGGTAAAGATGAAATATGTTTCTTTTCTAAGATTTTCGAGATCTACCAGCAATGAAAATATTTGCACTTGTTTAATATTCACCCTGTATTGCTTCTACACAAAATCAAAAATAAGTTAGACTGGTTGACACGGTCAGAGTGTACTTGGACCAAATACACTAGGTTTAAAATTGATTGATACGATCCAAGTGGCGTCCAAGTGAGACGCACGCAGCGTCCAAGTGTATTTGATATTTGATCAGTGTCAACTAGCCTTAAACCAAAACAACTATTTGAGAATTAACAAATAAATACACACTTTCCCCTGCTCAGGGGGAGTGCTCAAGCTATTGCAGACAATGAAGAATGTGACAACTGCTATGAAGAAAAAGTATAATAAAATAAAATTATTAGAATATATAATAGGGTACACAGTATATAGTTAGTAAATTAATGAAATAAGAAATATCAATTCGCGTTGGGTTTACCAAAATTTTATATAAAAAAATAATCAGTTTGTTATATCATATTTTTATTATTATTGAAATTTGTACTTGATTTGCATATGAAATTATTTCGTGTGTAAATTAAGTAAAAAATATTATTGTTATATTTTTTTAAATGGAACACCCTGTATATTATTCTATTTTTGGATTCTACGATTGAAATAAAGGTAAATTTGATTAAGGTTTATCACACTTAAATCTTACCGTTTTTGAAATATTTTCAATTTTATGAAATTGCAGTAAAAATTTTAAGGCTTTATTTCTCCCAGGGTATCAAAGTTTTTAATACCAAATATTTACTGAAGATTATTATTGATTAGATATTGTGTTGCAATAATAAAAATTTTACTACCTTATACAGAGTGTCCAAAAATTTATATTAAATAATTACTAGCTTTAAACGGCAATAACTTTTTAACTTTTATGTAAAATATATAGGGTGTTCTATTTAAATTAAACAAGTTATTGCCGTTTAAAGCTAGTAATTATTTAATATAAATTTTTGGACACTCTGTATAAGGTAGTAAAATTTTTATTATTGCAACACAATATCTGATCAATAATAATCTTCAGTAAATATTTGGTATTAAAAACTTTGATACCCTTGGAGAAATAAAGCCTTAAAATTTTTACTGCAATTTCATAAAATTGAAAATATTTCAAAAACGGTAAGGTTTAAGTGTGATAAACCTTAATCAAATTTACCTTTATTTCAATCGTAGAATCTAAAAATAGAATAATATACAGGGTGTTCTATTTAAAAAAACACAACTATAATATTTTTTACTTATTTGGGACACTCTGTATCTTGTAAAAATATTTTTAAATTGTAGCTCTAATAGTCCTGCAACGAACCCAAAGCTTACAATTTGTAATAAACTAATCGTTTAGTTACAATACTCCGTGTCGTATGTGGTGAACAACCCTGTATAGTTAGTAAATTAATGAAATAAGAAATATCAATTCGCGTTGGGTTTACCAAAATTTTATATAAAAAAATAATCAGTTTGTTATATCATATTTTTATTATTATTGAAATTTGTACTTGATTTGCATATGAAATTATTTCGTGTGTAAATTAAGTAAAGTGAAAAACTTTGACGTCACGTTTCGTATTATTCTGCTTAACACGACTCAAATATGCGATGTCTATATGTGTTTGGAAAACAGTAGTTGAAACGCGTGCTAGCAATATTTATTTGAAAATTATACTTCCCGCTTCTCAGAATGCAAAAATGGGGTTTTCACATGCAGTATCGCATAGATTTCAGCGATATGTTGAAGGAGAACCGAGATACGGGGGGTTTCTAAAATGCAATATTTACAGTTTTGCCCTGTATTGCATATACCCAAGCGGGGTATGACAATTATATTTACGCGATTGTAAGTTAACTAACTAACCGCATAAAAGTAACCACAGCGACATGTACCTACATAATCCACCACATTTGTTTTTATTCAGTGAATATACATACAGTAGGTATCGATAACTAAAAATATTAAGTTTCGTTTATTACTGCACATGAAGGTTATATTTAATTAGTTTAATTTTATCCTTCAGATTTACCTACGTAGAATTCATTTATAGCAGTGAAATTTGTAATTCTGGTTTTGTTTTTATTATTTGCAGTAACATTACCGATTGGTTTGGTATTATAACAACAATTTTTAGTGACATCTGCAGACTTTGGAGCATTCTGTTTAACATTTTTAATTGTTATTCTGTATTTAAGGGTTAAAAAGAAACAAGGCTCATCAATGCCAATTATAGGCCCAGAATCCTTCTGCGGCATTGCAATATTAGTTACAAGAATGGCTTCAAAACAATGGCCTTAAAAGAGAATCTGCATTCGCCGTTGTTTCTTAGCTTTAATATACTGAGGTGTTCGTTGAGGAGACAGTGTCTTGTTAAAAACACGTGACAATCCGAAGATTGTTCTTCTTAAATCACGGAAAATCTTTGATTTTTCTCGGTCGTAAGTTCTGAGAAATTTCTTCGAGTGTCTTAGACCGTTGGAGGATTCTCAGTCCAGGTTACGGATGGGAACTATATCCGTAACCTGGAGATTACGGATGGAGTCTTCCAGGTTTTTGAGTTCCGCTTTAAGTTTGTTTCCATTTGGTAACCAAACGGGTCTGGTTCAGTTAGTGGAGTGTTCGCTCCTTTTCTAGCAAGATCGTTTGCTTTTTCACTGCCTTCTACCACTTGTTGAGCTGTGCACCCAGAGTAGGGAGACTTTATTTATATATACAGACTAGTGTCGTTTCCCGCTCCTTGATTTCCATAAATTCCGGTCTCATCAATCACAGTGTCATTCAAGCTTCCTGTACATCATCCAGCCTTGCTCTTGCTGGTCTTCGTGTTCTTCTCTCTACTAGGATCCAGTCCCATAGTCTCTTGGGCATTTGGAGCATTCTAGCAATCGCTTGGATTCTATGGTATCCAACATAGTACCATTTACTTGCATCTTCTCTCTTATATAAACAATTCTTAGGTGTTCTAGGCAAGATGTTCTGTTGCTACGCCTCCAAAATAGTCCATTTCAGTGCCATCTTTCTATCTTTATTTCTCCTTGTGAGTTTCCACATCCGTAGATACAAACAGATTCAAAGATAGAGTTGTACATCATGTGTTTCGTTCTTCTTGATATTCTATCGCTCCAAAGAAGAGAGCTTTAGTTCCCTAATAATTATTTTCCCTGTCCTATTTTAATGGTTGTAGAATGTAGAATGTTTAGGAGGGGAGTTAATCATCGCGACCTTCACCGAGATCTATTGCGTGTTCCCCTTTCTTGAGTTATAATAAGTTATAACTCATCATACAGTCTCAGCCCTTGGAAAACAGTACGGTTCTGATCCAGTTAGTGTCTGGTCAAGTCGATTCGCTCACCGCTTGGTGAGCAAAAGTGTTCTGGTCCAGTTAGTGGAGTGTTCGCTCTTTTTCTAGCTAGATAATTTGCTTTTTCATTACCTTCTATCCCTTGGTGAGCGGGAACCTAGAGCAAGAGGACTTTGTCGTGTTTTGTAATTTTAATGGATATATCCTCATTACTTTTACCGTCTGAGGAAAGAGTTACTCCAAGGTATTTACATTTGGTGCAGTGTTTTATTGTTTTACCCATACCAATATCTAAATCACTGTGATCGTCGTTTCCTATTCGGTCTTTTTAATATTTACTATTAATCCAAATTGTTCCAACTCTTTCTCAAGCACCCTCAGTAGGTAGCTAACATCATCTCGGTCTCCTGTTAACAAAACTTGATCATCGGGGAATAGAAGAGTAGGTATAGAGCATAGAATCATCGATTGAGAGACCCATTCCATCATATCTTCTTTTCCATTTTTTCAGAACCTCTTCGATATACTGGGTGTATCTCAAAAGTGGTTCGCACTTATTACAAACTTTTTTATTTTATAGATAAAAAAATGAGATTTGGTATCTTAGTATATGACATAAATTAGGATTGATTGGCGTATTCAATTGTTTTCGGTCACTTCCTCTTTCACCGGAAATGACTACAACTTTTGATTTTTAAATGGCACCTTCGGTATTTTTATTTACCTTATTCGATAGAAGATGACATTCTGAATAGAATGACATATCATATGTAAACTTTTGACATTTTCGCATATGGTATATTTGAAATTGCGACGTGCGGTTTATAGCGATAATTTGACTCGAAATACCAAGTGTGTGTTACAAAATTATTCGTAAAAAATGCTTTTTCCAAATATGCTAATGAGTCAGCCTTGTTCCTTTTAACCGGCCAGGACAAGACACGAAAAACACTGGACAATCAAATATATTTTCCATGGTTCCTTGATTAAAAATTAGTATTTTTAACACAGCCATGGCACTCTAGATTTATATTTAAAATACAATTTTCTTTTAAGCAAAAATGTCAAAAGTTGACATATGATATGTCATTCTATTCAGAGTGTCATTTTCTATCGAATAAAGTAAACATATACCGAGGGTGCCATTTCAAAATCAAAAGTTGTCATCGTTTTAACCAAAAACATTTGAATACCTCAATCAATCCTAATTTATGTCATATACTAACATACCAAATCTAGTTTAAGTAATTAAAATAAAAAGTTATAGGGGTGAGCCACTTTTGAGACGCACCCGGTACATCTAGAAGAGTAGGGGGGCTAAGGAGCAGGCCCCTGGACACAATAAATTCTTCAGAAAAAGTCCTTCTTCTTCTTCTTCTGGAGGACTTTATTTTCTTTGCCTAATTTGTTCAGCTTCTCTAGGCTTCTTTGACCAACTTCGACTTGATGATTACTGAGTTGATCGTTTTTAATTCTGCTTGACTATCGGATAAGGTGGTTATTTTTTCCTGTTTCCGATAGTTCGTATCTAAGATAAGTTGTGCGCATCTTTCTATGGCATAAATTGCCTCAAAGTCTTATGTTTAGCATTTTTAATTGTTGTTCTGAATTTGAGGGTTAAAATAACTTTTTGTTGAAGCTCAGATGAATCTATTTTTAAGAAATCTAGCAAAAACTAACAGTGACTTACGTGTGGCCTTTTAGTGCCTAGACTAAAGCATAAAATACCGTGACTATCACAGTAATTTCCTTAATAAGAAGCTAAACAGATCGCAATCCTAACCACTTCAAAGCCCTGAGTAAAAGTACAAAAACAACAAAAAAGACACAAGTATGTACGACTCCAGGATGCAAAGAAGAAAATACCCGCGAGTAAATAATTCCATGGGATTCGCCATTAACTGGGTAATATACGGTATGAGATATGGAGTTTGACGGGAAGTCTTATAATTAACTCGGCATAAAATTCAAAGCAGATGCCCCGCTACAGGATAATTCCGAGACACGTTAAATGGTAGGTTGGAGTAAAGTGGCGACTTTTTTTTCTCGCGAACGGGTTATCTAATTTTATTAAAAACGGTAATTGTTTTTAATGGGCGATGTTGCTATAAACACGGTATACCTAAGTATTAAAACAAATAGTTTTTTTTTAAAGACAGTTTAATATTTTTAGTATAATTTAATTTAGCGATAATTAATCATTTATAGGGCAGTACTAATTATTTTCTAGTTTGATTAAATTGACTTCAAAAATATATAAACATTTACCTTGCTAAATGAATTTAGCAAAAACAAAAGTAAGGTACAACGAACTAGTAGACAAAAAAAACATTCTAATAAATATCACAAAACTGGAAATAGTAGAAAAAAACATATATTTGGGATAACTAATACTCAACTTGGTATCTCTACTATCAGAAATCAACTGAAGAATTAAGTTAGCATGGAGTACTTATGAAAGAAACTCAATCATATTCAAATCTAGAACGCCACTTTATCTAAAGAAGATAACATTTGACCAATCTGTACTACATGTCATGGCCTATAGGCCTATGCATGCGAAGCCTGCACGGTTAAAACGGACATTATAAGGAAACTGCAGGTCAATGGAACGAAATATGCTGGGAATACCCAAGAAAAACCGTAAAATAATAGAGTGGATACGACAAAAGACCCAGGTAATAGATGACATCCACTGAATCAAATCCCTCAAGTGGCAATCAGGGGCGGATCCAGGATTCTGGAAGGGGGGGGGGGTTAGAATCAAAACTTTACTATAAGTTTCCAGAGTCCTTTATGACAAAATAAGTTAATAATATCGTATTACTTGACTGACCAAGGCCCTCCACACCGTGGATCCGCCACTGGTGGCAATGGGCAGGACACCTGGTAAGAAGGACGGACAACAGATAGACCACACATATTACAGCATGGTATCCACGAGGAATTAAGAGTCCATTTCACTAGTCCGAAAAAGTAGCAAAATAAGCATTCGACATTTAATGTTTTATGTAAAACTGGATAGGTAGTTTTAGACAAATGAAGACGAAAATTAAAAATAAAGGATTATACTATATCCATATTGTAGCACATTCTTAGACAACTTCTTTATTTTTAAGATTTTGATGGTCAAACATCAACAAAATATTCCTTATGTTTGGACAAAATTTTCTCGAAAATAAAGAAATAATTTAAAATTCCGTTACAATACGGAAATAGATTTAAGTTTTGTGATTACAGTGATATATAATTTATATGGTTTTGTAACAAATTGCTCGCTATTTTATTGCAAATGCTGAAGCTCTGCAAACCTTAATCATAACACGTGTGTTTGGAATTTTGGATGTGGCTTAAAACGAAAGAATCGGGCTCAGCCTTATGCAGATTTCTGAAATGAAATATATATTTCCTTGAGCCACACACAGGCTTCACCCGACCCCTGAGAGCGACCCGAACAGTACAGCGTAATAGACTCTTAAGAGACCTATAGGAAGACCAAACCTGAGATGGGACCATGATATTAGCATAGTATAAGGAAACTAGTAGATTTACTCCTAGTCAAATCCTTTGTTCTTTTTCTGCCACTTTATATGACCTTGTTCTCGCCTCCCGTGACCACTGACGTAGATGTATAGTTGTGGTCTATTAACTAGGCAAAGTATAGTCGTGGCACTCGCCGTAGTTTCACAGATATGTATTTAGAAAAATATGAGTTCCCAATAAAATAAAATAAAATAAATTGATCATCGAGTAAAAACTTGCTTGAAAACAGAATGTTTTCACATTTTGTGTAGGTAACAATTCTTCTGTATCTGAAAATCTTCTGATGGGAAGTATTGCGGAAAATATATATAATGACATATTTTTATATTATTATCTATTTCAGAGATTTTCTACAATTTTTTTTTGATTTAAAACAAGTTTAATTTTCTGTAGATAACTAGATTCTATTTAAAGCACACTGCGGTGTTGCCATTCTATTTCTTATTTACTAAAACTTTGGTTAAAAACATTATATATGAAAAGTGGCAAAAAACTAGAGTGAATATAACTTATTAATACTTAGCTATGTTTACTTAAACATGACAAGGACACTAGAATAAATTCGTGTAGAAAAATTTACTTTATCGTATACAAGGTATTTTTTATGGCGTCACCAAAATCGTAATATTTAAAATGTTGTTTCTCATTTTTTTTTAAATGCAACACCTAGTATATTATTTTTCTTTCAGATGTAGAATTAAAAAGTGAACATTTTTTGTATTTAAAGTGTTCTTAAATTTTTAGGCGTTCTGCAAATATTTTCTGTATTTCATTACATATGTGATTTTCGACGATAAAATATCAGAAAAGATCATAACTTCAAAAATATATAGCACAAAGGGAGCATATCTTCTTAATAATATTTTTCAAAAAGTTAACAATTAAGGGGGTGAGGTTCCAATGTAAGAAAAAAGAGTAAGTTCATTTTGATTATCTCTGTTCGAGAAACTCGCATCCTATGAGAAATGATCGAAAATATACAGGATATGTTAATGATTTACGATTTTAGAAAATATCATCTGAGCCGTAAATTTGGTGCACCAAAAAATAACAAAATAAAGCAAAATACCATGTTAGCATCATCAGCAGATGATTAAGACTGTAAGATTTTAAGTCTTAATCATCTGCTGATGATGCTAACATGGTTAGCGAAAGGCGCGTCCAGTGTAAAAGTTAAAAGTGTTTTGGTGTATTGTGGTGATTTAGTGTTTTATTTTGCTGTGTAACACCAAAGGTTCCAAACCCCAACTGTAATTGGTGCCCTAAATAAAAAGAAATAAACATCACAGATACATTTGTTTCTATATTTTTAAATTTTTATCACACGAAATTTCCATAGAAAATGCTTAGACCACTATTGTTACCTATATGACACACAGCGAACTCAGTGTCACCAATGCTCACTGGTCGAATATTCAACCGCTTATGTTAACTTTTCACGCCAATTCGGCCAATGTATAGATATGGTTGATTAAATGGCAAAAACGCGCATAGAAATAAGCATAGCAAACAAACTGGGCGATAATACACTTCCACGCGACTGTTTACTTGATTAAATTAAAGTGGCCTATTTAGCGACCAGCAGCCAAAGGGTTAACAATAGAAATCCTTTCTCTGAATATGGTAGACAATTATTCAGTACTGAAACTAAAAGAACTTCAGACTTCCATTGTTTTATTTAATGTTTTAATTTACACAAATTTTTAGTCAAAAATAAGTAAAGATAATGGTCTGAAATTCTTTTAGTTACAAGAGAAGTACTTCTTCTACTGAGATCACAAGAGCCTACTGTGTCTTCAGTTATTAAAATCAAAATAGAATTCACCTTTATTTAATACCTAATTTCTTAATATCGGTTATCATCATAATTTTCAGCTTATTCAACCATTTCCAATTATGGTGTAGCTTCCCTCACATACTCTCTTTGTCGTTGGGCCCATTGTTGTCTATTGTTGGCTATGCGGGCCCACGTTATCCCTGCTAATTTTTGTGGTCCTAACCTAACTTACAAGAAGAAAGGACAACAGCTTCTAAGTTGTCCTGCCCATTGCCATTTTCGGGATTTGAGTCTGTGGATGACATCTATATTACCTTGGTCTTTTGCATATTTCGTTCCATTGACTAGCATATTTCGTTCCATTGACCTGCGATCTGCAGTTTCCTTATGATGCTTGTTTTAAGTGTCCAGGACCTATGCATGCGAAACGCATAGATCATGACTGGTAGTACACCAGGTTGCAGTTTCTTTATGATGCGTTAAACCAGTCTGGTTGTTTCTTTTTGTTGGATTCTCCTAGTACTTCTTCGCTAGTATTATAAATCGCATCCCTCAATTGTGTCCAGCCTTGTTCAGCTTCCGAGATTGAGGTTATCGGTGGAACTGCTTCTCTGATGCCTTCCCGGAGGGCGTTGGCGGTGTCGTTGTTCGTTAGACTCCGTACGTTCAATCTGGTCATGTTGTTTTGCTTTTTGTAGTGTAAATGTTTGGGTTTTAATTGAAGTTTCATTTTCGAAACTGCAAGTCGGTGGTCAGTACCACATTCGGCATCTATTCTGGCTTTTGTAAGTCTGACATCTTTCAGATGCTTTCTTCGAACGATGACATGGTCTAATTGATGCCAGTGGCCTGATCTAGGATGTTTTCAGGTACCTTTATGATGTCTGTTTTAAGTTTTCCTGTACCTTATGATGGCTGTTTTAAGTGTCCAAGACCTATGCATGCGAAACGCATAGGTTATGACTGGTAGTACATATTGGTCGAATGTTTTCTTCTTTAGATAGAGTAGTAGTGGTATTCTTTTACTGTTTTCAGTGTTGTGCTATTTATTAGAATGTCTTTTCTTTCCACTAGTTCATTGTACATTACTTTAGTTTTGCTAAATTCGTTTGGAGACCCACTTTATTGCTGGTTGTATTTAGTTCATTAACTTGTGCTTGTAATTCTTCAGGACTATTGGCAATTAGGACTATGTCATCAGCGAATCTTAGATGATTAAATTATTCTCCATCTTTTTTTAATCCTTTGTTGGTCTTGCAGTCCAATGTCAGCATACGCAGGCTTTTTAAAAATCTATTTACAACTTCGTTGTAAAATTAATAGGGGAGCCAATATCTGGACAGTTTAAAATTTGCATACGATTTCCTATGTTTTCAATGACGAGCACCACCCGGTATATAGAGTCACCATAATTAGTAGTATTCGTATCTGTCTAACCATTCACAAAATATAAATCAATATAGTGTCAGTTTTAGTGGCGATAATGACACTAAAATTATCTTTAGATTTTACGTAACTGTTCATAAGGCAAAAGACATTATACCGGGTACGTCTCAAAAGTGGCTCACCTCTATAACTTTTTTATTTTTTCAGATAAAAAACGAGATTTGGTATATTAATATAAGACATAAATTAGGATCGATTGAACTATTCAATTGTTTTCGGTCACTTCCTGTTTCACCGGAACTGACTACAACTTTTGAGATTTTAAATGGCACCATCGGTATTTTTGTACTTTATTCGATAGAAAATGACACTCTGAATAGAATGACGTATCATTTGTCAACTTTAACATTTTCGCATATAATTTAAAATTTAACATTTTTTTTCGCATCAACTTTAACATTTTCGCATTTTAATTATATGAAATTATAACATGCGGTTCATATCAACATATTGACTCAAAGCACAGGGAACATATTATCTGCGTTCAAAGTATCAAGTGTGTGGTATCAAATTATTCATAAAAAACTGCTTTTTCCAAATTAACTAAAGAGCTATCCTCGATCCATTTGAAAAAATTTAGGTAAGATTTAAAATACGATTTAAGCATCATTTAAGCGCCTACGACAAAACACGAAAAACATTAAACGTTCAAATCTATTTTTCCAAGGCGCCTTGATTAAAAATTAGTGTTTTTAACACAGCTATGTCAGTCTAGATTGAAATTTAAAATATGATTTTTTTTAAGAATGTCAAAAGTTGACATATGATATGTCATTCTATTCAGAGTGTCATTTTCTATTGAATAAGGTAAAAAAATACCGAAGGTGCCATTTAAAAATCAAAAGTTGTAGTCATTTCCGGTGAAACAGGAAGTGACCGAAAACAATTAAATACGTCAATCAATCCTAATTAAATTAAAAAGTTATAGGGGTGAGCCACGTTTGAAACACGCCCGGTATATGTCATCGATATCATGTCCACAATATTGTGTTCAGTAATTTCTATATAATTCAAATAGTGAAAAATATAGATCTAATTTTAGATGTGTCAAAACTGCATATTACGTACCTACATTATTACTAAATACGTATATTAGTTAAGCTAAAATGAAATTTTGGAAGTAAAACAGCATCCTAAGAGCAAAAAATCTGTTCACGGTTAAAATGAAAATTTTCTATGATGTTGGTCATTAGTTCCATGATGATGTGGCATGACGAAAGGCCTTATAATTAATTTTCGGTTAAACCCAAAACAGACGAAGCAAGGCAATTCTGAAGAACCTCCTAAATAGCACGTTTTCATGGAACCCTTTTTTTTCAGTTTTTATGAGGTACATCATTTTGATTTTTTTTCTGAGAGCTTATTTTTTAAATCGAAAAAAACAGTAATTGAATTTATTAAGTTGCACGAATGCGAAGAGCTAAGATCTTAACAATTTAAAGTACACCTTTGTTAGTATAGGTAATTGGAACTAATTTTAGTTTGCTTATTGGTAATTGGAGGCTTGCTGAAAGTAATTTCACGTCGTTATTTCAGTACTTGTTAACTGAAAATTGCTGAAATTATGTGAAAATGGGATACACTTACTTTTGTAAGATTTTTTACTTTGAAGAGAGCCAATTTTGTAGCAAAACCTAATGAAATAATACTTTAAAAAACAGTGTGTGCACTCCGATTTTAATGTGACATACTCGATAAAAAGCCGAGCGAATTTTCTACATACATTGCAGGTAGCAAATTTATACGACGCCGTATATACCGGGTACGTCTCAAAAGTGGTTCACCCCTATAACTTTTTTATTTTTTTAGAAAAAAATATGAGATTTGGTATGTTAGTATATGACATAAATTAGGATTGATTGACGTATTTAATTGTTTTCTGTCACTTCCTGTTTTACCGGAAATGACTACAATTTTTGATTTTTAAATGGCATTCTCGGTATTTTTTTACTTTATTCGAGAGAAAATAACATTCTAAATAGAATGACGGGTATCATGTGTCAACTTTTGACATATTCGCTCAAAAACAAATTGTATTTTAAATCTCAATCTAGAGTGCCATGTCTGTGTTAAAAACACTAATTTTTAATCAACGAGCCTTGGAAAAATAGATTTGATCGTCTAATATTTTTAGTGTCTTGTCCTGGCCGGTTAAAAGATGCCCAAATCGTATTTTTGATCATATCTCAATTTTTTTCAAATGGAACGAGGGTGGCTCATTAGCATATTTCGAAAAATATTTTTTTTACGAATAATTTGATACCACACACTTGCTACTTCGAGTCAAATTGTCGTTATGAACCGCATGTTACAATTTCAAATAAACCATATGCGAAAATGTCAAAAGTTGACATATGATATGCAGTGGCGTATCCAGAATTCATGCCGGGGGGGGGGTCAATAACTCAGTATTATACCTAAATATATGTTTTGAACTGAAATGAACAAAATTCTTACAGCTTTAGTGTACATTAATAAATAATATTTTTTTGCCTTTAGCTGTGTATTTTTTCTAATTTCGAAAAATCGAAAGTAGAGAAAAAAAAATAAAAAGTAAAAAGAAAATTGTTTTGCTTGTCGTAAAGGGGGGAGAGCTTGGTTAAGCTAAAGAGCTTAAGAGCTTGGTTAGCTCCACTCCCACAGCCGGTTTCTGTGCCTACTCTTCATCAGGTGGGCTGTCCAGGGGCTGGTTCTCACCGATACGGCAAGTAAAACTTGTTCAATATCAACAGACGATGTCGTAAAGTGTCGGTGAGATATTAGTGCATCTCCCGTCATATCAATAAAGGTTTTTTTTATATTAACAAGTAAGTACCTACCTAATTACAGCTAGGTACTATGGTAAATAATAGATATAAATAAATAAAAAATATTTTTCTTAGGAAAATGGTTTAATAAGTAACATTACATCATAAAACAGGAAAAAATAATCATTAACACAAAAAATTAACCGAAAAATTAAAGAAGCAAATAACAAAAAAAGAAGAAACAAACAAAAGGCCAAGTGAATAAAGAAAAAACGCAGATACAAATAAAATTAAATAACAATATCCAGCTTTCTGGCTTTTGCCTGCATTTCATTAAGTACCTCTTCTGTACTACCAGATATTGAAAATTGGTAAAGTTAAAGTAAAGTAAATCTTAGTTAGGTACAAAAAACGGTAAACACATTAAGAATAAAATGAATAGGGAGATGTAAGAGTATTCCCTATTATAATTATACGCCTATACAACAATATAAAAAAAAATAAAAATAAAAATCTACCTATAATGGTAAATTACATTATAGTTTTTGTGAATATGTAATGGCAAAATATAAATTGGACCGGCGCGCGTCGTGTCTGGAGGGGGCAATTGCCCCCTTTGTCCCCCCCCCTGGATACGCCACTGATGATATGTCATTCTACTCAGAGTGTTATTTTCTATTGAATAAAGTAACAAAATACCGAGGGTACCATTTAAAAATCATAAGTTGTAGTAATTTCCGGTGAAACAGGAAATGACTGAAAACAATTGAATACGTCATTCAATCCTAATTTATGTCATGTACTAACATACCAAATCTCGATTTTTTATCTGCAAAATTAAAAAAGTTGTAGGGGTTACTTTTGAGACGCACCCGGTATAAAACTGCTTATTTATATTTAGTTTTGAAACGATCTACTTATTTTTCTTTCTCATAAGCGAAACGTATGTCCACGACGATTTATAAAGTGTGAGATTTTTAGTGAAGTATAAATCTTTGCAAACAATTTGCACTCAAGCGGCTCCTCGAGTTATCTTTGAAAGTACTCCAAGTTTACATTTTGCTAAGTACCCTTAAAATCACACGACTTTTGTTAGCTAAACCTTTTGTACACACATACCCCGTCTTCAAGCACGCCTTAGAATTAAAGGCAAATATTTGAAGTCAACGTAAATGAAATATGGGAGGCCTCTAACGGGTCCTTATTAAACAAATATATTTAAGTAACTGATTCTTCCATTTTATTGCAGATTTAGATGCAAATTATTATTTTAATAACTGTTTTGTGAAGAAATTTTAACAGGTAACAGTAAAACCGTTTATTAATATAGGAGTGCTTTCATTAATAAATGTACATAATGTGAATCTACAGGGGCTGGCAAAAAGTATACAACATAAGTTATACAGTATACAGTACCTTTTGATGTGCAATGTATGGATTTAGGATGCCCCACAATGAAAATACATTAATTATTTCCACATACTTAAACAGAGTGTTCCAAAAAATATGAGCCATTTCTCGTGGGGTGGTTCCTCACGTAAAAATAAGAATTTTTATATTAATACAGGGTGTCCCAGAAATAATTGCAAGTATTGTAAGGGGTGGTAGATCTCGATAAAAGAAACACATTTTCTCTTTATCGTTTTCCAAATAAGTCCAAAATAACGGAGTTATTTTACTTCGAAAATTTGCAAAAAGATGATTTGTTGCTAAAGTTTTGAGCAAAACTGGATCTTTTCTAAATTTTCTTTCTTGTAAATTTAATCTAATACCCATGTTGCCATATTATCAAAAAATTATGTTTTTTAACTAAAAACTAAAAAAAATTCCAAATTTTTCAAAAAAGTTCAAATTTTCAAAAAAAAAATTTTTGCGGGAAAACCTCATAGGCGTGTTTCTGGGGTCGAACTATACTACCAGTTAAAATACTTGCACTATTTCTGGAATACCCTGTATAGGTCCGATTCTGCTTTGTTTCGTAGCTACAGGGGGTTAAAATCTTTTTTTTTTTCAATTTATTACATTGATTGTAATAAAGAAGTTTACAGAAGAGCACGCAAAATATTTTCTGCTAAGTGCTTTTAGCGATTTGAATGAAATTTTGAGGGTAAAAACTATTAAGTTTATGGCACTTTTTGACAAATTTAATCTAACCTTAATAAAACGTCGGGAAAGCGAGAATTTTAAGAAAGCTGTTTTTTTAATATATCTTTTGCTATGCTCTTCTCACCAAAGTGCGGGCCGTCTGGCTACCATTAGACTGCTGCGGTTCACTACTGCGCATCACATCTGTAAAGGGTATCCCAGTTTCGTGTGTTTTATGAGATTTATCGTTTATGAGTAGAGATACAATGATGCGATTTTTACATTACTTTGTTACGTTTTTATGAAACTAAATATGCTACACATAAGTATGTTTGTCCTAGCCTCCTTAGTTCCTGAAATACAGGGCGAATTTGTGATGCGCAGTAGTGAAGAGATGTTGAATACAGATATGATGCGCAGTAGTGAACGCAACGTCTACCGGCAGCCAGACGGTCCGCACTCCGTTCACGAGTTTAAAATAATAATCTCTTAGACTATAAGAAAAACAGTGAAATCGTTATGGAAATGAAAATATAAAATGACACCAATCACAAGCAAATCGTATATCTGATGAACGGAGGCATGAAAATGCAATAAATTTAAAAATTGCGTAATTTTCTCACCAATCGAAGTCTTTAAATTCAACCAATAGCATTAATATCGTATCATCGTATCGCCAGATAACGGATGCACGAAAATCAAGCTTAAGACTTCTTGACTATCGGATAACATTGTTATCTCCTATTTCCAATAGTACCTATCTAAGATAAGTTGTGATCTTCATCATCGTCGATAGCGTACATTTCTGGCTTAAGAGTGCTTGGGTAGGAGCCTATTGATTCGGAGTATTTAGTTTTCGGCCCAAATGCTCCTATCCCTGTTACTGTTTTGGTTCTGAAAGCATCAGTATACCACTTTTTTCTATTGTAGCACCAAAGGTATTCTTGTGTCAACTCTATTCTGTCTAAAAAATGTCTTTTTTTTTGTACAGCCCATGTGGCGGATTCATCTTTCCAAAAAAAATCCTTTATGGTTATTTCGCCACTGCACTGCAAGAAAATCTACAAAATAAAATAATGATTTTTTGTAAACACTTCTGCGTTAAACCTAAACGGACGCTGTTTGTCAGAAGTTATGTTCACAGTAATACAAATTTGCCTAGCAAAAAATGCTTAACGTTTCGGAAAGTTATCTCTTTCCGTCGTCGGAAGCAAAAAAATACAAGGAATAAAGAAAAAAACTATTTAAAATATTTAAATTCAACTATTCGAGAACACTTTACTTTTTTAAAACAGATACGTATACAAGAAACCGTTGACGTTCTGTTAAAATGACATTTTTAACTTGATATTTAAACTTCAAAATTAACAACTACTGCCTGATAACAATTACTTAATAAGGTAAAACCAAAAAGCCCCAAACTTTCTGTATGATTATTTTTAAATTTTACGTTAGTTATATTTATTTATCTTGTTGTATCTATTGTTCTTTAAAATCAAAGAAGCGATAGCCACACATTACTAACATCTACCGATGCATGAGCAATACATTTATTTTTATTAGATTGAATTAAAAAAGCCTCTTTTATTTTTCTTTTAGAGGCTATCGCTTCTTTCATTATAATTTTGGCGTTATTAAAATTTATTCTGTGCCCTCTGTCCCTGTGCAGAAATCTTTACAAAAAACAATTATTTTATTTTGTAGATTTTCTTGCAGTGCAGTGGCGAAATACCCATAAAGGATTTTTTCTATTCTGTCTATCGCATGGAAATAATTGCGATAATACATAATAAAACCATTAGAAAAATAGCCATGTTTAAATAAACTTTCGACGATGATTAAATTGCGGAATTTTTAATTAAAAATTAAATAGCAAATGCACCGGTTTTTCATATAACTTATTTTGCCTCCCCAATTTTTGTTAGTAGCTCATACCCATTATTACACTTCACGAGCCGCCACTGGCAATCGATCAACCCATTGGAAACAGAAGTACCAACGAATTCGTCTCACATTGTACTGCAATTTCCATTTTGGCTTGAAAAACAACGACAAGGAAGTAGCTAGAAACATGCAAAGAGGAAAACATATATGACATTTTCATTGTGTTCAATTTCACTCAGTCAGTCGGTCTCGGTAAAAGCAAAAGTATTCTCTTAATGATTTCAAAGGAATTTTGTAGCGTATTTAAAACTGTTTGATGTCCGCCGCTAAGTTGACAGCACATTTGTTTAACGTTGTTGTGAAAGAATATTTATCACAAAATTACTAAGTTGGCTTTATTATACTTTATATTTTATACTTTTTCAGATTTTAATTGTTAATTATGATTAAAAGTCATTGTATTTTCTGTAATGACTACAATTTAATTCAATTATTGTTTAATATAAATTAATAAATGTTAATTCAAAGTGAAATACATTCTAATAAATAAGACAACACTCGAAATAATAAAAGAATACCTATAATTGGAACAACTAATACCCAGCTCGGGATCTCTACTACCAGAAATCAACAGAATAATTAAGTTAGCATGGAGTACTTATTATGGAAGCATGGATCGCAAATGCGGGATCCCTCCGAGATTCCGCGGGATCAAAGTTGCGGGATTTACCGTGCGGGATCGACACATTACTACTTACTACTGGGTAACCGAATCGATCTCAATCAAGATCAAACCGCTTCGTTCCGGGTCGATGCGTCGACGCTCGGAACCCGGGGGATTCCCCTTACGGCTTGGCCATTAAAAATAAGTGAAACAAACAGGTTAGTTGTTAGATTTCTTTCTCTTTCTGGCGTATGTGCGTAGAAGTGATGAAGAGCGGTTAGTACTTGTGGACAATTTCGTCAAATAAACTGCCGGACATAGTTATTGGGACAAGCAAAATTTTAGGGTAAATTTAAAGTTGAATATCTCTTGAACTAAAAAAAGATTTTGGGATGCGGTTTGGACCGTATTTTAGATGCATTTATTGTGATTAAGATGCTATGTGGTTTTCGAAAATATATTTAGTTAATTCTCGTATACAGGGTGTTTTATAAGAGTGTGAAAGTTTGGTTAAGAATCTTTTTTACCGCAAATTTACAATTTTTAAACAATCGAAATTTTTACCAAGTACGACTAATCTGTATTGAAATTACAAAAAAACAATTTGATCGGTTTTTTAATTTTTTTTTGTTTTAAGGAAAATACAATATTTTTTTTGAAAAATATGAATTTTTAGTCATACGTATTGTCCTAAATGGTACAAAAAGCTTTGTACATTCTGCATATGCCAAAAAAAGTTTGTAATAGAGTGTATCTAAAAGCAGATAACTAACACAAGTTAAAAAAACTTCATCATTAGAATAATATTTTTATTTATAAAATAAGTAGATAAATTATAATAAAATTTAAGTTTATTTAATATTAAATATATTCTTTGAACACTCTGTACACATCGGTCCAAATTTCTGTACAGCTCGTTTAAGATACACGCTATATCAATATATTGTGGGCCTATGCAAAATGTACAATGCCTTTTGTACCATTTAGGACCAAATGTACGACTATTGTTTACAGTCCCGCAATTTTGCGGATCCGCGGGATTGATTGCTTTAATCCCGCGAGTTTGCGGGATTGAGATTTTGGTGCGGGATTGCATTCCCTAGCTGGGGACATAAAATAATTAACTAGAAAGAAGTGTCAACTCTGTGTTAAATCGTGGAAACACGATACGCCACCGAAAGCCTTCGTTGTCGTCTGGAGAACTAACTTTCCAATTGACAGGTTGACATGATAAGGATATGATGGCTTAATTTTCATTTCCGTTTCCGGTTATTCAATGGCGGACCCTCTTTCAGTTCAAATGTATGTTGTATTTTTTCTTTTCATAAATAAAACCAAAAAATAATTTATTCGCATATATTTATTTGAAATGTGGAACAACGTGACTAAATAAATATAAAAATATAGTGGATTGTATTGTTTCAATACCAATTAGTTAATTATATGCACTTTTAACGTAAATTAGTTAAAATATAAGTATGACTTACAGTAATTTGTAAATAAACACACGTATTCGCAGACTTCAAGGACAGAAAACGGACACAGGAACATGAAAACGGGAGCCTTATACAAAAACCTGAAAACAGAAAAACAATTTTTTTTATACTAAAATTAACAATGTAAAAATATCAATAGGTATAAAATATAAATATACTGTTTAAAAAAAGCGTCCATTATTCCCAAAGAGACCTGGCTTATAAATCAAAAAGAAGCAAAAAGAGACTTTTAGTCGGATAACATAATCATATTATCAGTCCAATTTATTGCATTATTGACAATAAATCGCACATACTGGAGATAACTAATGTTGGCTGTAGTTAAAACTTTAATAAATATATATCTATACTAAAAATTATAGATAACACCATTTTCTTGCATCTAAAAAATGTAAAAACACTGTTTATCTACTACCCATTTTTCATATACATGGGACATACCTACTACTGCAGAAACGTCATTTTCTCCAGGATTCTTCATGTAATATATATTTTATATACTTTATTACCTACATATAAATTTCAGCCGAAATAATAAATTGAACTTCCAAAACGAAACTAAACGGAATTAATTAAAATGGCATCCAATATTTTCTAATATGTTCTAGAACAAATCTGAAGTTGTCTCTGAAACTGAAATCTGTCAATTCTAAACTGTGAAGTTAGACAATTGTTAGATAAAAACAATGCTGTCCTTGTCTAGGCGGCCATACTTGTCGTGAGGAGAATGACAGGAATGACACTAATGACTGTTTCCAATTTTCCTATTTCGCTGTCACCCCCCTGGCTGGGAGGGGGGGGGGATATCCAAGAGAGACCGTAAAAGAATAGAGTGGATACGACAAAAGACTAGGTAATAGATATCATCCACAGAGTCAAATCCCTCTAATAGCAATGGGCAGGAAACCTGACAAGAAGAACAGATAACAGATAGACCACAAAAATTACAGCATGGTACCCACGAGGAATTAAGAGACCTAGAGGAAGACCGAACCTGAGATGGGACCATGATATTAGGAAATTAGCAGGGATAACTTGGACATGCATAGCCAACAATAGACAACAATGTAAATGTGCGGCTACACCATAATTGGAAATGGTTGAACAGACTGAAAATTATGATGATGATGAAAAGTTAATTATTTTATGTAATTTGACGCAGCTGATTTCCTGTAATAATATTGGTGATTCCAATATCAAGAACCAAAACAATGGATACTTAACGATAAACCATTCAGGCTTTACACGAACCTATAACCGATCACTTATCAATAACTGTACCTACTGTTATGTTGTGGGGTTATAAGACATGTAACAATTAGCGCCTACTCCTACGCTTTGAAAGTTTATTACAATAGGGCTTGACGTTATTGGATATAACCTTCTATTTTCATTTACGGTTGAAATATTATATTAACGACTTTCTTTAATGTACCTACACAGGAAGTATGTAAGTTATTAGTAAGTTAGTGAGTTAATTAGTTAGTTTAAGAGTGTTAAACATTTTCGATAGAGAGATTTTTATAAATAACAACTTATTTACTATAGTGACGTTGATAGATAGTCGTGTTATAAATAATTCCCTTCAATTTCAGAAGACATGACTTCATCGCCATCATTAGTTAGTTAATCTTGTAAGTAGCTAAAAATAAACTGCCGGGAGGGTATACGTGTTGACACTGGTCTAATGGTAACTGATGATTATTTAATAATGTAACTAATTTAGTTGTGAACCTTCTAATTGATCGTGTCCGTTTTCATTATCACAGGCAATCGTCAGATAAGAGTAGTGTGCGTGTTTTTCGTTAAACGAATTGCGGATGTCGTGTGTGTTTTTACGAGATATCAGTATATTAAGACATTTATGTTATTTAGTTTTATATTTATACAGAATAGTTTTAAGCATAATATAAAGACCATTTAGATGGTTATTTCGCAGAATATCTATAAGTAATTCAGTCAAAAAAGATATATTGATAATTGAAATAGTAGGCAATACATTGTATAGTTATTTTGTTGAATTTTCTGATTGTTGATTGGTAGCAGTGCTAAAACAAATTACCAACCGAAACATTTACGCAAATTATGTCAATTCATTGAAGCAGTGCCTTCTATTAAAAGATCAGCCTAGGGGCGGACTTTTGTTTACTTCATCAGCTGTACATACTTAGATATTGGGTTAGATTCCGTTTCATATTTTGTCGGTTGATTTTTGGTTTTAACTTTGATTTTGGTATTATTTATTATTGTAGTGCAAAAAACTAATTATTTTGGTGTTTAAGTGACAGAAACTACTACCAGATATATGGTCACTCTCGGTTTCGCATAAAAAAATAGAAAAATTGAAAAATTACACGTTGTGTAAGTGATTTAACCTAAAAGTGCCCATACATTTTTTTTACTTATCGTGATTCTTGTGTTTTTTTAAGACTCTAACAATTCATCAATAAAGCTTAAGTGGAGTGTGTTTTTGGTGCTATGCCTCATCTTTGTTGTGTTCCCTGGTCTGGTGGAAAGGACTTACTTATACTAGGCAGCCTAAAGTATCCGGAAGAGCAAGAAAAGTGGGTACGGGTTATAAATAAGAGAATTCTATTGAAAATATCTTTAATAAATTTAAAAATAATATTCTCCCATGATGGTATTAATGAAAACTGGACAATTATGTTTATTTTATTCATATTGGTGGAATCTTCACTCCAAGTGTTGTTGGTATGTTGGTTCAGCTTCGATAGATTCAAACACGTAAGTAGGTATTATGATGTAGGGAAAAATAAAGAATATGTGTATTAAAGATTATTATTTTGAGTTCAAATTTTAAAAAAATTTTTGTAAAGACAAGACTGATACAGTTTAAAAAAGAAGAATGTGTTTTTTGTTTGATAATATATAATGTATGTCAAGCATAACATATATTGGTTCCGTAATTTTTAATGAATAGTGTTGATTATTTATAATACCAAATTAATATCAAATATTTAAGTGATGGCTGAATACAATATGAATAAAATAACAATAAAATTGGTATATTTGCATAATACAAAATTAAGTTTTAAGAATAAAGGTGTTACTAAAAATACTAAGAAGTTCATATTTCTTTGTTTTAATTGGTCTAATGTTATTTACATTTTACGTAAGAATTATACTGTATCATCGAAAAAAATCGGCGTCTAGTTGGCTTGGAAATGAACATCGATGACATTCCCTAAATAACTGTACACATAAAAAAATTAACTAGAATTTTACAATCTTGGAAAATTTGATATTCTTGAACCTTGTTTCTAAATATTCTAAATTTTTTGATTTTCTTGGGATTTAGGTTCGGGAAAAACGCTGATTAAATTTTCATTTGGTTTTTCATTATTTTTATTTGGTTTAAAAAAAACGTTTCGGTTAACATTATAGCCTTCATCAGTGTTGTGTCATATGAAAAAAATAGTGTCGAATATAATCCAAAAAATTACATATAAAATATTCACACCACGCACATAATGTTTACTGCGTACTCCATAGTCAATGTAGATAATTTTAGTGTTAAGAATAATAATTTTAAAAAATATGTGGTCATCTTTTGATAAGTTTATATTAGTTTATTAATTGCAGTAAACATTATGAGGTGTGAATTATATTGTATATGTAATTTTTGGAGTATATTCGACACTATTTTCTCATATGACACAACACTGATGTAGGCTATAATTAGCCGAAACGTTATTTTAAACCAAATAAAAATAATGAAAACCCAAATGAAAACTTAAATCAGCGTTTTTCCCGCACCTAAAAATCCCAAGAAAATCAAAAATTTTAGAATAATTTTATATATAAAATGCCAGCGATCTTCATTTCATAGCCATCGCTGACGTCTTTTTTTAGATAATATTGTATTATTTGTAAATATAATTTTTCGAACATTGATACTTGCAAAATATACATATAAATTTTGTGAATGCAAAAATAATACATCACTATTAGTAGATATTGAATGCTTTTTTTGTTAAATTAGATCGATTTTCAAACCCTAAAATTTAAAATATATTTCATTTTACCCAATATCTTATGTACCTATACATTATTTGTATATTGTAAAACATTTGCTGCATTTGTATGGTTTATAGTTTATTTGCCAAAGTATTTATTACTATAAATAGGTATATATGTTGTAGTTATTAACTGTATATTATGTATATTTCATGTAAACTATATCATTTTTAAAATACAAACCAAAAGTCTGAGGAATGATTATGTTTTCCATGTATTCTACAACATATTTATTAATCCGTTATATCTAACTAGCGTGACGTCATAAATCTCGCCCGTGGGCTGATCTTTTAATAGAAGGCACTGATTGAAGTCAATTTTTCTAGCTTTTCTTTTTTGTAAATTTACAAGTTCTGGCTTATAATGACGTATAATAAACTAACAATAATTGTTAATATAGGGTAGCTTCCTTTTTTTATTCCAATCATACCAATAAGTAAATTTTATCAATTTCCTGAAATCGTTTATTTTTACTTTTAGAAGAAAATGTATATAAGAGGAAATTATACCAAGAACAGCAATATAAAATAATAAACCTCTCAGAATCGATTAATCAATTTTGGAGGAAAAAATAGCAAACAGCCAAAAGTTATTAAAAGGTATTAAATGGATTTAAATTTTAAAATATATACTCGTACATACCTATGATTAAGAGCGCTATAAATAAGTAATCCCTTATAACAAATTTATAATATAAAGCAGATAAGAACAGCCATAGATTTAGGTTTTATTATGCTGGTATTATTTTAGACGACTATTTCTATTGTTTCTTTTGAAAAGCTTTTGAATAGCCTCAAGCTCGGTAATATCTTCGTATGAATTATTATGCAGAAGTATTATATTGCTCTGGATATTGCTTCCGGGAGTTTTGTAAATAGAGGTTTTTAGTTTTTATTCATTCCATAATTTTAAATACTTTTTTGTTTTCTGTATTAAATATAGATAGTCTTAAAAATCGTCAATATTATGTATAAATTGACAGATATAATTTAAATATGGTAGGTGTCACTGAAGAACAAAACAGGCCTTATTGACGAGGACCAAAAGCACAATCACGAAAATTTACTAAATTTTGTTATCATATATACTGAATTAAGATCCAGTTCTAGAGATAGAAATATACAAGAAAATTACGGAAAGTAATGAAAAAAAGTAATGAAAGGAACGAGGGTAGAGATACCCCTATTAATTTTTGTCCAAAAAATGTGATACAAAATTGACAATTATATGTGCACGTCAAGTTTTACAAGAGGGCGTCAAAAAATCTACTTAGGTGTTAAATCTTTTAGCCTCAATGTGACGAATATTTTCACCATATTTTCAATAATGCCACCCGCTGCATTATTGTATATTTTTTGACGCTTAAGTTTCTTGAAAATAATGAGAAAAAGAAACCAATGTGAATGCTGTTTTTGCTGAATAAAATACGATATGGAAATTTAATAGTTACATATTTTTTGTTATTATCAACGTGTGAAATAAGTACTGTTATTATTGTTTCTCATATTACCGGATATATTGGTATGGAAGTATCGATATATATAACGTGCAATATTTAATTTTAGCACGATTGATCACATACATACGTTATTTTCTTTTCTGTGTACATACACTAAGAGAAACTATCAGCCAAACAAAAGAATACGAACTTCCACTAGCCATAGCCTTTATAGACTTTGAGTAGGCTTTCGACTCGATATATCCTAAGGCAATAATAGAAGCCCTAGCGAAACAAGGTATAGACAGGCCTTATATAGAAACTCTCGCCAATATATACAAAGAAGCAAATGCAAGAGTAAATTCTTCTTAAGGTGCCGTGCAGACTCCTGCGTAGGCGTTCATCTTTTTCTTCCTCATCAGATGGTTCTGTTAACTGCCGCGACTTGGAGTGCTTGGAAGTCCTGTATGCCTGTCCAATGACGAATATTTCTCAGCCAGGATAGCTTCCTTCGTCCTATTCCCCTTTTGCCCCCCTCTATTTTACCCTGGAGAATTAGACGCTGAAAGTGATAGCGTTCTCCACGTAGTATGTGTCCCAAATAGGCTATTTTCCTCTTCTTGATGATTTCGAAGAGTTCACGTCGTTCCAGACCAGCTCTTCTGAGAATGTCTTCATTCCTCACACGGTCGACCCAGTACTTAATGATAATAGTTAATTCTACCTGATATCCACATTTTTTAAATATGTTAGGCATATTTAGAATTATTTTTAATTAAACTTTAAAATGTATTCTGCCCTTATCATATACAATACATTTTCTTAACTTGTCGATAAAGTATAGTTTTAAAATTTTTTAATATTTGGAAACTTTATCGCAAGGTATATTATTACTAGTTGCTAAATACTCGCTAACGCAATTTTAGGACATGCTTTTTATTATCTGGATTTTATTCTGTTCATCTTATGCTGTTGTTTATTTCATATTAATATTCATGTTTTAGATCTAAATTTTAATGCTATTCAATTACTTTAATGCGATAAAAAGTTAATGTTATTTTTTAATACCTTTGTGTATAATAGTTTTCATATTTATATGGCAAAACTATCAATAAATACTATTATTTATGCAAAAACTATATGCAGTATCATATGGCACAATACAAAAGTCCGACTATTGCGGTGACGTCAAAAATCGATGTTTCTGGCCTGCATCTCATGTTGGTTATGGTAAGCATAATAATTTTATCAGTTATCTAGCATATTTATTAATTCATTCTAATTCATTAGTCCCCCATACCCTTGTTTATAAGGCCCATACACTAGCGGATAAGTTGACCTATTTGATATGGCACGGAACAAAATCGCGGATAAAATTTTATGTTTGTGACAAGCCAAGCCTATCACGAGCCAATTATAATATCCTAAAAGTTGTATGTATATGAGTACAGTTGAGGGTTGGAACCTTTGGTGTTTTTGAATAACGGCAATATAAAACTCTAATTCACCACAATACACCAAAACACTTTGAATTCGCACTGGACCTGGACGTGCCCTTTGCTAACCTTGCTAATGTTTGCTAAGGTGTAATCGACTGCTGATGATGCTAACATAGTTATAGCCAAACGCGCCCCAAATTCAAGTTTTAATCATCTGCCGATGATGCTGGTTACATGGTTATCAAGACGCGCGACAAATGCACCAGTAAAGTGTTTTGGTGTATTGTGGTGAATTAGTATTTTATTTTGCTGTATGTATTTGACCTTTATTTTTAATTCTTCATCTTCTTAATATTTAGAATTTTTAGAATTAGAAAGAGTAAGGGGGGGGGGGTTAGTCACTGCGACCTTACAGATCTATTGTGTCCCCCTTTCTTTAGTTATAACTCATCATACAGTCCCAGAACTTTGACAAAAACCAGTATCTGGGACAGTTTTACAGAGTGTAGTTCTCCATCTCCAATATCAGTCGTACCAAAGTTCATGGCACGAATGGTTGTCGTCTCGGCGCACTCAGTCATCACGTATTCTGAAGTTTCCGCATTTTCCCCACAGAATCTGCATAAGACGTTTCTTCTTAGTTTCAATCTACTGAGGTGTTCATTGAGGAGACAGTGTCCTGTTAAAAATCCCGTGACAATCCGAATTGTTCTTACTTAAATCCAGAAAATCTTTGATCTTTCTTGGTCGTAAGCCCTCAGAAACTTCTTCGAGTGTCTTCGACTGTTGCAAGATTCCCATTCCAGGTTGCGGATGGAGTCTCCTAAGTTCTTGAGTTCCGCTTTTAGTTGGTTACCACTTGGGAAGCAGAACGGTTCTGGTCCAAAGTTAGTGGACTGTTCGCTCCTTTTCTAGCTAGATCATTTGATTTTTCATTGCCTTCTATCATTTGGTGGACAAGATAGCGTAGATTTCTGCCTGTAGGGTAGGATGCTAGGGTAGGTGCCCATTGATTCACAGTATTTAGTTCTCGGCCCAAATACTCTAATTCCTGTTCCCGCATTGATTTCGTATACCAAGTGCAGTGGTGTTAGATCTAGAATGACCTCCATTGCTGCTGTTGGACAGGTTCACATGACTACTGTGCAAACGCATTTCAGTCTCTGGACTTTGCATAGTTTTTAATATTTGACGTATTAAACATTTATTCATTCTTGTTGCTGTCAGCAATTGTCAGAATACCATCAAGTATTCGCCATATATACATTTGATGTGTCAATCTAATGCAATCAAAATATTCTCCAAAATTGCCGTGAACAGAGTTGGAGAAATTATGTCTCATTTTCTGACTCTTCTCCTATGCATGTGAGAAATATTAGGAACCGTCGTAGAATTTCCACTGGCGGATTAGGGCTATATTCCTTATTTATTCAGATTTTCTGAGAATGTGAAATTAATCAAGCTATTCCACTTCTGAACCTCACTCGTTATCGGGGATGTGCATTATCTATTAATATATTGATGATAATGATGATCATTATGTAGATTTTGTAATCACAGGCAGGAGGTTTTTTGCTGGTCTTAGTTTTCGATGTCCTTTTTAGTGCCGTACGCGCATTTATGATATTAATGCGGATGAATATCTTCAAAAGAGTCCTATGGGTATTTCGCCACTTGCACTGTAAAAAATCTACAAAATAAAAGTTACTTTTTGTAAACACCGCTGCGTTAATCCAACGGATACCAACTTGTCAGCGGTGCGGTTGTTTACTAATAAAGCAAATTTGTCTAACGGACTTTGCTATAGGACTTTTTTGTAGATATACCTGTTAAGATTATCCAGGTTAGTTATTTGTCACTCATCGCGTTGTATGAGCTTTTTATTCTTAACTTTAGGTATGAGCGCCAAGCTGCCAAGCTTGCTAATGTTGTTTACAAAATTATATATTTGCCATGTACGCAAATATTAGTGTACTTGCCAAGTACACGAGTGATCTTAGCCTGGCTTCATATTTGTTTTCTACCTATTACACTACCTACAAACTTAACGTTCTTCAATGTAATTATTAAAAATAGTAGCGTGTACCCGCCACTTCGTTCACGTCGAATTAATCATTTGTAATGGTGATGATAAAGCAAAGCAAGAATTTTCATTAACATACAAACTGGATAAAATTTTCTCACATTTATGTCAGCATGAGCATAAAACGGGCGATATTATTATATAACTTGGTAATATTTGAGGGGTAGTTTCATCTCGTTGGAATTTGACTTTCGAAAAATCCGTTTACCAAAAATAAGCGTTTTACGTCAAGCAGTTTAAGCAGAATCGTGGTTAATCAATTACCCAACTTTTTGAAACACCCTGTATGATTTTTTAAAAAATTTCAAAATATGTAAAAAAAATAAAATAAGTTATGCGTGTCCAAGCGTGTTCCCGAAAGACGAACCGTTTTTTAAATAACAAATATTGTAATATTTGAGGGGCGTTTTCACCCTCTTGGAATTTGAGATTCGAGAAACCCCTCCTTATCGAACTTCTACACCCCACAGTCAATCCGTTTGCCAAAAATTAGCTTTAAATGTCAAGCAGTTTAAGCAGACTCGTGATTACTCAATGGTCATATTTTATGAAACACCCTGTATAAATTTTTAAAAAAATTTAAAATATGTAAAGAGACAGAATAAAATATACTTGTTTAAGCGTTTTTCGAAAACTTGACCGTTTTTTAAATAAAAAGTATTGTAATATTTGAGGAGTGGTTTCACCCCCTTTGAAATGGAATTTTGAAAAATCCCTTCTTATCGAACCTCTACACCCTAGAATCAACCTGTATGCCAAAATTGAGCTTCTTACCTTGAGTGGTTTGAGCAAGATCGTGATTAATCAGTGAGTCAGTCGCTTAAGGATTTTATATATTAGTAGTGTGTTAGTAGTATAGATTTGTTACATTAATATACTTAATACTTAATAGAAAAAGATTTAAGTAAAACGGTATTGTGCAGTAGGCAAATGAAAATAGTAGGTAAATTGCTGTGTGTAAATTAAATATAACATTTTAATCCCTGACCGCCATCATTTACATAAAAACAAAACTAACTGCAATTATTATTACATATTAAGTAGTTGTATTTTTGTGACTGTATTTTTATGAAACTGATCTGTCAAAAACAAATCAATTTTTTACCATAGATTTCCTTACCTTCTCCATATCATCCCAATTACTAATTATTCCATGCTCAATAGGATATTTGACAGATAATACACCTCGCTTTGTTTGGGCTTCATCTCCGACATAAGAATCTTTCTGTCCCATGCCGACCATAACACCCTAAAGAGCAAAAAATAGCGTTATAAAATACCTTAAATAACATAAAAAGATTCGGAACATAGTAAGGATAATTTAAACTTGTTAGTACTTTTAACTACTTAGCTACCTACTTATTAGAAATTTAAAGAAGGCGTCCATTCTTCTCAAAGATACCTGGTTTAAATTAAAAAAGAAGTAGTAAAAAGACTCAAAGTCTCGGTCTCAACGTTTATATGTATAATGTTAAACAGTGACACGTGTTTCGCTCATCAGACAAATACAATTAAAATTAATCCACACACACACGTTTACATTTTACATATTAAAACAACACAGAAGTGTTGTTTTAATATATAATGCTCAGTGTTGTTTCAATATGTAAAATGTGAACGTGTGTGTGGATTAATTTTAATTGTATTGGTCTGATGATGCTCGTATGAGCGAAAAACGTGTCACTTTTTAACATTATATAAACGTTGAGACCGAGACTTTGAGTATTTTTTCTACTTATTAGAGTTAGATCTGAAAGGCCGAGACTAACCATTGCAATACAAATGCCAAGACCCAGGTTGCAAGACTTTTGCTGTTGTGATTGACGGACAAAGCCATGTGCGGAATTTAATGTTAGTGTGACAGCCTAGGAAATGTGCGGTTCTCATTGACAAAAAGTTGTACGTAGATGGAAAATTCAGTCTCCAAATTATTAGATATTTCGAAAAGGATGGGAGTGTAAATGTAACCTAAGGATCAGAAGAGGATCAAAGTCGATCCGAAAAGGTCACAGTGGAACAGTTAACCACCTCAAAAATATTTAATTGTTAAGAGCAAGACCCAGAATGTAAGACTCTTGGTCTTGTATTTTCTTCTCGTTTTTTAATTAATCTTACTTTTCGTAGATAGCAATTAAAAATTAAATTTTTATTTACCCCCCCTTCACCCCTACTTTTCACATTAAATAAAGATAATAAATAAAATAGTGGAGTGACTGGAGACTTTTACCATCTTCTACCTCGGAATTCAATTACTGTGGATGTATAAATGTGAAACCTTCTGTACTGTGTTTTATAGATAAATTACTTAAATGTTTACCCTTTTTTTCCGTTGCTTTTAATTTTTCATTTTAATAAATTCTTGTGTTATTTCCTTTTTAATTTATTTATTTTTCAATTTTTTTCTAAGTATATTTATTGAAATAATTCAATCTAATGCATAAGCTGTACCTATTCTGCTTATATTCCAATCATTGACATTTTGATTGAAATCAAATTATACAGGGTGGCGCCTCATATACGACGCAATTTCTACAAGGAAAACAACAGTTTGTATTGAAGTTAAATTTTGTGAGCTTATGTTAGTTAATATAAAGCATTTTCTAAAATTATATAGAGTTCTACAGGGTGTTCCCAAAAAAAGTTACACATAAAACTTTTGTTTTTTGTAATTGGACACACTATATATTAATTGATTTTCGGATTCTAGGAAAAAAATAAAGTGAGTTTCGTTTGAAAAGTATATGGCTAAAATGTAAAGTGTGAGAAATATTTAGCATTTTCTAAAAATGAAGAATAAACTTTAAATATTAATTCTTTATCCTCAAAAAATTCTTTATCCTCAGAAAATATCCGTAATTTGAAGTCTGGAAAACTACTGGCTACCGTGTCGAATAACGGATCCAACTTCGTGAAAGCTTTTAAGGAATTCGGGCTACAACTGGGTTTTAATGAAGCATATGAAGATGAAGAAAATGGGGATTTAGAATTTAAAAAATATCTCAGAAAATGAGGAAATGGAAAAAATATAAAGGAATGGAATTTAATATCACAATATCATTACCTAAACACATTCGATGTACTTCACACATTTGAATTTTATTGCGACTACCAATATAACAAATATAATTCAGAAAGATGTTACATTGAGGCCTGGTCATACAAATATTTTGACAAAATGCAATGTTATGTGGAAAATGGCAAGTCGACCCAAAAACGCAGAAATTATTCAAGAACCCTGAGGCTACACATTAAGTTATCGATGGCCAACACGCTGGAATTCTCTGTATGATGCTCTAACATAAATTATTCAAGAAAAAGACTGTTTAAAGCTATTCGAAAAGATGGTTAATAAAAATCAGATGCTCAGAGATTGCTGACTACTGCCAAATCTCGAAATATTTAGCAAATTCAATTGATAGTTTACGTGGTGAAAAAATACCTTGTATCTTACAAATCTTTTTGCAGAGAAGGTAAATTTGGCAATACCAACTCATATGTACGCATAAATTTGTAGTAGAGGCAGCCAGAAAAATAGAGTTCAATGAAAACAATATTATAATAGACACTACTGGTGAATTCTTTGAATTAGACTGTTCCGACTCTCCAGAGACGCTTCAAAGTTGCAATAAAAGGAAATTTGAACTTGATATTTTGCAGTACGCAGAGTATCAAAGTGTGGACTTAAATCATTAGATCGATTTCTTGTTATATCAGAACTATTTTTAAGATAATATATACCTAACACCTTCCTACAGTCATCGGCACCCGTTGCAAGTTGAAAAGCTTTTCAATTTTATCGTGTAGTAAACGCACCTCGAAGACATGCGCTTTGTGAATTACACTTTGAACAATTATTTATACGAATGGTAAAAAACTGACTGCTTTGAAGTAAAAAAATATGAGTACTTATTGTTATAGTTACAAGCTCAAGTTAGCTTATTTATAGTTTTATAAAGAGTTCATTATCAATAGATAATTATTTGTAACTACATTTTAGTTAAAACACTTGTTGCAATTGTTTTTATTGTTTTTCTGCAATTCATATAATTTTTATTTTTACTTCAAATCCTTTAAGTACTTCATAAATCCATGAAATAAAGCGTCTTTCAAAATACTACATTATATTCCCAGTTTAAAAGTAGGTATAAAAAATAAAAAGGTACCCGGTGGCGTAGAGGTACAGGCTCTCGTCTACCAATCTCAAGGTAGTGGGTTCGATTCCCACACCCGGCATTGCATCAGCGGACTATTTTTATTAAAATAAAAATAGTTTGGGTACCTAGGTCGACTCAGCCTTAAATGAGTACTTGGGATTCACAATCCTGAGGTAATAATAGGCGGTTGAAACGTAGTGCTAGCCACATTACCTTCCTTGTATACCGAACGGCTCTAGTATGGTAATTAATAGAATGGACATTTCAAAATAGTTCTAGTGTTAATGCCGCAATTAAATTATTTATACAAAAAATAATTTAATATTACACATTAATATTACACAATGAGGGACTTCGTCAACTGATTCCTTAACTATATTTTTTTCAGTATTTTTATTTGAAACTATCACAGTATTTGTCGGTGTGAAAAATAAAAAAAATATCATACAAAAATATTGTGTCTTTTTCTTTCTTTTTTAAAGTTTCATTTGGCATTAAATTACTTGAAAAATTATTTATTTTAAGATTTTCTATGTAGAAGTGCAAAAGTGCAAGACTTGAAAGAGTCTTGCAGCAAGACCAAAGCCAAGACCAAGACCAAACCCCTGCAAGACCAAGACCAAGATTTTATTTATTTATTATATACCAAGGTCAATCACTAAATTACCTGATAACGAGGTCTCCCGACAACACTAGGAAACACAGCTCTGGGAGCATCATCCCCAGCAAATCCAGCTTTACACATCCCTGATCCATTGTCCACTACTAAGGCCGGAACATCTTCGTCGCACATCTTAATTTATCGAAAACAAAACCAGATGTTAATTTTATAAAATATTTTCCAATGTATACTACTGAAATGAGGATAATATATCTAAGTTATCGAAATATAATTTAATATAGTGGTAGTAATATCAGCAACAAATTGGGGGAATTAATATCCAACCGTAGATGGAACATTTTTCGTAAACGCCTACTTGGGCGGTTTGAAATTTTCATGCAAGATCCGGCAATACCTCATAGAAGAAATGTATTGTATCAAACCCAACTTTTTTCTCTTTTTATTTTTTTTTACCCTAACCTCACCTAACACATTTGATTTAAAAAAAAAAAGTTAAATTCCAGACCACGCTTCGACGATGACCCGATCGGCATACCGTATGATCAAATAAAACGGCATCAAGTTATGACAGCAATGTCCATCTCCAAGGCAAATCTACAGGCGAATCTGACGCCGTTTTTTCGATAAGTACGGTACTTATTTATACGATAAGTACGGTATATATTTATAACCCTCTATATTATTGCATTTTTGGCTTCCCTTCAGATCACTTTACATAATCCTAGATATGAGTAAATACATTTTGATAGTTTCAGAAATATTAATTAATAAATAAAAATATAAATTTTTCAGCCTTTTTTAGAAAAAATTATTACAAATACAAGAACTGTCCTGAAATTAAAACTATGTTAGGTTTTTACTTTAGATGGTCTATATTTACTTTCCTATAAATATTGTAATCTTAAATCATACGGGATGCTCAAAATCCTACTTTATGGTTAAACCCTTGTGTTAAACTTTCTAAAATATAAAATAATTTTTCTTTGTTTTTTTAAATGGAACACTCTGTATGTATATTATTTTCTATTAAATGGAGAATTAAGAAATGAACATTTTTCATATGGCTCTTTCAACTGTAAAATACGAGAGAAAAAAGCATTGTGTAGCTTTTGATAAAAATTTACTGTGGAAAATATCATATAAAATTTAAAACCGCGAATATCTGCAAAAGCATTTAAAATTTTGAAATACACACTCTAAATGCAAAAAAATATTCCTTTTTTAATTCTCCATTTACTAAAAAAATATCAAGATGTTTCTTCAAAGTTCCAATTATTTTATATTTTAGAAAGTTTAACGTAGAATATTGAACACTCTGTATGATTTAAGATTACGATATTTATAATAATAACCAAACCAGACTATGTAAAGTAAAAACCCTTATATAGTTTTAATTTCAGGACAGTTCTTGTGTTTGTAATATTTTTTTTAAGAAAGGCTGAAAAATGTAATTTTTTTATTTATTTAGTAATATCTTTGAAATTATCGAAATATATTTACTCATATCTTAGGATTGTGTAAGGTGATCTGAAAGGAAGCCAACAATGTAATAATATACAGAGTGTTCCATTTAAAAAAATTATCCCGACCCATTCACGCTTTTTTGAGCCACCCTATAGAAGTTTGAAATACTTTAGGTTTATACTTAAACAAAATTTTTAGCTTTTTTATTCTAGGAGCTACAGATGCCCGATGCACTTTTGCCGGACCCTGTATGTGCATATTCACTTAAAATAAAAGGCAGGTAAATTAATAAAAGAAATATTAATAATATGCAATTATTTTAATAATTCTAATAAGTTAGCAAGTTTTAATATCGCATGCACAAGGAACATTAAACATTAGAATTTACCATAATTATCGAGAATAATTCCTTCAAAGTATTTCGTGTTATAAAGTGAAGAATAAAATACAACAGATTTACACATCCTCGCGTATCTAGGTCTATTAGCTCTTGTTAATTTTGTTTTCTTACAGATATAAACGAATATAATTGTTAACATTTTCTAATTTATGTAGATACCGTTTACTATACATACAATAAATTGGATTTACTACTCATTTGGATTCATTAAATGCAGCGTTGTTATTTTAAGTTTTTATATAAAACTTAAAAAAATTATTATTTAAGAAAAAATACATAGAGTCAAGGGCCTCGTCAAGGCAAGGAGCAGAGAGGGGCAACTACTCTAGAGATTCAAAAATTGCTTCAAAGGCTAAATTATCAAGAAATTTTCAATACATCAACGAATATACGTAGGCATGTTCGGCCTTCCGGTATACTGGTACCAGGACCGATACTTTTGAAACATCGGTATCGGTATCGTCTTTTATAAAACCGATATACCGGTTTCGGTACCGATACCGGAAGAACGGTTTCCAATCAATACAGAAAAATAGATTCATGATAATATGGCAATCAAAAACCCTGTACAAAACGATTGTGTTTTCCTACTCTAGGTACCGTATGATCGAAAAAAACTGCGTCAGTGATGGATATGAAATGAAGATCGCTCTCATTTTATATACAGGGTGTTTCAAAACAAATGCGAAAAACTTTAGGGGGTGATTCCTTGTTCAAAATAAAGGGTAGTTTGCTTTATAAACGTTGGGTCAAAAGTCAACCATTATGGAGATATCACGGTACAGAGATGGCGGAAAAATAATGTTTTTATTTTTTATCTTGAAAACGAAAAGAGATAGACTAATGAAATTTTATGGAAGCATTACTGTTATGAAAACAAACTTTCTGGTAATTTTTTCACTTTTTTAAAATGAGTGGAAGGGGTTGAAATAAACTACCCCTATCATTCTTGTTAACGAAATTTAAAGAAAAATCTTATCAAACACCTACAAAAAAATTAATTTGGATAGTTTAGTTTGTTTAGAAACTTTTTTACCTCTTGTGTTTTTTTGATAAAACTCACCGATTTGAAATTAAAAAATAAAATGTAAAGCATTACATATCAGGACAAAAAACATTTTTAGATTAAGAATCTAGTGATAATAACGATAATAATAATCATCTAGATAATAACGTATTGCAGTAGAGTAATGTCAAATAAAATAATATTAGGAACATCCTAAAAAGTAACAGCGGCCGACTAGATTTTTTCCTAAAAAAATTACAGCAGCCCACTAGATTCTTTATCAGAAAATGTTTTTTGTCCTGGCATGTAATGCTTTACATTTTATTTTTTAATTTCAAATCGGTGAGTTTAATAAAAAAAATTCAAGAGATAAAAAAAGTTTCTAAACAAACTAAACTATCCAAATTAATTTTTTTGCATGTGTTTGATAAGATTTTTCTTTAAATTTCGTTAACAAGAATGATAGGGGTAGTTTATTTCAACCCCTTCCACTCATTTTAAAAAAGTGAAAAAATGACCAGAAAGTGTGTTTTCGTAACAGTAATGCTTCCATAAAATTTTATTAGTCTATCTCTTTTCGTTTTCAAGATAAAAAATAAAAACATTATTTTTCCGCCATTTTGTACCGCGATATCTCCCTAATGGTTGACTTTTGACCCAACGTTTATGAAGCAAACTACCCTTTATTTTGAACAAGGAATCACCCCCTGAAGTTTTTCGCATTTGTTTTGAAACACCCTGTATATGTAAATCTATATGTATATGAGGAATGTAATCGATCTTCATTTCCAAGCCAACTGAACGCCATTTTTTTTCGATCACTCGGTATAATACGGTCAAAAATATGCAATGTAATTTAATAAGGCGTTACTAGTCTAGTTTCGTCTTGTAATCTAGTCTTATTTTATTAGTACATCTAAAATTCAAGTAAAACATCTTACTCATGAATCACTCATGTATATTATATAAATTAAAATGTCGGTAAAACTCAGCCCGATATTCAATAGCGTCTAGTCTATTATTTAAAATATATAAAAAAAACATCTAATTTTCGCTCCATTTATATCTCCAAGAACAGCAGTTTCTAGTACTTTTTCATTTTTCACAAGAAATCATGAATATGCCGGAAATATGAACATAAACAATGATAATCTTAAGTTAGATCAATAACACGTCATAACGACAACGAATAGATTTACGACATATTCAGAGAAATCTAATTTATCCCCCAAAATAACGTATTTATTACGTTAAGGCACGTTAAGGTGTGTTCACAAAGGCTGCGGCTGCGCCGTTCCGCGCCGCACCGCGCCTTTGTGAATCGTCTTTTTAACATATACTTTTATGCGCGCTAAAAAAATACACTTCAAAAAAAATATTTTCCGCCTCTCTTTCTTAAAAATTTATTAAAAATACAAGAACCTATCTAGAAATCAAAACTATATTAGGTATTTACTTTAGATGGTCTATACTTACTTCGCTTTGTATTTAGAGTATTTCAAAATTTTTAACGGTATTGCAGATATTGACGGTTTTATATTTCACAGTGGCATTTTCCACAGTAAATTTTTATCAAAGCCATCCAATGATTTTTCTTTCGTATTTTACCATTGAACCAGCCATATGAAATAATACTGCGTGTATCTGCAAAACCATTAAAAATTTTGAAATACTTTAAATACAAAAAATATTTATTTTATAATTTTCCATCTAATAAAAATATAATATACAGGGTGTTCCATTTAAAAAAAAAAATAAAGAAAAATTATTTTATATTTTAGTCAGGCGTAGGAATTTAAACACCCTGTATTATTTAAGATTACGCTATTTATATCAAAGTAAGTATAGATCATCTAAAGTAAATACCTAATATAGTTTTGATTTCAGGACAGTTCTTGTATTAGTAATAATTTTTTTAAAGGGAGGTTAAAATTTTTTTAATTTATTTATTATTATCTCTGAAATTATCGAAATATGTTTACTCATATCTTAGGATGATGGAAAGTGATATGAAAGAAAGCCAAGAATACAATAATATACAGGATTTAAAAAAAAATCTCAATCCACTCACACTTTTTTGAACCACTCTATAGAAGTTAAAATATTTTCCTGAAATACATCCTTGTACATACTTTAGGTTTACGCTTAAACAAAGTTCCCAATTCTTTATTCTAGGAGCTACAGATGCCCGACGTACTATTTCCACCCAAATGATGCAAAACACTTATTAAAACTAAATTATGTATTCCAACCCCAATAGTTTATTATGAAATAATTATAAGAAATAATACTATATGCCTATCACGCTGTATTTGAAAATGCAATGAAAACAACAAAAATTAAAAAAAACTGTAAAAAAATGTGAAATTCTTACTTTTTCTTTCAATATATTCTTGTAGAAAAAATTAACGCACAAACACATAGACCGGCATCCACCACTAAAATATGAAATGGTAAAGATGCGCCTTTGTATTAACGTACCTACTACTACCTAATTAATGTTCATGCGAAACGTTCAGTGATTTTCAGTCCGTTATAGTTTAATTGCTCTTCATTCTTCCCATTTTGTAGGTAGATATATGATTCTCGAATATAATTTTTCCATGTTTACACTTTACCGTTTCTTTTAATTGATAATAAGGCTGTCTGTCTTGATTGCCAAGGCCGCCATACGTAAATATGTATAATGAATGAAAATCGGAAACTATACGATATTTGATATTTAAATATTATTTTAAAAGTAGGTATATAATTTATAGTGGAGTGGTTTAAGCCCTTATGGAATACAAACAGGGACGCGCCAAGTATTTTCGGCGCTGTCGTGCCAAATAAGGGTAGGCGCCTTTCTCCAATATTATAATATTAAGCCAAAATTTCCAATGACCAGCGGCGCGGCGCTCGACATTGGTGGATAATATATTTTCATCACTGGCGTTCATAGATAAAAGTATTACTTAAATTTTATGTTAATTTGTTGATAAGTTCCAAAAAATGGTTTTATTATTTTTTAAAGTCAGTCACCGCAGGCGCCTTTAGGGCTTTGGCGCCGCACAGTGCTTCGAACATATGGCTCTAGAGGACAAAAATGCAAAACTTCTTTTTTATTGTAGGCAATTTATTCAAACTAGGTTTATTTGACACAAATGATGAGTACTCTCATTGTACTAAATAATGATGTTCTTAGTCCCACGTTTATGAAAAAAAATCTTATAAATAATAAAAATGTGGGAGCTCTGTTCCATCTAAGGAAATAATAATTTATAGTATGAAAACGGTGTAAGTATTAAATAAATTCCTGTGATAAAAAAGAATTGGAATAACATTAGAACATGATTCCTACAATATAAACCTAATATAAGATAAAAATGATTTTCTTTAATGAAAAAGAAACATTAATGGTATATTTAATTTAAAAAAAACTTAAGATACTATAAATTTACTTTAGGACAACAAAATGCATAGATCGTAACTACTCTGATTCAGAAGAATCATTGCTGACAGAATCTTTCTAATTTATACTATCCAAATCACAGGTAGATGAAATATCCTCACATATAAGATATTTCTGTACATCATTTTCTAATATGTTACTTTTTCGCGTTGTTACTATTCTTTTTGTTGGTATGAGGGCTTCGGATGTTAATAGTTACCTCTTTAATAGACCCTATCCATATATTATTTTTTCGTTTTCTGGGGTATGAGGTTTTATAATAAATTGAAAGATGGGAACATTTTTTATGCCACGTTTCGCTCCAACATAGTGGGCTCAGGCACAAGTGGTTATCTCATTGGACTGGAAGGTTCATCAATATCTAATAAAGAACATATTTTTTGAAATATAAATAATTTTGAGTTCTTGTCCTTATGATCAAGCCAAGTATTAACCAGATCGGTATTGCTTATCAATTTTACTCCGTCTGAAAACTATTATAAAATAAAGTTCGTCGCAGGCAGACGCAGGTGAACTATGCAAAAATTAAAAGTGTATGAATATGGCAACAAAAATATTCAATAAATACGATATGTTTTGATATGTTTTTTTTAATGCCTTTTTGAAGTTTGAAAACGTAAAATTTTTATACCCATTTAAGAATCATCTTAAAAATAAATAAAAAACTAAACAATAACGAAATTGTTTAGAAATTAATTTTAAAGTACATACCTTGTTTAACAATATCCATAGTGACTTTCAATTAAGTACGTAACGTTTAACTCCATATACAGAACTACTATGAATGTTATTCTTTTCACTGATATAAGATAATGATCGCAAAATTTATTTTTAGTGAAAATATTTGCTAACAAAAAACGCTGTTTATGAAAAATAATATACAGGATGGTTGAACATTGCTATAAATATAAAATTACATATTCAGATATTAGTAAATTTTAACTTTTTTTTTCGATTTTTGTCCATGGGACGAAGCACTGTGCGCCGTCGTGCGCCGCACGACCTTGCCCATATGGACGGCACGTCCCTGGATACAAACCTCGGAATTCATTTACTGTGAACGAATTTTTATAAAACTTTCTGTATTGTATTGTTAATAAGATATATTACAAAGTTTACCCATTTAAATTCGTTGCTTTCACTTTAGTATTTAAATACCTAAATACACATATACAAATGCATACATACAAGATGGCTCCGTGTTCTGAAAAAGCTCTGTATCAGGATTCCTATTTCAGATTTTCACTCCAAACCTTTTACAAAATATGTGTTTAATGGTAGTTCACGTTTCAAAAATATTTTTATAGATATACAGGGTGAGTCAAATATATTTTTACACTTCAGTTTTAGTTTTTCCAAAAATATCTTAATACCATAGAGTATACTGAGTGGATTTTGAATTATGACCACATTCATGAGGACGTCAATCTGGACGTCCAGAAACCTTTGTATGAGAACTTCTAATCGAGACGATCGAATTATTGTAAGTTTATCCCTAAGAAACCGCTGTTTGCCAGCTTTTCAAATTTATAATGAATTGCACCCAAGGAACGTACATATTAACTAACGGATTATAAGAAGAAGACTAAATGAAGCAAATCTTATGTCAAGAGTCAAGAAGGCCCGCTTGGGGACCAGAACTTACCAGATCGGTTGACTAGGACCAACAGCAAAGGCATGGTTTTAATGTAAAAATTACGAAAACATGTAGTGTCTTATTCAAAAACGAATATCTCCATCAAAAATAAAGCTATTGAGGTGAACTAAAAAACAAACTATCGAGAAAGGATGTATCTAGATGATAAAATTTCTTGCTGTTTTAACATATTCCACAGGGTGTTTCAAACTTTCACCAAAATATTAACATTTCGTTTTCCCTCGTATAATTAACAGTTGGGGAGTTTCATTTTTAATTTAGAATGAGATACTAAAAAGTCAAATAATTTGGCTACATACTGCTTAAAAAATCATCAAACTCGGCCCACTAGAATAAAATATATTCAACTATAGATTACAGGGATACATATATAAGGTGGTGACAATTTCGATGCTCAACCAAAGAGTAGATAAGTAGTCTAACAATAGTAGATAAGTAGTCTAATCTACTCTTTGGCTCAACATTGGTATGTTTGACAAACACCTATGAAGAAAACCGCGGTATCTTGATTAGTTTCGGATTTATGCCAAAAAAAAATGAAAACATCTTAACTTTATTTATTTAATCAAATAACAAAAACTAACCACAACAGTGTTTTCTCCATGATGATATGACACATTACAAAAGACTGTACCATAGACTGAACAATAACTCTTTGAAACATGTAGACAATTTAGTCTGTACGACGCAATCGTAAATCGTACGATAAGTCGATGCGTGTGGACCGCGCTTTATTTGTACTTGCCGCCAATCTTGGCGCCAATAGAGATTTCCATATTTCTGGGTGCCAACCGTCGACCGGCAACCACTAGCAACACTGTTAAGCATAGCCATCAAAAATTAAAAAAAAAGTAAAAAGTGAGGTTAAAAAAGGAATTTATTCCGTAAATAGGTTTAATTTAAAAAGCAATTGCATGTAATTTATAGTTTTAAAAGATATATTTTAAGAATTAACAATATAACCATTCAAATATGTCGCAAAAGATTAATTGGGCGAACTATTTAGCACAGACGGAAACAAAGGTAATTTTAAGTTTTTAACTAACTTTGTAACTGACAAAACATGTAAAAAACATTTTTTAGTTATCAAATGTTTCTGTAAATGATATTGGGCAACCAGATGAAGATGCTCCTGAAAAGTTCAGTCCTGCTGAAGCTAGTCTTTTAGCTAAAATAATTCGTAAAGGTTTAGTAGAAACTAAATCTGATATTGAAGTTCAGCGTAAAGATCCCAAATCGCCGTTATATTCTGTGAAAACATTTGAAGCTTTAAATTCAAAAACGAATATCTCCATCCAGAGAATAGGTACATTAAAGAAATGCTAACTTCATGTTAAAAAATGGAAACAGACGCCACCTGGTGTCGCCTGGCAGTACTAGCTAAATTGAGGGGAATTGGAGGGGCGGGGCTTAAAAGAGGGGAAATTTTAAAAAAAATATTTTTATAAGTATCACTGACTTAAGCTTGTCGCCCACTTGTCCGGCACAGCACGGACCGTAGCTGCTCGTCGCCTGCAGGCGACGGAGAGCTTGGTCGCCCACTTTGCCGCAGGAAACCGGCAAGCCGTCACGTCGCGGTCGTATGTTGCGAAGATCTTTTTGTTTTAGTTTACATGTAGCAGTGACAGAGTCACTATGTGTGAAAGCAGCAGTTCTGATGAAGAAGTTATTGTAGCGGCCGCATTTTTGGCAGAAGAAGAAGAAAATAAATAGAAGATAAAGAGAAAAATGTGGGTCCACCCCATTAATCAAAAGCGGACTGAACGCGGAGAGTCCCATCATTTATTTAACGATTTAATTTCCCTAATTTTTTTTCTTAGGACTGCTTTCTCGGACTTAACAATAACAACTGCCAAAATAATTGCAAAACATATATGCGATCGAAAGGCTTCCATAAGTTAATGCAGGCCAGCGCCGGCCGGCCGGCTCCGCGTACAGTTGACCGGCCCGTCCCGGCACGGACCGTCGTTTGACGGGGAGAGTCGGAGAGCTGGAATCTGTTCCGTCGACGGACTCGCCGTTCCGTGCCGTGACGGGCTAATGTGCGGTAGTCTATTCATTTGCATGGTTTTAATCCTATCCGTATTTTGACGGGCCGGAACGGGACGGGACGTGACGGCCAAGTGGGCGACAAGCTTTACTGTTTAAAGTTAATAAACATATTTTTTATTACTTTAATATAATTTAATGTATTAAAAAATATGTCTATTAACTTTACACAGCAAATCAATGATATTAAAGACTTATTATTTTCAGAGAAAATTCATAGTAAATAAATTACACATTAGTAAACAATATCATTTATTTTTTAGAGCTGCGATTTATATTACAATAATATTGAAATATATATATTTTTTTAACAATGAAAAAGAATATCCCGGAACCTGAAAAAGAAAGATGATCAATTAATGACTTAAATTAGTTCAAAATGCATTTTGCAAATAACTAGTGAATTGGAAAGATAAACATACTATTAAAAGACATTTTAGTAGTATGTTATCATCTATTACTGATATTACATTACATAAGTATATAATAGGTAAATAACATGCATAAGGCACTATGATACAACTACCTGTATCATGATAACACACTAATATGACAAAAATATATGCTAATTTAAATTCCTTTAATGATCTAATGAAACACTATCTAGCCTCAATGCATGCCATTCCAAAGGCAAAAAAAAAAACTGTTATACCAAATAAATATAAGCTGAATAAAACATAAACCAAGCCAACGTGCATAAAAAACCAAAAAATGCATCAAAAAATACTTTTATCAGATCATACCTTTGGATATATTATGTATTTTATATATCGCACATCCCGTTCAAAAGTTTACTAACTCAAAATAGAGAATATAGAGAACATTGTCAAGAGAAGTAAAAGAAAATTTAAGTTAAGGCAATATGCTCCTTTTTGGATATTAATGGCCAAATAATATAATGTTGATTTAATAAAATTTTACTGGCATCCTTCTGAGGTATAAATCAGATTAAAAGGACATTGTTTTTGTAATAATTGTTTGTTTTGTAAACATTTTTTGAAGACAATACAGTTTTGAACGGGCTGTGCGATATAAACAAGGATCTTACTATTATTTGAGGTTAGAAAGTATTTAAATAACATAAAACATAATCAAAATCATTTGTCATCATAAATTATAGAGGTACTTACGTGTTTTGATATTATTATCAGGAAATAATACGTTTAGTTAAACAGGTACGCTGCCAGGCAAGTTCTATCGGCGGGTCTTTGCAAAAGTTGAAATCTAAAAATACAAAACTACGTTTACATCTTAGTTGTATTTACGAATAAAGTATTTGTGTGTAATTTCTGACTTACCAGTTAATTGAATAATCGCATTAAATACATCCAAATGGTAATTTAATATTGTAAAAAAGCAAAATTGTTTTAAATCACTTGCCAGGACAGCCCGGCCAGCTTCTTTGTTGACAAAATGGCCGCGGTATCATGATTTAAGCAATGTGAGTGACAAAAAAAGCCAATGCCTGGCAGATGTTGCTTTCTTTGTCGTTGGTCCTGGCACGTTTAAATTTGACTGTTGCCTGTTTTCACATACAAGTGACACCCCCGTGTCTCCATCAAAAATAAAGCTATTGAGGTGAACTAGAAAACAAACTATCGAGAAAGGCTGTATCTAGATAATAAAATTTCTTGCTGTTTTAACATATTCCACAGGGTGTTTCAAACTTTCACCAAAATATTAACATTTCGTTTTCCCTCGTATAATTAACAGTTGGGGAGTTTCATTTTTAATTTAGAATGAGATACTAAAAAGTCAAATAATTTGGCTACATACTGCTTAAAAAATCATCAAACTCGGCCCACTAGAACAAAATATATTCAACTATAGATTTATGGAGTGTAGAGGTAAGGAGAAATAACTCTTATGGGACTTTTATAGAAAAAGTGGTCACAAAATGGGAAGAATAAGGGTTCGCCAAATGACCACAGTGGCGCTAAAAACGCATAAATCTAAAAAATGAAAAGTAACCATAGATAAGAGAATAAAAATAAATATAACCAAACATTACCCAAAAAAGTTTTTTTTATTTTTAGAATATAAAATAATTATTGTTTATCAATATCTTGTGCTTTATTTATTATTTAACAATGGTTAAAGTGTGTGTGGTGCGAAGTTGATTGAATAGCTGTAAAATACATAATATAATTCAGTATTGTATTATTTGTATTATATGTAAAAATTAGAGTCAATCAAAAGTGTAGTAAACATTTTTCGTAAGATTATTGACATACATGTTACAAAGTATATTTTTACAATCCTTTCTATAAAGTTACAACCTGAATAAAATTTATTTTTAATGATTTTAAAGTTTGACAGACATGCACAAATGGTTGGCATTTTTTTAAACAAATAAAAGTAGGAAATAAATAAAGTTGTAGGTACTTTCAAGAAATATAGTTAACTGTAAGTGCTGTATTTTAATAATCTGTCAAAAATCAAAATCATCAGGATAATATTAGGTATTGATTTTCAAACAAGAATTAGATTACAGCGATGGTCAAAAGCATTTAGATATTGCTTTGAAATCTACAGATAAGGTATGGCAGTTTCGTTTTAAAGAACAAGATGTTAAAGTTTACGATAAAATTGTCATCAGAAATACTGTCCACTTGCAGTATTTACATAGGAAAATGTTGGAGGATGAAGCTCTACCTACTGCCTCAGGTTAATTTAAATTCTGAGTTGCAACAACAGCAACAAGCAAGAAGGGCACCATTAAATGAATATTATATTATTATACAAAGAAAGAGTAATGTTATACACATAAATATTAACATTTTGTAGAGCAACAACAGAATAAAAAAACAAAATATGAACACCAGCAACTAAAACAGGAACCATTAAATGAATATTATATACGTAAGTACAATTTGATTGATTAAAAAACAGCGTCAGCGATGCCTATGAAATGAAGATTGCTGTCATTTTATATGTAAAATGATATGGAGAATGTCATCGACATGTCATTCCAAGCCAACTGGACGCCGTGTTTTTTCGATCATACAATATTATTATACACATAAATAGTAATATTATACACATAAACATCCCTTGATAGAGATCAACATTTTGTAGAGCAATGACAGCATCAAATAATGGAAATAATGGACCTTATTGCACAAATCAAAAACAAAATTTCAGTATTACTTTATTGGTTATATCAATAAAAGAAATTGAGTTTATCAGTCTAGATCCTACAAGCAAGCAGATCTATCACATAATTTTAAATGAAGATTTATCTATCATAGTATGTGTATAAACACTTTGCATCTTTTATTCAATGTTGAAATGAATTAACAAATTCCAGGTAATTTATTCTAATAACGAAAAAAAAACTTTGGATCAAAAAATATTTTCTTCTGATGAGGTTTATGAATATTAAAGTCTGTTGAAGTTTGGCCATTATGTGTTGGTATACAATTTATTTATGATGTTACAGTAGTTAAACCATCCGAGTACGAAACATGTTTAATATCCACTATTCTTAATGAATGGAAACTACCAACTTGAGAGGAAGCTAAGAGAAAGGTTCTATTGGGTGGACTACAAGGAAAAGGGATATACATGAGGATCTGGAAGGGCTATAACATTACGTCTCAAGCCATGGGACAATAGGAAACAAAATTCAAAGGAAAATATTACAATACGTGGGATGCAAATTATAGTGCAAAGAATTGAGAAAAAGAATTATTAAAAGTAGTTATTGTTACGATAGTTAAACCATCCGACTACCAAATATATTTAAAATCCACTATTCTGAATGAATAGCAACTACCAACTTGGGAGAACGATTCTATTGGGTGAACTACAAGGAAGACATGAGGATCTGGAAGGGCTATAAAATTATATTATTCCACGTCCCAAGCCATGCAAGCCATGTTGGAATAGCGGGGAGTGAAAAAGAAGATAATACTGCACACGATTCTTGTCTAGAAGTAGTTGATATTAAGGTAGTTAAGCCATCCGACTATCGAACATTTAAAATCCACTATTCTGAATGAATGGCAACTACGATGGCAAAACGTAAATAAATACTTGTACAGTATAAAATTACATTATATTGGCTTAATTTTTATACTAAATAAAATGTGTTACGTTATTTTTGACCTGCATTATATTTATTTAAATCCCATATCATCAATTAAACTTTAAATAAAGTTTTCCCAATTATAATTAACATTAATTTTAAACTAAAGCTTTTTTTTTCATCTTGAATGAGATTTACGAAATAACTTATGAGAAAAAATAAAAAAGAGGCTCAGTCTATTGCTTCTGAATAATCGATAATAAAACCACATGTTGACTTACTTTTATACTAAATAAATGTAGGTATGAAGTTATTTTAAAGCTGCATTATATTTATTTTAAACCCATCACCAATTATTACTTTAAATAATTTTTTTCTTAATTATAATTAACATTAATTTTAAGCTAAAACGATCGGAATAATGTTTTCGTCGTCTTGAATGACATTTGCGAAATAACTTATGAGAGCAATAAAAAAAGAGCCTAGTCTATTGCTGCTGAATAAAAATCTGTAATTTATTTCATGTGACATGAAAATAAATTTGTATTTTTTTGAAACCCGCGGCTTCACGTATATGATTCACGTCAAATATTTATGTCTTTTGAATCAGCTGTTCTAAATTCTAAAAATGTTCGGCGCATATCTTAAATTTTAGGTTTTTGCTACAGCAGCGCCATCCTAATTCTTCCCTTTTTTTGACCATTTTTTAATGCACGGAGTTGTTTCTCCTTACCTCTACACTCCATATATAGATTAGAGGGATACACAGTGTTGCCGATAGACAATTTTTTTCCGAGCCACACAATATTGAAAAAACGAGCCACATTTGCATGCAAGTGAGCCACATTATTAATCAAGCTAAAATTTAATAAATAAAACAAAAATATACAAAATAATAAATATAACACAATAATAAAACAAAAACTTAATACTTTGACTGAGCTTAATTGTGCATTTTAATTAAAAATTTAGGTTAGCATTAGAACTTTTTTAAAAACCAGATACTTACTTATCCATCTTTGTATATTATGTACTTTTGATCATACGTAAGGAATAGAATTATTGATAGTAAAGACTTTTGATAATAATTAATTTATTGATATCTATTGATTTTTATTGATTACAGGTATAACGGTTAAAAATTTAAACTGAACACTGAACATAACCTAACAATGTTCAAAACCACCAAAATCGTATCAAACGTCAAACGTCAAACGCCAACACGAACGCAGCAACCAGATACTACAATATAGGGAGGGATAAAATAATCGATACAACGATTCGTTTATATTAATGACTAAACAATTTAAAATGAGATGATATTATGTATAAATTTATGATCTATGAAGAAAAAGGAATTATTATGGTAATGGTGTGGATCCGGTGGCTGACCTTGAAACGAGTTTTTGCTGCATATAGTCACAGACTCTACGCATGCGCACATCTTCGATGCTGCCAGATTGCAAGTTATTTTGGAATTATTTTCAGTAGAAAACAAATATATGCTTTTCAGTGTTTTTTTTGTCAATATATACCGTATGATCGAAATAACGGCGTCCAGTTGGCTGGGAAATGACGATTGATGACATTTCCCATATAAAATGACAGCTATCTTCATTTCATAGTCATCGCTGACGCTATTTTTTTTCAATCATAGTATGCGGTATATTATTTATATTATTATTTTAATATTTCGCACACTACGTGAACGCTTATTATGTATTTTCATTGTCAATAAAATTAAATATAAATAATAAAACTATAGATTTCTATAATTAATCTAATTGCTCTAGATTATTATGCTACGTTTAAAAAGTGCTTTATGAAGAATTCGGGAAATTAAAAGGGATATGTCCAAGTTTTTTCTTTTTTTTAATTTTTAAATGCTGTAGCTCCATGTCATGTTCATAATAGATTTTTTTAACATTCCATCAAAACTACGGAGGCCTTAAAAGGCCTTTAGCCTCCGTAATTAAAATTGTAGAGTCAGCTTCAGCAACATTAACAGTTACCTTGTCACTACCTTACGATTTCTCTATTCTTACAACTAATTTATGTGATTTTCTTAGCATATATGATTTATAAACTATATTTTTCCTAATGGAAGGATGGAATAGGATATGCAAAATTAAGATATTTTAACATTTATTTTCCAGGCAAAGCATAATATAGTATTAAGATTAAGACATAACAAATATTATAAGAAAGATCTTAATATTAATCACAAACTATGTCTTAATTTGGTCTTGTATAAACACAGGTATAAAACTAATAAGATCAAAACTCAACCTTCACCATATTGTCAAGATTTGGCATTATAGGAAACTAGAAATTACAGTAAATTAAGAAAAGAATATCAAAGTACACGATATTAAATTCTGTAACGTAAGAGAAAAAGATAAAACATAAAGCTTATTTTAGTCTTATCAACACACTCTTCGATAAAATATATGTCTAAAATTGCTATTAATCCACTAACTTGATATTTTTAAGAAATTATGATACAAACATTATAATCAAAGTACCGTATGATCAAAAAAAAACGGCGTCCAGTTGGCTGGGAAATGAACATCGATGACATTTCCCGTATAAATTTACATATAAAATGACAGCGATCTTCATTCCATAGCCATCGCTGACGCCGTCCATCGCTGACGCCGTTTTTTCTCGATCATACGGTATATTATATTAGTAACATTATAGGTAAAATGTTACCTCTATCTCCCATTGACGTGTATTGTTCTATAAGACTCGTCATGGTAGTACTTCAATGCATCAATACATATAATCAAAACTATTTTGCCTGTAAATAACTAGAAATTAAATAACTTGAAACAAATAAAATAATTCTAATAAGTTTAAAACCATTAAAAAAAAATCCCTAAATGATAATTTTTAATTCTAATGTAAATATATAAATAAATGTCATTATTATTACAATTTTATATATTCATAATAATTTCATTTCACAATCTTCATTATCCTTCTTACCTTAATTTTTGATATCAAGATAATTAACTAAAAATAATTCGAAAATAAACTGCAATTTGGCAACATCGACGATGTGCGCTTGCGTAGTTTCGATGATCAAATGCAGCAAATATAGGCTTCAAGGTCAGCCACCGGATCCACACCTTTACCATTATTATAATAATATTATTATTTGCAAAGAGCGGAAAGAGCCACATTTTGCAACGAGGAGCCACCGAGTATTTTTATGCCGAAAAGAGCCACATGTGACCCAATTGGGCCACTTCGGCAACACTGGGGATACATATATAAGGTGGTGACAATTTCGATGCTCAACCAAAGAGTAGATAAGTAGTCTAACAATAGTAGATAAGTAGTCTAATCTACTCTTTGGCTCAACATTGGTATGTTTGACAAACACCTATGAAGAAAACCGCGGTATCTTGATTAGTTTCGGATTTATGCCAAAAAAAAATGAAAACATCTTAACTTTATTTATTTAATCAAATAACAAAAACTAACCACAACAGTGTTTTCTCCATGATGATATGACACATTACAAAAGACTGTACCATAGACTGAACAATAACTCTTTGAAACATGTAGACAATTTAGTCTGTACGACGCAATCGTAAATCGTACGATAAGTCGATGCGTGTGGACCGCGCTTTATTTGTACTTGCCGCCAATCTTGGCGCCAATAGAGATTTCCATATTTCTGGGTGCCAACCGTCGACCGGCAACCACTAGCAACACTGTTAAGCATAGCCATCAAAAATTAAAAAAAAAGTAAAAAGTGAGGTTAAAAAAGGAATTTATTCCGTAAATAGGTTTAATTTAAAAAGCAATTGCATGTAATTTATAGTTTTAAAAGATATATTTTAAGAATTAACAATATAACCATTCAAATATGTCGCAAAAGATTAATTGGGCGAACTATTTAGCACAGACGGAAACAAAGGTAATTTTAAGTTTTTAACTAACTTTGTAACTGACAAAAATGTAAAAAACATTTTTTAGTTATCAAATGTTTCTGTAAATGATATTGGGCAACCAGATGAAGATGCTCCTGAAAAGTTCAGTCCTGCTGAAGCTAGTCTTTTAGCTAAAATAATTCGTAAAGGTTTAGTAGATACTAAATCTGATATTGAAGTTCAGCGTAAAGATCCCAAATCGCCGTTATATTCTGTGAAAACATTTGAAGCTTTAAATTTGTAAGTTCCTGAATTTTTGCCATTATAAAATACTGAAAAAATTTGCCATTATAAAATGGAAAAAAAAACGGCGTCATGGATGGTTTGGAAATGAAGGTTGCTATCGTATTGTATGTAAAATTAGATGGGAAATGTCATCGATTGTCATTTCCAAGCCAACTGCACGCGGTTTTTTTTCGATCATACAAAATATTTAATAGTAAATTGTTTCTTATTGAATAAGTTCATTGATTCTAGAAATCCAAATTTACTAAAGGGGGTGTATGAAGTAGGATATAATGCACCATCGAAAATTCAAGAAACAGCTTTGCCAACACTATTAGCTGATCCTCCGCAAAATCTGATAGCTCAAGCTCAGTCAGGAACAGGAAAGACTGCTGCATTCGTGTTGGCAATGCTAAGTAGGGTAGACCCTACACAAAAATATCCGCAAGTTTTGTGCCTTTCCCCTACATATGAGTTGGCAATTCAAACTGGAGAAGCTGCTGCCCACATGGCTAAGTTTTGCCCTGAAATTGAAATGAGATTTGCTGTACGAGGAGAAGAAAGTAAGTTTCCACATAAAATAATGGTTATCTGTCAGTTAATTTATAATATAAATTATGAATTGTCTTTGACTTACTTATTAAAATATAGTATGATAAAAAGGCGTCAAAGGTCAAAATACCATATTATAGAAAAACAAAACAACACCAAAGATTGCTGGAGAATGACAATAATCAATGATAATTTGGGTGATGCTAATTCCTTTTCAGCATTTACTAAAAATTGACATAAAACTTTATTATTATTATTATTACAAAGATCAACAGTAGGCGGGTAAAACCCAATGAGACCATTGAATCAACATAATCACATTTATCTATCACAGTTGTAAAAATAAATAAATAACTATTGCACTGCATACATTCAATTAAAAAACAAATCACAAATCAAAATTAACATCACAGTTTACGATCATAAGTAGTGAATAAAAAGGTTGTTCCAGCTCTTCATTTCCACATCAAGTCTGTTCTTAAATGTATTGACACTTGTAGCATTCACTGTATCATGCTGGAGCCTGTTCCAGTTATACACTACTCTATTTGTAATAAAGTTCCGCCTTAAGAGCTTATTACAGCGTTCTTTATCCAATTTTTTGTTATGTCCCCTAAAGTTGTGCGTTTAACTGATATGGAAGATGTTCATGACGCATCCATAGTAGCCACTTGTAATCTTGAATGTCTCGATGAGATCGTCACGAATTCTCCGTTCACGAAGAGTTGTTAGACCAAGCCTTTGCATGTCAAAAATTAGTACTAATAATTAAAGGGAGATTAAAAAAACTTGTGTGTGCACTATGTGCACATATTTGAAGTGGAGCTTCTTACTAACAGCTATTAAATTGGAGGATTCGAAGGACATGTTTGAAAAAGTGACATATATAATGCTGTTTAATATAAATATTTTCAATTTATTTCTGTAATCTGTAGCGGGTGTCCCACTAAGAACAGCTCTCGGCTGTATCTCGGAAAGTATTAGGCGTAGGGCTTACGGAAAAAAATATTTATAACTAAAGGGGCTATGAGAAATTGCTGAAAATTATTTTCTTGTTTGTAAAATGGCCGCTAGGGGGCGCAACTGCTATGAAAAATAAGAAAATAGAATTTTTATAGAATTTTGGCCAGATAATGGGTACTATAAATAATAGCTTCATAATCTTGAGTAAATTTTGGATTTTTTTGTTAGAACCATTTTCCCCATCTGCTAAAATAAAGTGGTGGGGGAAGGTTAGATCTATCTTTATTTAAATGTTAATAACTCCGGACTATATATATACTCTCTCTTGAACGTAGACGCTAGGGGGCGCTTTCTTGCAATTTAACAAAAATAGCGCTTTTTTTCAAAAAAGTTAAATACGATAGTATATGTAATTTTAGCTGCTAGTAAAGATTAGTAAAAGCTTAAAAAGTCAGCGGAAACCGCATCTTGATATCTTCTTTCAAACCGAAGATATTAGCAAAATTATAATAAATACCAAAAAATATGCCCTTAATTACCTTATTTTTCCAACACAGTATCAGTAGATTATGCCCATTCTAACAAAAAAATAAGATAGAAACAGTTAGTTCATTTTAAAATCGACGAAATACCATAATACCAGATGCATTAATATTTAATAATTAAGATATTAATAACAGTGAACAAGAAACAATGATTCAGTGAAGTCATGGTGGGCTTTGGAAAAAAGTTGCTTTTGACGTAATAGTATAAACGTCAAATTGTTATTAGATCAACATTTTGATAGTCTTCGCAGCGTTTTTTATCTTTTAATAGCCTTTTCAAAATGTCTTTATTATTTGAAGTAGTTGAAGTTGTTGGGGCATATTAAAAAAGCAATCAAAAGATAAAAGACTATCAAAATGTTGATCTAATAACGATTTGACGTTTATACTATTACGTCAAAAGCAACTTTTTTCCAAAGCCTACCATGGCTTCACTGAATCATCGTTTTTTGTTCACTGTTATTAATATTTTAATTATTAGATATTAATACATCTGGTATTATGGTATTCTGGTATTTCGTCGATTTCAAAATAAACTAACTGTTTATATATTATTTTTTTGATAGAATGGACATAATCAAGAGGGCTACTGATACCGTGTTGTAGAAATAAGGTAATTAAGGGCTTATTTTTTGGTATTTATTATAATTTTGCTAATATTTTCGGTTTGAAAGAAGATATCAAGATGCGGTTTTCGCTGAATTTTTAAGCTTTTACTACTCTTTATTATCAGCTAAAATTGCAGATACTATCGTATTTAATTTTTTTGAAAAAACCCGCTATGTTTGTTAAATTTTAAGAAAGCGCCCTCTAGCGTCTACGTTCAAAACCTTATTATTATTATTTTTATGGTATAATATAGAGTAAGAAACGCTCTTTTAAATGAGCCCTAGTTTGTTGGATTCAGATCATCCAGTCCGGAGTTATTAATATTTAAACAAAGATAGATCTAACCTTCCCCCACCACTTTATTTTAGCAGATAGGGGAAAATGGTTCTAACAAAAAAGATCCAAAATTTACTGAAGATTATGAAGCTATTATTTGTAGTACATCGTATCTAGGCAAAATTTTCTAAAAATTCTATTTTGCTATTTTCCATAGCAGTTACGCCCTCTAGCGGCCGTCCTACAAACTTGAAAATAATTTTTAGCAATTTCTCATGGTATCATTAGTTATAAATATTTTTTTCCGCAAGCTCTACGACTAAAGTTTGATTTTCATGCATCCGTTATCCGACGATACGATGGTACGATATTAATTTTATTGGTTGATTTTAAAGACTTCGATTGGTTAACCGTTTCTAACAAATCAAAGTCTTTTAATTCAACCAATAAAATTAATATCGTATCAACGTATTGTCGGACAACGGATGTATGAAAATCAAGCTTAACACTTTCCGACATACAGCCGAGAACTATTCTTAGTGGGACACCCTGTACATTTTCTGTTTCCTCAATAGACTGCAAATTTTTGTGGAATACCACCCAAAATACACACCTTTATGCATATGCTTAATAATGTTAATGTTTAAATTTCTTTAAGAAGAGAACAAATTCTGATCCTAACCAACAATTCGTATTTATAATGGTTTACAGTAACTTTGTTAAATTATACAAATATTCTCATTGAATATATTATTAAAATGACAATGTTCTCCAATGAAAATGTGGTTGCTTAACTCTAATAATTCTAATTCTGACCTACTAAATGAGCTAGATGCTTTACCTAAACTGTTTTCAGCAGTTACAAACCTATCTAACAAAAATCTATTCATGAAAATTTACTTCCATTTTTTCTTCCTTTTACTAACCAGAGGATATTGGTACGTGGTGTGTCATGGCATTGAATTTTTACTCTCATCGCGCGTAAAGAAGCTTTACTTCAAAAAGATAGAACGTTTCCAGACACAAAAATCTATTTCTAAAAAATATTTGTTCCTCGAATTTTATACTACATCATTCATTTTTACTCAAGATAAAAGATAAATTACAACCTTCTCAAAGTCAACTGGCAGTAAGCGCCATTAAAAAATAAAGAAGAGTATTACAGGCCAAGTAATCGACATCTAGGGCTTGACCTCGCCAAAATTATCATTGATTGGCAGACCTCGTCCATTGACGCGTTTTTTTCAATTGTTTGGTATATCTATTGCATGTGTTTTAAAATTGCATGTTGTTTTTTTTCATTGATATGTATTTTTTCTCATTGATGTTATTTTTTGTTTAATTTAATTATTTTGTATTGAATTTTTTTTGTGTGTAACCCACTCTGTAATTGGCGTAAGCTGTAGAGTGTTGTAGAATAAATAAATAAATAAATAAATAAATAAAATAGATTTTGATATTGTTAAATAAATCTACATAGAGTTTAACTATCTTTGGTTTTTCATTTTAATTCACAGAAAAATTGACTTTTCTGTCATTTTTTGGATGTCATCTGTTGAAATCTTCTCTGACTTATGGGCCAGACTTGGGCATGCAGATTTTTTAATACAAATTACTTTTTGAAGAAATATATTATTTACGTCCTTTTAATACAGGGTTGGAAAAAATCATGATTTAAAAAAAACAGATTTTTTTATTTAAATCAGATTTTTTTGATTTTAATTCAAAACAATATTTAAATCGGATTTCCAAATGACTAGGACTTATTTCCAATTAAATTCTTATCCTAAAATGGCTAAATCTTTTTATAACACTGCCCGATATCGATAACATTAGCAATTCTACAGCGCGTGTCATTTTTCCACATCGGGCACCAATATATTCCGCAAAAAAAGTCGCTCGCTTCAGATGAAAAGGATTTTTTTTTCAAACGTCTCAAAAGTATTAATGTTTGTCATTTTGCCTAGGCATAAAAGTAAAGCACTGTTACGTCTAAGCACAAAAATATATTATTAAACTGATATAAGTGTCAAATTCCACGAGTGTAAAAAATTGTTGCTCGATTACTGTTTATATTATTTGCAATGTTGCAAATTGATTAAAAAATTATTTGTAATGTTTAAAAAAATAGTATGTTCTATTCGGAGTAAAAATATATTTTTTGAGCCTCCCTGCAACGTCGGAATAGCTTTACGATGGTCCTTCAAAGGTACAGCATCGTCAAAAAAAGTATAATTTTTACTCCTCCTAATAAAACAATACACTATTGTTGAGATATAGTCTTAAGTCGAGAATGAAATTAGTATATATTATCTAATGTCAAAGTGTAAAGTACTTACTGCAGATCAAATGTCGGTAGGAATTTGGAAACATACAACCGTTTCAAAAAAAAAATATAAAACAACATATTTTCTGACAACAATTTTATTTTAGATTCTCGAGAATGAAGATATAGTAGTCTTTATATCAGAAGAACCTAGTTCTGGCAGCAGACTTTGCGAATGATCGAACAGCGAATTTTTGTCATTTATACATAAATATTAATATAAATACCTGCGTTTAACGATCTAATGTATTCACACGAAATTACTTCAAAAATCGGTCCAACATTTGAATTGAATAGATATTTTTATATAGTTTTATAATATTTACACTTATTTTTCGATTTATTATTTTATATATCTGTTATAGAAATATTTTTATAGTTTTCTAGGACACATTTTTATAACTTTTACAGTTATTTTTTTATTTATTATAAAGTTTCAATAAAATATTTTTTTTTATTTAAATCACATGATTTAAATTAAAAAAATCACTTGATTTAAATCACGATTTAAATCATAAATCATGCCAACCCTGCTTTAATATAATTATTTTAGCTTATTATAATGTAATTATTTTAACTCACTGATATATGTCTTATACAGGGTGACCCAAAATGGTCTATATCAACTTTCTAGTTTGAGAAATTTAACAGACAGTATCCAAGAATTGACAGACACAACTGTCACTATTCCTGTTGGACATACTATAGACCTATTACTGTTAAAATAATCAGAATTAGCTAACTCCAATTTTTTTTCAAGATAATTAACTATTTTTTTACTGTTTACAGTACTTAGGGGAACACAGATCACAGAACACATTATTATTGGTACGCCTGGAAAAGTACTTGATTGGGCATTAAAATATATAGTGTTTGATTTAAAAAAAATAAGAGTATTTGTTTTGGATGAGGCGGATGTAATGATTGACCAACAAGGACATCAAGATCAATGTATCAGAATACATAAGTAAGTTCATTTAATTTTTAGCAAACCTAATACACAGTTTTTATTTACATTTCTAACGAGATTTCTAATAAAAAATTTCTGCTATACACAAACCACAGAAATAATTTAGAATGCCAGCTTATTAGAGTTTATTATACACATCGGGACAGGTCAACTCTGTGTATAGGATTTTAACGCGTAAGACAGTGATGTAGGCAGCTTAATGGCAAATCAAATGTATTAAAAAGAGAAAAAAGTTGGGTGGGTATAGGTGGGAACATTTCTTCTGAGCGGTATTGCCAGATTTTGCATCAAAATTTCAAAGCGCATAAGTAGACGTTTCAAAAAAAATGTGGCATCTAGGGTTGGATCTGGATTTTCAACAATTAGTTACTCATTTTACTACAACTGTAATAGATTACATTTAGCTTAAATATATTATCTTCATTTCAGTAGTATACATGAACATTTTTAACATAGTTTATTTTATTCTAATTTCTTTAAGACTACGATAATATACTGGTCGGCAAGAGAAAATCTTGGGTCGTTTATTTTAGTCATCATTTACCTACATGTCTAGAAGTGAATCGCTATGGCAATCTTGTAAGTCGGGGAGAGAAAATTATTACCTATCCACTTAATCCTCAACTTCATACGCTTGGGAAAATTCTTGCTCTTTTCTCTTGTTCATTTATACAATCACAGAGTCTATAGACTCTGTGCACGACAATCGGCACCCAAAGCGTGTGTACATTATCGGTTATATCATTAAATAAACTAACCAAAAAATATGCTGTATTACGTAGTAAATAGTGCAAATTCTATTGTCGACCATTCTAATCAGTATTAAATAATAATGGAGTGAGACAGTGTGAAGTGAGACATTAAATGATTGATCTTTTTGTTAAATTACGTGGTATAACTTAACACAATGATGAATCGTTTAATGTTTCATATGCACCTCCATAATTATTTAATACATAATACTATACTGATTACAGCGTTCGACAACAGAATTTGCGCTTTTAGTACGTTTTGTAATTAATAGATTATCTGTCTTATTATGCAACTAGGGATGTACGTGTCTACGTAATAGAGCATCAACATCTCTCCCAGTATATCGTATTGTACTGAACACGTTGACACACGAGAATCAGCAACCAAAGCCGTGTGTACGCTTCATTAAATAAACTAACCAAAAAATATGCTCTATTACGCAGTTACGTACATCCTCAGTTACATAATAGGACCGATAATCAATTAATTACATAATGTTGTAAATATCACAAATTCTATTGTCGACCGATCCGGATTAAGTGGATAGGTAATAAACTTCTCATTTTTCTCCCGTAATTTATAGTCTTTTCTCTTTCAGTATATCGTATTGTACTGAACAAACGTTGACTTTATTCTTCATACACACGACAATCGGCATACAAAGCCGTACGTTGTACGTTTTATTAAATAAATTAACCTTTTTGTTTATTTATTGGTTCGTTTATGCTTTATTTAATGATTGATATTATTTTGTCAAGTTATACCACCAAGTGCTATAAACTAGTACAAAATTAAAAAACTTAATTTTAAGTAAAGTTCTTTGAAATATATCTGTATTACTATTATGAATGAAAACTCTTATCCATTTTTAATTTGGAATTGCTATTTACGTTTCCCATTCCATGTTTTCCCAATACGTCTGGCCATATTTCTTGCTGATTGCCGACGCGGGCATTAATGTCACCTAGCAAGATGATTCGCTCCTGCTTTGGAATTCGTTGGAGAGCATTTTGTAGATCTTGGTAAAATTTATCCTTATCCTCCACCTTAGCGTCTAGGGTGGGAGCGTAGGCACTAACGATATTAACGTAAGTTTTATCTGATATGGGGCACCTTAGGGTCATGAGACGTTCGGAGACTCCAATAGGCACTTCTGTTAAACTGGTGGCGATTTCGTTTTTGACTGCAATACCTACGCCATGAATTCTGCTGTGTGTGGCAGGGTGACCCTTCCAAAAGAAGGTGTAAAGCTCCTCAGTCAGACTACCTTCATCTGCAAAGCGGGTTTCGCTAAGAGCGGCAACATCTATACTACAACACCCCCCTATGCACCAACCTTTATACTAAAATATAAACTTCTATTTATGTTCATAATATTTTATTGCATCTTTATGAAGTGTAATAAAAATGGTGGAAAAGATTTAAGAGGAGTGAAATCATCATTGGAGAACCTTTAAAACGTGGAAAATCGTCTAAAAGGGGTTTTCTTACTATAGCCAGCTGCGCGTGCCAAACAAAGACCATCGGTAAAAATCACCCAAAAAGAATGAGTCCTCTTCAAAACTTAATAGTATATCTCGACCACTCTTGTCTGCTCTTAATCCAGGTACAAATGCCACCAAATAATCTTTAATTTTAAGGTGGATTCTATTTATCTCGATTTCCGATGTTGTCACTCCCATCTCAGTCATACGTCGTGCTGTTACCTTTACAAGAAATGATAACTTAAACACGGGTGATTGTTCATTGCACATATGCACATATACATATCTTTAATATAATCTACAAACTCAGTCACAACACTGCCATAGACAATTTGTTTCTGAGTTGATGGTTAAAGTATGCTTGAGAAGCTGAATAAATAAGGCAAAGACAATAAAGTACTCCTACCCCCAAGGGATAGAAGGTAATGTAAATCACACGTCGAGTACAGGCTACGGTCCGGTACACGTGTGAGAATATTAAATTCGCTCGTATTAAATTCGAAATTTTCTGCTGTTTTTAATGCAAATTATTAATTTAAAGAAACATGTGCGATCAAAGTGATGGTCTCGGTGATAGATCTCGCAAAAAAATAACAAATGAACGGTGAAGTGGTGTGAAAACAAGAAGTTTTTCAGCAACGGAATATTCGTGGCAATATGCAAATTCAGAAGGAACGGCGAAACCGAACGAAAAAATATCCGAGGTAAATGGAGGTAAGGCACAAAAACATTTTACTGATAAAGGCGTAGGCTCGGACGTAGGCCTGATAAGAACATCATCGCAAATACTTAATAGTCCAGGCCCATCAGAAATAAATAGCAATATTTCATACGAAAATGTTTTTACTCCAAAAAATGTAGTAAATCGATCACCAAATATTTTAAAAGATAGTACTACATTGATTATGACACAACAAAATAAAAGAAACATATCAAATCCAAGCTCCCAAGAAGGTAATGATATGAAAAGGAAATGTAACGAGCCTATTGTAAATATAGAAAAGGAGTCAGATGATTTGCCCATACTTAGTGAACAGTTTATCATAAATATATATAATGAATTAGATAAAATAAGAGCCGCAACCAAGAATGAAGAGCACGAACAAGTTATCTTAACAGAAGGGAAGCAGAACTGTATCATCGATTCCAGCAACAACTTTCAAAAATTACTTACTTTGCTTGTTTATAAACTAGGACAAGTAGAGAAGGATAATGCAGTTTTAAAATTAAAGGTCGAAAAGACATCTGTGCCAGATAAACAAATGAAGACATTTGCACAAGTATTGCAACCAAGTCAATCGACTACATCGATCGAGCAAATAAACAAGCCCAGGAAATGGACCACCCCAGAAGCTAATAAGAAATATGAAACAATAATCTCAATTCAAGATAAAACTAATTCAAAAGATGTAATTGGACTATTAAAAGAAACTGTTCAACCTAGTGATGTAGATGGCGGTTTTAAAAATATTAAAGCACTGAGAAACGGATCAGTATTGATAGAAAGTTACAGCAAAAATCAGCAAAATAAATTAGAACGAATATTGAAATCTAAAACCGACATAAATGTGAAAGGAAATCAGAATACAAATCCAATGTTTTTGATAGGTGGGATTGAAAAGGGCTACAACAAGGAAGATTTCTTAAATGAACTTATAAGATTAAACTCCGATATCGAAATAGAATTGGGACAAAATGTACGCGATAAAAGAACTGTAAATCAAAACAAAGAAAACTGGATACTTCAGGCAACCCCTGAAATTGCAAAGTGGTTTTTAAAAAGAGAAAGGGTGATATTTGATTTAGTAAATGTGTATGTAGAAGAACATTACAATTTGGCTGTATGTTTTAAATGTAGTAGATTTGGACATATCTCGAAATTCTGTCATGACAAAGAGTGTTGCCAAAAGTGTGGCAAGGAACATAACGCCAAAGATTGCCAAGAAACTGATTTATCATGCCCAAATTGCGAAAGAATAAAATATGAAAACAAGAACCATTCTTCCCGGAGTTTTGAGTGCCCCGTCTACCAGAGGAAGTTGGAAAACTACAAAAGCACTATTAATTATAGAGATGATTTTTTATAAAAAATACTACAACATATGGACGACGTTAGAACAGCTTTTACCTACTAAAATCAAATATTTCAACTTGAATGGTAAATTTTGCCGGAAACAATATATACACGGTGGTGTCAGCATATTTGCAAAAGAACATTTAAAAACTAAAGAAATACAAGTGGAGTGTCAAGAAAAAGTATGTGAGTGTGCCGTGGTGAAATGTTCCCACCTTAACTTAGCGATACATTACCAGAAGGTCAGGCATTTATACATATTTATTCCTATATAAGTAGTTATTTTTAAATATTAAAATGAACAGTTACGTGAGACATTTTGAGACAGATAGTGTTGCAACTAGTATAGTAAAAAGCACTGATGAATGGAATAAAACTGTACGCAAAAATGTAAATTCCGATTTCAAGTTAATTCACCAAAACATACGTAGTGTCGAAAAGAATTTAGATGAGTTTAATGTATTTTTACATAGTTTAAGTTGTGAATTTGATTGTATTGTATTAACTGAAACTCGCCAATTGAGAAATACTAATTTGTATAATATGGGTGAATACGTTATAGTTTATAATGAAGGTAATATTAACCAGAATGATGGAACTGTTTTATATTTGAAAAAATCCTTGAATTTTGAACACAAAATAGTACATTTTGGACCTATCAGGGTAATAGAAGCATTAATATTACGTGATTCTAAAAGAATATTGTTAACGTGCATCTACAGATTACCATCTACATGCACAAGAACCTTTATTGATGATTTGGATAGTTATTTGAAAGCTTGTTCGAGAGACTATAGTTTACATATAATTGTGGGGGATGTAAACATTAATATATTAAAAAACGACATTGATACAGACTCGTATTTAAATGTATTGCACGAACACAGTTTTACTTCAGCAATTAATGTACAAACTAGGAAAAGTTACACCGGCAGTTTCAGCTGTCTAGACCATATATTTTTTAGAATAGCGAGTAAAGATAGAGATCATGTTGACTGTATACCAGTAGTTTTTGAAACATCTCTCACAGATCATTACACAACTATGGCGCAATATATTTTTCGAGGAATAGAAAGAGAACAACCTAGAAATAATAGAAAGATATATGTTAATAAACAAAATATTATTCATGATATTACAACTCAAAATTGGGAAAGTATATATAATGAACCGAATCCAGATATGGCGGCTAGTATATTGGTAAGTAATATTAAAAACATAATAGAAAATAATACTAATACTGTTTTTACAAAACAAAAATCGATTAAGAAAACCCCGTGGATCACTTTGGGTTTAATAAAGTCTATAAAGACGAAAAATTTTTTGTTTCAAAAAATGAAGACAAATCCCTCTATCGAAAACATAGAAAACTTTAAGGCACATAGAAATTTATTAAATGCATTAGTCAAAACTGCCAAAAAAGTATACTATAACAACTACATTAGTAATAATTCCAAAAATAGGAGAGTCTTTGGAGTTACGTCAAAAACATAACTGGGAAAACGAAAAAATCCAAAATAGAAAAGGTAGAAAATAGTATTAAAGAGGTAGTAAGCAATAAAAAACAAATAGCTGATGCTTTTGCTGATCATTTTGAATCTGTGGGCGAAAATCTTGCCAAAAAAATAAAAAAGTGTAATAATGACACCTATACAACAAATCAAAAATCATTAAGCAGCTCCATATTTTTTACCCCTACTGATGAATCGGAAATAGATAGGATAATATCGAATATGAAAAGTAAAAAATCTCCGGGATATGATAAAGTTACCATTGATATACTACAATTAATTTCGCCATATATAATAGTCCCTCTAAAACACATTTTGAATAGTTGTATAGAAAAAGGAGTATTTCCCAAAATTTTTAAGGTGGCTGTTATAAACCCAATATACAAAAGCAATAGTCATACAGATGTATCCAATTACAGACCCATATCTTTACTGTCGATATTTTCAAAAATTTTTGAGAAGGTTCTAAAAGTGAGAATCAACAGTTTCTTTGAAAATAACAATATCATATCTCCAAATCAATATGGATTTCAGGAGGGGAATCAACCCAAGATGCAATTTTACACTTAACTGAAGAAATATATAAATCATTGGATTCTAGCACACCAGCCCTTGTAGTATTTTTGGACCTCAAGAAGGCTTTTGATACGGTGGACCATAAAGAGCTACTGAAAACTTTGGAATGTGTTGGTTTTCGAGGGAAACCTTTAAGTCTTATGGAGAGTTTTTTAGCCGACAGAACACAAATAGTGAAAATAGAAAATGAATTTAGTAAACCTAGGATAGTTAAATATGGAGTCCCACAGGGTACTGTTTTAGGGCCTATTTTATTCAATATTTATATAAACAACTTATTTCATTTATCTTCTCATGGGAACATAATTGGGTTTGCCGACGATACTGCCATATTTTATAGCGACAAAAATTGGGATAATCTCAGAACAAAAGTAGAAAATGACCTACCACGCATTATTCATTTTCTAAGCAAAAAACGAATGACAGTAAATTTTGACAAAACCTGCTTTATACCATTCGGCATTTATAAAGACAGTCTTCCACTTTTTGAAAATTTAGAGGTAAAAACACATGTCAATGTGTGAATTACACGATAAGAAGAGCAGTGAAAGTTAAGTATCTGGGTATTTTTTTATCGACAGTCACTTACGTTGGGATCATCAAATTACTTATATATGCCAAAAAATAAGAAATTTATTAGTCATTTTAAACACCTAAGAAATATTCTAAACATGAAAGATCTCCAGATATTGTACCATGCCTTGGTTGAATCGCATTTGACATATGGAATAGTGGCTTGGGGTGGGAGCCAGTAACACACACATACATAGACTACAGGTTCTACAAAAATGGATCTTAAAAATAATTCATGCTAGAGTGAGAACGTACCCAACAGAGACACTATTCAGGGAATCCAGTGTTCTGGACATTAAACAGCTCTTCTGTCGTGATTTACTTATCACACAGTACACTCATATAGCAAGATTATCTCAAAGGAATCATCCCTATGAGACGCAATAAAAAAAATGTCCAGTTGCCTAAACCAGTAAGAACACATACACATCATAGCTTCTATTACCTTGGACCAAAATTATATAATATGATACCATTGGAGCTTAGAACTACATCGTCTATATATGTTTTTAAAAAACAAATCCGTTTGTGGGTAATTATGAACGGCAGATCGTTTGCTGATACTGTTCTCAATTCAAGGATTTATACAGTGAGATGAAATACTAAGTAATTCTTTTCTTTTTGCTTTAGTTGGGTTAGGTTGTATCTAAGGGTCTGATTATTCCTTGTTAATATTGTTTATACTCTGTTTATGTTTTTAATTTAGATAATATTTATACGAACAAGTCTTTGACTTTATAACGTATACTATTTATTTATTTATATGTATTTATATGTATTTATGAATAAATTATTATTATTATTATTATTATTATATTCGATAGTTGCAATTCGTTCGAATAATTCGATAGTTAGTAAGAAAACATTTGTTGAAAACTATTCGAATAAAAATTATCGAATAGATCCGTCATCTGCCTTGAAATATTTTATTCTAGTAATTCGGCAGCAAAAACCATTCATTTATAAAATTCATTCATTTAATTTAATATTCTGTTGTTAATTTTAATATTCTGTTGTTACACTGCAATAATACTTGTTATTTTGGATGTAGGAAAATGATTATTAATGTTTTTAAGCAAAGACTGGTTTAATAAATAATAATTACAGTAATAATTTGTTATACCTATTAACAACAAAATTTAAAATCATTTAATATAAATATTTTTTTTAAGTAGTAGCAAAATATAAACAACAAATTAGATGTGAAAATTATTTATATTAGATCCTATTTAAAAATAATATAGTCTCTAAATTTTTTGTGTGTGGCAACGTTGGTTTATTAAATAATAATAATTACAGAACTAATTTGTTATATTAACAACAAATTTTAAAATCATGAAATATAAACATTTATTAATTTTCTAAGCATGCAGTGTAATGGAAGGAAAATATAAATAAAAAATTAGAAATCAAAATTATTTATATTAGGTGCTTTATATTACTATTTAAAAATTATATTTACTTTTATTGGCATTTACTTTAAAAAATAAATGAAATATTTCTTCGCAAAAAACTAGAGAATTAGCATAAACAAAATACAAACATCGTTAAGTTTTTTTTTTAAATTGGCATGTGTAAAACTTTCATTTTAATTTTCTCACCCCATAGTTTGAGTTCGATAACCATTTACTTAACCACATTGCTTAAATATGATTATTAAGTTCAACTAATTCATATTATTAAAACATCTCAAATGCAAATATGTATTTTTAAAATTAATTGTAAGTTCATCTCATCTCTCTTAAAAATTGCTACTTCTCAAAATTTCCCACTAAAAAATAGACCATATACCATATAAAATTAAATAATTGAAAGATCGGACTACGGAAAACCACACAAATTTTCGGAAAAATTTTGACTACCTGCACATGCACACAATCGTCAATAAATAAAATTAAAAAATAACTACTATTTTAGTATTTTAACTATTTTAATAAACGCAAAAATAGCACAGTATTTATAGAGCGAAGTTATAAAAATTTGGAAGAACTAATAATGCACTGACGCATACAAAAATCAAACGAATACTAAATTTCATTTATCAAAAGCATTCGATAGTCGTGGCCGTCGTGGCTTAACGATAACCATTTAGTCGCACGGCGAGGTTGTCACATATGCTTTAGTATACAAATGAATGAATGATTTTATTCGAATAAAACCATTCGATAGTTGAAATAATTCATTCATTAACCATTCGATAGTCTAATTCATTCGATAGTTCCCATCGCTACTTTACACCGCAGGAGAAAGGGACCTAAAAATATCTCTGCGAATTGTGGAGGAGTTTACGAGTGCGATTGGAATGGAACTTGGGCTCAATAAATGTGCTGTAATTCACCTAAAAAGGGGAAGAAATGAAAACTACGGAGAGGATGTGCAATTGGTAGATGGAAGTACAATTCAAAAACTGACCGATGGTGAGACATATACCTACCTTGGAATTGAATAGCGGCATTTCCAAGAGACACACAAGGTTAAAGACTCTCTCTGCGAACGGTATCGGAAGACTTTGTCAAATCTGGTTTTCCAGTTTATCTGGAATGAATAAAACCCTTGTAACCAACATACTGGCCACACCTATTATCACATACTCCTTTGGTGTAATAAAATGGACGGAGAATGAACTGCACCAACTCGATGTAAAAACTCGAAAGATGATGCACATGGAAAAAAGCTAGCACACAAAGTCATCTGTCCCGAGGCTTTATCTACCAAGGGAACAGGGAGGACGCGGTCTTCTCAGTTTAGAAAGCTTACACCAAAGAGTGATCCTAAGCACGGCGTGCACACTCCTTAAAACTCAAGATCCTCTACTAGTAATGGTACGAGACCACGAGAAAGAAGAAATCGGTGGATTCATTTTCAAAGAAGCAAAAAAAGCAGCGAATAAACTCAATCTAATATTCGACCTTCAGCGCCAACATTTAGAATCCATCACAGAACACAGCGCCACACAGGTAGTCAACCGAATTAGGTCCGCACAGAACAGGAGGTTCTTGCAAAATCACGTGGAGACACCCGTGCACGGAGCCTTCTATAACATAATGACACAGCAGCAGCTTTCTGAGAGACTATCGTTTGCTTTCCTGAGGTCGAGCGGCTTAAGATCTGAGACAGAGGGATTTATACTGGCATGCCAGGACGGTGTCTATGGCTCTTTGGTATATCGTAGCCGTATTATGGGCCAACAAATCGAAGATATAAGATGTAGAGCATGCCATCAAGCTCCGGAGACCCTGTGGCACATACTATCAGCCTGCCCTACTTATGCGGCTTCGGCTTATACCCAGCGCCATAACGCCGCATTGAGGGTGATATACTATCACCTTCGTCATATGCATGGATTTGATGAACCGCCAGTGCTACCACAAACACCGAAAGAAATTGAGTCCTTGGTGGAAAACGAAAGAACCAAAATTTACTGGAACTATCCATTCCAGGCCTTCGGACAAATACGGGCGAACAGACCAGACATAGTTCTCCAGGATATAGCGAAGAAAATAATTTATGTCATAGAATTCTCGGCGCCATCAGAGAAGAACATAATCAGTAAAGAAGAGGAAAAGAGGGAGAAGTACCAGGAACTCCTGGAGCAAATGCGCAGAATGTACGCTGATCATTCTGTAAGGTTGGTGGTACTAGTGATAGGAAGTTTAGGAGGAGTTAAAGACACCCTGCTCCAGCAATTGAAACTGATACCAGCGTGTTATAATGTAGCGGAACGACTTGCTGCAAGCATGCAGAAGGCTGTGATTTTGGGCTCTCTCAAAATACTCATGGCACACGATACGCGGATTCAGTGAACGGCTTACCAGACGGACGTCAGGAGTTGAACACTGAAAGAGGACACCGGCAAGTTTCCTTCAAGTGTCGGAGCTGAAGGAAGCAAACCGGATTTGTAAAAAAAAAATTATATTATTAATTAGGGTGCCCGGTGGCGTAGAGGTACAGGCTTACGTCTACCAATCTCAAGGTGTGGGTTCGATTCCCACACCCGGCATTTCATCAGCCGACTATTTTTATTAAAATAAAAATAGTTTGGGTCCCTAGGTCGACTCAGCCTTAAATGAGTACTTGGGATTCACAATCCTGAGGTAATAATAGGCGGTTGAAGCGTAGTGCTAGCCACATTACCTTCCTTGTATACCGAACGGCTCTAGTATAGCAAGCTGTACCTTGCTACTCCCAAGGCGTTAAACGCTATATACGAGAGCTATTATTATTATTATATTAAAGAAAATCTAGGAACTAGTGGGGTTGCAGTCGGAAGGGTTTGGACTAGAATTCATACACTTTGTTAATTGTCAAGCTTTCGGAATTTATTTATTCCATCATCAGGACATCAACGTGGTAAAAATACCTTCATAACAAATACGTTTAAATTACATTTAAATTATACGGAGGGTACCGCTTAAATTCCTGTCCGGATGTTAAAGGATGGCTATAGAATTTCAATGCATTTCCTACAAACCATTCGACTCGATTTTCTGTCCTCCTTCAATACTTGGACATAAATTCTCTCATTGCTCTTATGGGGAGGCCGCGGTATAGGTAATTTAAACATATTTGCTTCATAAAAACTACATTAAAAAATAGTCTTCAGATATATATCAAATATGGCTTTGCGCCTCCACGCCTTAGATTGAGACGTAATTGAAATTTGCTCGAAGATCTCGCAATTATTTCCAATGTTTTAATTAATAATCAGGCGGCTTAACCGCCCAAAGATAGCCCTGAGTGTGGTTGACTGGTCAGTGATGTTTTTACTGTGGAGTTTTCAATGTATACGTCGTACAAAATAAACCGTTGCGGGCTATCGATTAGGCTAATAAATGTGTGCAGTGCTACCACTACACAAATATGGCCCTTATGGGACGTTTTCAATGAGTTTTAAATCTCCCACTCGATATTGTGTTGGCAACGGCGAGGAAGCGGTTGTAGCGGTGCCACGTTTATTTGACATTTGCCAGAATTTTCTGAACGTTAGTTGAGAGTTGTGTCTCGTGTGTATTGTATCTTTTAAAACCTTTATCTTTCGAAAACTTGTTTTCAGAATATTTTGTGTAGTAGTTATTAGTTTTTTCTTTGTAAAAAGCCTCAGCAGTTAAATAGTCGGTGCCAAGAATTAGTGTCATCTCTGATACAATATTTTGAGAAAGAAAGGGACAATAACGGCCCGTTATATTATAATAAAGTATTTTAAAGTAGACCAGTGAAGTGAGTTTTTTTATTTTGAGAAACAAAACCTACTAATTTTCTATGGAAAATACTTATTAATTCTTGAAATATTTCAAAAAGTTGCCTATATATTTTATAATAATTTAACACTCTTTATAATAGATAATATTTTGAATTGCCCGAAACCCAGACTGTTATTAATTAAACAAAATGTTTAAAACCATGTTTTAAGACACCATTACTTAATGCTTAAATATTCGTTTAAAACAGAGTTTTAAATAGGTTTGGTGTGTAGGTGTTTATTTCAGTAAAAATGAGAAAAACTCTTTCAAAATAAAAAAAGAACTATAATACAAAAGGAATAAAAAACAGAGTAATCAGCTCAACTTAATGCTGTCTAAATAAACTATTAATTCTGTACTACTACTTGGAGGAGTATCATTAAGGTTTCTAAAATCGAATTAAGTTTTGTCCTTTGGCTTTTTCATTACTCAACATGATATGGTTTAAAACAGAGTATAAAAATGTTGTAAACATATTTTCGACTTTGTATTTACAACGTTCTTTAAAACCATAAAAATTTGTATTAAACAATAAAAAAACATGTTTTGTTTAAAAATATTTCTTTTCAGCGCTGCTTGAAACTATTTAAAACTGTTAACAATTTAAAGTTTATTTTAGAATTTTTAATAGAACTTAGATATTATAGTAAATTTTTCAAAAATATTTCTCTTCCGATTACAATCTGGCAACAATGCTGTCTTTTTTGAGCATATGTATATTAATTCCGAGTACTTTTTAAAAATATAGATTATATAGATATAGAGTTCTACAGGGCGTCACCAAAAAAGTTACATATCAAAGTTGTGTTTTTTGTAATGGAACATAATTTTAATTGATTTTCGGGTTCTGGGAGAAAAATATAGGTGAGTTTTATAAGAGAAGTATATGGACTAAAATGTGTAAGGTTTTTGACATATTTAACATCGTCTAGAAATAAAGAACAATTTTTAAATTACAATAAAAGCTACCTAAATTGAAATTTATCCGGTATAGCCTAATATGTAGTTAAATTAACTATTGTATTTTAAATCAAATTAAAACTTGATTCAAAAAGTTTTACAGGGTGAGACAAAATTAATATTGAACATTGGTCACCTTTAAAAGCATGTTACTCTTTTATTTTAAATGGAACACCCAGTATATTATTCCGATATTCAGTGGAGAATTCATGTCTTCAAAATACTACTAAGGTTGCCTAATCTTTAAACAAAGATTTTTCTAGATATTTTCATTTACATGATTTAATCTGAGTATATTTTATTATTTGATAAAACCTAGATGGCTGTGATATGTCCCACGTTACTTACGTTATATGACGGCTGTGATATGTTACTGTGACTGATGTTAACATAGCTGTCTAATAAGTCCAACTTTAACAACTAGTTATCATTTTGTGTCAGTTAAAACAAAAAATTTTCTTAGAAATTTACCGAAAATGCAAACTTATCCTGCATAGAGAGAATTAATAGAATACGTAAATGCTCCTGATTTTATCTAGTCAGGGTTTTTTTATGGGGATATGTTAAAGACAATGTTTACAAAACTCGACCAACTATTATCGACAACATGAGAGAAATTATTGTAGCTGCTTTTCGAGGTAGAACTCCACATATGCCTTTTAAAATTAAAAGATCCTTTTCAAAACCAATCATTTTATTCAGTTAACAGGAAAGGATGCATTTTGAGCATTTGATTTCATCTAGCTAATTTTTGTCACATAATTATAGATTTAATCTAGTTTTAATTCTGTAATAATTAAAATATGTTTTAAACGTGTATCTTTTTATAAATCGTTCAGTATTTTACTCTACAATCTCTAATTTTTGTAAAATTAACAAAATGTATGTCACAGTCACCCCCCCCCCGAGATTTTTTCGAATAATAAATATGTACTGACGCAAAATCATAAATTAAAATATCTAGGAAAATCTTTGTCTGAGGTGTAGGCAACCTTAAGAATATTTTGAAGGTATATAAATTCCCCAGTGAACACCGGAATAATATACTGGGTGTTTGTTCCATTTGAAATAAAGGAGTAACTTGCTTTTAAAAGTGACTAATGTTCCATATTAATTTTGTCTCACCCTGTATAACTTTTTGGGTCAAATTGCAATTTGGTTTAACATACAATGGTTACTGTAATTAAATGTCAGGCTATACAAGGTCAACTAAAATTTAGGTAGTGTGACACTCCCCCGTTTTAGAGAAAGGTCACGGACGCCGAGTTGCTTTGGTTCGGTTCCTCGGGCGCCATCCCAATGTTTAAAGTGTTTGAGAGAACACTAGTGCCAATACGGGTAGCTTTTATACAGTGGAGATACCAGGGAGTGATGAGATGAAAATAAAACACACAATTAATATAACGTAACACTAGGCTTTTATTTAACTAATTAATTATGTACAAAAATAATCCAGGAAGGTTCACGTCCTCGAATCGTAACAACAGTGAAATAAAATGTATATTTAAGTACCCGGTTTCTCGCACCGAACCACAGCGACCAAAACCGATCAAAACTCTCTTACAGAATGGCAATTAAATATTTAACTTATTTAATTCAACAATAGAAACACTAATGAAGTTCATTACAATAATGAGTTAAATACATAGACTGTCATTATTAAAAGAAAATAAAGTCCCTATTATTCTAGTATAATATTAACACAATATACAGGGTGTCCTAGAAATTTTATGAACTTCATTACAGTAGGTAGCTGTGTGGTAGCTGTTATATCGAAATTTAAAATTAATCTTCATTTTTACAAAATGTGAAATGTGTCACAATCCTTAGATTTTAGGTATATATTTCTTTAATAAAACTCACCTTTATTTTTTTGCTAGAATCCGAGAATCAATTAATATATAAGGTGTTCCATTAGAAAAAACACAACTTTGATGTGTAACTTTTTTTGGAGACACCCTGTATAATTCTGTATATTTTTATAAAATGCTTTCAGTTAATCTACATATGCTGTCAAAATTTCATTTCGATATAAACTACCGTTTTCCCTGGAGCTTCCGCGGCGGCGCACAGTGGGGTATTTGACAGAGATAGTTGATCGAAATTTTTTTATGTAGACCTTATATAAATTATTGCTAATTTCAATTAAAAAAATCACTGTTCCAGTGTTTCCACGGACAGTGCCACTAATACCAGTAGTAATATCGCAACTAATACTACTAATGCTACGACTGATCCGCGAGCAATGCCCATACCACTAAAGTCGCTACTAATGCCAAATTGTGTTATACTACTAATGGCACTAATGCGTTCGCTTTGTACACAACAATTCCATCGCGGTTTACACCTCGCATTAGTATATCACTGATTGGCAAATTAGAGGAAACCTAGAATGTTTTTCTCATTTTATCAGCAAAGTCGCAAAAAGTCGCAGTATTTTATTTTACTGTATGAAAGCCCAATGTTTACCAAGTAAGACGTATATAGACAATATGCTGAATTCTTCGAAATGTGCAACTAAATCTCTAGGTATAATAAAAATGTCACAAATTTAATCAAATTTTCTGAACGCCCAACTTTTAGTTGCAAAAAAAATCGTTAGTATAGAGAATATCAAAATTAATAATACGTTTTTGTAGAATACATACCTGCAGCTTGCTGAGCCATTTTCAATCAAAACAATAATATAAACGTAAAAAGAGCACAAGAACAAAAACAATTTATAATTTTAGACATAAAATTTAGCTATTTTCCTCTTATCTGTGAGAAGCTGGTGAGAAGTAACAACTTTGACGTTTCGTTGAAACAAATGAATGCAACTAAACACACCCATAGCAACGCCATTCATTGCAGACATGATTTAACTTATCATTTATCTTTTTTTGGGAAATCTTAAACACATTTGCTTTTTCGAATTTCGATCACCGTTTTCATGCTAATACCCCACCGTGCGGCGTATGAGAGGCGCCACCCTGTAGAATATATATGTTACGGTTAAAGTCCGATGTCCGGTTAATGTCGACATTAACAGGTTAATGTTTGGGTTTGGTAATATTTTTGGTTGTTTTGTTGTGTATTATTCTCGAGATTAACCGGGTAATGTCAACATTAACCGGACATCGGACCTTAACCGTAACATATATACTAACCGCTCATTTATGAAATTTACTTAAAATTAACTAATTATCTATATATTTTTTCTTGTATTTCTGCTTTTATCATGCTTTTATTTACTACTTGTCAAAGATTAGATGTCAAAGAATTTAGATACGTCAATTTCACTTACCTGCTTCAGTAGCGTATCGGATGTTTGTGTTAATAAATAATTATTATAACTTATCTATTTTTATTTGAATTATGTATTTTTAAAACAACAACTTATAGAGTCTGCTCTACATCATATTTTTACACGTTTTGAATAAAATTAGAACGGCACTGATAAACCAGAATTTAATCGGCTATTTTAGGAACCGTTCAATCTAAAATTTTTGATATGCCCCTTTCTTAATCTTTATTCAAAGGTATGAAAATAATTTTCGCTAAAAGGATTTGCCATAAAATTACCATTCAAAAAATAATTTACAATGGTTTTTAAACAATTTTGTAGTAAATATTTTGTACATCTAAAACTTCTGCAAATTATTCATTTTTAATTGAAAGTACCGTATGATCGAAAAATAAACGGCGTCGAGTTTGTTTGGATATCTACATCGATGATATTCCCCATGTAATTTTACATATAAAATGACAGCGATCTTCATTTCATAGCTATCGCTAAAAACTTTTTTTTTGTTTTATTGTATAAACCCATATTTTTCTAAATACAACTACCAAACCAAACCAAAACAAAGAACAAAGGATTTGACGAGAAGTAAAGTTTCCTTCTAGTATGGTATTACCTTGCATTGTATTATAATTATAACATAAAAATCTAAGTATTAATATAATTGTTTATTATTACAGACTCGAAAAACGGCCGCCTGGTTGAGTGAAAAAATGAGTAAAGATGGCCATGCTGTGGCATTATTGTCTGGAGATCTTACCGTTGAACAGAGAATAAATGTGTTAGACAGGTTTAGAGAAGGGAAGGAAAAAGTCCTCATAACTACAAACGTGTTATCAAGAGGTATGTTTTGTTTATTCTAGGTTTAAAAACGAGTTAGAGGTACATATTAGTTTACCTAAACCAGAACACTTGAAAATTACAAGTTTAATACACCCTCTACACTATGCGGAGAACAGTCTGAAGCAAGTCGAGGTCGTGATTCCTCCTCTAATTTTATCTCCTCTCGGCTTATTTCCGTTTTTTCAGCTTGTTTTCGCTTATCTCGGCTTATTTTCATTTTTTAAAAACGCTTCGAAACTATTCGTGAAAATGTGGAGAAGGTTAGTTGTTGTGGTTATAACTTTTTTATTTTTTTCAGATGAAAAAACGAGATTTGGTATGTTAGTATATGACATAAATTAGGTTGATTGGCGTATTCGTAAAAAATGTTTTTTTTTCTTCTAAATATGCTAATGAGCCACCACTCTTGTTCCATTTGAAAAAAGTTGAGATATGATTAAAAATACGATTTGGGCATCTTTCATCACAGGCCAGGACAAGGCACGAAAAACATTAGACTCTGAAAACTATTTTTCCAAGGCTTCTTAATTTTTAATCAAAATTAGTGTTTTTAACACAGCCACATAGATTGAAATTTAAAATACGATTATTTTAAGCAAAAATGTCAAAAGTTGACATAATATGGATATATCATTCTATTCAGAGTGTCATTTTTTATCGAATAAAGTAAAAAATAGTGGGGGCGTTATTTAAAAATTAAAAGTTGTGTTATTAATTAAAAGTCATTTCCGGTGAAAAAGGAAGTGACCAAAAAAATTGAATACGCCAATCAATCCTAATTTATCTGAAAAAATAAAAAAGTTATAGGAGTGAGCCACTTTCGAGACGCACTCGATATAATTACAATATTTTTATTATTTAATTTTATTATAATGAATTAGTATGTATAATTTTATATCTGTTATGTTTGTTTACGGCCTTAATTGATTAATATGTATAACAGTAGTATTGCTTGATGAGCAATACTGGTAACATCATTAATATGTCGAGCTGACTAGAAAATGATTGACCCGATGTCAACAAAAGTATGGTTCACAGATATTTTTTAAAAGCAATGTTTCCTTATTGTTTTTAAGAGAAAACTGTAAACGATACTTTTGTTAGCATCCGGCATGGTTTGATATAAATCCATTCAAAAATTAGAAATAATTAGACAATTTTTTAAATAGTTTGACACCGTGGATTATAAGCCGATAAAAGGCGAACCGCCAGAACGGTTAGTTACTATTACCCACTAGTTTTACGATTTTAAGTTTTTGATTTTTTTTACTATATTGTAATTAATAATTTTAGACAAGGATTAAAACTAATTATTCTTGTATAACCTTAGAGGAATAGCCAGTTTAATCTACAATCTCATTTTCATATCAATGTAATATAGCCACCACAAATTTTGACCTCGATTACTTCGCGATGTAGTACAAAAATTATAGACGTGTATTCCTAACCTAACGAAACATTTCGGGAGACAATTCCAATAACAATAAAAAAAAACAATCATGGCTTGCCTCTTCCCCGCGACACAAGAAAGGCACTGAGTTTACTTCTGAAAGTATTTCGAGAAATAAATTTTATCTAATAACAAAATAAACATAAATACGGGAATCGCAAAACATTTTCCGATGCACGTCATCAATCATATCGAAATTGACACTATTTCGATATGATTGATATAGTGTCAATTTATCAATCATAAATGACTAATCATTTGACTGAATCATTTGCCTAAATGACATTTGTTTTAATCAATTTGACTGAAACATTTGCCTAAATGACATTTTGGCAAAAATGTTTAAATTTGTTGTATAATTTAAGATACCGAGCAACTCTTCATTTTACTTTATAGAGCAAATGATCGTAACAGATATTTTATTCAGATTAAAGCTGCAAAAATTAGTTTAAAGCGATTTTTATCATCGCCATGTTGGTCACATTGCACCGAGATCAGCAACGTTGTCGTTTACTATTTGACAATTATCATAATGCCAATCATTATTTTGTATAATATCATCTATGGAAGTAATTCTCGTTTTTTGCCGATTTTCATAAGTATTTTTTTAAAAATTGTACTTTTAAGCACAAACAGTTCTTTTAAGAACTAAATTTTCGAATTTTTGTATTGCATTTTTGGAAATTGTGTGTTGAAAATATGCCGAAGCATTTAAAGAGTCGAAGCAAAGAGCTTGTAACTTTCCTGACAAACTATATTGAACGAGAACGTGACAGGAAGGGCCCTTTATTACCCTTGACTGGCAGCTTTGCTGGCAGTCAGAAAATTAAGTTTGATTGGTAAGCTTTCTACTTATTTTCGATTTGTAGCGAGTAAATGTTGCCTTAAATTTAAATATTTCTACGGTGTGTGTTAGTGACTACTGTTAATGAATACATTAATTACTAAAATATTAATTATTAAATTAAAAATAAAACGTAAAAATGATATAATAAATATACTTCAACACAATTTAAATTAAGATTCGTCTCACAAATCTGGCAGCACTGTCGCCATCGCTTGTCACTCAAAGTTGATCACGTGTATCGGAAATTGTTTTGTAATTACTTTATATAATTTATGCAATCATTTATTTTTTTAGGTATTGATGTTGAGCAGGTTACTATAGTGGTTAATTTTGATTTACCTGTTAATGTGAATGGCGAAGCTGATTGTGAAACATATTTACATAGGATTGGACGTACAGGGCGGTTTGGAAAGAAAGGGATTGCTATTAATTTGGTGGACTCTGACAACTCCATGAAGATATGTAAAACTATTGAAAGACATTTTGGCAAAAAGATACAATATTTAAATGCGGAAGATTGTGACGAAATTGAAAAAATTGGCCAGTAATTTTATGCTTGCTTAAATAATTAACTTAAAATTTAGTGGTAAAAACTGTTTTTGTTTTGTTAAGAATACGTATCTTGTTTAACTAGTTTATATCAATTACATTAAAATTTTGCATTAACTTATTAATTGATATGTGATATAGTCAATTCAGATTTTAGAACTGACGCAATTTTCATATATTTACTATCTGAAGTATCTCATAAAAGTTTCTGTGAAAACTTATCGTAATAAAACTTTTTATACATACTGTGTAGTTTTATATGTTGTACCCCATGTAAAGTAATAGTTCTATAAGGCTATATAGCATAGAGAAATATAACATCTATGGGCTATAGTCTGTTTCTAAATGGTGCGGAGTAATACGACGGGAAATTCCGTTCAGTACGAGTCAATTTAAGTTTAGACCTCCATAGGCTTAGGGAGAAAATTAGGTATTATCACAGACTCGTTATTTAGTCTGTTATTAATATCACGGAATAACTGATAGAGACTTCAAACTCAGCGCAGGTTTACTCGTCAAAAGACGTATAGTTTCGTGCTTTTTCTTTCATGCTTCTGTTGATAAAAAAAGTTAAACTGCTCCGAGTTTGAAGTCAATTCTGTATTTGGTGCAGAAACTACAATTATTGTTTACCACTTACAATAAGAAAGACACGTAATCGAAACAAATTTAATAAAGAATGTTCCTTATTTATATCGGGTGATGTTGGTGACGTTTATGGAAAACCGGTGATAGTTTTTTTTTTAAATTTTGTAAGTTTTTTTTTAAATTTTTTTAAAAAACATTACAGCGTTGCCTCATCATTCGAAGAGTGGTAGCATCTTTCTCATTTTAAATGGAACACCCAGTATATTCTTACATTTTTGGAAACTACTTTCATATCTCATAATTTTTCTATTATACTAACCTATACCTATCTCTAATAGTTTTTAAGATAAAAACTAAAACGTGTAAAATTGACAAAGATATGATAGTGAATAGGCATTGGTAAAATAAGGAATTAAACATTTTTAAAGTTGAAATTTGGGTTATAAGTTAACGAAAGGCGATATATTCGATCTGTCTAAATAAACCAATTGGATATTACACCGAGAGAACAAAATATTATTTATTTCTGTTTGTTATAAAATTATTCAAATCTTTAAATTCAATCCTATGAATATTAATCAAAAAATTAAAAGACTAATAAAATTGCTTTTCAACGATATATCATGTTCGTATACTTAAACTTTCCGGTTTCTTAAGTGAAGCTAAAAATTAATAATTCTATTATTATAGTGTCATTTAAAGAATTTCGTTATCATGACAATTTTAGAAATTTAGCACGTAAATTCTAATTGATACTTATAAAGTATGAACATTTGTCATGGCAACGATTTCCTTTAAACGAAATTTTGAATAAAAACAAAACAATTATCTACATAATATGTTTATAATACATAATATGTCTATAATACATAACATGTCTATAATATATAATATGTCTATAATACATAATGTCTATCTACATAATATGTTTATTATTGTTTTGTTTTTATTCAAAATTTCGTTTAAAGAAAATCGTTGCCATGACAAATATTCAAACTTTAAGTTTCAATTAGTGTTTACGTGCTAAATTTCTAAAATTGTCATGATAACGAAATTCTTTAAATGACACTATAATAATAGAATTGTTAATTTTTAGCTTCACTTAAGAAACCGGAAACCAAATCAAACATTAACATTTTATATATTATAAAAATGCTAATGTTTATCTGTGCCGTCTCTACCGAAGTAACGACTTGCTCTAGAAAGTTGCTTTTTTACTAAAATATAGCTAATTGGCTCTTCTAAAAACTGACGTCGCCGGATCTTTTGTTTTTCATTTAATAAAAAAAAAGAAAAAGTAATTTTTTCCTGATGCCGTGGCGGATGCGCCAGGCTTCAATTAGTAATAGAATATTTATCTTTTAAATGGATTTCCTGAGAAACCAGAAGGTTTAGGTATAGGAACATGATATATCGTTGAAAAGCAATTTTATTTGGGTTTTGATTTTTTAAATAATATTCATAGGGTTGAATTTAAAATAACAAAGATTTGGGTAATTTTATAACAAACAGAAATAATTATTTCTGACCTCCCTGTTTGATATCCAATCAGTTGATTTAGATAGATTGGATATGCTGACTTTCTTTAACCTATAAACCAAATTTCAGCTTTCAATATGAAAAATTTATGATTTAACCGAGGGGTGTCTCACTATTGGAATTACCTGTACATTTTCTTGGCAGTCGCTGGCAGTTATAGGCAGTCTTCTTCATAGTCATTGGCAGTCGTTTAGCAGTTGAAGGATATTTTGGCAGTACGTGTACATTTTTTACCCGAGTGAGACACCCCTCGGCTTTAACCAATGCCTATTCAAGATCATATTTTTGTCAATTTCACACATGTTTTATTTTTTATCTCGAAAACTATCAGATAGGTAGGAGGTTAGTATAATATAAAAATTATGAGATATCAAAGTTTTTTATAGTGAATTTGAAATCTCAGTGTGTGATCTATTAATATGCATAATATTAATCGTAGTTATAAATAAATCAAGCTTTAGGCCGCCTGGTTAGCGAAAAAAATGAGCAAAGATGGCCTTGCTGTGGCATTATTATCTTATAAATAAATCAACTTTTCTACAAACTAGGTTCTAATGCTCTACATGTTTGAAAGGGTTACCACCCTGCCTAATGCACACATTTATTTTTTGTTTAATCTTATTTATAACTCTTTGAACATATCTTCTTATACTTCCGAATGAATTTTGTACCCTTTATTGTAAATGTTGAAATGTATTGATTTTACTAAAACAAAATATGCTTGCCTTCTACCTTAGAGGAATACCCAGTGTAATCTACCATCTCATTTTCATATCAATGTAATATAGTGGCGTTACATTACACTCCATTACAAATAGCGATGGGAACTATCGAATGAATTAGACCATCGAATTGTTACTGAATGAATGATTCCAACTAGCGAATAGTTTTATTCGAATAAAATCATTCATTCATTTGTATACTAAAGCATATGTGACAACCTCGCCGTGCGACTAAATGATTATCGTTGAGCCACGACTATCGAATGCTTTTGATAAATGAAATATTTAGTAATCCGTTTGATTTTTGTGTGCGTCAGTGCATTATTAGTTCTTCCAAATCTTTATAACTTCGCTTTGTAAATACTGTGCTATTTTTGCGTTTATTAAAATATTTAAATTGACACACAATCGTCAACTAAAAAAATGCGTATGCAAGTTGTTGCTTTCAAAGTTATTTCTACTTATTTCGATTTGTAGCGAGTAGATGTTGCCTTAAATTTAAATATTTCTACAGTGAATGTTAGCGACTACTGTTAATGAATACATTAATTACTAAAATATTAATTATTAAATTAAAATAAAACGTAAAAATATTTAAAAAATTATATAATAAATATTATACTGTTTCCCAATTTTACATTAAGATTCGTCTCACAAATCTGGCAGCACTGTCGCCATGGGCTGTGACTCAAAGTTGATCACGTGTATCGGAAATTGTTTTGCAATTACTTTATATAGTTTGTGCAATCATTAATTTTTTTAGGTATTCATTTTAAGCAGGTTAATATAGTTGTTAATTTTGATTTACCTGATAACGTCAATGATGAAGCTGCTTGTGAAACATATTTACGTAGGATGGGATGTACGGGGTTTGGAAAGAAAGGGATTACTATTAATTTAGTGGACTCTGACAACTCCATGAAGATGTGTAAAACTATTGAAGATGTGAAAAACATTTTGGCAAAAAGATGCAATATTTAAAAGAAAAATTATGCTTGCTTTAATAATTTAGTGGTAAAAACTGTTTTTGTTTTGTTAAGAATACGTATCTTGTTTAACTAGTTTATATCAATTACATTAAAATTTTGCATTAACTATCTCATAAAAGTTTCTGTGAAAACTTATTGTAATAAAACCTTATATGCATACTATTTAGTTTTATATGTTGTAGATGTACCCCATGTAAAGTAATAGTTCTATATAGTATAGAGAAATATAATCTCTATGGGCTATAGTGTGTTTCTAAATGGTGCGGAGTAATACGACGGGAAATTCCGTTCAGTATGAGTCAATTTAAGTTTAGTCCTCCATAGGCTTAGGTAGAAAATTAGGTATTGTCACAGACTCGTTATTTAGTCTGTTATTAATATCACGGAATAACTGACACAGACTTCAAACTCAGCGCAGGTTTACTCGTCGACAGGCTTACAATTTCGTGCTTTTTCTCTTCTGTTGATACAAAATTTAACCCTGTCAACGAGTAAAACTGCTCCGAGTTTGAAGTCAATTCTGTATTTGGGGCAGAAACTATACAATTATTGTTTACCACTTACAATAAGAAAGACACGTAATCAAAACAAATTTAATAAAGAATGTTCCTTGTTTATATCGGGTGATTCACGGCTGTGGCACGTTAGACGTTTATGGAAAACCGGTGATAGATTATTTTTTTAAATTTGGATTTTTACATAAAAGCACCTGCTCCATCTTTCTTTCTAAAATATTTTCAGCATTACAGCGTTGCCGCATCATTCGAAAAGTGGTAGCATCTTTCTTATTTTAAATGGAACACCCAGTATATTCTTACATTTTTGGAAACTACTTTCATATCTCATAATTTTTCTATTATACTAACCCTATACCTATCTCTAATAGTTTTTAAGATAACAACTAAAACGTCTAAAATTGACAAAAATATGATAGTGAATAAGCATTGGTAAAATAAGGAATTAAATATTTTTAAAGTTGAAATTTGGGTTATAAGTTAACGAAAGGCGATATATTCGATCTGTCTAAATATACCAATTGGATATTACACCGAGAGAACAAAATATTATTTATTTCCGTTTATTATAAAATTATTCAAATCTTTAAATTCAATCCTATGAATATTAATCAAAAAATCAAAAGACCAATAAAATTGCTTTTCAACGATATATCATGTTCTTATACCTAAACCTTCCGGTTTCTTAAGTGAAACTAAAAATTAATAATTCTATTATTATAGTTTCATTTAAAGAATTTCGTTATCATGACAATTTTAGAAATTTAGCACGTAAACTCTAATTGATACTTATAAAGTTTGAATATTTGTCATGGCAACGATTTTCTTTAAACGAAATTTTGAATAAAAACAAAACAGATATCTACATATATAAAATGCTAATGTTTATCTGTGTCGTTTCTACTAAAGTAACGACTTGCTCTAGAAAGTTGCTTCTTTACTAAAATAATATAGCTAATTGGCTCTTCTAAAAACTGTCGTCGCTGGATCTTTTGTTTTTCATTTAATTAAAAAAAAATAAAAAGTATTTTTTTCCTGATGTCGTGGCGGATGCGCCAGGCTTCAACTAGTAATAGAATATTTATCTTTTAAATGGCTTTCCTGAGAAACCAGAAGGTTTAGGTATAGGAACATGATATATCGTTGAAAAGGAATTTTATTTGGGTTTTGATTTTTAAATAATATTCATAGGGTTGAATTTAAAATAACAAAGATTTGAGTAATTTTATAACGAACAGAAATAATTATTTTTTCTGTTTACCTCCTGTTTGATATCCAGTCAGTTGATTTAGATAGATTAGATATACATACATACATACATACAGATTGGATATGCCGATATGCCGACTTTCCTTAACCTATAAACCAAATTTCAGCTTTCAATATGAAAAATGTATGATTTAACCAATGCCTATTCAAGATCGTGTTTTTGTCAATTTCGCACATGTTTTATTTTTTATCTCGAAAACTATCAGAGATAGGTAGGAGGTTAGTATAATATAAAAATTATGAGATATCAAAGTAGTTTTCAGTAATGTAATAATATACCGTGTATTCCATTTAAAATAACAAAAATGTTACCACTTTTAGTAAGAAGCGGCAACACTGTAATGCTGAAAATAATTTAGACAGATGGAGTAGGTACCTTTATACAAAAATCCAAATTTTCAAAAAAATCCTATAACCGGGTTTCCATAAATGTCTAACGTGCCATGGCCGTGAATGAGCCTGTATATGGTAACTAGCAGACCCGGCCACGCGTTGCTTTGGCTAAAGGCGCATTCTCACGACTCGTGTACTTGACAAACATTTGTTAATTGGAATATACTCGCCATTTCGTGAGAACGGTTTCCTTGGTCACTCGTCGCGTTTCCACTCTCTGTCGGTAGCGCTCAAACGACTGCGCAGATATATGTATGTGTATGTGCAGATAATTGTACTGATGATATAGTAGGCCAGTAAACGTAGCCGAGTATTATTATGTAAAGGTGGAAAAAATTAGTAACCAACCAATCTCAACGGGAATGTGTACATAATGATCTCCTATTTAATCCCTTAAAAGTCCCATTTGGTCCCAGTGGGGGAAGTTTGAAAAAAACCGCCGCCATCTTGGATTTTTTCTTTTTTTTCGAATATCTCCGTTTGCATAACTTTTATCGAAAAAACTAAAGATATGTTTTTTGTAGAGAATTAAATTTAGAATATTTTATCCTCAATAATTTTTTTTGTAAAATAAATAGTAATAGAGATAAAGCAATTTTTTACTATGCGTTTTATAAATTTTCCAGTTTTTTTAAACCAATCAGCTATAAATTTTGCGTTAACATTATACTATTAATATAGATAAACCAAGTATAAATTTAAGCATTAAAACAATTAAAAATAACGTTTAAATATTATTTATTCAATAAAATTATTGTTAAAAAAATTATTATTAAATTAAATTTATTAAATAAAATCTGCTATGACGTCATCCTGAGCGGCAGTTTCGTCCTCAACTAAAATACCAAAGTTTGTGCAACTGATTCCGTAGCACTGACCACCCTTTGAATAACATTTAAGACCCAGCTTTTTACAACAACAATTTTTAGAGCATTGACTGTTTTTGAAATTGCAAAAAAATAATTTTAGTAAGTATCAGGAGGCCCCACATCTTCTGTTGATTAAATAGATGTCAGATTGCCTTTTTGATCTTTCTTCCATCCCTACTGTAAAGGAGCTAACTTGTTACCAATCCATTCTTGAATCTAAAAAGTACAACTTATAACATTTTTTATAATAGATGTACCTATCTTTACAGTTACCTGAAAATATGTCCTGAGTAAATGGAGTTTTGCAGAGTTCTCAGTTGGAGGCAAATTAGCTGAATTAAAGGTAGTCTTAAGGGCTTGTCTTGATGTAATCCGATTGGGCAGTGATATAGCTTTAAAAGATAATTTAATCCTGGCTGAAACAAGTCATCTTAGCATTTTTTTCCAAACCAAAGCAAACCAAACATCGTTATGTTTTTTCAGTACCGACAGGCACATTTTTTTTTATTTTTTAAAGAAAATGGAGGTCGTATCACAGTTCGATACAGCATGTAAAAACAATATGTGTTTTTTTAAAGGTTCCATTTTGTCTACCGTACCTCAGATATTTTGGATATATCATCACCTTTTGCTGCTTTTTCCGGACGAAGCATGGATATATTTTTACATTTGGAATGATATATCCGTAAAACCATAATATCGGTATCCTCTGAGACAATAATTGTTATATGTTTTTTTGATATAAATAATTCCACAGTTATTGAGGCGATAAGAAAATCAGCATCCCTTGCCGCTACGTATACAGGTATACCTACATCTTCGAAATAGGTTCGAAGGATCTTTATAAATTGCATTACAGGTAACTGTAAAGTTATCTGTTATTGAAAATGTTATAAGTTGTACTTTTTTGATTCAAGAATGGATTGGTAACAAGTTAGATCCCTTACAATATGGCTGGAAGAAAGACTAAAAACGGCAATCTGACACCTATTTAATCGACAGAAGATGTGGCGCCTTCTGACTTACTAAAATTAATTGTTTGCAATTGGAAAGAGTCAGTGATCTAAAAATTGCTGTTACAGAAAACTGGGCTTTAAATGTTGTTCAAAGTGTGATCAGTGCTACGGAATCAGTTGCACAAACTTTTGTATCTAAAGGGCCCCATTCACGTTGAGATCGGTATCGATACGTGTATCGCAACAAGAAGCGATACATGTATCTGAGATGTATATCCATGTTTCAAAGATTCCTACACGTTGAGACGGAATCAGGAAACATCAGTGTTCAGATTGAAAACCAAAATGGTGCTGCCTGCCATGCCGGTGCTTGTAGCAGTGGCAGTTGTATTATCAGGCATTTGAAAAAAGAAAAAAAGACGAAAAAGAATATGGGTTAAAAAATGGTTACGTGAGAGAAACAAATACACAGTGGCAAATTTACTACAAGAATTAATGATCGACGAACCAGATCTCCCAAAACTCAATCTTCCATGTTGGAAACGAGTGGAAACGACACTGTTTATATTTTGGTATCGCGATACATAATAACATCAACCTACACGTTGCGACATGTATCAGTTGCATGCATTTGGTATCGAACTACATTGATACAGACGGCGATACCATCCGATACCGATACAGCGATACTGAGACAGACAAATACACTGTGAGATTTGTGTCAAGATACTGGTACTTGCAACATGTATCGATACCGATCTCAACGTGAATGGGGCCCTTTAGATGAGGACGAAACTGACGCTCAGGATGACGTCATAGCAGATTTTATTTAATAACTTTAATTTAATAATAATTTTTTTAACAATAATTTTATTTAATAAATAATATTTAAACGTTATTTTTAATTGTTTTAATGCTTAAATTTATACTTGGTTTATCTATATTAATGCTATACTGTCAACGCAAAAATTATAGCTGATTGGTTTAAAAAACTGGAAAATTTATAAAATGTATAGTAAAAAATTGCTCTATCTCTATTACTATTTATTTTAGAAAAAAATTATTGAAGATAAAATATTCTAAATTCTCTACAAAAAAAATATCTTTAGTTTTTTCGATAAAAGTTATGCGAACGGAGATATTTGAAAAAAAAATCCAAGATGGCGGCGGTTTTTTTCAAACTTCCCCCACTGGGACCGAATGGGACTTTTGAGGGGTTAAATAGGAGATCATTATCTACACATTCGCGTTGAGATCGGTTACTAATCGGTTACTAGAGATTCTCTTACTAATTTTTTCCACCTCAATCTCCAGATTGACTGGCCTATAGCGTATGTCCCGTTTATTTCCGGATCGTAGTGTTTTGCGAGTTAAGCTTGATTTTCATGCATCCGTTGTGCGACGATACGATTTTAATTTTATTGGTTGAATTTAAAGTCTTCGATTGGTTAACCGTTTCTAACCAAAACCAATCGAAGTCTTTAAATTCAACCAATAAAATTAATATCGTATCGTCGGATAACGGATGCATGAAAATCAAGCTTTACTTGCGGATAATTTAAAACGTTAAAACAATAATCTCTACTGAAGTAACAACTTGCTCTAGAAAGTTGCTTTTTTTACTAAAATATAGCTAATTGGCTATTCTAAAAACTGTCGCCGCCGGATCTTTTGTTTTTCATTTAATTAAAAAAAAATAAAAAGTTTTTTTTTCCTGATGTCGTGGCGGATGCGGCAAGCTTCAACTAGTATAATAATAAATTTAGATTAATAACTTCAATATTGGCAACATACCTAAATCGTTCCTACAGCAATAAATGGAGTGGACAAATAAAGACTACACAGGAAAAACCAGATATGTTACATTTTCATAGAAATTAAAATAGCGATATAACTTTATAGGCAAATGTTAGCGTCATTCGAGAAAAAAGAAAGCAATAATACGCTTAGTCCCAGAGATATTACAGCTTGGTTATTTTGCCGTACAAGGGAAAAAACCAGAGTAGCCCACTCGTAAATGGGAAAAACCAGAGATATCCTTAAATATTAATTTTCTTCCTACAAGAAAAAAATAATAGTTTAGATTTAGGTTTTATACAACATTTAATTGGATATACCTGTTTTTTCTCCTTTTTTTTGCATTTTGACATTTTTATTTCGGTATTTCAGAATAATATGGCGATAATTAACAATTTTGAGAGCCACCAGATTTTTTCTGTATTTGCATCCCTTTTAGTGCCGTAACCATGGAGTAAAGCCGAGGGGTGTCTCACTATTGGAATTACATGTACATTTTCTTGGCAATCGCTGGCAGTCATTGGCAGTCTTATGGCAGTCGCCTATAATAATTACATGGCAGTTATAGGCAGTCTTCGTCATAGTCATTGGCAGTCGCTTAGCAGTGGAAGTATATTTTGGCAGTACGTGTACATTTTTTACCCGAGTGAGACACCCCTCGAGTAAAGCCGTAACTATGGTAATATCAGAGATTAAGAAATTATACCGTGGGAAAATTTGCAGTGAACAGGCAGTTCTAAAAAGTTTTCGAAAAATATACAGGGAAATGAAAAAGAAAATGCACGATTTTCAGCATCTTTTTTTGCGAAAAAAAACTCCTAGACGTGTTCCTGATGTCGAAATATACAACCCCTGAAAATATTCGCACTTATTTAAGACTCACCCTGTATAGACCATTTGCTACGTTCTTAAATTTTATTTAAATCTCAAACACCGCTACTGATGTTTTCTCCCGCTAGACATCCGCCTCAGTGTTCCGCGCCGCGTCGACGAAAAGCCGCCTCGTGTGTCCCCACCCTAACGTATGTTTTTTTTGCGTTACGTCCTCAAAAAATTCTTCTACATTTAACGCAGTGCTTTGACTGTCTATCGAAAATGAAAGTGAAAATAAGGTATAGTTTTTTATTCAAATATTAAATAAAATTATGCAAAAACTATAATTAATACAAAAAATTAAATTATGAACGAGAATAATAGCATTTCAACAAATTATTATAATTATAGTGTTTGTTTCTTATTTTTGAGAAAAATTGATAGACTAAGATCCGGCTGCAGGATTATTACGCTCACCGTATTTTTAACCAAAACCTAATTTTTACGTATATTTATGAATATACGGTGGGAATCAAAAAGATGCCGCAACTATGTTTAATTAATAATAATAATAACTGATTTTGGAGACGACATTACGTTTATAAAAATTTTTGATCATTTATATCATAGATTTATATGTCAAATTAAAGCTATTTTTATTCTGTGCATGATGAAGGATGCTTATCAAAAAGTTGCTGCAAATAGGGTTTGCCACAGAGTTCAAATTTTATACTAACTACTTTATAAAGGCCCGGCAACAATGAGTCGGGCATATAATAGCTCCTATAATAAAAAGCTTAGGAATTTTGTATAAGTGCCAAACCAAATTATGGATGTATATAGTATATATAGGATGTATTTCAGGAAAATATAACTTCTACAGGATGGCTCAAAAAAGTGAGTGGATTGGGATGATTTTTTTAAATGGAACATCCTGTATATTATTGCATTTTTGTCTTCCTTTCTGATTACTTTACATAATCCGAAGATACCGTATGATAAAAAAAAACGGCGTCCAGATAGCTTGGAAATGGCGAACGATCCAAATGGCGACATTTCCCATATAATTTTCTTTATAATTTTACATATAAAATGACAGCTTTCTTCATTTATCGCGATTATATGTATTATTAAATATATTTGGATAGTTTTAAAAATATAAATAAATATATAAGAAAAGAAGTGTTTTCAGTTTTTTTAATTATTAAAAATACAAAAAATGTTCTGAAATCAAAACTATCCTAAATATTTACTATTGTTGGTCTGTACTTACTTTGCTATAAATATCGTAATTTTAAACCATACAGTATTCAAAATTCTATGCCAAACTTTTTAAAATATAAAATTATTTTTCTTTTTTTTTTTAATATTAAAACTTCATCAGGGTGGCTTCAAAAAAGTGTGAGTGGATCGGGATGATTTTTTTAAATGGAACACCCTGTATATTATTTCTTTGTTAGATGGAAAATTAAAAAATTGAAAATTTTTATATTTAAAGCATTTCAAAATTTTTAACGGTTTTGCAAATATTCGCGTTTTGATATTAACTCTTAACACAAGATACAGATTTTGACATACTTCAAATATAAAAAGATGTTCATTTTTTTAATTCTCCATATAACAAAAGAATTATATACAGGGTATTCCATTTAAAAAAATCATCCTGATCCAATCACACTTTTTTGAGCCACCCTGTTGAAGTTATAATATTTTTCTGAAATACATCCTAATATATACCGTATGATAGAAGAAAAATTGGTGTCAAGTTGGATGGAAAATGACGATCGATGACAGTTCCCATATAAATTTACATATAAAAAAGAACAGCGATCTTCATTTCATAACCATCGCCGACGCCTTTTTTTTGATCATACGGTACTTTAGGTGGGCACTTATATAAAATTCCTAACTTTTTTATTATAGAACTTTTTATTATAGTTTTTTATTACAGATGCTTGTGATGTGAGTCATCAATGTTTCACAAGTGCACGTGACCTACAGTTTATCGCCGAATCCGAACGGCTCTATTTGAGAGGCTGTACAAGGCAAATATACTCAAGGTGGTTTGCCATTGCCTTCCTTGAGGGGCTGGTCGCTGTTCGCTCTATTTAGATAAATTAATATTTTTTTATTTATGTAAATAAGCGACCGTTTTTGCTGAGGATTCAACCCAGTACCATCCCATCTCTCCCACCGCAGATCGACACACTAACTGCTTGCGCTACGGCCGGCCACTTTATTATTATTAATTAAATATAATTGCGGCAACTTTTTGATTGACACCCTGTTAAAAGCATATTCTCCTATTCATAAATTACGTAAAAATTAGGTTTTGATTAAAATATACGTCCTGCAGCCGGATCATGTACTATGAGAAACAATGTAGTTTCGACAAAACAATCATATCTACACAAAATACTTATTTACTTATATATATTTCGTTGTTAACAGCGTCCTACAAACAGGATTAAGAAATTATTCTAATTTTATTTTTTTTTCAATGTGCACATAAATATGTATAGAGCTTCAAATGCTAAAATGGTCAAAGTTTAAATTAAGAGAAGTGAGATTTTTTTTTCTTTAATTGACATATCAAATATGATGATGACTAAGTGTAGTGCATATTTTGGTTCTTTTTCTATAGTAAGTAATTTTCGAATCTTGGGTGGATATTTCTAAAGCATTAGGTGCATATCTCTGGCTTTAACGTCAGCTCAAAGTGATTATTTTCAAATGTTTGTTTATTTTTTAGAAATCTGTGTATAACTGGTGATAAAAGATCCCTTGATATCTCCTTTTCTTTGTTAAAACCTGTAAAAAAATATTTTTTCAAATAAGAATATACTGTCAAATTATCGCATATTACTAGTCATTACTTACCAGTCAAGTAGCTGACAACTAGTCCTAAAATAATAGCTAGAAATGCTCCAATAGCTGTGTAGTACATATAGGATATTCTGTAAAGAAAAAATGGTGCTTCCACTGGTATAGGCTTAGTATTTGGAGATAAAGTCAGTCTTAAATATTCAGCGACCCAGTCTGCGCTGCAACCTTCTACAGAAACTGGTTTTTGGGGAAATCGAACTATTCCTTGAGCCATTTGAGCTTGCGTTCCGATTGATATCCACGTTATGAGCGATCCGCTTAATAAACCCCCAGCAAGTGCTCCCTAGAATATAAATCTATTTTCAATTCACATACGTTAATATCGTCTGAAATTTTTAGGATTTATCTAAATGTACTTTTGATATAACATTAGAACACCTTATAATAAGAGAGCCCAAGCGGGGATTTTGTGATTTACTCAAGCGCGGCAGAATAACATAAGCGGGAGAAACTTTGCACCCTGTTAAGTAACCCCCATACGTGAACCTTTTATACAGGGTTTTTTAAGAGCAACGGCCCAGCTACGTCAAAACACCGGTTCCCATTAGAACATCGAAGTTAAGCGACGTAAGGCGATACTAATGGATGGACGACCGGTTCGAAACTCTGTATCGTGCTGTTGTCCAAAAAAAGGCAAAAGTGTAAAACCTATTGACACACACTGCTCATTCACGCCGGTTCGAGGCCGGATGAGATCGGATAACTCGTGAGTAAGAGTCGATTTAGACACTTGACCATGATATGGCCGAGGACCGATCGGATTCGACGTAAACAAAGTAGGCCCCGTCCAGATTAGCCCTGGCAGCAAAAAGGAGACGTTAACTGAAATTTTTACTTTTTTTATACAGGGCTGTGCATGAAGAGCAGCCGGTCAGAGTAATTGATCGGTAGAAATACTCGAGCGTGTCAGATACAAGGTCATTTAAGTATATGCAGAAAAGTGTGCATTAAATAATCTGGCCATTTAAGCGTGTCATAAAAAAATGGGAGAGTCACAGAGTTGCAAAACTGAACATACTGGAGCGTGGTTATTTCTTTTATTTTGAAAAAAATTGTCGAAGTAGCTAAAATTATCAAAAAGTGTGGTGCTGAGAACTAATTCTATTTAAAAAATTTCCTATGAGTTTTAGACGCATTTTTAGGGTTCACTTAACATCCCTTTTGAATATAGGACACACTCAAATATTTTTTCTTTTTTATTTTCTATCCCATCGTACGGCTATCCCCACCATGCAAACCGGCAGATTAATATCCCTCCTTTATCAGAAACACGTTCCTCTACCCGGCCTTGGTCAACTAGGCGGAGCAGGAATGCTCCAAAGGAAGCAAAAACAAAAACACTTTAAAAAAGAATTGAGTCAAGGTACTAAGAAACAGCCAGCCGCATCTCCACCAAAAAGGACAAGAGAGAAAGAGCGAGAACATCTCACCTCTGCTCCGACAAGAAGAGGAAAAGCCAGGATATAAAGCTGTCCAACACCGGGAGGTAAGCAGGGACGTATCACCAGCTTTGCCAGAACTCCAATGTACTCGAGTTAGCGAGTCACCAACTCGAGGGAGGAGGGTCATAGTCAAATCCTCACAATAGGAATTGACCTGAAGGATGTCCCCTCGTAGGAGGTAGATGACTGCACTTTTCGGAGAAAGAACAGCTGTTCTAGGATGGGAAATACCTTGTCCCCCCTACAACAGGAAAATCCCCATGTATGATGAGTTATAGATTGTATGACGAGCTATAATCCCAAAAAGGTGGACCCAATACATGTTTAATGTCGCGGTGATTAATTCCTCTCCCTCTCTTTCTACATTTAACATCAGAAACACATGAAACACGTTTGAAAACCTGTACATGCTCCCCCACCCGTAAAAAAGCATTGATAAACTTTTTTAGCATCTAATTTTCACAATAAAATAGGTCCCATGATGCTCGAGTTAATCCCTATTTAGTATTTTGGACTCCCCTATTACTACACATTAAAAACAATTATTTATGGATATTGTATGTAGGTATTGTTCACTTAATATACCTAGTAGGTATTGCTTGATTTATTAAAATAATATTTTCGAATTAGGACCCCAGAAACACGATTATGTATGTGTAGGTTTTTTCGCGAAAAAAAAAAAAATTTAGTATTTCCTGAAAAATGTTATGCAATTTTCTTTATTTTTAGTTAAAAAACATAATTTCTTGATAATATGGCAACATAGGTAGTAGATTAAGTTTACAAGAAAGAAACCCCTAAAAGGATTCAGTGGTTCTGAAAATTTAAACAAAAAACATTTTTTTTGGAAATTTTTAAAGTAAAATAACTACTGGTATTATTTTGGACTTGTAAGAAAAACGGTAAAGAGAAAATATGTTTCTTCTACAAATTGAAAATATTGAAAATATTTGCACTTATTTAGGACTCACCCTGTATAGTTATATAATTTTAAAAGTATTTTATAATGTTTTGAAAATAATATATTTATCGATATAAAAAAGCCCTATAAACTATTTCAATCCAGGGCATAACGCTTTTCTCCAGATTTTTTTGTTTGCATCCTGAAGAAATAATACATATTGTAAGATACCAATACACAAAATTTGATATTAGTTTTCATGTATTACTATTTTTAATGTTTTTCTTTAAATTATAGTGAAAATGTCAAAGCAGGTATTATTATTTCATGTTTGAATTACATTTCTCTGTATATTTTTTTCTATAAATACGTAACATCTACTAGCTTAAAGTACAGAACTAGTTTTAAGCATTACCATTATACCCATGCTTAAAACGTATTTAGAATTTTACCTGAGATGTAGCACCAGGGAAAAACATTCCAAGAGAAAACACTCCTAGAAGAGGCCCAGCTGTTATTGCTCCTAAACTACCGGCTGCTTGAATAAGTGCTCCTAATTTTTCTACTACGAACACAAGAGCTACACAAATAGTCCCCACTATTACGACTATAAGTTTCATTAGGAAACTAGCCTGGCTTTCAGTTAATGGTTGTTTTATTCTTGGCTTAATTAAATCCTCGAAAATTACTCCGGTCATTGAATTTAGTCCAGTGGACATTGAACTAAAAAGGTAATTAAGAAAAATAAATAATATAAAAATTTGAAAAAAAGTGTAAATCATATTTTAGCAAATTATGAACATCACTTGAGAAAACTTTATTTTATTCTTGTAAAGAAATAATTTTTGTAATATTTATCTAAATCGTTTTATATTAAAAAATATGGATTTCGAAACTTATATATTACAAAACATATATTAATAAAAATAAATGTCATAATTTGCCTGTTTATGATTCACATATATTTAGTCGCTAGAAACAACATACAGAATAGACTAACAACATATTAACTACATTGTATATAGAAATTGACAGAATAATATTTTCACTATATAATTGAAATACCTTTACTAAGGAATAGTTAAGGAAGTAATGAGGGAATAACCTCAAGAATATTTTTTAATTTATTTCTTACGAAAATTTCAATTTAAAATAGTGTGACAAAATAAAATAATTAGTAAATATTTCTCGCCTGTTTTGTTTCAGAAGGTAAAACTGATTTTCTTTGACATCGTGGTATGTATATTTTCGATATCAAAGAAAGCTGGCCTCTGAGGAGCCGTCTCAGATACTGGCTTTTATTAAAGCCCTGAGACTGTATGATGAGTTATAACTCGTTATAACTCAAGAACGGGGAACGGGGAACACACAATAGATCTGTAAGGTCGCGGTGATAACTCCCCTCCTAAACATTCTACATGTATATTTTCTTGAAAAAACTAGATATCTCTGTAATATTGCCAGTATTATGACTTAGCAAGTAACATTTGCAAGTCCAGTTTATCAAGCCCATTCTTATAGTGGCATAACTCTTGCTTGTGAGGTTAGGTTAGGTTACCATCAACCAGGTGCATTGGTGACTAATCATTAAATAACTTCGGTAAATTAGATTTTTGAAGTGAAACTTATTTACGCGCGATGGGAGTAAAAATTCAAGTCTGCAACACACGAGCTGAAGCCACGCCAAGGTCGCAAAGCGTCAGAAAAATGGTAACGATCTTGGGGCGTCGTATCTCTGGCCCTATGTGAGCTAGGGGGTTGAAACTCGGAATGTAGATGTTGCTCGAAGAGGATTTTCATGATATTTTGACAACGTTTCGTGCACTACGAAACCCCATCATCGATGAATGAAATAAAAAAATCGTCCGATTTAAATAAAATTTGGTATGTCGATATAGATTGGACCAAGGCCAACTTGACCGTGTACGTACGTGTCACTGTAAAAGTTAGTTTTGACGTAAGATACGTCAAAAGTTGATGTTGTCCGATCGCGACCAAATTTGGTGGGTAGGTTATGTGAGCAACTGTGCACACAGTCCCACCCTGCAAAGTTGGATATGTCGTTTCGTTTATATCTTCATTATGATGGGGCTAAGGATTTGACATTGAAGAAAAATGTGGGTCGATTTCGGCATAATTGGGGACGGGCTACATGTTGACGCCCTCGATGTTTCGAACCGATGCGATGCCTCTAAATGGACGAAATTATCAGGATTTTTCTTAATCAAGGGTTAATTGGAATGAAATTCGGTACGTGGATAGACGTACACGAATATAGCCCTCAGACGGGTAGACAGACGGAAGTAAGAAGTATCTTCATCATTTAGTGTATATACATCACTTACATCACTTCAAATATGCGCACATAGTGCACACACAATTTTTTTAAGTAAAGTAAATACATTTTATGTATCTCGTAACAGGGTTTCTGGAGTCCAGCTCCAGACATGGGTGTTTAGTATGTGTGTTGTCTTTTTGTTTATAGACGTACACGAATATAGTAGTCAGACGGGTAGACAGACGGAAGTAAGAAGTATCACTTCAAATATGCACACATAGTGCACACACAATTTTTTTAAGTAAAATAAATACATTTTATGTATCTCGTAACAAGGTTTCTGGAGTCCAGCTCCAGATATGGGTATTTAGTGTGTGTGTTGTCTTTTTGTTTGTCTGATTTATAATATAAGTTTAGTTTTTAGGAAATATTGAGAATAAAATTAAAAAGGTACTTTGCCAGAATTGCCCTGGCAGCCTAGGCAATGAAACTCTCTCCTGAGAAAGGAGAGTTTGAAAAGGAAAAAAAAATATCTTTTAAAGAGCAGGCGATGATACTTTATAACATATATTTAAATTATTGTCGTAATTCGGTAGCCAAGAGTCAGTTTAATAACATTTTACATAATCTAATTTTTTAGATAGATAAAAAGTAGAGCAACTTATTTAAGTTGTTAATCAGACTAAGCCATCGTTTGAGTGTCGAATAAACATGTAAACTATTTGTAAACCGTGACCACTTATTGAAACCAAAAGAATTTCGGTCTTCCATTATATTCAATCATATCGGTCAGAAGTATTATTGACAGAAACGTTGTGTAAGTAAAATAAATAAAGATAATGGAATTCCGGAATGCTTTTAGTTTCAATACTGAATCATTGTCTGCCATATCCAAAGAAAAAACCACTCATGTCTTAATTTAAATTTACAGATAGAAAACAATATAGAAAAAAACAAACAAACAAGCTTCTCTACATTAAAAAAATAATTTTATTTAGGTAAAAATAAAAGATACATCAATAAATACCTCAAAGCAGCACTAAATACTCCACTGACAAACATCCCGGGAAGGCCGGGTATATCGCCTGCAGTATCCATTATAAAATATGGTAAAAGTTGATCCGACTTCTGTATCCAACCTCGTGTAACCGGGTCGCATTTATGATATTGGGCGTATATGACTAAACCCATGAAACAACACATAGATACTAATGCCATAATGCCGACTACTAATATACCCACTGTGCTGTTAAAAGAAATCATTAGCAAAATAATAGAAACTATAATATACACTACTAATAACCCTTTTCATAGATATTTGTAAATTTATACTTCTATTTGAAATTATAGAACGATTTAAAAGTTGTGACTGTGATTCAAGAGTTGTGTACTGTCATTTACTTTTTGTATTTGGTTTAATTTATTGTAAATGATGCAAATTTATCCCATTATGTAAATTGTATGTACCACTTAGGCTAATCAGAATTGAATTTGTTTACATTGGGACAATATAAACAACTGAACAATCATTCCAAATTGTTGCAGTTTAACGATTTCCCGTATTAGTACAGTCAATCTGGCACTTTAACTCCCATCAAATTACCTCCCGCTCTCATACTTTGCCAGTCGTAAGTGGTCCCCTGGAAACGCTTAAGTTCGAAAATTCGTATCCCCCCACCCCACCGTTGATGAGAAACTAAAAAAAAATAAATTCCATTTTCTGGCTGAACCGTAGGCCCCACAGAAAATTTTATGGAACAAAAAATGAAGAGAATTAATTTCTCTACATTTCGTTTTCCAGAATCCAAAAAAAATTATTGTATATACACTAATACCTATAATATTTTCGCTTTAGTTTAGGCTAAAACGCATTAAGTAAAAAGAGGTACAACCAGTTTTCGATAAACACATTATTTCGCATTCCAGTGAAAATATAATTAAATATAAATTAAATATAATAAACATTATATACAGTGTTCACAATAAAGTTGGGTCTATATGGACGTTTTTTTATATTAGAGTTTTAAAAAATCTTTTTGTGGCAATCGCTTCTGCTTTGAAAACAACTTAAAATGCACCAAGCCAAAGTTGACAGGTAACATCTGGGAGCTGTCAAATACAAAATAATTTAAAAGAAATTTTTAAAAACTGGTTAAATTATTATTATTTTAAAAAAAAGTGACTAATAAAATTATGTTTCAACTTTGACTTGGTGCATTTTAAGTTGTTTTTAAAGCAGAATTGATAGCCACAAAAAGTTTTTTTTAAACTCTAATACCAAAAAAAACCGTCCATGTGGATCCAACTTTATGGCGAACACTGTAATTATTGAATGGCTTCCCCGAAAAACGTTGTAACCAACATTTTTTTTAAAATAGGGATTTCAGTGAAATAAGGTTGTAATTTTCATAGGTATAGCGTTTTTTCCTCGGTTTTTTCACTGAAATTTCGATATTGAAAAAATTGTTGGTTACAACCGAGGAGCCATTCAATTATTATTCAATTATTACATTAATGTTTACTAAGCAATATTGACCAAAATAAATTGATTTATATTACTAACCTTACTAATTTTTGTAAATCAGCTCAATTTTTCTGTTCTTTATTGATGCAAACTTATCACTAATATCGTCATTTAATAAATTAATTATATTCATTAAAGCCTATTTAAATGAATATTTTCATTAAAATTAAGCTTATAGAGCCTAACGTTTTTTCTAAAGCATCGGCTATTGTATTTTGATTTTTTTTAATAGCATTAACTGACATTTTAAATGTTCTGCAGAATCTCCGTGTTTATGCAAAGATTTTGTTATATTTACGAAATCAGTGAACCCTTCTTTATTCCAAAGGCCATGTTTATTATAAAATAGTAAACAATACTACTACATAGCCAATTAAAATCAGAAAACCAGGAAGACTTAAATTTAATATTATAAGATTTACCACTTTTTCTTATTTCTTTTTTGCAATTTATTATTAAATTTCAGTTGGTCGCCCTTGAGATAAAACATCCCTCTTATCTTCATCTGTCCACCGTCTGAAGGGAGTTTCCAAAAAATTGCACGCCAAGTCATTAATTGTGTTCATTTTTAACACATACTCACACACAAAACAGTTTTAAAACACAACAACAAAGCAAACAGCAAAAATCGGCAAAAATTAACAAGTTAAATCAACAAAAGCCATTCACAAACAACAATAAATAACAACAGCTTTACAGTCTTTACGGTTAATTATTCGCCGAAGTAGCCGAATATTAGCATAAATGCATAAATTATGCGCCGCCGTCACGCAGTTCCTGCACAAAAGGAAGACGAAGACGAAGAGAACTGCATAAGACCAAAAACTCATTCACATCGGTCACCGATAATAAACTTCGGGGCGGGGGGATTTACATCTGCCGCTAGGCTGACGTCACGTTACCATCGAAACCGTGCAGCCGCTTGCCTCAGAAATAGAAACATTTTCACTTGCACTTCTGGCTTGTAGGCGCGTGCGGGCCTATAATGCTACTTTCTCGGCCAGAATTAACGATGCGGTGGACGTATTATGCAGAGGTCCGCCCGGAAAAAATAAATAACTTATAAAAAATTACCATTTTATTATTTAGATGCATGGAAATATATTAAACTAAATTAATATTTTAAGCAGTAAAGTTTTTTCTTTAATTTGAGTATTTTTTCGGTGAAGGGGCACTTCACCTACTGCACCTGACGAGCCGCCACTGAGTTACACATCAATTTGATAGGTTTCTTATGCTCTTTACTTTTAAAAAGTAACGACAGTAAAAAATAGTTTTACCCGAAAAAATGCAAAAAACTGCGTTTGGGTGAATTTTTTTAGCTTTGTCCCCCTATGTTTTAGAAGTATGTTACTTGATGAAAATATAGAGAAAGTATAATTCTCTTCATTTTTTGCTTCATAAAATTTTCTGTGCGACCTACGGTTCAGTCAGAAAACCGAATTCATATTTTTTGAGTTTCTCATAAACGGTGGGGTGGAGGATACGAATTTTCGAATTTAAGCTTTTCCAGTGGACTACTTACGACTGGCAAAGTACGAGACCGGGGGTAATTTTGATGGGAGTCTAAAACCTTTTTTGATGCCACTGACTATACTATATTCAGTTTTAAAATAAAAATTTGTTTCAGTAACGCATAACAAATAAAAATATTTCGTATATTTTGGAATTCTTAAATGTGTCGAGTTTATACTTTTAATATTAATGTTATTTTTTTTTAAATTATCGTCTTAAACTAGCACCCTAATATTAAAACATATATCAATTTTCCAAGGATCATCAAAATAAATGTTTTGTTTGTTAGAACTAGGAGACTGTCCATTAATATGTGTAATTTTTTCAAAAACATATTATTGTACAGTTACAGTCATCTTCCCAACGTCCCAAGTACACCTCTCTATGATACATGGATTTGCAAAAAAGCTTCATGCGATATATTGACACCCTGTATATGTATCTTGTTCCACAATTAGGAAGTAGTTATGAAAGAAATTAGATTAAATTGAAGTAAAAACATAATTATATACAGGACCGTCCTAATTAAGCTCCGGAATCGTCAGCAGCATATGCTGCAGATAAAGATAAGTGAAAAAGTTCGTATAAATAAATGTACAGGGTGGGTCAAATTCGACGCTTTTAAATGGAAACACCCTTTTCTATAGGTGATAGACGAAAACTAATATCGGTGTCTGGAGCTCAATTTTCATCAAAAACATGACTGGGTGTTTTTCAAAAATGTGCATTTTTAATAAATCGCTGTAACTTTTTTGCTATGGAAAATTTTGTATTTCTATGAAAACATTTCCAAAGCACCTTTTTACATAGAATTTAATGGTTTAAGTATAATTTTTTTAAAATTAGTAATTTAAGAGTTATCAACAGAAAAATTGATTTTTTATTTGGGACACCCTCTATATTTTTAATTAACTGAAAAGAATTTAAAATTACCTTTCCAAAAATATAGCATACTTGATATTTTGTTATAATCCCCTTCGAAATATAGAATTTTTAAAAGTTCACCACTTTTAACTAGTATAGGCTTTGGACCTTGATTGATGATATACCCTTAATGGAACCCTTAACTCGAAAACATATTTTTCCAGCAAAACGACGCACCGCCTCTGAACGCTGAAGTTATCAGCAAATTTTTGCAGCCAATTTCAAAAATAATTGAATAACTAACCAAGATCCCAGCCCTTAGCCCTCGAGGCTGCCTGACTTAGTGCCCATGGATCTAATCCTATGGATATATTTGCGGAAGAATAAAGGTTCCTTATTCTTCCGTATAATCTAGACAAGAATTAGAAATACTTAGCAGTTATGAGAGGGTATCTTTCACCTCTACTGAGTTAATGAATTCCGCGAGAAATGTTCAAAAACTACCTCGTCTGTCCATAACAGAAGTCGGTCGATATGTTGAAAACCTGTAGCAAAATCTCATGTCTTGGTTTGCTGTTTATTTTTATTGTTATTAGATATAGTTTAAATGTGTTGATGTTGGTTAAATATATTTTTAATTGTCATAAAATTCTGCATCTCTCATAGCAAATATCATTTTCGTTTTAATTGATGCTCACAGCTAGATTTTTTTGCCGTTCAAAGCCTACTTATTTAAAGCGGGCGAATTTTTATATACTCTATATCTCGAAGAGGTATCGAGGAAAATATCAAGTGTGTTATATTTTTGGAAAGGTAATTTTAAATTCTTTTCAACAAACTAAAAATATACAGGGTGTCCCATATAAAAAATCAAATTATCTGTTGATAATTCTTAAATTATTAATTTAAAAAAAATATACTTAAACCATTAAATTCTACGTAAAAAGGTGCTTTGGAAATGTTTTCATAAAAATACAACATTTTCCATAGCAAAAAAGTTATAGCGATTTGTTAAAAATGCATATTTTTGAAAAACACCCTGTAACTCCGAAACGGTAACAGATATCGATATGCGGTTTTCACCGTCACATTTTTAACAAAAATTGAGCTCCAGACACCGATATTAGTTTTTGTCTATCTCCTATAGAAAAGGGTGTTTCCATTTAAAAGCGTCGAATTTGACCCAATTAAAAGCGTCGAATTTGACCTGTACCTATGTCCTAAAATAACAATTTTATTTTGTTTTCTTTTTTTAAATAATTTCTTGGCATGGGAAATTTGAGTTCGGTGTCAATATGACTCCTACTTGTAGGGCACCACCTACGTGTTTTTAATTGATTTGAAGAGTAATAACGTTTCGTCCGTACCTGTATAAAACTACATAGTGGAAAAATATACATTTCCATAATATTTTACGTAAAAAATGTCTCTTGGTGAAAATCGTTATGAGCAACCGTTTTGAAGATATTTTTGAATGGAAATAGTCAATACATGTCATTATTGACAAAAAATAAACACGTAGACTAGATAGTTATTTGACTGAAATGATAAATTTGTGAACTTTTTATTTTTTTAAGCTAGTTATGAATTTGTCTAAAAAACTACGATAAAACAGTTTCAGTTGACTCTTTGGTACAAAATCATTTCAAATTAATTATTATTACTATTATAAATTACTAATAACTATCCAGCCAACTTCGATTCCAAATATCTTGAGAACCATTACTCGTAGCTACTTTTACCGAGGCACCATTTTTACGTAAAAAATGAGGAAAATGAATATTTTTTTCATTCGGTTGTTTTATACAGGTACGGACAAAAAGTTATTACTCTTTAAAACAGCTAAAAATATGTATAAAAAATGTGTAACATTGTTTCTTGGCAGTGGTGTTTAATAACTATAAATAAGGTCGCAGGCCGGTAGTCTTTAAATTTTTAAATCGAATTTTAGAGCAGAAAATGAAGGAATTTTAACATTGTTTCTTCATGATCGTGTTTAATAATCTCAGACATGTCGGGATATAACAAAAGAGACTTATTGAAAAGAAAAAAATATTTTAAAAATCTCGTGACAAAAAAAAAACAACTTTTGAAACACCCCATAGATGAATGCAATTAGGAGCCATACTAACATCGAAACCGAATTTCTCATATCAAAAAAATCACTAAAACACCAATTTTCATCAACATCGTCTTTAGCACCAACATCGTCTTTAGCTCAGAAATTATTTGGAAAAAATCGAAATAAAAATGTAACTACACTCTGTATTATTATATATATTCTACACCCTGTATCTCCGAAACTAAGCATTTTAGGACATACATTTATACAAACCTTTTTTACTTATTTTTATGTGCAGAATATTCTGCCGATGTTTCCCGAATACAGTTCGGACCAACCTGTATAGTTTGTTTTTAACTAAGTAATGAAATAACTCTTTATTAAATTGTCTACTAAACCATTCTTACATTCGGGCAGACTTCAACGTGGGCATAGCTAAACATCTTTGAACCATTGCTTGATTAATAGAACATGACGCCAACCATGAGAAAAAGTTTCCAATAGTCACTGTCCAGAAAGAGTGGCGTATGGTTGGATCTAAATCCATACTAAAACATTAAACCTATATTTTGAATAATTATTTATATCTTAATTAGTTTTCTGATATCTCCCTGATAATATTTTTATCTAAGAGATAGTCGAGATTGCTGCTTTTCAAATTAACACTCTATATATTACAAAATACTTACTTAAAGAAGTCAATTCTGCCTCCATCTAGATTTCTTAACCATACTTCATCTATTCCACCTATGCGAAGAGTTCCAATTACTACAGTAATTATTAACGCAACAAACATTATTATTGTTTGCACAGTATCAGTCCACACGACGGCTTTTAAACCACCCTAGAAAGATTAATAAATGTTAATACAAAAATAAATTCGGATTTATATTGATTTTTAGTAAGTATGACGCATTTTATCTCAGCGAGACCAAGATACCCTTATAATTGAAGACAAGGTATATCAGAATGAATGATACAGCTTTTGGATAAATTTGCCCAAATAAAAAATAACTCAAGTAAAATAGTCACACTGGAGAAACAGACTAGAGATATCCAGAATGAACTCATGCTTTTCGAAAAATATTACTTATGGTCTAACAACTTTATTAACTTTGGTAAGCCAGACTCAAACACCTACGATAAGACTACTGCTTTGGATGTTGTGGGTCTAACATGCCTGCATTCTAGTGTCGATCCAGATAGCATCAAAATATTTCGCCTTGGTAAGTTCAATAACGCGAGAAATCGACCGATAAAAGTTATTGGCAAATCATAGGATCTCATTAATAACGTTCTACAAAACACAGAGGTAGTTACTAGTATTCCTAGATTTAATGGTTTATCTGTTCGTGCTGACAAAACAAAACTTCAATCAGAAGAGTTTCAGTCAGCCAAGCAAGAATTTATCGGCCGGGCAAGTAGAGAAAAAACCAATTTAAGAATCATCAACAAAAATGGTTTTCCAACAATAATCACAAAGATATTAGAATTCTACAAAGCAGTAAGTGAAATAAAATATCACTCGATAGCATTGAGTGAGACTTGGACTCAACCAGATGTCTTTAACCAGAAATTTTTTGATGCAAATTATACTGTTTATTGTAGTGATCGTAAATTAAATTTATTAAAAATATCAAGATGTGGGGGTACTACTGTCTGCGAATTTCACCTGACTGAACCTGCAAAGATTTGAGAGAAGGTATCCATCTATCCAAGAAATCATCTATCGATATTATTATTAGCATCCTGGGTACATTTTTCGCGTTCACCATTAAATTTGTTAGTAGTCTATTTTCCTCCAAACTCAGGAATAGCGCTGTATAAACTATTTTTTGAACTACTAGAGGACCTCTCCGTTATGATTATGGGAATTATGCTCTTTATGGGAAAGTTATGGTTATGGATGATTTTAATATATATACATTATACATCTACACTTGATATTAGTTGATATACACCGTTCTAGTAAATTATCACTAGTGCATGACTTTTCCGCTTTTTTTCTGTAAATATAGCTCTGCTTGGGGCATCAGGGGGCATCCCATTGTATTTTACCCCTTACTTCTGCATGGGGAGCTCTGCAGAAGTGGACCGACTATCCCTAGCGACTCGTGGGAACACTATGAGATCTAGTATTAAAAACACCACCAGTGAAGCTGTGGGGAAGCCCCTAGCGACACTGGGAACATTACAAATGAAAGTTCCAAAGGACCAAATCCAAAGGAAACTACAGGAGGGGCGGCTCACACTTGCTTGGGATCATCCTCCACAAGTGGCACACAAGCTACCACCTTCTGCAGCAAGGGTCGGGAGCCTACCTCTAGACCCAATAAGCGACATAAGCTACCGTTTCGTCTACCCGGCCTGGATCAATCAGGCGGGCTAGACGATCCTCTGAGAGTAGGTCTTAGCGGAGCAAAAACACGGAGATACCTCCGACTGCTCCACGAAGGACTTGCTCCAGAGGAAGCAAAAGTGAAAACACTCCTCCGAAAAGGGGAGAGTAAAGAAACCAAGAAACAACCTCATCTCCATCAAAGGGCAAGAGAGGAAGCGAGAACCTCTCACCTCTACACCGGCAGGGAGAGAAAAAAGCCAGGATGGAAAGCCGTCCAACACCGGGAGGCAAGCAGGGACGTATCACCAGCTTTGCCGCTATTGCTGGACAAGTGAAAATGGCGGTGCTGGCAAAGGATTTTCCAGAGGTTTTTATGACCACCGACCAGCAAACGTCTCTAGAGGAGGCTATACTGGACAAAGTAGTGGCGATCGGATCGCAACACAACGATCTACAAAATGTGGCTCAGCTGCGTTTTGCGAGGATACACTTTCGGGTGGGTATGATTCTCATAGATTGTGTATCTCAAGAATCGGCGAATTGGTTGGTGGAAATCACACCTAAGCTTAAAAATTGGCAAGGGCCGGAACTGTTGCAGTGAAGGGAGAAAACATCCCTAAAGGGGCGGCCATAACGGTCTTTCTGCCGAGGAGCAAGGGGAAAGACACCACCTACCTGCTGAGCCTTATCCAAGGTCAGAACTTCAATGTAAGGACATCGAGTTGGCGAGACATCAACTCGAGGGAGGAGGGTCATGGTCAGATCCTTACCCATACAGCACACTTCGTCTCAGGGACGTACATTTTATGTCCATTTTACGTTGGTACGTCCCGGGACCAATTAAGGACGTACTATGTACGTACATAGTACGTGCCCCATGTACGTACTATTTACGTACATTGTAGAACTTCACTACGGACGTACATGCGAGTACGTACTACGGACGTACATGCGAGTACGTACTACGGACGTACATGTGAGTACGCACTACGTACGTATCTTGAAAATTTTTGAAAACGCATTACAAAATGTTATTTAATTTTAATATCATGACTGGATTATTTTGGTCAGATATACCCAATAATAAAGAATGGACTGGATCAGTGGATCTTTTCTAGGCTAACGTTAATTCAAGTCACTCTAACCTACCTCTACTTCTTTTATTAATAAATCTAACCCGACCGCTATAAAAAATGATTTCCTAAATTATCCAATGACCATAATGCATGACAGCCTTTGAAGAAATCTGATGGGTTAAAAATGCAATATATTATGCAATCAAGCCTAACAGGAAAATTATGCAGCTATGTTTAAATTTCCCGCTAAGTTATTCGTTCACATTCGAGTCTTGTCGGAATCGGAAGTTGGGCGGTTTATAATGGCGTTTTCGATTGGCAGAGCTAGAGCGCACGTGCGCACTCAGTGTAGTTCCATCTTTTATTAATCAACGTAAAAAATAAAAACAACAATACACTGAGTGCGCACCTACTCCGATACTCCGATATCAATTCAATTTTTTCAAAAAAGAGGCAAGAATTAGATATTTGAATACCTAGTTTTCTTTTTGTATTTTTTAGTTAGAAGCAGTTCGAGAATAAAAAAATAAAATATCTATCAACATCGAATAAAAGACAGAGTGCGCTAAGGGTGTAGTTGCCGGACCGAAGCCAGACTCACGGGTGTATCAAGACATATGGGATGACCCTGTACCTGAGTTTTTATATTAATAAATATTTTAAGCTGACTTCCATTGAATTAAATTCCTAGGTCGTATACATCGTTGAAAAATGTACGTCCATAGTACGTACATTGTACGTACTTTCGATCATTTTACGTCCAGTTGTGGTCCGGAACAAAACATAAATTGTACGTACCTGGGATGTACGTAGTACGTACATAGTACGTACATTGTACGTACATTGCCACGTCTCAGGGACGTACAGAGCGTTGGAAAATGTACGTCCGCGGTACGTACTATGTACGTACTAGTACGTACCAGGAACCTGACGTTCGTCTCAACATTACCTAGCAGGTACGTACATAGTACGTACCGTGGCTGTATGGGTACAATAGGAATTGACCTCAAATCCAAGGAGGCAATAGCAAAAGAGGGACATATCCTCTATTATAGATACGGGACAACACCGGTATCAGGTCTAAGGAGAGACCAAGTTAAAGAGGTGGAGAAAATGGAGACAGATCCTCCAGCCTCCATCTCACGGGTTCCTCAGCCGGAGGCAAGCTCCTCGATTGTAAAGAGCGGCACACCGTGGAAGGGTGTGTACCCTCGGAGAAAGAACTGTTGTCAGAGGAGGATGGGAAATACCCTGTCCCCTCTACAACAGGGGTATGATGGGTTATAGATTGGGGGGCACAATAGATCTTTAAGGTCGCAGTGATTAACCCCCCTCTTACTCATTCTACATTCTACATTCTACATAGCTCTGTAGCGAACAAATTTGGGCATTATTTAGATGTTGGTTGGTTGTAATAAACACCAAATGTATTGTATCAAGAGGTTTCCCACTATTTCCTGAAGATGACTAACTTAGGCTATCATTTTCATCAAGATGATCTAACTTTGGCTATCATTTTAAACTTAAATACACTCAGTCGAGGCACCAACTTTCCAGAGGGTAAATGTGACAGAAAGTTTAATTTTCTCGAAAAGCTAATTTTCCAATTTTCTATGATAGCATCTTTAATATTGATTGGCCTTATTTGAGTAATAGTACTGATGAGCTAATTCGAGAATTTTATGATTCAATAACTAGCACTTTTCAATAACACGCCAAGAAATCATATCCAGTGTGGTTTACTCCCGAAATTAACAGAACATTAATACATACACATTTGATCACCGTTATATGCGCTTTCCGCTTTACATCTAAGCCGGATATTGCTGTATATAAATGTAAACAGCGCTTCTCATAACTTCATAATGTATGATCTACATGTCTTAATTCTGGTGAAATATGAATAAGAGAGAAATTGAGATTTCATCTAAATTATGTTTTAAAAAAATGTTTGGTATAGAACTTATGTCTTACATTTGTGGATAAGAATAATATTTTTTTAGTAGTCTAAAAGAGTAGTCAAGAAAATCATTGCGGTCGCAAACGAGCATAATGAGAAAAGTTGACATATGATAAGACATTCTATTCAAAATGCCATTTTCTATCTAATAAAGTAAAAAATTCCGAGTGTACCACTTGGGTACCATTTAAAAATCAAAAGTACTCATTTGCAGCGAAATAGTGTGACCGAAACTATAATTGAATACATCCTGATCATCAATCCTGAGTTATGTGATATACTATTATCATAACATAAGAAAACTAGTAGCTTTACTCCTTGTCAAATCCTGTGTTCTTTTTATGCCACTTTATATGACCTTCTTCATATACAGTTATTTCTATATATCGTTCTTTATATGTCGTTGCACTCGCCATAGTTTCACAGAGATGTATTTAGGAAAATATGAGTTCACAATAAAATAAAATAAAAAAAATGATCATCGAGTAAAAATTAATATAAAATAGAATATTTTTACATTTCGTGTTCGTCTTCTGATGGGAAGAAATGCGGAAAAAATATATAATGCCATATTTTTATATTATTACCTATTTCCAAGATTTTTTATAACTTTTTTTAATTTTAAACAAGTTTAATTTTAGCATTAAAGTGTTTGTTTTGTAGTAATATATTGGTTAGGTGATTTTTATTGGACAACTAATTCATTGAACAACACATTGTACTAAATTTAATAAAATTAAATATTTAAACTTCAATAATTGAAGAGTGGAAATACCAAAGGACGTAAGTGCCAAAATTATTTTTTCGAGGTAAATGAGAAAAACACAGTAGAACTGAAACTAATAAATTTTTAAAATGCATATAAATACGTAAACAATAGACGCTTTCGCTTGGCACTTGTAACTTTTGTTAGGACATGCAGCATAGTATTTATTACGTTTCTCATTTAATAACTTAATATTGAAAAATTTGGCACTTACCCCCTTTGGTATTTCCACTCTTCAATTGCTAATAAGCATTACAGAAATTTCAAAAGAGAAAAAAAGCAACAACAATGAGGAATAGTGTCACTACTTTCTCACGTAAAAAACGAATAATTTTTTAGTTATTCCCGAAGGTACCGAAAGAACCGGGAATTAATAATTTCGAGTCCCGGTTCTTTGATATCTCAAAAGAACAGGGAATTTCCGGTTCTGAACCCTAGTTACCATATTATCAAGAAATTATGTTATTTAACTAAAAACTAAATAAAATCTAGATTTTTTTTCAAAAAAAAGTGCGCAGAAAAATCCTCTGGGGAAAATATTTCTGGGGCCAAAATATACTACCCCTAAAAATATTTCCACTTATTTAAGACTCACTCTGTATAGGGCGATTCACGGTTATGGTACGTTATAGCTTTTCCGGAACCGGTAATTTTGGTACCATGCCTCTAAGGAATCGGGATTTCCAGTTTTTTTTTCGGTACTTTCGGTACTAGCAAATTTTTGTTCAATGATGGTGCAGTTCGTTTAACAGCAAACAAGGGATGGTTGTTAAAAGTAAAATCGATAAAAAAATCAGGTTTTAATGAAAATAATATCAAATTATTAAGTAGTAATCAGTCATGAGAAAATTAACCTGAACACAAACATGATCACAAATGGCTCTCAAAAAAAAAACTCAAAGTACAATTTTTTGAATTATTACTAGAACCAAATTATTAAAAAATATAGAACCAATAGCAGCACACAGTAAGGCACTCATTTTTTGTCAACCTGTCTCTGTGCTGGGACGTAACGCTCGAACCTCGCAGGTCGACGCGACGGACGGAACTCAACTGAAACGCTCTGCAATCTGCCGATATTCCACAGATTGTAAAAGCTGGCAGAAAATATTTGGGAGAGTGCAACTACTCTTTTCCTTCTACTATGCTATTATACTAAATATCATTTTTATCTGAAAAAATAAAAAAGTTATTGGGATGGTTTTGAAAATCACCCTATATTCGATCATGCATTGTTATAAATATTGACAAGTAACTTATGCTATTGTCAAAATTCTTGTCATCTTTTCATCTGACATACATTAAAATTTCAATGAATTCTAAAGAAAACATAGAAGAACGCATTACAATAGAAGAAAATGTAGACGTAACCGAAGATGAATTAAACTTAAATGCAGTCAACAAAACTCCTCCCCATCGGGCCGTATCACAAACAGTCGAAGATTTTCTAGCACGACCGTATTCACTTACCGAAGAAGACGACATTCTATTAATAATGCTGCTACTAGCCTTGATCGTATCAGTAATATTGCCGTTACTAATCATAATATCACCGTTCCTATTTTTTGACCGACTGGCATTAGTTATTTTTGTTCTACTCGTGGCATTTATACCAATAACTTTGGTTAGCTCGCCAGACTTTCGAAAGAGCTTAAGGGAAATTGTAGATTATTATCTATAACTTGCTTGTACTTACCAAAGTTGTGTAAAAAATGCAAACTATGCAGACGACCGGAGTAACGAGATGTAGATTGATTCCAGTTACTAAAAATGAAATAAAAAATAATTAAGAGTAAAACTATTTCTGTTAGTATTAGAAAATAGTGTAGAATGTGTAGAAGAATGATTTGTGACAAAACAGCGAATACCATGGCCTCTAAATATGTATGAATAACATAATATAGAGTGTGTCAAAAAATAGTGTTTTTAACTTCGGTGCGTAATTCTACAGATAAAAATAAAACAAAAAGTTCCTATGAATATATGCCTAAAATGCTTTCCGAAGAAGTGACACCACTCGAAAAAGTAAATAAAAAAAATTGTTTATTAAACATATTGGTAAACCGTTTTTCTTGAAATTTAGTACTATTCCACACATTTTAATGCCAAAGGAAATGACGTTAGTGTAAAATTTCGTAACAGCCCTAAAACGGTACTTCCCTAATGGGAAGTACCGTACGTATTGGTAGAGAGTAATACTGGTAGTACTTTCCTTATCCTTAAGCTTGATTTTCATGCATCCGTTTTCCGACGATACTTTGATACGATATTAATTTTATTGGCTGTATTTAAAGGCTTCGATTGGTTAACCGTTTCTAACCAATCGAAGTCTTTAAATTCAACCAATAAAATTAATATCGTATCATCGTATCGTCGGACAACGGATGCATGAAAATCAAGCTTTATACTGTATGATCAAAAAAAAAACCGGTGTCCAATTAGCTTGGAAAAGAACATCGATGACATTCCCCATATAATTTATCATGATGACAGCGATCTTCATTTCATAGCCATCGCTGACGCCGTTTTTTTTTCGATCATACGGTAGATACAGTAATTTCAACAACAAATGACGTAAAAAGGTGCTATTTAGCTATATTTAGGTGCTATTTGATATGGTAAACGGTTTTCATGATATTTTCGTTTAAAGGTTAAGATGCGTCGATTTTAGTATTAGAGAAATCATGAGATTAATTTATTTATAATTTCATTACATTTTATCATTTCACTAACACTAAAATCGACACACCGTAACAGTTAAACCCCAATATCTTGAAAACCCTTCACCATATCAAACTAAATGAAGAGCACCTTTTTTACGTAAGAAAGTACTAGCTTTTTATGTCACTTGTTGAAATTACTGTATCTATAAGGATAAAAAGTACGACCAGTAGAATCTCTTTCCTGTAGAAATTCCTTGAAAGTACTTTTTCTTTTTTTTTTATTGAATTTTTAACGGTAGAATTACCCACCGAAGTTAAGATACACTATTTTTTTGACACGCTGTATAATTCTGATTCTTATATACGTTTATATACAGGGTGGTCCGAACTGTATTCCGGAAACTTCGGCGGCATATTCTGCAGATAAAAATAAGTATAGAAAAAAGTTCGTGTAAATATATGTCCTAAAAGGCTTAGTTTCGGAGATACAGGGTGTAGAAGTTCAATTTTTATTTCTATTTTTTCCAAATAATTTAAGTCAAATGTCAATATTTGGATGAAAATTGTTGTAGAAGTTTCATTTTATGTATTTCGATTTTTTCCCAATAATTTCTGAAATAACGTCAATATTTAGATGGAAATTGGTGTCTGGGAGTTTTTTGACATGAGAAATTTGATTTTGATGTCAATATGACGCCTACTTGTAGAGGGCGTCACCTACATATTCTTTAACTGGTTTGAAGAGTAATAACTTTTCGTTCGTACCTGTATAAAACTTAGTTAAAAAATATACATTTACGATGTTTTTTTTATCTTAAAAATGTCTGTAAAAATCGCTACGAGTACTGGTTCTCGAGATATTTGGAATCGACATTATCAATACTTGTCATCATTGACACAAATTAAACATGTTGACTAAATAGTTATTAGATTAAAATAATAAATTGAAATGTTTTATGCCAAAAGTTCAACAGAAGCTGTTTTATCATAATTTTTTAAGATTAATCTTAAAAATTGGCGCCGGGAGGCACGTATAGCCGCCCATACTAAAATATGTTAATAATCAATTATCTCAAAAACTGCGACTTTGATTTTGATGTTATTACAAATTTTGTTGCAGATATTATTCCTAATCTTAAATTAAAAACCACGTTTCGCTAGCTACTGTAATTTTGGAGTTACGATTTTTTAAAATTTTTAATCCTCTCCCATACCCTCTTACCAACCCCCCACCTCCACCAAAAACTAATGACCAGATTCTCGGGTGGCACAGTATTTTTGTGCCAAATTTGGTTAAAATCGGTTTAGCGGTTTTTGAGTTATCGTGTTACAGACGGACAGACGGACAGACTAACAGACGGACAGACAGACAGACATACACCATGAAAATATTTTGTATTTAGGTCATTTATCAAACCAAACCCAAATAACTCATTTTGAGTGAAATTAAAAAAACTTTTTTTTTCGAACTTAATAGCCTACCATACCTGTTGGTATGGTCGGCTAAAAATAAAAAGTTCCCAAATGTATAATTTCCGTCAAATACCTATCTACTCAACATGTTTATTTTTTGTCAGTAATGATATGTATTGACCATTTCCATTCCAAATATCTGCAGAACGGTTGCTCGTAGCGATTTTTACCAAGGGACATTTTTTTACGTTGAAAAATACTGAAATGTATATTTTTTCACTCAGTAGTTTTAATCAGCAGTTAATATACATGTAGGTGACGCCCCGACAAAGACGAGTCATATTGACATCAAAATCAAATCTCTCATGTGAAAAACTCCCAGACAACAATTTTCATCCAAATGTTGACAATTACTTAAATTATTTGGAAAAAATAGAAATACAAATGGAACTTCTACACCCTGTACCTCCGAAAGTAAGCGTTTTAGGATATAAATTTATACGAACTTTTTTATTTATTTTTATTATTATCTGTAGAATATGTATTTCAATAACTAATATAAAAAATTGGACAATATAAGTATTTACTGATAATTTCTGAGTCTTACACTATAGACTCAGAAATAAAAACAAATATAATATAATAATAATTTACCATACCTTGACTGAAAGCTAGGGCTGGAACATAGATTACTATAGGAATATATAGCAACATTTTTGTCAGGAAAAGAATGGATCCCAATAGTCGAACGGTGTTGTTAAACCGAAGGTTGAGGTACTTAAAAGAAGAACTATTAAAATGAATATTATGAACTTTAACATTCACAAAAAATATACTATTAAGACTATTTAATGGATAATACGAAAAATTAATCCCATTATTTATGTTGTGTATTCGCTTTATTGTTTTTATTGGAAATTCATTATAATATTTTTATTCCAAAGTAAAATACAATGTAATGATGACATACTCTTTCATAATGATATTAAAATGAAGCATAAAAATTGTGCTAAGAAACTGGTCTGCTATATTTCTCATCTGCTGTGTTTGACGAACATTAGCATATCATACAGGATGTTTAAAAAATGCAAAAAACTTAAATAGGTCATTGCTCAAAATAAGGAGTTGTTTGTAACATGATGGTTAGTTCAAAAGTCCCTCATTACGAAGATATCGCGGTACAAAGATGGTTAAAAAAAACTTATTTTATGTTGTAAAAATGAAAACTCTAGTGTCTTTAAGTACTAATGTGAGATATTTTCATATTTTTCGCTTTTATATTATAAAACGAGTATTTTTTTTAAGAAAAACTTATGTAACGATTTGAAAAACAAAATGGTAGCCTAGTGCCTAGTTTATTTAGAAACTTTTTCCCTCGGTGAGTTTTCCTACGGGTGAGTTTTCTTCCTCGGTTTTCTTTAACTGTATTAAAGAGGCTCTACACGTAACGATGAACAGATTCTGCCAAATATGTGGTCTGAGCAGTTAAAATATTCATGAAATATCGCCGATCTCATCTCTTTGATGAGATCTTTATCGAAACTGCCACTATTTAACAGAGAAAACCTATTTTCTGACTAGATAGAGCGAAACCGACAGATAGGCTCGATTTTTGAGTATCTTGAGGCTCGATTTTTGAGACATGTTTAGTGGCGTAAACCTTCTGTTGATATTTTCACTGCCAACTGAGATGCGGGGTCTTTTTGAATTTTTTACCATTTTAAAAATTGCCCATAACTTTTTTATTTCGCGGTATAATAAAATTCTGTAAAAACGTTCTTAAGGCACTTTTTTAAGCATAATTCAGTGTCGTAGTCAGTTTTGTTCTATACTTGCTGTTTTTGTCAGAATAAAGATAAAAAATATAATTTTTTAAATGGAAATCATAGTTGGCTATGAACTTAAAAAAATGGTGGCATTTAACCCTTTCCAACGATATAAAGTTATATGGGTATCTATTTCTAAGGATGAGAGAAATATTAGGTTTTTTATCTTTATATCGAAGCGGGCCTTGATTTTGTGTTGATCTATTTGCCTAGTTATTTTTTATCACAATTTATAGTTATTCTATATTATTATTTATCTGGATAATTAAAGACTTTTGAAAATGTAAATTATCATTCTATATTATTAATTACAATTGAAATCAGTATAATAAACTAAGAACAAAACTAAAAAACGTATTTTTGAGTGACGAATGTAGTTTTTTAAGTAAAACCTCAAAGATGTTCAAACAACACCTCCTTCTTGAATCTTTTGCGCACAGAGTTACAGCGATTTATTAGGCGAACTGGTGTAATAAGTCCAAAAGCTTGCCTAGTACAGTACGTCTGTCCCATCGTCTGTCCGTTCTGTAGCTACGGGGTATCCGTGAGAGAGGATTTTTTCGTAAAAAATTAGACGACGCGTCCCATCAATAAAAATTCGACAAATTTGCAAGTAGCCAATAAAATGAGTGGGCGGAGCGATTTGCGGTGACGTACTCGTCAAGTCGACGTATAAAATATATTGCTGTTTATTTAAATGTTTTTTGTCCGCATTCCTTTCATAGATACAGATGCAGCAGACGTACTTGTAGCCTTCTGCAATTCTTCTCTCGTCCTTCTCGGTTCTTCTCTTATATATAAGGTCTTTTAATTTCCCCCATAAAAAAGTCGAAAGGGGTTAAATTAGAGGTTCTAGCAGGCCAAGATATGGGGCCCCTTTTTCCAATCCAATTCTCTCCAAATTCTCCATTTAATAATTCAGTTGTAACCTTGGCCTTTGCCTTGGTGTTTTAATTACAATTTGTAATACTAATATAGAATGTTGATTTACCTTTTCAAAAGTCTTTAATTATGCAGATAAATAAAAATATAGAATATTAAATTGTGATAAAAAATAATTAGGCAATTAGGTCAAAACAAAATCAAGGCCCGCTTCGATACAAAGATAAAAAACCTAAACATTTCTCTCATTTTTAGAAATAAATACAACGTAATCTAACGTAACTTTATATCGTTGGAAAGGGTTAAACGCCAGCATTTTTTTTTTGAGGTCATAGCCAACTATGATTTCCATTTAAAAAATTATTTTTTTTATCATTTCTGACAAAAAGAGCAAGTATAGAAAAAAACTGACTACGCCACTGAATTGTGCTTAAAAAGTGCCTTAAGAACGTTTTTACAGAATTTTATTATTCCGCGAAATACAAAAGTAATGAGCAATTTTCCAAATGGTAAAAAATTCAAAAAGACCCCGTATCTCAGTTGGCAGTGAAAATATCTACAGGCGATTAAACAGGCTATTAAACGTGTCTCAGAAAACGAGCCCATGACATTTATGTCGGTTTTGCTCTATCTAGTCAGGAAATAGATTTACTCTGTTAAAACAGACCAATTTCGACCACCCTGTAGATACAGAAAATTCAAATCTCTCATATTGCCTGTAGACTATGTATATACAGACGAAATTATCCTTTATAAAATATGAAGGTGTAGTGTGAAGAGATCGCTATCGATTTGGTCCTAAGATCTGAACTGTTTGATTTGGCATGTAGATGAAATCGTGCGTGTATGCCCCTTTAACGCCCTACAGAAGTGGTAGAGTCTTATGGCGTGGCCCATATTTTATATATACTTTTATAAGGCCCAGCGCCCATAGAAGTGGCGTAGATATGGCGGTGGTGTGGTTGTGGAGCGTGGCGATGGCAATGCCAGTGTAAATAAATTAGGAAACGCCCACCGAGATGACCAGTCATCAGTCAATTCGTAGCGATCAATCATCACCATCAGTATAGTCAACGGCGTGACGACGTACATTACTCACAGCATTCGAGTACCGCGCATCGTTCAGTGAACATCGCAGCTCTTATAGTGTTTCGCGCTCGGTAAGTGCTTCCCTTCATCACAAGCTTGCTCGATTCTTCAGAGCAAGCTCCGCTTAATACGGCCCTCTCCAAGGGTCATTTATCCTTCTTCCCAATCGCCTATCGTGGCTCCCAAGAAAAATAAGGTTAATCTCCCCAGATTAGAAAAACTCTCTTAGATTCAGATTCCTTATATTCAGATTCCAAACCCATACTATTTCCTGTCGATCGCAAGATCGCAACCCTTCCTGAACCTTTCATCAGGCTTGATCGGTCAAGGAATTACTCCCCTGACGAAATTCAAGACCTAATTTACTCCTATCATTTCTTTAGAGAAAAGAAAAATTTAGTCCGTTCAATTCTTGAGCGTCATAAAATCAGTCATAATGAAATAAACTTGAGTAGAAACGTGATCAGTAAGAAGACGCGTCAGGCCAGTACTGACGAGTCTCTTGCGTCATCACCGATCCCAGAGATAAAGTTAGCCTCAAGGGAGGCACCCCCAGCTCGTCCATCATCCCCACCCTGCACAACTTCATCAGGTGCAAATCCCGATATAAAAAAGCCCGATTGCCCGGAACTTCAGGTCCCAAAAATCGTAAACCCTCCCGCTGTTGCTCCTCAAACGCAACAGGCGTCCCAACCCAAACCCCCCCTGCTGTTCCTCAAACACAGCAGGAGCCTCAATCTAAAAGCAAAGGGCCCAAAAAGCCTCCTCAAGTCGTACTTCGTGATACCCGTCTCTGGATGAGTATCACAAGAACTTTCAAAGAGCAGAAAATCTGCTTTTCTGAAGCAAAAACTGTGCCTCTCGGCATTAGAATCACTCCCTCTTCTTCTGATGACCATAGGGCCATCGTCGACTATTTCAAAAGCAAGAAAATACCCTTTCATACTTATTTTTCCCCTGATGACAGGGATCTAAATGTCCTAATCAAAGGTGTTGAAGTTTTTGTCGACAACTCGGCAATAATTGAGGACCTTACTTCCCAAGGCTTCGAGGTCAGAGAAATGCATCGTCTCTCACGAGACGGTATTCCTATGGCCGTCGTCAAGGTCAGAGTACCCAAACATCAAACCCACATCTTCGACATCACGCATGTGGGCTCGCTAAGGGTTCGGGTGGCGACGCCGAGGCGCGGTAATGGGGTAACGGGGGTACGTCAGTGCCACAATTGCCAGCAATTCGGCCATGCCGCCTCGAACTGCTTTGCGGCCCCGCGTTGCGTGAGGTGCGCCAAATCCCATCACACCAAATCCTGTGATAAAGAGGCTGATGCGCCTGCAATTTGTTCAAATTGCAGAGGTCCGCATCCAGCTAGCCACAATTCATGCTCAAAAAATCCGAGAAATCGTAATCCCAATACTAACATCCTAAGTCAGCCGGAATCCTCAAAGGTCTCGACTCCTATCCCTCCTAATCCTACAGTTTATGCTTCAGTGCTCAAAAGCAATCTCAACAACTCGCCTCCAGGAAATACCCCTGAGTCATTCCTACCCATCTCTTCAATAAACCAAGAACTCCATAAACAACTACTTGAACAAGTAGCTAGTCATGTCAAAACCATGGTTTCAAACATACTTACAAGTATGTTACCCTCTATGATCTCCATTTCGGTACCAAATCCCCCTCCCAAAATTGTCTACCGGACTATCACAAAACTCTTCTGGACTTATCGTCCAGTCGCTCCTAAATCTCGCATCCCAATACTAGCCTTCAGGCACCCAGGGCTTTGCCCCTTCCCTTCCCCAACACATAAGCAGGAATAAGAGCCGCAATTCTTCGGCGGCTGATTCCTCGGAGGTGGATCGTTTTTAGTGGGTATCTCGAATCCTACACTGTCTAGGGGTTATTTCTATGACCGTTTCTCTCGAGATTGTCATGGAAATGACCACTATTCGTCTATAAAAGATTTTTAAACCACCCCTCACAAAAAAAAAGAAAAAAAAAACGAGATGACGCAGGAGAGGTGCAGATCAGGCATACCATATTGTGAACACTAGTGGCGCATTGAAAGCGGCGTGGCGAGCCCGTTCAGTACAAGGCATTTCGTAATAGTAATAAAGACTTGTGTTGTGTTCAATATTGCGGGACGATCTACAAACAATTATCAAAGATTATACAGATTATAAACTTATCATCAAAAGCATTGTTTTTCGTGGTTCCAATTTTCGGAGTCGCGCACTAGTTAGGTTACTAGTTTGCGCACAAGCACGCCCACTTTTACTCGTCTTTATTTACTCGTTTGCTCATCGTCATAAAAACACAATTTTCGTACCACAAATTAGGGACAAGATTTTTATCTGTATACTTATAGGATAGGTACCTAATCTGTGCTATTATTAACTTTGTCGAATTAATTGAGTCAAAACCATGTTTATACGACCATGATCGACCAGACTACAGCAACAGAAATGCTCAAGATGCAGCCTGGAACGAAATTTCTGAGGAGGGATGCACCCAATATCGTCTTCTTTACATATTATTTAAGTGCACTAATGCAAGTACGTCTTCGTCCTCTGAAGACGAGATTTTACTAAATAAACAAACACCTTATGCTGGATCTTGTTCTATTTTTTGTCACCTGAGTATGCGTTAAAACACCAGATCGCGACCACGCCGCAACCATACCACTGCCACGCCATAAGCCTCGGCCACTTCTGTGGGCGCTCTCCCAGCATAATGAGGTGGCAAAAAATAGAAGAACTGGCATAAGGTGTTTGTTTATTTAGTAAAATGTCATCTTCAGAAGACGAAGACGTACTTAAATTAATACACTTAAATAATATGTAAAGAAGATGATATTGGATGCATCCCTCCTTAGAAATTACGTTCCAGGCTGCATCTTGAGCATTTTTGTTGCTGTAGTCTGGTCGATTATAGTCGTATAAACATAGTTTTGACTCCTGAATTAATTCGACAAAGTTGATAATAACTTGTAGATCATCCCACATTATTGAAAAACATCGTCTTTATGACGAAATGCCTTGTTGTAAAAATCACTATTTTTCTTGGTAGTTTTTTATTCTGAATATTGATTTTGATTGATATTTAAAGTGGCGAAAAATGTTGCTTGTTGCTTAATAATGTATTTTCTCTCTTGGTAATGTCTCCTTGACTTATTTATTGCCCTTTATATAGAACAAAGAATCAGTCATACATACATGACTAATAATACCGTATGATCGAAAAAAAAACGGAGTCAGCGAGGGCTATGAAATGAAGAGCCCTGTCATTTTTTATGTAAAATTATGTGGTAAATGTCATCGATGTTCATTTTCAAGCCAAATGGACGCCGTTTTTTTTTTCAATCATACGGTACTACATCATTTCATAATAAAATAGGTACTTACTTCATAACTAGACGTTATTTGAAGCGTATAGAAAACAGGTAAGTATGCATAAGCCATAACTAAAGAAACTAATATTTCTGATGTTAGGATCATCCAAAACTGAGTACCATATGTATACATTTCAGCTGGCAATCCTAGTAGACTAATTCCTGATATATAACTAAAATAAAACGAAAAAAAATATTCTTAAAAATATATTAAATTTTAAAAAAACAAGTTAGGCAACTAAAAATACTTTAATATGAAATGTAATTATTAGATGGCTCTGGATGAGGCCATCAATAAATGACAGATTTCTGTTTGGCAATATCTCTCGGTTGTCAATTTTTAATTTAACAGTTTGTTATGGTTTCTAATATTTTCCGAACTGCCTAAAGTGTGTTATTTAATTCAAATTTAGGTAAGTATAGTTTAAAATTTGTAGATATAACTTAAGTAAATTTTAGTTTAATACTTAAAATGATTTTAAGTGATTTTAATAAAATCACAGTTGATAGGTTTATTAAGAAAGTTTGGTTTATAAAAAATTACTTTTTCAATCGATTGCGCAATTTTTAATACTGTGGGTAGGTACAGGTACTACTACCCTTGTTTATATATTCTTACATACATAAGAGTTCTCCATATTTTAATAGTCCTGTTTTATTTAAGTGTTTGAATGTTTCAATAATTCTTGGAGTAGTATTGTGGTAGTATTATAAACTTGGATTATTTACCTACACCTACCTATACCAATATAAAATCGCGGTGCTTGTCAGATATAACACCCATAAAATAATAAATACAAGAAGAAGTGTCAAGTCAATGTTAAATTATGGAAACAGCGTGGCTGCCTGGGTAACTAATTTTCAGATATGGCGGCTGGGACATTTGACATGACATAGACACTTCATTGACATGACAATTTCAATTTTATGAAATTTATTTCCGTTTCCGGTTTTTAATGGCGGGCTGTTCAGGAGGTTTAAATGAGGGTTAATATACTTTTACTTTTTCTAGTAGTAAATAATACAACAAAATTACTCAAAAATATTTATTTGGAATTTAGAACAATGTAAATATGCAAATAACACAATTAAAGATCTATAAACCCATAAACTACTGTATCAATATCAAAATATTTAAATAACATCAGAGATGCTGTGTTAAAGTGAATTAGTAAAGTAACAATGCACTGACTTACAGAAACTTGAAGATAAATAAATGTTTTCACAGCTTCATGGGCGTAAAACTAACTGGAAGCAGGAAAAAGACAACAGGAACCCACGCAAAACCTGGAATCAAAAAAAAATATGTAAAAAAAAACATAAATATAGGTACATAAGACTGTTATAAATTAAATCAAACAGGACTTGAATGAAAATAAAAAGAATAAAAAATATGATACCTATACATCTAATACCTCATTTGTATTTTAAAAATAATCTACATACATAGCATCATTGCTATGAAAATACATAATAGGTATCTATGTGATATGTAATTACGCATTTCTGTTCATCTTGTAGATAATTAATATAGGCTGTAGGCTAATAATAGTTCAATAATCATAATTTACCTTGTGTAACTTGCTTTCAATTGCTCAAAATCACCGATCAGTCTTTAAAGTAGAGATACGGAAAAATCCTTGGTAAAGAATATCCCAAGATCCTTGGATCTAAAGCTAAAAAAATATAAAAACAGTTAATTTATTATACCTATTTTTACATAAAATATGGCCCATACCTACTACACGCAGAAACGTCGATTCATCATTTTCTTCATGTAATTAATATCATATATACTTTATTAAAGTGTTAACAAGGAACTTTATATCAAAAAACATCTTTGTACTTATAAATTTCAGCCGAAATATCATAAACAAACTTCCAATCAAATCTAAAAGGCAAAAATTAAAATGGCGCCCGATCTTGCCAGAGGCCTCGGGAGTTGACACATGGCTGACACACAGACAAAAGAAGAGGACGCACATAAAAATGTTCCGTAACAGAAATTGACAGAAATCATATAGAAATATTCAGATTTTTGTCTAGGACAGTCTAGAAGGCCATGCTTTCTGCCTGGGTATGACCGCGCCAGAACTGTTTCCAATTTTCCGGTTTACTGTCACCCCCCTGGTGTCAAGTCAATGTTAAATTATGGAAACAGCGTGGCTGCCTGGGTAACTAATTTTCAGATATGGCGGCTGGGACATTTGACATGATTTGACATGACATAGACACTTCATTGACATGACAATTTCAATTTTATGAAATTTATTTCCGTTTCCGGTTTTTAATGGCGGGCTGTTCAGGAGGTTTAAATGAGGGTTAATATACTTTTTACTTTTTCTAGTAGTAAATAATACAACAAAATTACTCAAAAATATTTATTTGGAATTTAGAACAATGTAAATATGCAAATCTACACAATTAAAGAGCTATAAACCCATAAACTACTGTATCAATATCAAAATATTTAAATAACATCAGAGATGCTGTGTTAAAGTGAATTAGTAAAGAAACAATGCACTGACTTACAGAAACTTGAAGATGAATAAATGTTTTCACAGCTTCACGGGCGTAAAACTAACTGGAAGCAGGAGAAAGACAACAGGAACCCACGCAAAACCTGGAATCAAAAAAAAATATGTAAAAAAAAACATAAATATAGGTACATAAGACTGTTATGAATTAAATCAAACAGGACTTGAATGAAAATAAAATGAATAAAAAATATGATACCTATGCATCTAATACCTCATTTGTATTTTAAAAATAATCTACATACATAGCATTATTGCTATGAAAATACATAATAGGTACCTATGTGATATGTAATTACGCATTTCTGTTCATCTTGTAGATAATTAATATAGGCTGTAGGATAATAATAGTTCAGTAATCATAATTTACCTTGTGTAACTTGCTCTCAATTGCTCAAAATCACCGATCAGTCTTTAAAAGTAGAGATACGGAAAAATCCTTGGTAAAGAATATCCCAAGATCCTTGGATTGAAAGCTAAAAAAATATAAAAACAGTTAATTTATTATACCTATTTTTACATAAAATATGGCCCATACCTACTACACGCAGAAACGTCGATTTCATCATTTTCTTCATGTAATTAATATCATATATACTTTATTAAAGTGTTAACAAGGAACTTTATATCAAAAAATATCTTTGTACTTATAAATTTCAGCCGAAATATCATAAACAAACTTCCATTCAAATCTAAAACGGCAAAAATTAAAATGGCGCCCGACCTTGCGAGAGGCCTCGGGAGTTGACACATGGCTGACACACAGACAAAAGAAGAGGACGCCGACGTGCATAAAAATGTTCCGTAATTGAAATTGACAGAAATCATATAGAAATATTCAGATTTTTGTCTAGGACAGTCTAGAAGGCCATGCTTTCTGCCTGGGTAAGACCGCGCCAGAACTGTTTCCAATTTTCCGGTTTACTGTCACCCCCCTGATAACACCCTCCGAATTTGGCATTTATTTATATATCAGTCAAAAGCATACACTTAAATAACCATAATTTATTGAAAAATAAATAAATTAAAAGTGCATTTTTATGTGTGCAGGTTATGGTGAAGTTGTATATGCGTGTAATTATTGTAAAATATGACGATTATATGCATTTTTTATTAATATAAAGGTCAGAATTAATCATTGAGAAGCATTAATAAGTCATAAATTAAAAATAGAGTTGGTAATATCTTTTGTAATATTTGCCTGATCGATTTACTCTTTCGATTCAAACTTGCCGCCGGAGCTGTCTGTCACTAGATGTTAAGAATGTAAGTGCGGCGTTACACGGTCCGTATTTTTTACGAGAATTTTTATTTTTTAATTTTATTTACGAGAGCCGAAATTTTTATTACGAGAGCCGAAATGCCGTAAAACCTGGGTTCATCCTTTTAATTCCGAACGCGAAAGAAGACGAAGATTTGAAAATTTTATTCTAAAATTCGAAAGTACAATGATAAATTCTTTGGCTACTATCGGATGTCTCAAAAATCTTTTGATGTATTGCTTGAAATATTGAGACCGAGCATCACGAAACAAAACACGACAATGAGGATTCACCCATGCCCTTTGTCGTGCGTCTTTGTTGGAATATTCAGAGTTTGATTTGTCCCAAGGGGCAGGTAGCCCACGAATTAGCTCGATAAATTGGTCCGTATCAAACATATTTTGCTTTTCGCGATCAAAGCGGCATACCGCAGAAACGTACCGTGCTACAGTTTACATTCAACTGACTGTGTCGTCACCAAGGTTCCCGCATCCCGCAATCCTGCATTGCGGCAGCATGTCGCCGCACATCCCGCAAAAACGGATGGTGTTACATCTGCCATGCCATCTCATGCGATATTGCCATACCGCAAAACGGGATCCGCAGTGCGGAACCTGCAAAAACGGACCGTGTAACGCCGCACTAAGCTGCATAAGCATTGTTGCCAAAGTTATTTCTTGTTTGTATGTATGGAGTGTAGAGGTAAACCAAACCTCTACACTCCATATTTGTATGATACATAATACCGTATGATCGAAAAAAAAACGGTGTCCAGTTGGCTTGGAAATGACGATCGATGACATTCCCCATTTAGTTTTACATATAAAATGACAGCGATGTTCATTCCATAGCCATGGCTGACGCCGTTTTTTTTTCGATCATACGGTACAGTACGTCTGTTTGTTCTGTAGCTACGGGGTATCCGTGAGAGGGGAAACGATATTCTCTCGATGTTTTTCGTAAAAAATTAGACGACGCGTCCCATCAATAAAAATTCGACAAATTTGCAAGTAGCCAATAAAATGAGTGGGCGGAGCGATTAGAAGTACGTACTCGTCAAGTCGACGTATAAAATATATTTCTGTATATTTAAATGTTTTTTGTCCGCATTCCTGTCATAGACACAGATCCAGCTGCATACAGATGTACTGTACGTTACATGATACAAAAAAAGAGTTGAAACCGAAAGAGTTTTGATTGCGCTGGTTTCAACCTTTTCGTTGAGGGTGTTAATCTTTTGTTATGTTTTTTTTATTTTAATCAAGTGATTAACATTTTTTTAATAAAAAAAAGCCTTTTCTTGATTTTAAAAGAATTTATAATCTGTTCTTAACGCGAGTTTTCTTCCGACCAGCACGTGTTTTTTTAATGAACCTTTCAAGAAGAAATGAATGAATCTGGCAACGCCGACAAAATTTGGAGGAGTTTTCGCATAGAAAGTAGCCTGGTGTAGCAATAATTAGATGTTTATTTTTTCATTAAATTATGGATCATCCACACTTTTTTTTGGCTTGAAATACTTATTTCGATGTATGCTTTCGAGTGATATAAAAAAAGTACAAAATTCGGAGGGTGTTATATCTGACAAGCACCTAAAATCGCAATAAAATTATATACTTAGGTAGTTGTTTTATATACAGGGTGGCGCACCTCATTCGCCTCGGTTGATTATACAATAACGGAAAGATGTAGAAACAAAATATTTTATTGGTCTATGTGGGGAGGCAATGTGCACAATTTGAAATTATTTTGAAATATACAGGGTGTCTTAGAACTAAGACCCATACCGAAGTTATATTTTTTCTTATGGAACACCCGGTATTTTATTTCATTTTTGAATTCTTGGGCCCAAAAAAAGGCATTATACAAAATATTGTAAGGATTAAATATGCTTAAAATCATTGGTTTTTGAGATATTTAAAGATATTTAAATATGCATGCTACAAAAGAATAGATTATCAACACCCTGTACATTACTTTTCAGAATTAATTCTTGTGGTGAGTTTAAAGGTAAAGAAATAAACTTTACTGAAAAATGTTATTGTTTTCTTAAATTTATGCAGGGGTACCAAAAACTAGTGATCTATTTTAAGGACTTATTTTACATAAAAACTTTGTTTTTTCAAATGCAACACCCTGTATTTTTTAAATAAATCGAAGCAGATTCAAATGCTCTTTCAAACTATTTTAGGGTTTGCTATACCTATCTATCTAAGATTTTGAATAAAAAGCGATTTTTAAATAAAATGGCAATCAAGATGGCTGGTATCGCCATGGCAATTTTCTAGTGACAGCTAGTTACTATCTTCAAAATCGATATTAGTGTATGGACATTATTATTTAAACAGTAAACAGTTTACTAAAATTTACCCACAATAGTTTAATAAGTAAGTATTCTTTATTTTATGAAGAAAAATAAAGCCATATCTGCTGGTGGAACGAATGGATATGTTACTATTATAGTGATTTTATTTTGTGAGGAAAATTATTTCTTGGCCTCAAGAGCTAATGCTCAAAGATATCCAAATATGAATCTTCCTGATAAGCGCTCCTTTGAAAAACTACTTGTCCTATTTGCTATTTCGCAGAATTGGTAGTGTCGTTTATAAAAAACCTATTAGGCAGAAACCTGTCGTCGGAAGTGAAGAAATTGAATTATCATAAAATAAAACAAAGAACTACTTCTTCTTTTTCCTTGATAGAATAATAAATACATATTAAATAAATATTATTTATTTAACTATTGTAGGTCAATTAAATAAAAGTAAACTGGTATAGATTTAAATAAAGTCTAATAAATAAACTAATGTCGATTTTGAAAACAGTTACTAACTGTCACTAGAAAATTACCATGGCGATACCAGCCACCTTGATTGCCATTTTATTTAAAAATCGCTTTTTATTCAAAATCTGAGATAGATAGGTATAGCAAACCCTAATATAGATTGAAAGAGCATTTAAATGTGCTTCGATTTATTTAAAAAAATACAGGGTGTGGCATTTGAAATAACAAAGTTTTTATGTAAAATAAATTCTTAAAATAGATCACTAATTTTTGGTACCCCTGTATAAATTTAAGGAAGCAATAACATTTTTCAGTAAAGTTTATTTCTTTGCCTTTAAACTCAGCACAAGAATTAATTCTGAAAAGTAATCTACGTGGTATTGATAATCAATTCTCTTGTAGCATGCATATTTAAATATCTTTAAATATCTCAAAAACCAATGATTTTAAGCATATTTAACCCTTATAATAAATGCCTTTTTTGGGCCCAAGAATCCAAAAATGAAATAAAATACCGGGTGTTCCGAGGGGTGTTCCATAAGAAAAAATATAACTTTGGTATGGATCTTAGTTCTGAGACAACCTGTATATTTCAAAATAATTTTAAATTGTGTACATTGACTCCCCACATGTATCCATAAAATATTTTGTTTCTACATCTTTCCGTTTTCGTATAATCAACCGAGGCAAATGAGGTGCGCCACCCTGTATAATATAATATCTTATGATCGAAAAAAAAACTGCTTTCAGTTGGCTTGGAAATAACCATTGATGACATTCCCCATATAATTTTATACCGGGTGCGTTTCAGAAGTGCACCCCTACAATTTTCTTATTTTTTCAGATAAAAAAACGAGATTTGGTATGTCAGTATATGACATAAATTAGAATTGATTGACGTAGGTATTCAATTGTTTTCGGCCACTCTGTTTCACCGGAAATGATTACAACTTTTGATTTTTAAATTGCACCCTCGGTATTTTTTACTTTATTCGATAAAAAATGACACTCTGAATAGAATGACATATCATATGTCATCTTTTGACATTTTCGCTTACAAAAAAAATCGTATTTTAAATTTCAATCTAGACTGCCATGGCTTTGTTTGGACTAATTTTTAATCAAAGAGCCTTGGAAAAGTAGATTTGATTGTCAAGTGTTTTTAGTGTCTTGTCTGGGCCTGTTAAAAGATACCCAAATCGTATTTTTTTACTCATATCTCTATATTTTCAAATGGAACGAAGGTGGCTCATTAGCATATTTAGAAAAAGCATTTTTTACGAATCATTTAATACTACACACTTGCTATTTCCAGTCAAATTGTCGTTATAACCAACCATATTGCAATTTCAAATAAACCATATTCGAAAACGTCAAAAGTTGACATATGATTCTATTCAGAGTGTCACTTCCTATCGAATAAATTAAAAAAATACGGAGGGTGTCATTTAAAAATCAAAAGTTGTAGCCATTTCGGGTGAAACGGGAAAACAATAGAATACGTCAATGAATCCCAAAGATAGAGTTTAAATATCTTTGATCAATCCTAATTTATGTCATATACTAACATACCAAAGCCCGTTCGGTAATTAAAAGTAAAAAAGTTATAGGGGTAAGCCACTTTTGAGACGCACCCGGTATTCGCCACACTTTTTGGAATACCACACAATGGACTTTACTCTATCGTTGACTCACCTGTACAGGGTGTCCCATTTTGGTTGAAATCATACGGTATCTCCGTTATTAGTGAAGATAGAAGGGTGCGGTTTGCACAAACCTGTCCCACTGTTTTGTCAAACGAAAGATGCCATAAACAAAATTTTCATAGCCTTCTTCGTTTCTGAACTACAGGGTCTTTTTGAAAATTTTGCAATTTGTGACATTGAAAACTGATTCTAGTAGAACTTTTTAAGTAGAATACAGTGGCGTAGTCTGTTATTCTACAAAAAGAATATTTTTAAAAGTATGAGCTAAAGTTATGTTTTCTTAAATGGAACACCCTGTATATTTATAAATTCTAAGCTTCTCAAAAATCTCTCTATATTTATTTTCATTATTTACTGCAATATTCTTTGCAAGTTTTTATTAAAAGATCATATTTAATAGTAGGCCATGATTGATGATAAAAGAAACTAAAGAATTACCTATTATTAAAAATATACTGCTATCTCTCTCTTTTTTTTTATTTTGGGAGCCACTAATAAATTCTTTAAATATTAGGGAAACATAATTCTCTACTGCAGTGGCGGTCTAAGGGAAGGGGGGGGGGGCGAAAGGGGCGTTATAAATAATTTTGATATCTAATTTTTTATTTATATTTTCCTTCCATTACACTGCATGCTTAGAAAATTAATAAATATTTATATTTCATGATTTTAAAGTTTGTTGTTAATATAACAAATTAGCTCTGTAATTATTATTATTTAATAAACCAACGTTGCCAAAAAATTTAAAGACTATATTATTTTTAAATAGGATCTAATATAAATAATTTTGACATCTAATTTGTTGTTTATATTTTGCTACTACGTAAAAAAAATGTTTATATTAAATTATTTTAAATTTTGTTGTTAATAGGTATAACAAATTATTACTGTTATTATTATTTTTATTAAACCAGTCTTTGCTTAAAAACATTAAAAATCATTTTCCTACATCAAAATATTTTATTATCTAACCTAACCTAACAACAGAATATTAATAAAAAAATGCAAAATATATAGACATACTATCCCTAACTAACTAAAGCCAAACAATAATATTCTTTGCTAATATCAACTAATACCAATATATGGCAACAGCGCCCTTCATAATGTATTTTCTGTGTAAATACTAGCACCTCAATAAAAAAAATAATGTGTCCTTATCTTTATATGACTCCGCAAAAAATCAAAGATGCCGGCTTTTTTCTAGCATTGCCACCGACCGCTGTCGGGCTTCTCGGAAAGAAACCTACGTCGCCGGGCGACAACTAAAATCCAGTTAATATTTTATTATAATCGATCCTGACGAATAAATGAATTTCACAAATGAATGAATTTTATAAATGAATGGTTTTTGCTGCTGAATTACTAGAATACAATATTTCAAGGCAGATGACGCATCTATTCGATAATTTTTATTCGAATAGTTTTCAACGAATGTTTTTTTTACTAGCTATCGAATTATTCGAATGAATTGCAACTATCGAATGTTTCGATAGTATTCATTCGATAGTTCCCACTACTAATTCCTATACCTAAAATAAATCGTTTTTAAGTTATTTAAGATTTAGTTTGAAAACGTATATTTTTCTTGATTTTATCTAGCTTTCTTTGACATAGTGTCAGTCAGTGCTGCCCCCTTAAAAGTTTAAAAAGTGTATTTATATAAATATATCTCGTATTTTCGTTCTTTAGTGATATATAATAATTGATATTTTAATAATATACCGTACGATCGAAAAAAAACAGCGCAAAGTTAGCTTGGAAATGATGATCGATAATATACTGTCATAGGCTACTGGTTAAAATTAAGAAAAATATACGCTTTAACGCTAAATCTTAAATAACTTAAAAACGATTTATTTTAGGTACAGGAACATGTATAGTCAAAATTTAACAAATTTTAAAAACGAAAGTAACGAAATCCTTTTTACGAATGAAATAAAAAAAGGATTTCCATTTAAAAAAAAATGATTTATGATAATTTCTTAATCTCTCAATTCCATGATAGCTGCGGCCATTATTATATGACATTCGGACAATTTAATTTTTGACATAGATAGCCACATTCATGGTACTTCTCTTTATGGTACAGTGGCTGTGGCAATCACTAAATTTGACGTTTAGGCTATATACATATTTTTGACATGCAGTTTTTTAACTCCAAAAATTATAAAATTTTTTTTTTCTAAAAAACGGTTAACGTTACGTATAGTGTTTAATATCAAAATTCATAAAATTTTACAGATAATTTAAGTATGTAATAAAAAATGGGGTCACCCATTTAAAATAAGAAAGTTGCTGTCAACTTCCGGTACTTCCGAAAGTGCCGCCATATTGAAAATATTTTTAATTGATAGATCTCATTGTGAAAAAATGATATGCACAAAATCTCATATCTAGATATTGTAGTCCTCTAGAAACTTCTAACGCAGGCTCAGCCTGGGACACCCTGTATAAATACTTAAATTTTGTCAACCATTATACATACGTCATTCAATTTTTACAAAATATGCATTAGAAGTATATCATTATCTAAACAGACCAGGGGCCACATTTAGCTTCGCCGCCCCGGGCCCCCGACAGGCTTAGTCCGCCACTGCTCTACTGCTATTTGAAAATCTTGGAAGCAATCGTACCGGAACTTTTAGATATTCCTTTAGCTAATTTACGTGAAATCACAGTGAAATATACTTTCAGCAAGATGGGCCCCCTCACAATTTTGAAAATATTAGAATTTTGTTAAATTATTATTTCTCAAATCAATGAATTGGAACCAATGGATGGAACCCATATGATGGCCTCCGTGATTCCCGGATTTGTCCGTTCTCGATTTCTGATTTGCAACCCATCCCGTTATAGTAACATACAGGGTGTTTCAAAAAACACGTGCCATCTCTCGTGAGAAGATACCTCACGTAAAAATAAGATTTATTTTTCACATCAACATAGGTCCGATTCTGCTTTGTTTCGTAGGGTGTTAAAGTTTTAATAATTTTTCGATTTATTATAATTTTCTTCCAAGTACTTTTAGCTATTCGAATGAAATTTTGAGGGTAACAGTTACTATAAATACTACATATTTTAATGCTAAAAAAGTGTCATTCAGGGACGTGCATATAGGTTATCACTGGAATATGTGCGCCATTGACTTTTTTTCTTTTGATATCAAAATTGTTTTGGCCGTTTAATGTCAATTAAAAGTAATCTCTTGATATTTTGTCGAATTCGGCCTCCTTGATGAGATAAACGAGCAATTTTATTAATCACAATTAATAAAAATAAAATTAATAAATTATGTATTTTACCTAATTTATTATTAAACATTATTATTATTAGTTATTATTACTATTAGTCCATCCTACAGCAATTTCAAATAAAAAATAATGGTATTTTTTTTCATATTTTTTGATAAGAAATCGATTAGTACTTACTTATTTAAAACTTTCGCAAGTTAATGATATTATTTTTTTTAAAGGTTGCTATTAGACTTGGATCAAGGCAAATTAATTAAATTGCGTTTATCTCATCAAGGAGGCCGAAATCGACAAAATATCAAGAGATAACTTTTAATCAGCATTAAACTACTTACACTATTTCGCTAACAAAAGAAAAAAAATCAGGGGCGTACATGCTTTTCTTTAGAAAAATATTCGAATGTTAACCCATATGTACGTCCCTGGTGAATATGTCGACACATTTTTAGCATTAAAATGTGTCACACTTATAGTAACATTTACCTTCAAAATTTCATTCGAAACGCTAAAAGTACTTAGAAGAAAATTATAATAAATCGAAAAAATATTAAGACTTTAACACCCTGCAGCTACGAAACAGCAGAATCGGAACTATATTGATATGAAAAATAAATCTTATTTTTTACGTGAGGAATCTCCCCACGAGAGATGGCACATGATTATTGAAACACCCTGTATAAAAAAGAAAAATATATTCAGAGATTTAGTGGTAACAGTTTAACAGTAAAATATATCAATCCCAAAATAAAATTTTAATATGTGTATCACTATTTTAGTAAATATCATTTTAGATTTTTTGTTATTTATCACGGCCTACTAATTAGAAAATGATATATTTTAAATATTGCAGTAAATGGTGAAAAGAAATATAGATAGTGATATATATTTTTGTAAAACTCATAGCAAAGCGGATCATATGATTTATAAATATACAAGGTATTCCATTTGAAAAAAACATAACTCTAGTTTATATTTTCAAAAATATTTTTTTCGTAGAAAAACAGACTACGCCACTGTATTCTACGTAAAAAGTTCTACCAGAATCGGTTTTCACCTTCGCGATATCATCTACAATAACGGAGATACGGGGGCTATCCCAAATTGCAAAATTTTCGAAAAGACCCTGTAGCTCAGAAACGAAGAGGGCTATAAAAACTTTTTTTGTAGCATCTTCCGTTTGACAAAAAAGTGGGACAGGTTTGTGCAAACCGCATCCTCCTATCTCCACTAATAACGGAGATACCGTATGATTTCAACCAAAATGGGACACCCAGTACAATTGCTATAATCGGGAAATAATTATTATATTACTTTACATTATATGTATATTACAAATTAAAATTTAAATTAAAATTAGTTTTTACGACTGTTGATAAAAAAACAGTATGCTACTTGTAGAGGTCAATATAGATCAGAGATATAGAGATAGGAGAATGAGCTTGAAGGTGCGCAGAAATGAAGATCCCCATGGCCGCCATGTTCATGCTTAGGTCTATAGGGGGAATTCAAAAAGTAATGATCATACTAGACTGGTTTATGATATATTAAATTAAGATTAATTATTATATTATTATTATTAGCTGTAATACAGTTGGGGTATTATATCTATAAAAAAATAAATAAGTATTTTAGTATTCCCAAGTAGCATTTGGACGTTATCTAATGTCGGGTATACGTCGCGTTCAATAAACCCGACGTAGGGTACCAACGTCGGTTCGACCGCCTGACGACCCGTATTTGCACCTAAATGGGGAATACAGATTCGGGTCGCCTCGACGTCTGTATCTGACCTAATAGGGAATGTAATTCTACCAATTACCAACGTCATATTACGTTGGATTTTAGTCACTTAAAATTCGTCGCTAAGCACTTACGTTACTTTTGGTTTCATATTCGCTACCAAGAATACATTAAAACCTAACCAAACTACCTAATTACAAATGGATTCATAATAACTTCTCGAATATGATATAACTATAAGTGCCTACCTAATTTCATATTATAATAATTCTGAATCATTAATCCAGACATCAGTTTTGTCAACGGAAGTCACTTTTTTGATATATCTGATTAAAATACCCCGGAAAACAACGAGCGCCTTCAAAATTAGGTAGATTTATGAAATAAAAATATCTATAAAAAGTAACTCGCAAAATATGTTTTTTATTTTCTAGCTGGTTTAATCATAAAATTGTACTGTGGTTCCCCAAAATCAACCTTATCAATATTATTCTACTAGAAATCGGAATGTGAATATAAATTTTAAAACAAAAACGATTTTAAAATGGCTGACAATCGGATACTTGTTAAGAATGGCGGATTTCTGTGTCCGACTTAATATGAACTACCAATATACCAATTCCGACCGGGTCTCCAACATAAGTCGTCTCACACGACCGAAGTCATCAAACCGGACGACCGGCAATCGTATTATAACGTATATAATTCCAACGTACGCCACGTTACCTCACTTTGCGTATCAGTGATTTGTGGATTTGTGCAACTATATTTTAGTTTTTGTTTTCTCCTTAAAAAATGGACAGCCACATTTTTAAGATAGTATAATATATACAAAATTTAAAAGAATTGGAACCAGTACCTCACATGTGGGAGGAGGATGGAGTCAAGCTTAAAAATGAAATTAAGATGCACCAGTGTAATACAGCATCTCTTCCGAATAAAAAACATTCGTGGGTGAAGGCAAGATATCACTACTACTATTATTATTTTGCAAAAGCCTCGATCTCTTTCTGTAAAATGTAGATGAAGGTCTAAATGCCTTTTTAGTGTTTTTTAGGCATAATAAAAAAAATTAAGTTTGTTTACAAAAACTTTTTATTAGGTTATGTTCATGATGTTCATTAGGCCGCAAATGCTACTTAATGGGTTGTATACGGACGTAAATAGAGATACGTAAATTAGGTTATAAATATGAACATAAAATACAACAAAATATAATTGGACGTTACTTTAGGGATTATCAGTGAGACGTATCCTATTCGGACAACGGATAGACGTCGGGCTAGTTCAAGTATATGTACGTCGTGCAAGCCAATGTGGGAGCGACGTTGGGAAATTAATAAAAATGGTATACGTTGTTATTTTGTACGTCGACAGATCGTTGGATTTACCGACTCGGATCCAACAACGTCGCTTTTAATAGGAAAGCGACGTTAATAAAATACTAAACAAAGAACTATCACCAAATAAAACACTAATTGGCTATACCAGCTAAAACACTAACAAAAATTATTTTTTACACAAAAAAAAACACTAGAAACAGTTCAGAATAGTAGAAAAACTGTTTATCACAATCATCATTTTCAATTTTCAACTTATTCGGCCATTTCCAATTATGATGTAGCCTTCCTCACATATTTAGATCTATTGTCCGTCCTTCTTGCCAGGTGTCCTGCCGAGTCCTGTCCATTGCCACTTGAGGGATTTGACTCTGTGGATGATATCTATTATCTGGGTCTTTTGTTGTATCCACTCTATTCTTTTAGGGTGCCAGCATTTCGTTCTATTGAGTTTTGTGCGAGGTGCAGTTTCCTGATGATGTCCGTTTTTGTCCAGGTTTTGCATGCATAGGTCATCACTGGTAGTACACATTGGTTGAATGTTTTGTTCTTTAGATAAAGAAAGTGGAATTCTAGATTTCAATATGATTGAGTTTTTTCCATAAGTACTCCATGCCAACTTAATTCTTCTGTTGATTTCTGATAATAGAGATCCCGAGCTGTGTATTAGTTGTCCCAAATACATGTATTCTTCTACGATTTCCAGTGCTGTGTTATTTATTAGAATGGCTTTTATGTCCACTCGTTCATTGTACAGTACTTTTTGCTAAGTGCATTTTGTAGCTTGTAGTTCCTCAGGGCTTTTAGCAATTAGGACTATGTCATTAGCAAATCTTAGATAGTTGAGATATTCTCCATCTATTTTTAATCCTTTGTTGGTCCAGTCCAGTTGGCGGAATATTTCTTCTAGTGTTGCTGTAAACAGCTTTGGGGATATCGTGGTTCCCGCTCGTACTCATACTACTTTACCAGTTGAGAACTCTGGGGTTGTTTTATAAATCATTACTCTTGCTTTGGCTTCTTTGTATATATTGGCGATAGTTTCTATATAACGCCTTGCAATACCTTGTTTCACTAGTCGCTAGGGCTTCTATTATTGCCTTAGGATATATTGAATCAAAAGCCTTCTCAAAATCTATAAAGGCTATGGCTAGTGGAAGTTCATATTCTTTTCTTCGGCTGATAGTTTCTTGTGTATGTATGTGATCAATCGTGCCGAAGAAAAGCTGTTTTTATCAGTCCGTAAGTTAAAAAAAACGAAAAATTACATTAACCTCGAAAAAAAATCAAAACAATAGGATGAAATGTCAGAACGGTCTGTTGTTATTACTTTTTGATTTCCCCTGTAAAGCTACATTCGAAATCAATTCGCTGGCCAAGTGGCAATTCGACATTAAAGTCGGCACGAAATTAACCATTCACAACAAATTTCAAGTCGAATTTTGCGCACGCGTGTTTAAACGTCTCCTGGCATTTTTTTAGGTTAGTTGTTTGTTTTCATTTTGGAAAAGCATATGGAAGAGGCAAAATCCGGAACAGTTCTTAATTAAGTTTTCCAAGTTTTTATGTTTAGAAAAATGGAAACAAGAACGTCATTTAGTGATGATTTTTTTCTACAATGTGTCTGCAATGTGTCTCAAAAGATTTTCGTAGCACCCAAAACTTTTTCTCGTTATTAATATGGGTCGGACGCCCCATTTTTTGGATTTTGGTAAACCCCTTGGTTTACGATCAAGCGAATTATTGAGCTGCAACAATAATTGCCGTTTTTTTAACAGCAAAGCCACAAGTCCTAATAAAACAGGAATAGCGTCCACTTCACTCATTTTTCTTTTAATAATAAATATTTACTTTTCACAGGAAAATGGCTTGTAATAACAACACAAACAAAATAATTATTAAAATTTAAATGTCAAAATTGTCATAATTGTCAAACGAAAATTCCGTGCTGAAGTGGAAGTTTGCACTTGAGGGATTTTAAGCCTAAACACTAAAGCTAAATTCTAAATCAATTCGCTGGCCGAGTCGTACTTTGGCACGCAAGCTTATCTTATGTACTTCAGTGTACTCATTCACAACAAAATTCGACGCCAGAGTGCAAGTTGAAGTTGGATTGAAAGCTTGCTAGCTGCAAACTTCCACTTCAGCACGGAATTTTCGTTTGACAATTATGACAAATTTGACATTTAAATTTTAATAATTATTTTGTTTGTGTCGTTGTTACAAGCCATTTTCCTGTGAAAAGTAAATAATTATTAAAATAAAAATGAGTGAAGGACGCTATTCTTATTTTATTAGGACTTGTGGCTTTGCTGTTAAAAAAACGACAATTATTGTTGCAGCTCAATAATTAGCTTGACCGAAAACCAAGGGGTTTACCAAAACCCAAAAAATGGGGTGGCCGACCCATATTAATGGCGAGAAAAAGTTTTGGGTGCTTGAGACACATTTTAGAAAAAAATCATCAATAAATGACGTTTTTGTTTGCATTTTTCTAAACATAAAAACTTGGAAAACTTAATTAACAACTGTCTCGGATTTTGATTCTTCCAAAATCAAAACCAACAACTAGCCTAAAAAATGTCAGGAGAACGTTTAAACACGCATGCGCAAAATTCGAATTGAAATTTGTTGTGAATGGTTAATTTCGTGCCGACTTTAACGTCGAAGTGCCACTCGGCCAGCGAATTGATTTCGAATGTAGCTTAACATGGCGCCCATCTAGGCATAACAAGATTTTTGGATGCGCACTCGTCGAAGCTCATTCTCCTATGTCTATATCTCTGATATAGATGCATACATTTTGACCATGTTTTGACCATGACCAAGAAATGTAGCAGTCATGTAGCGGACATGCTATTGCCTTACGAAAGTGATTTTAAAATTAATAAATCTTTTGTTTTTTCTGCAAAGGCATTATTGTTACATATCTACACTAATTGGCAAAAAAGAATGAACAGACGCGAGTACTTGGAACGGAAGGCACGTGAAGACCAAGAAGCTACAGCTCACGTTTTCCAAGAATTTATAAACACATTTCAAGATGTACCTGCGACTAGCAAGACATTTATCAAAACTGGCGTATTGTTCACCGATAATAATCCGGAGAACACCGTAGAAGGACAAATTTATCAGCCGAAACCTATTCTAAAGAATCCACTACTTATGCAAAATGTACTCGAATGCGCTAGACTTGTTAAAGACACTAAAATTGATAAAAACAAGAAATACGACAAAACCAAGTCGAATTTAGAAACGTTGAAAGAGGAGCTGAAGCAACGGCATTCGGAAAAAGATGAGCGCGATCGAATAAAGGTAAATTAATGAAATTACTACCGTATGATCTAAAAAAACGGCGCTAAAGACTAAGGTGGGTGGACCATGGAATATTACAGTGGCCGTAATGAATAAACAGTTTTTATTAGTTCATTTACTGGATAAATGAAATAAACAAATTATTAATTAACACTTTGTTTTATTGTGTGACATATACATTACTTTTTTTATTCTAGATGTAATCACTATTTATTAAACTTAACCTTTATTAAGCTCTTCCAAATGGCCTTGCAAGGAATATGGCTCCAATAATTAAGGCCAATATTATATATCAGTCGTTCAACTTAAAACTAGAGTTGTAAGAATCAAGATATATTTTATTAAAACTACATAAAAAGCTCTTTCGTTTGAACGAAAAATTAAATGCTTTACATACTATAATCTTTATTAAAAAACTCAAATCAACCTTGAACACAGTCGTATAATTAAGAATATATTAATGGAAATCATTTAAAAATTGTAATAATGAATAATGAGTATTATATCCATAACAAATAAGTTGCTAATGGGTTTTAGAATGAAGTTATAAAAAATATCTATATAATGGCATACTTATGGGTTTGTTCTTTGTAAGGCCAAAATGTTTTTTATCTAAAAAGTTGAATAAAGCTTGATTTTCATGCATCCGTTGTCCGACGATACGATGATACGATATTAATTTTATTGGTTGAATTTAAAGACTTCGGTTGGTTAGAAACGGTTAACCAATCGAAGTCTTTAAATACAACCAATGAAATTAATATCGTATCAACGTATCGTTGTACGTTGTAATGGATGCATGAAAATCAAGCTTAACCCTTATAAATAATAATATTATAAACATAAAATATTGAAAAAAATGATATTTAAATATTATTCAACTTTCCCGGTACGTACTTGTAACTAAAAATTAAGTATCATTCATTTTCATGATTTGTAAAAGTTCCTAGTAAGACCCATGTACCCTAGCAAGGCCAACCGTCACATTTTTGATTGGCCTTATGAGGAACCACCGGCTTTTATAGGAACACTACCGATATTTTAAATGAAACCAAAGCAAAATTATAATTTTTTTCTCTCTTAGAAGTTTTAAAATTATTATTCTTTTCTTTCTTGATTACAGCTAGTATAAAAAAAAGTAGGTAATGTAAATGTTACACAATAAAATGAAGTGTTAATTAATAATTTGTTTTTTTCATTTATCCAGTAAATGAACTAATAAAAACTGTTTATTCGTTACGGTGGCCTTCCATGGTCCACCCACCTTATTTAAAGAATGACAATCGATGACAATTTTGGCGAAGTTAATCTCTAGACGTCATTTACTAAAAATTAACATAAAACTTTTCAAAAATTAACACTAATTATAGGAAGATAAATAAAAAAGGATAGAACATTTCCAAGCACACAAATCGATATATTGGATGCCCCCTACCCCATAATCCGTTTTTATTTTATTTGTCTCACATTTGAACTGCCTGAAATTTGACAGCTGTCGTTTTTTTTAAGTTCTCATTTTTTAATGAAAATCGATATACATATTATTACGATGCCCATAGGAAGTTTTTTAAGAAAAAAAACAGCATAACTAAAAAGTAAAAAATAAATTTTAAGAAAAAAAACTTTTTTAAAAACAAGTTTTTATTTAAATACACTAAAAAGAAAAAAATACACTTTTTCTTTAAAACTTTTAGTATGAACTTTATAACGTCATTACAAAATTTTAAATATTATATAAAAGCTTGCCGCAAAATTTCTCTACATCGATACAGAAGTAAATTAAATTACTGGATCTATTTGATTTTAATTGTAAAACTTTTTAAACTAAATAAATACATACGGGTAAGTACACTATTTTGACATACCATATTTTAAATGCATTAAAACTAACACAATTTTGGTACATTTACATCCACAAATTGTCTGAGTTGTTAATGCTTGTCAGTGTACATAGCTAAAAAATACTCATCTTATAAAAAATGATAATTAATTTTATTATATGATAGACCACTAGACCAGGCATTACAAGATAAAGTTGTCGTACCAAATTTTTATGAATACAACTGTACATTCAAATCTCGCGACAAGCTTTTATATAATATAACATTTTGTAATGACGTTATATGTTCATAATAAAAGTTTTAAAGAAAAAGTTTATTTTTTCTTCTTAGTGTATTTAAATAAAAGCTTGTTTTTAAAAGTTTTTTTTCTTAAAATTTATTACAGACTTAAAAATAGTTTTATGTGATACTGTTTAGCTATGAAGTTGTTTAGCAATTAAATAATCATAAAGAACGTCGAAAAAAATTATACATAGAAACAAACACGTTTTTAAACTGACTGTTACAGATTAACAAATATATTAAAATTAATCGTAGAATAAAGAAATGTGCAGTATTGCAAGTAGAGTAGCTATTTGAACACCTTGTATATGGCATACCCAAATACAAATTCTACCTATACACTCGATTTGATTAGTGTCATCCACACAGCAAATTTAAAATGTTTTGTGCTAACCGTTTTTGAAATAAGTTATTATTAGTGATTTTGGAATTAAGGTAAACCAACCAGTGAATGAATGTGACCCAGTTAATGAACAAAATAACTTTATCTTGCTCTAATAAGGTGCCATTAAACTCTATTTGTTGTCCTTTTTTAATCTAATTTACACTGCGCAGTTTACGACTAACTTGCTAAAATACAACCAGTTAATAAACGACACGTGCAAATCGCTGTTCAAAGTTGTAGTCTGACGTTGTTAGTCTTTTAAGCGCCATTTTCTTTAGGGTAAGTAGATGCATATCCTATTATTAATGAGGGTATTTAATTGTTCATAAAATATAAAAGCTTGGCAGTGTGCGAGAATATATATTTCAACAATTCATCGTTATTAATCCATAAGTAAAAGATCTATTATCTTTTAGGTTATATTTTATTTAATGTGTTTAATAACTGGCGGGAAAAAAGTTCAAATTCCAGTGAATGAACGGCTGTTCATTTACTGGTATTTTATTCGATTATCTGAAATTGCTTTAAAATGACCCTTAAGCTTTGTTTACATATGTAAATCCATTAAAATACCTTAAATGTAATAAAAATAAATGCCAGCCAGTAAATGAACAGGATTTTGAATCGTTTACTTACTGGATATTGTTCCTGTTCATTTACTAGATTAGGCATAAGACCTATTTGCAAATGATTTCTGTCTCTTATTATTAGGATGGGCAGTAGTTTTTGTTTTGGAGGTTTAATTTTTAGTATTATAGTTTTATTAAAAGTATTCGGCGGTTACTAAAAATAAATATTTTTTGTTGGTACAGATGGAGCGGAAATACACTAGATTCAAATATTCCAAAGAGTAGTTGTCACTGGGTATCAGAGCAGTAGAATCAGGCAGCATGATAACTTCAACAAAATGGGTAGAATTTCATCAAGAACAACATAAAATAAAGCGTCAAAAAGAGGAAGACATTAAAAAAAGAAAACTCGATAGAGAAAGAAAGCGAATGGAACAACAAGAACGAAAAAATAAGATCAGGCGACAGTATGAAATAAAGAGACCTAACAGAGACTTGAGTGAAAACCTGTCACTTTTTGAATTGAAACTAAAACAAGGACAAGAAAGAAAAACATGCAAAAAACAAGAGAAAAAGTCAGAAAAGCGGAAGCGTGATAAAGATCAGAAAATCGAGCAACAGTATACAAAACGGTTTAACAGAGATGATTCCTCAAGTACGGATGAAAATCTGTCACTATTTGAATTGAAACTACAAGGACAAAAAAAGAAAACATACGAAAAACAAGAAAAATGGTCAGAAATGACGAAGCGTAATAATGCTCAAAAAATCGAAGAATCGGACGAAGAAGGAACTAAGAATAAATTTTCCCCTAAATTGTCATCAATAAGTTTAGAAAAATCAACATCAAATTTTGACTTAAGCGTTCCTTTTGTTAAAGGTGATTATGTTCTGGTAAACTATGGGGATTCACATTATCCTGGCCTAATAAAGGCTGTTAAAAATAATGAATATAAAGTAAGTGCTCTCCATAGTACATTTATTTATTTATCGTATGGCAAACACATGGTACAATAAAAGTAATATGTATACAAATATACACAAAAGAATATAGAAAAACACGTACAACACTCAAAATTATAAACAAAATATATACACTGACAGAGGTAGATATAAAAACATCCATAGTACAAAAAAGAACACTTGGAAGTGGCCGTCACCACCTGATCAAATTTGGTATTACTCGGATAAAATTGTGAAAAAAATTGCTGTTCCAATACCTCATAGCGCTGAAGGGACTTTTGTTATTAATATGTAAATGCAGCATAATGTTTTTTATATTATACTCTTACCTGATTATGTTTATTAAAAGCTTATGTGTTTATTTAAACTTGAATTTTTGTAAAGCTTAATTTAATAAATACAACGTTCATTAATTGGTCTTTATGTGTTTATTCACTGACTTCTATCGTTCATTTACTAGATATTTCGCTTATTCGCCGAAAATTGAAATTTGTGAAACCGTATTATTTTTGTGTCTAGGTAATATTTTCTTAATTTTTAAATTATAGATAGTTGCCTTTGTACCAGTTTTACCACATATTATATAAAATAAAAAATCGTGATTTATTTAAAGTTAATACTTCGGTTAACTGTTCATTCACTGGTCGATTGACCCTAACTGAATTTTTTTCGCACTTATTGATTTGTACCCTATAATGAAAGTAATTTGCTTGTTTTTGATTATTAGGAACAAATTATATCGGCACCTCCAGCCATTAGCTATTTTGATGGAGGAGACCCTAATTCAACTAATCTATTTGTGGCCAATCTCAACACTTCAATTACAGAAGCTGTTTTAATGGAAGAATTCGGTTTATTTGGACCACTGGCAAGTGTCAAAATTATGTGGCCGAGAGGTAATTTGTGTATTTAATTATTCTGTTTGATTTTTACTTAGTAAACTTTTTTTCATTTGCTAAATTTATTTCTTATTTAAAAATAAATATTACAGAGTTTTTCTATATTTAATTTAACCTTTTGTAATTGTTATATTTTTACTTAGGAAACTTTTTTTTCATTTACTAAATTAATTTCTTATTTACAAAATGATATTACATAGTTTTTCCACGTAGTTAAAGGAATAAATAACACAGGCGTTTTAATATTTAGTTTTCTTCGGGTTTTTCTTATTACCTATTCTGAACCGTCCAAACTGAGATACGTTTGCGCAGAAGGAAATATGCAACAAATTTTCCATCTATGCATGCACCAACTTACGTTGCAGTAGATACAATATTTCTGCAGATATTTTCATTTAAAATAAAAGCAATATCTTCTTTTTTTATACATCGGAAACTAAACAAGATACCGTGATTTCCTTCACAGGCGTTTCAATATTTAGCTTACTCTGGGTTTTTTATTACCGATTCTGAACCGTTGCGCGTCGTAGAACTGTGATACGTTTTCGCAGAAGGAAATATGTAGCAATTTTTCCATCTGCGCAAGCACCAACTTAAGTTGTACTATAGATATAATATCTCTAAAGGTATTGTCATTTAAAATAAACGCATTATCTTATTTTTTTTGTTTGCGTAGAATGAAATATGCAGCAATTTTTTCATATGTGTATTGTGTATTTTTCTTACGTTGCAATAGATGCAATATTTCTGATGATATTGCCATTTAAAATAAATGCATTATATTTTTTTTCATACATCGGAAACTAATCAACATATCTTTCTTCCACAGGCGTTTTAATACTGAACTTACTTCGGGTTTTAATTATTACCGATTCTGAACGTCGTAGAACTGTGATACGTTTGCGCAGAAGGAAATATGCAACAATTTTTTCATCTGCGCATGTACCAACTTCCGTTGTAATAAATATACTTTTTCTGAAGATATTTTCATTTAAAATAAACGCATTATCTTTTTTTCATACATCGGAAACTAAACAAGATACCGTGATTTCCTTCACAGGTGTTTCAATATTTAGCTTACTTTGGTTTTTTTTACCGATTCTGAACCGTCGCGCGTCGTAGAACTGTGATACGTTTGCGCAGAAGGAAATATGCAGCAATTTTTCCATCTACGCATGCAACTTACTTTGCAATAGATACAATATTTCTGAAGATATTGTCATTTAAAATAAACGCGTTATCTTTTTTTTTTCATACATCGGAAACTAATCAAGGTACCTTCCTTCACAGGCATTTTAATATTTAGCCTACTTTGGGGCTTTTCTTATTACCGATTCTGAACTGTCCTAGAACTGTGATACTTTTGCGCAGAAGGAAATATGCAGCAATTGTTCCATCTGCGCATGCAACTTACTTTGCAATAGATACAATATTTCTGAAGATATTGTCATTTAAAATAAACGCATTATCTTTTTTTTTCATACATCGGAAACTAATCAAGATACCTTCCTTCACAGGCGTTTTAATATTTAGCTTACTGTGGGGTTTTTCTTATTACCGATTATGAACTGTCCTAGAACTGTGATACTTTTGCGCACAAGGAAATATGCAGCTATTGTTCCATCTGCGCATGGGCTGTAACATCTAGGATCGGTCAGAATCGGTAATTAGAAAAACCTGAACTAAAATTTTATAATCCTCTTGATTTGCTGAATTGAACTGGCATTTGTTCCATTCTTGATCTGTCTATCATGCCTCTCATATGTTTTGCTCGAAATTTAAATCGATATTACATTCAAACATTGCTTACAGATATATGTACTACTTTTTATATTGCAGGAGACGACAAGTTTAAACATGCAAATACTAATTACGGCTTTGTGGCTTATATGAGCCGTGTAGACGCTGAGAGGGCTCTAAGGCATATGCGGCCTAGGACTGATATGCGTGTGGGTTGGGGTAAATCAGTGGAACTACCCAGTCATCCTATTTATATACCTCAAGAATTACTTAGACTATACCTGCCACCTCCGTATACTGGATTACCATTTAACGCACAATCAAATAGCAATGAAACTATCAAAGATTTGGATGAAAGTAAGTCGACTAATAAAATACTGACTAGCATAAACAAAAAACATGTTGTTTTTACAAATATATTTTTACTAAGCTAATATTCATAATACAGTTTATATGTCAGTATTATAATGTTTCTCTAATCTCACTTTTAAAGAAGATTTTTGAGCACGAAAGGATTGATTTGTGTAATTTAATTCCGTATTGTAATTAATGAGTTAAAGTCTGTATCCAGTTAGGCCTGTCGTTTTAATTCACTGGTAAATTATATTTTCTGTCATTTTTGGATGTCGGCTTTCGAAATTGTCGTCGACTCATTGAATATGGAATTTTATTTATAATTTTAAGTGTAGAAACACGCGTCTTGAAATATTATAAACATTCAAAAAATACTAATTGTTTGATAATTATAGAGATTGAATAAAATGTTACTTTTATGCCATTAAAAACATAGAGATCTGTGCCCCCTGTGATAGGGTGGTTGTTAAAAATTGAATTTTTCCGGCGCCCCAAGAAATAGATTCAATGAAATAGTTCATTTTTTGACGAAAAACTACGGGGAATTTTTTTTCTTTTTTTGGTTTTAAGCAAAAAGAACACGTGCCGACGGCCAACTGAAATTACTACAGAAACGATTAGTGAATGAGCATCAATAGAATGTTAATTCTACCCTGTTTTCTTTCGATAGTATAGTATAATTTTTTAATTTATATACAGGGTAACCCAGTGTTCTGAAAAAAACCTATCTTAGACAACTATTTTGAGACTTTTATTCCAAACATTTTTATATATAGTATGCGGGCAATAATAGCGCACATTTTACAAAATTTTGTCATTATACACATTGATTCAAAGATATTTTTAAACTCAATTTGTATATTTTAAAATTGATAGATTCATATATATTTTTTTAGTTCAGTGGCTTTATATTTGCACTACATTCAAAGAACGTATGTGAATATTTTGATTTTTTAATATAAACGTTCGATAAAATATACAAAATTTAAATAATAAGATATTCCACAATAAAACTTTCTTCGAAAACAATTAATATTTAAAAGTTTTTTATTTTTATATATAACATCTATAATATTTCATAAATATCATATTTTTCTAACCACTATTCGCATTCGCGAAATCCCGATTTCTTTTTGAAAAATAACTATTTTTAAGCATGACAAATCCACTGAGCCAAAAAAGACCCCACATTCCATTTGAAAATACAGAACTTTAGTTTAAAAATATTTTTGAATCATGCTGTACAGGGTGGGTCAAATTCGACGCTTTTAAATGGAAACACCCTTTTCTATAGGAGATGGACTAAAACTAATATCGGTGTCTGGAGCTCAATTTTTGTCAAAAACATGATGGTGAAAACCGCATATCGATATCTGTTACCGTTTCGGAGTTACGGGGTGTTTTTCAAAAATATGCATTTTTAACAAATCGCTGAAACTCTTTTGCTATGGAAAATTTTGTATTTTTATGAAAACATTTCCAAAGCACCTTTTTACGTAGAATTTAATGGTTTAAGTATAATTTTTCTAAAATTAATATTTTAAGAATTATCAACAAGAAATTTGATTTTTTATATGGGACACCCTGTATATTTTTAATTTATTGAAAAGAATTTAAAATTACCTTTCCAAAAATATAACATACTTAATATTTTGCTCGATTCCTCTTCGAGATATAGAGTATATAAAAATTCGCCCGCTTTAAATAGGTAGGCTTTGAACGGCACCGGCTGTAATGCAAAAAAATTCTAGCTGTGAGCATCAATTAAAACGAAAATAATATTTGCTATGAGAGATGCAGAATTTTGTAACAATTTAAAACATATTTAACCAACATCAACACATTTAAACTATATCTAATAACATTAAAAATAAATAGCAAACCAAGACATGAGATTTTGCTATAGGTGTTCAACATATCGACCGTCTTCTGTTATGGACAGACGGGGCAGTTTTTGAACATTTCTCGCGAAATTCATTAACTCAGTGGGGGTGAAAGATACCCTCTCATAACTGCTAAGTATTTCTAATTCTTGTCTAGACTATACGGAAGAATAAGGAACCTTTATTCTTTCGCAAATATATCAATAGGATTAGATCCATGGGCACTAAGTCAGGCGGCCTCGACGGCCAACGGCTGAGATCTTGGTTAGTTATTCAAATATTCTTGAAATTGGCTGCAAAAATTTGCTAATAACTTCAGCGTTCAGAGCCGGTGCGTCGTCTTGCTGGAAAAATATGTTTTCGAGTTCCATTAGAGGTATATCATCAATAAGGGGTCCAAAGCCTACTAGTTAAAAGTGGCGAACTTTTAAAAATTCTGTATTTCGAAGAGGATTATAACAAAATATCAAGTGTGCTATATTTTTGGAAGGTAATTTTAAATTCTTTTCAGTTAATTAAAAATATGGAGGGTGTCCCAAATAAAAATCAATTTTTCTGTTGATAACTCTTAAATTATTAATTTTAAAAAAATATACTTAAACCATTAAATTCTACGTAAAAGGTGCTTTGAAAATGTTTTCATAGAAATACAAAATTTTCCATAGCAAAAAAGTTACAGCGATTTGTTAAAAATGCACAGTTTTGAAAAACACCCCGTAACTCCGAAACGGTAACAGATATTGATGTGCGGTTTTCAGCATCATGTTTTTGATGAAAATTGAGCTCCAGACACCGATATTAGTTTTCGTCTATCTCCTATAGAAAAGGGTGTTTCCATTTAAAAGCGTCGAATTTGACCCACCCTGGACATTAACAAAAGTACTTTTAAAATATGCGCTGTTATTACACGTGTTAAGGCCAGTGGCTAGTGATGGGCGGTGGGTAAATATCCAATGGGTATAATAAAGAAATTTGGGTATACACCTGGTATATATCTAGAAGGTGTAAGGTGTAGAGTATTTAGGTACCCATCGAGAGAATATTTAGTCGGGGATCCCCCTTGTAAAATGCGATTATTCAACTAACTAAAAATTGAACTGTCTGCCTTGTGCTGCATTTTCGATACAATTAAGACTATTATGCTATTGTGCATTTCTTTGTGCGATAAGATAAGTAAGATAACAACAAATTGTTGTTTAAATGTGCAGTTAAACTAACAAAATAAACATACTTGGGTATACAGGGTTCAGGGTTCGGCAATAGTGCGTCGGGCATCTGTAGCTCCTAGAATAAAAAAACTTGGGAATTTTGTTTAAGTGAAGAGAGAAACCGAAAGTATGTACTACGATGAATTTCAGGAAAATATTTTTACTTCTATAGGGTGGCTCAAAAAACTTCCTCGAAAGGATGCCAAAAATGCAATAATATACAGGGTGTTCAATTAAAAAAAATCCTGATCCACTCACTTTTTTGAGCCACCCTATAGAAGTTAAAATATTTTTCTGAAATAATCCTCGTACATACTCCAGGTGTGCACTTAAATAAAATTCCAAAGTTTTTTATTCTAGGAGCTACAGATTCCCGATGCACTATTGACGGACCCTGTATATTATACCGGGTATTATATATAGTATTTACCCAAATTTAATGTACCCTTTATTTACCCATTGCATATATACCGAATGCAAAACATAGGGTATTTACCTAAATTTTAATATACCCGGTCTTTGGCCCATCTCTGGTTATGGCCGATTTCATGCGTCCGATATCCAACGATACGATATTAATTTTATTGGTTAAATACAAAAACTTTGATTGGTTAGAAAATTTCGTAATTATTTAATTTATTGCATTATTATGCCACCCGCAAAAAGAAAACTCAGGTGTATACGAGATAATTAAAGACATCGTAAATACCAAAGAGCTTATTATAATTTATTAAACGAAATGATGCTCATTGGCACGGAAAAATAATTTAATTTCTTAAGGATGTCCAATAAATATTTCAGAACATTCTTATAGGACCCAAACTAGCAAAATACACAATACACTACTCATAATAATTATCGCATATTTGAAAAAAAGTTATTACATATTTCTAAATGAATCATGCGTTCTTCTCTTTTACTCTTGCGAGTTTTTTGTGATAATTAGGCTACGCGCTGAAATCCAATTTTTTGTCGACCGACTATTTAGCTGGAAACGTAAAAATAATACATTCTTATGGACAGGGGCGGATACAGGAATTTATTTTAGGGGGGATCCAAATAAAAATTAATGTAGAATATGATTTTTACGGCGCCATTTTTAATCCAAAAGCCTAATATTCGACCCAATTTATCGATTTTAGGGGAGGCCTGGGTCCCATGCCCCCCCTCTGTATCTGCCACTGTTTATGGAATCGATGATTGGATGACTATTTGATGCCATTGCGTAGCCTTAGGCTATGCGCTGACAGGCAAATTTTATATAGTCGGCCGATTATTTAGTTGCAAATTACTAACCAATATATTCTTAAGCGGCGGCTACACGATAGCGACTTGCCTGCACGGTATAGTTTGCGCAAACTAGAAGGAACACTGTGCGGTGTCCACACGATGCAAGTAAGAGCGTACATTCATCATTATTTTTATTCTGAATTTGTGGTTCCGTTCGTGGAAATGTCAAGTGACGAATTATTGTTTTTTATTGCTTATTGTTAAAGAACAAACAGCAAAATAAACGGTATAGATCGAAGTGGAGTAAAAACTGACTTAAATAGAAAACCATTTTCTTGTACACATCATTTTTTCTGTTTCTATCGGAATAATCTTTCAATTTTATCTTCCATAGACATGGCAACGATCAATATATTTCAATAAAACTCGTCACAAACTCCTTATTGGAATAAGTACGAATATCAGACATTTTCTAAGAGTAAAATAATTAATAACACAAAACCCACAAAAGTCACAAAACTGTACCTTGAACTCGCTGATACCGTCTACACGTATGATATCACCGCACAAACTGGTTTGCGCAAACTAAAATCTTTAGCAGCGCAACGTTTACGCAGGCCGCGCTTGTTAGTTTGTGCGTGCTCCCGTTTTACCGTCTACACACAGCGAGTTCCCGATACAAACAGGTTTGCGCAGGTAAGCTCGTGGTAAAGATTGTACGTGTAGCCGGCCCTTTATGGAGCCCCGTTCGTATGCAATCAAATAGTCGGTCGATCGGCTCCATAAGAATGTATTGTTTTCACTTTTGCATTGTTTCGAATTTCCCTTTATAGTAACCAGACATTTAAAAACGTAATTCAGATAATTCAGGGTGTCTTGTTTTTCAAATCAATATATATTTTTGAAGTGAAACTTCTTTACGCGCACTGGGAGTGAAAATTCCAGGCCGTGACACACGAGCTAGCGAGCCACAGCTACGTAAAAAACGTAGAAAACTAGACGTAAAAAACTACTTGTTATACATAAAAAATAGTTTTTCAAATCATCAGGATTTTACTTAATTATGTGTCGATTGAAACCAAACTCGACACGTGGATAGAAGTACCCGATTGGAGTCCTCAGATGGGCAGACGGACAGATGATTTTAATACAAATTTTGTGAAAGTGAATAGAATGATTTATTAATTTTTAATTTATCACTTGTTCAACATTTCAAACTAAACTTTTTCAGACATGTCCTTCAACTTCTTCAATTTAATAGCTGTTAGTAAGAAGTTTCACTTCAAATATGCGCACATAGTACACATAGGCCAGTAAGCGAGGATAAAAACAAAAACAGGGTATTACCATAGTATAAGGAAACTAGTAGCTCTACTCCTTGTCAAATCCTTTGTTCTTTTTCTGCCACTTTATATGACCTTGTTCTCGCGTCCCGTGACAACTGCCGTAGTTGTATAGTCGTGGTCTATAACTAGGCAAAGCAAAGTCTTGGCACTCGCCAGAGATGCACAGAGATGTATTTAGGAAAATATGAGTTCACAATAAAATAAAATAAAAAAAATTGATCATCGAGTAAAAATTTGCTTGAAAACAGAATATTTTCACATTTCGTGTAAGTGACAATAATTCTTCTGTATCTGAAAATCTTCTGATGGGAAGAAATGCGGAAAAAATATATAATGACATATTTTTATATTATTATCTATTTTAAAGATTTTCTACAACTTGTTTTAATTTAAAACAAGTTTAATTTTAACATTAATGTGTTTGTTTTGTAGTAATATATTGGTTAGGTGATTTTCATTGGATAACTAATACATTGAACAACACATTGTACTAAATAATAAAATAAAATATTTATATTAATAATATGGTTATATAATTATAACTTCAATAATTGCCAATAAACATTACAGAAATTTCAAAAGATCAAAGAAGAGTCCCGAAGGTACCGAAAGAACCGGGAATTAATAATTTCGAGTCCCGGTTTTTTGATATCTCAAAAGAACCGGGAATTTCCGGTTCTAAACCATAGTTACCATATTATCAAGAAATTATGATTTTTAACTACGTAAAAACTAAAAAAAAAACAGATTTTTTTTCAAAAAAAATTGCGCAGAAAAATTACACAGGCCGACAAAAAAAAATTTTTTCGATGTAACACAAAGCTCAATAGGATATTGTGGTAGAATGAACCTATCTAATCACGAAAGTGGCAAAAAAAAGTCGTAACACGTAAGGTTTTTTTGTTACATTAATAAAACATCATTCAATATTACAATATTCAATATATTAAGATAGCTATTCAAAACATGATTTAAGACTTCTTAAGCCTATATACCGATTATATTTTATAGTTTACACTCCTCAAACATTACTTATACCTAAAAAGTACAAAAACAATCGAAACGAGATCAAAACATAAACAAAAACTTTTACTTTTTCCTTTTATGAGGGACCGCGTCTTCTCTCTTCAAAAACCAACAGTAATCACCCATCATGGCTGGATCCCATCGTCCTTGATAACGAATTTCCATTGTCCTTATGTCTTGATGGAATCTCTCACCTTGCTCATCACTGACAGCACCCATATTTTCAGGGAAAAATGACAAATGAGAATGGAGAAAGTGAATTTTTAAAGACATTCGGGCACCAAGCGATTTATAAGCATCTAAAAGCTCATTAACCAATTGTTCGTAGTTCGCATCCTTATTGTTTCCCAAAAATCCCCTCACTACACTAACAAATGAGGTCCATGCTCTGAGTTCCTGCCTGGTAAGCGTGTCTGTGAAATTTGTGTCGTCCAACAATTTCCTGATTTGTGGTCCAATAAAAATACCCTCTTTCAATTTGGCATCACTCAACTGGGGAAAGACTTGCCTTAGGTATTTAAATCCATCACCTTCTTTATTCATAGCTTTCACGAAGTTTTTCATGAGGCCAAGTTTGATATGAAGAGGAGGCAGGAGGACGTCTTTGGGGTCTACAAGAGGGATATACTTGACATTTTGGGAACCCGGTTGAAATTCACTTCTTTCTGGCCAAATTTTCTGTACATAATGATGATTTACTGCACGACTGTCCCACAAACAAAGAAAACAGCAATATTTTGTAAATCCTCCCTGAAGTCCCACTAAAATTCCTATAACTTTCAAGTCCCCACATATCTGCCATTTATACCTGTTGTAGTTGATTCTATCTAAAAGCATGCGCATATTTTCATAAGTTTCCTTCATTGTCACTGAATGGGCAACTGGTATAGAGGGTTTTAAATTTCCGTTATGCAATAACACAGCTTTTAGGCTATATTTCGACGAATCTATGAATAAGCGCCACTCACAGGGAGAATGTTCTATAGAAAGTTCCTGCATTAAGCCATCGATATCAGTACATGCACACAACGAATCCTCCATACTGTAGAATGCAGAGAACGGAGCATTTCTTTTTCTAAAAGTGGTGATTTTTGTTTCATTGGCTAACAGATTCCATTCCTTAAGCCGGGATCCAAGAAGTTCTGACTGCTGCTTTGATAACCCCAAGTCACGCACTAAGTCATTCAACTCGCTTTGAACAATCAAATGTGGCTTGTCGGAACCGCCCTCTGGGGTAAAGGTAGGATCAGTACACTGGTCTCCAGAGCTGTTTGATTCAATATCTTCCTTATCTTCCAAAACAATACCTTGCCAGTCTAAGGGCGCGATCGGCACTGGGAGATCTGCACCATGAAGAACAGGTCGTATGGCAGACGGCAAATTGGGATACTCGATCTTGTGCTTTTGTTTTTTGGAAAAACCTTCAGTTTTCGTCAGGCAAAAATAGCAATCGTCAAAATGGTTAGTTGGTTCTCGCCATACCATTGGAACCGCAAATGGCATTTTTTTCCTCTTCCCTTTCATCCACTGCACAAGCGACACGCTACAAGTAACGCAGCACACATGAGGAGCCCACTGCTTGTCTTGATCTCCAACCAAAACTCCAAAATACTTGAAGTAGGCTTTCTTCACATTTTCAGAAAATGGTCTGGCTTGTGATTGCACCATAAATTCTCCACAAATGTAACAAAATCGATCAGGAGACACTTTACAACTGCGGCGCGTTTGACTTGACATTTTCGTACTATTTATCTACACGCATAGAACAACTCACGTCGAAAATCAACTGAAAACTGAACTCTCTTATGTTTTTCACAATATATTATAGTGCACAAAATGCGTCCCTTTCAATCATCCCATCATAAAATTTACCTGTATGTAAACGAATCTACCTAGACATCTATAAAATTGACTACCTGCAAAAAAGAGGCGTAACTAGGCAACTGAAAAGTGGTACGTGTAGGAGCTTCAGGAGTATTTTTTCTGTTATTAGAAGCATATTTTTATGAAGAAATTCTGCAACTGACTCGTGTTACAAAAATCATGTCGGCCTGTGTTATCATATTTCTGGAGCCAAAATATACTACCCCTAAAAATATTTGTACTTATTTAAGACTCACCCTGTATAGGGCGATTCACGATTATGGTACGTTATAGTGTTTCGGAACCGGTAATTTCGGTAACATGTCTCTAAGGGATCGGAATTTCCAGTTTTTTTTTCGGTACTTTCGATGCTAGCAAATTTTTGTTCTATGAGTGCAGTTCGTAAAAAAGCAAGCAAGAGATGGTTAGGTTGCAAAAGTAAATTCAATAAGAAATTGAGGTTTAAATAAAAATAATATCAAATTATTAAGTAGTCATGAGAAAATTAACCTGAACACAAACATGATCACAAATGATTCTCAAAAAAAAACTCAAAGCACAATTTTTTGAATTATTGCAGCACACAGTAAAGCACTCATTTCTTGTCAATCCGTCTCTGTGCTGGGACGTAACGCTCGAACCTCGCAGGTCGACGGACGAAACTCAACTGAAACGCTCTGCAATCTGCCGATATTCGACGGATTGTAAAAACTGGCAGAAAATATTTGGGAGAGTGCAACTACTCTTTTCCTTCTACTATGGTATTACCTCCGAATACTTGACACCCACACCGATTGACGTGAAATTTGAACAGTGAATTAGAGATATATTATGTAAGAAACAAAACTTACATAGTAACGAAGTGTGCTTTCATCCAACCCTTCTGAGTGTCAACCCTTCACGGGGGTGAAAAACAAATCACCCATTTTAATTGCAAAAATCAATAAAGGGATATAATTATATAACATTTTTTCAGAAAATTAACATTTCCGAGTTATTTAGGATAGAAAATGTTGTTTTTTCATCTAAAAACTGCATATGTTTCTGCCATTTTTTATAAATAACTCGAAAATCTTGTGTTTTATCGCAAAACTAATATAAAGCAAAAATGAAGCTTTTGGAATAATAAATTGATTCATTTTTTATTGATTACCGTAGGTGTAATAAAAGCCGAGTTATCACTTTGTAAAGGTGATTTATTTTATTTTTCGAAAACTAAATTGCGACCTTTTTACCGTAAAATAATGTCAAAAGAATATATTTCTAGGTGAAAATGAGTATGACCGTTTTTAAAATGCTTGAAAAGACCTTTTAAATGCTTTTTTGAAAGGTATTTTCGTATTTTCGTAGCTCAAAATCACGCGGCGCTATGATAAAAATAAAATATTTGCCTCATTTTTTCGCAAAAAAAATAAATAACAAAATCTATGACTAAAATCATCAAAATAAAAACTATCAATTTGTAAGAAATTTCACGAGCTACAAATTAACCTCTATAGTTGAACAGTCTTGAACTCTTAATTTTTACGAGATTTTTGGGTTTTAAGGGCTCAAAGAACGTGGTCCTTACACGCAAATCAAACTAAAAAAAACTAATATGTACGAAATAAAGAAATCTACAGAAAATTGAAGGAGAGAAAAAACATTGCAAAAAACCTTCAATTTTCTCTATTGCATTTTTCCGTATCTTGCTTACTTTTTGAGATATGTCAAAAAAATTTTTTAAATTTTTTTTCTTTATTTTCAACTTTTTCTCCAAATTTATGCTCTCTAAACCGCTCGAATTTGCAGAGCCCATTGTTAGTACCTAAATATAGCCAATTTTATACGTATTACCCTTTAAACTTAGTTTTTATTTTTATGATCTTAGTCATAGATTTTGTTGTTAATTTTTTTCCGAAAAAATGAGGTGAGTATTTTATTTTTATCATAACTCTGCGAGTTTTTGAGCTACAAACTTTTTTAAAAAAGCATTTAAAAGGTCTTTTCACGCACTTTAAAAACAGGCATATTCATTATTTCCAAAAAATGTGTTCTTTGTCTATTATTTTACGGTAAAATGTTGCAATTTAGTTTTCGAAAAATAAAAAGTCACATTTACAGAGTGATAACTCGGCTATTATTACACCTACGGTCTACGGTAATGAACAAAAATGAGTCGTTTAGTTATTCCAAATGCTTTATTTTTGCTTTATATGAGTTTTGTGATAAAACGCAAGGTTTTCGAGTTATTTAAATTAGCGTAACTAGCAATTTATCCGGGGGTGGGCCTGGGGAGGGCCTGAGGTTGAGCCCAGGGTGGGCCTATGGCTTTTATTTTTTTAAAAATGAAAAATAATTTTAAAAAACACATTTTTTGAATAAAACGTTTACATGAATTTCTCTATCAATAAATTTCATAGGCTTGGTTATCAAACCGTGTTTCCGTAGATTACTTAAATACCTACAAATTTTCTAAAAAAATAAAAATTGATACATTTTTTGAACACAGCAAAATAATATTAACTAAACAAAACTAGAAAACGTCATTTTTATTGCATCACAAGCAAATAAAAATTAATACGTAGCCAAGAGTCATAATTCAGGATTTCTCTGGGGGGTGCCCAGCAGTATCTGGAGGGGGGTCGGCACCCCCGGGCACCCCTGTAGTTACGCCAATGGTTATTTATAAAAATGGCAGAAAAATATGCAGGTTTTAGATTAAAAATCAACATTTTCAATCCTAAATAACTAGGAAAATATTAATTTTCTGAAAAAATGTTATAAGAAATTTTTTGCTTAGAATTCATCCTTTTGTTGATTTTTGTTATTAAAATGGGTGATTTATTTTCCACCCCCAGGAATTGGTGGCATTTACCCCCAGGGTGAAACCACACATCGCTACTATGTAAGTTTTGTTTCTTACATATATCTCTATTAACTGTTAAAATTTCACGTCAATCGGTGCAGATGTTCAGAATTCGGACCCTATAAACCTGGCTTACTGGCCTAACACAATTTTTTGTTTATAATATGCGATAATTGGTTTTAGTAGTTTATTTTTGACCACTCATAATAATTTATATTATCTGTTAAACGGAGGCATAAAAATGCAATCAGTTTAAAAATTATGGATTTTTGTAAACAGTAAAAATTTTTGAATTTACCCAATAAAATTAATTTCGTATCACCGTATCCTCGAATATCAGACGCATAAAAATCCATTTTTAGGTGCATTATTACAGTGAAAATCTCAAACCAAAAACCTGGTATTGAGTTTTTTCGGAGGCTGGATGATCCTGTATAATTTTATATTTCAGATATAGATGAGATTTTATATGATTCGGTGGTGAAAGTAACAATTCCTTTGAATAGAAAAATTGTGGCACTTGCCAACCGAATGGTCGAATTCGTCGTAAAAGAAGGTCCCTTGTTTGAAGCAGTAATTATGAATCGAGAAATGGACAATCCCGAATTTAACTTCTTATTTGACAATAAGTCCCCAACCCATGTGTACTATAGGCTAGTATTCTAATATATCCATGAAACTCTATGGTCGTTCGTACAGGATACAGTTTGAAAATTAGCAATCCACATTATCTATTAGTCAACAAATACTATGAGGAAGATCTCAGAAAGATATATGAGAATTGCAAAAATAGTGAAAATATAAATTTTTCCTATTAACTGACATTCTATACAGACAGAATAAATATGGACGATTTATTATAGGCAATTGTGTTGTTCGTTTTAGGTGGAGACTTTTCTCAGTGTTGCAAGGAGAACCTACAAAACATTGGAGCTTAAAGCCTTTTAGGTAATTCCTATTCTCCGACGTCTTAAATATAATCGTATATTTATTTCAGATTTCGTTGTTTGTATTATTCTTAAAACATTGACTTGTTGCTGTCGATATAACTATACCACAGTTGCTGTTTTTATTTTAATTTCAGAATGTTTGAAGGAGGCTCGATATGGTTACCACCACGGTTAGTAAATTATTCAGATGGCATGCCAGAGCACTTGGTAAAATTTAAAATTGATGGTTCGAAACTTACAGGTATTATTAAGGTTTCATAATTGTTTCAAATATGTTTGTTTAAGATAAAATTATTTTTAAGTTTTAACCAAGTAAATCTTGAAATATATTACTCTGAAAACTCTATTTTGTAACCCTTGGCAATCTTTAAATTAATTTTTTTTCTGGAATGTACTGTCAAATTAAACATATTTGCGGCAACTCTTTGATTGGGTCCCTGTTAAAAGTGTATTTCCCTATTCATAAATATATAGGGTGAGTTTCCTGTAGGGTGATGTTCTCTATGGGTATCTCGGAAACCACTGGAGAGTCGGTTAAATTGGGAAAGAACTGCAGTTTTGTGGGGTCATAACATGCCCCTTTCAGATTTTTGAAAAAGTTCATGGTTTACTAGATATTTTGATAAAGACAAATTTCGGCTATTTTAAAAATTCACCCTAATTCCTTTATAATCTATTTTAGACAAAAAGTTTTCAGATAAAAGTTGTAGATAATGACATTCTTAATGAGATTGTGCCCTCCGTTTTTTTCTAAAGCCTGTCATTTTTGACATAGGTATGACACAAACATATGTTTTTTTAAATGAAAACCATGGTTGGCCATTACTTCATAAAAAAACGCCATTTTTTAAGCTTTTTAGCGATATAGGCTATAATATGTTTCATTCGAAAAATTACTGAGTTATAGCCAATTCTTTTAAATTTTAAACAATTTCACTTAGTTAGTCATGGAAACAAGTTCAATCGTCGTTGTTCTCAGAAATGTGATACTGTCACATCCAAACTTTATAAATTAAAATAAACAAAACTTGTAAATATGATTTTTTCAAATGAAGAAAAGCGTGTAGGATTATTGGTTCAACTTTTCCATACATTTTCGAGGATACGTTGACCGGTGAACGTTACTTACGTTTTTTTAGAAAAGTTAAATTTAGATACTTGCGCTTCAATACAATGGTTCCAACATCATTTTCTTTATGACACTCCCTCTATAATAATGAAAGAAGCGTTAAAAATTATTTATATCATAATTATGCAAACTCAAGGATAGGAAGAGGTGGACCAATTGCATGGGCCTCCTCGATCACCTGACCTATCCATTTTAGATTTTTTTAGGCGGTATAACAATAAGGGTTACAAAAGAACTTATGAATTAAGAGAGGCACTCGAAGAGGCGGTACGGGAGTTTATTAAAATCGACCGGCCGTAGTCAACCGTTCTGTGGAAATTCATTCATTCAAGTTCTTTGTTGTTATTGTTGTTCTTTGTTGTTCATTGTTAACCATACCGCCTAAAAAAATCTAATATGGATAGGTCAGATGTTCGAGGAGGCCCATGCAATTGGTCCACCTCTTTCTGACCTTAGGCAGAGCGTTAAACAAATGTCGCTCACATTGGAAAAGCTTGTTACAAGGGATAAGACCTGTACAGATCATAATATGCAGCGGAAAAAATCCATTTCAACGCAGACGGGCCCTATAGATCACCAAAATAGTACTTTAGATAGTACTTTAGCTTTTATAGATTCGCCAAAAAAATAGTTCACCCAAAATAGTGTCATCGCAACCTCCTAAGGCCGCCATAAGAGAAGACTGGAATTATGTGGTGGTGTCCAGAATTCCACCTCCTTACACAGCGAATCAACTTGCGCACTATGTTAAAGAAAAACTAGGAACCACCGACTTCATCAGATGCTTTCCAATGCTGAAAAATAAGGACAGTTCCCATTCCGATTTCAAAATTGGAGTGCAAAAGAGGTGTCACTTGGTGCAGCTTAAGGACATAAATATGTGGCCGCCGGGAACCATAATAGATTCAACCTCAACATCCTTAAGCCAAGCTTCGTTTACTTCTTCGGTTGAACCTGCTCAAAATCTCAAAATAAACATCATTGAGAACCGCAAGCTACCTCACCTACTTGACCCACCACTGGCAACTATGCCAAGGGAGGTAAGAACTATTAAGATTGGGTCTGACAGGGAGGCTATAGCTGCTTGCAAGTCCCTGGCGATGGAAAATCCAGAAATTATTGTGCAGGGAAGTGCGAAGAGAGATGGTTTGGCAGTTATGGACCCGATGACCCCACCTATAGTACGGCTGTCTCAGGACTCAGATGCGGTAAATGGACGTTACGTGTTGGCCAGGTTGAGGGACCCCTCCATTTTGAAATCTCTTAGGCTATTCCTTGCCTATCTTCACGACCAACCATCCAGTGTGTGTTTTGAAGGACACACTAGTACCAGCATCAAATTGATGCTTGCATCAGAAGGGCTACCTAGTGACCTGGAGTCCTTGCGTAAGTTGTACTACCGCTTCCACAACGCCTATGGTATTGGTTCAACTGAAGTTGATGCAGATCTTTCAGCTTTCAGGTCATTCTTTTCTGCGGAGAGCCTTCTACGACTTCAAAAAATTAGGGAAAGTCATGGCAAATATTATTCCAGTGGTTCCCCAAATAAGAGTAAAAATTTTTAGTTGAATTGACGCGAACAGAGGATCAAGCACCCTCTGAAGAATTAAGCGATAGCAAGCTTGGTCTATTCCTTATTAATATTCAGTCCTTAAGACATAAAACAGATGAATTATATCTTTTACTAGAAGAACTTGAATTTCCAGATATCATTGCCATAACTGAGCACTGGTTGAATTTTGATGAGCCTGTGTTTATTAAAAATTATACCACAGTAGCCAGATTTGATAGAACAAATTTTTCTCATGGAGGTACTATGATAATGTCTTTAAACAACGACTTTTCCGAGGTAACTAGGTACAATGATTTGTTATCTGAAAAAGTATTCGAATTTTCCATTGTCCACCATAATGCTTATGACCTTTACATTATTTGTATTTATAGAACACCTGACTCTGACGTGCAATTATTCTGTCATAATCTACTAAGCTTGCTTGAGTCCCTGCCCTTGAAAAGCAAATTAATTTTGTGTGGTGATCTTAATATTGACTTTCTTAGTGTATGTGCTGCTCAGGAGTTTCTTCAGTCCATTTTTGATTCTTTTGGAATGGTCATGCATGTAGGCTCACCTACCAGAATATCCAATACCAGTTCTAGTACTATAGACTATGTTGTGTCATCTTTTGATCCTAACTCCATCGCCTGCAACGTCTTTAGCTCGGGTCTCTCTGATCATGAAGCAGTTTTAACTGAATTTTCGATAAAGTCCAAAATCAAAAATGCCCCTCGTAAATTATGCCGTATTTTTTCAGAAAAGAATGCTCAAAAGTTCGGTCACTTATGTAAAACAACCAACTGGGATACTAGCTCTTATGATGTCGACACCGAATTTTCTATTTTCGTAAAAACATTAACCAGTCTAGCGTTCAAATCCTTTCCTCTTAGGCCTATAAAAATAAGCATAATAAACCTTGGACCACTAAAGGTCTACGCATATCTTCTAAAAACATGCGTTCATTATCTCACTTAAAAAATTCTCAGACAGTCTCTTCTTCCACAATTACGTAAAACTATACAGAAAAATTTATCATAAGACTATAAGAGCCGCTAAGGACCTTTATTATAATAGGAGAATAGTCAATTCTGGTAATGTTGCTAAGGAAACATGGTCTATTGTGAATGAGTTGAGAAACAAAGCTTCTTCGTCTAGCAATATCTCTACCTCGCCTGAGAACCTTAACGATTACTTTGTAAATGTAGCGAAAAACTTAACTAATACCATATGTCCTCCTCATGATCCACTTTCTTATCTCTCTAATGATAATGTAAACTTACACAGTTTCTTTTTTTTCGCCCGTAGTTCTTGAAGAGCTTCGCAGTACAATTAATACCATCAAAAATAAATCCTCTTCTGGGACCGACGGGCTAACTTTAAAAATGTTTTCGAATCTGCCAGAAAGCACTCTGAATCACCTAACAACTTTAATAAACATGTCGTTCCAAAATGGTATTTTTCCAAAATGTCTTAAGACGGCAATAATCATTCCACTGCACAAAGGAGGAGACAAAGATGAAGCTTCTAACTATCGCCCAATTGCACTCCTTCCAACGCTATCTAAGATCATAGAAAGGTTGGTTAAAAGCAGGCTGGTATCTTTTCTGTTTAAGTACAAAATACTTACTGAATATCAATTTGGATTTCTAAGCAACAAGTCCATAAATGACGCTATGTTTTCCCTCCTTAATAAAGTTTACTCCAGCCTAAACAACCATCATTCTACAGCAACAATTTTCTGTGATTTTTCTAAGGCGTTCGATTGTGTAAATCATGAGATCCTAATTAATAAACTGCAGCACTATGGGTTCAGGGGATCATCTCTCGAATGGTTTAAGTCGTATCTGAGCAACAGAAGTCAACTTGTGAGGGTGGATACCACGTTGTCTTCTAGCAAGCCAATAGAATGTGGAGTACCACAAGGCTCAGTACTAGGCCCTATTTTGTTTCTTCTTTTTATTAACGACATTGCTAATATAAACACCAGTGGCAAAATATGTCTTTTTGCGGACGACACTAGCTTCACTTGGAGCAACAAGGACATCGCGGCACTTCATAGGATTATATCAAATGACTTAATCACCATTAAATCTTGGTGCGATTCGAACCTCCTGAGTCTCAACATTTCTAAAACTAAGGCTTTGTCGTATAAAAACTCGTTGCAGCCTTTTGTACTTGACAACACCACCATTGACGTCGTAAAATCCGTAAAATTCTTAGGCTTGTTGTGGACAATTCTCTGAAATGGGACATACATATCGAAGCTTTGTCGAAAAAATTGAGCTCTGCCTGTTTTGCATTAAGGTCTGTTTCTAAGGAGCTTAACTTGTCAGTGGCTAGAACTGTTTATTATGCACTTTTTGAGTCGCATCTCAGGTATGCCCTTCCATTCTGGGGTACGTGTTGTGCGGCTCAATTTGACCGCATTTTCAAGCTCCAGAAGAGAGCTGTTCGATATTCACTGGGACTAAACAGCAGAATTCATTGCCGGAGCTTTTTTAGAGAATTAAAAATATTGACTCTTCCTTCCTTATTTATATTTGAATCCGTTTGCCTAATAAGTAAACATGTATCAGCTTCTCAAGAAAGGCCAGCTCACACTTATCCACTCAGGAACGCGGAGCAAGATCTTTATCTACCTACCCCACGCTGAGAGTTAGTTAAAAGTTCAATATTATACAACTCGAAAAAAATGCACAATCACCTGCCATTTGAAATCAAATCCATAACATCATTTTTTTCATTTCGCAAAGCATTGAACTCTTATTTACTATACAAGGCTTTCTACGCCGTAAATGAATTATATTTGAATTGAAAATCGAATTTGATCTTGAAACCACTGGTCTAATGTTTGCTATTGCTATATTTACTAATGACATCGAAATTAATTTATTTAGAGGTCATTGATATTTTGCTATAAACTGGCTAAATATTTTTGAATATTATTTTAATTTTTTTGTTCTTTGACATTGTAAACATTTATATATGTTTATTTTAACAATAAGACTGACAATATTATTTGTATAATGTTTTGTATTATCTTTTGTTTGTTTGTTTGTGTACCTTGTTATTTTTTACTTTGTTTGTTAGTTTACCTTTGTCCACAAATTGAAAAATTTTTTGACAATAAAGGCATTTATTTATTTATTTATTATTCTTTTCCTGAGTTTGCATAATTATGATATAAATAATATTTAACATTTCTTTCATTATTAGGGGGAGTGTCATAATGAAAGTCATGTTGGAAACATTCTATTGAAGCTCGAATTTAACTTTTCTAAAAAATGTAAGTAACGTTCACCCGTCAACGTATCCTCGAAAATGTATGGTCAAGAAAAGTTGAACCAATAATCTTACACGCTTTTCTCCATTTGAAAAATTCATAGTTACAATATTTGTTTATTTTAATTTATAAAGTTTGGATGTGACAGTTTCACATTTCTGAGAGCAACGACGCGACGACTGAACTTGTTCTTAAAAATTAAAAATTATATATGTATATTTAAAAATTGGCTATAACCTTTGCTATAGGTAACTCAGTAATTATTCGAAAGAAGCATATTATAGTTTATATCGCTAAAAAGCTTAAAAAATGGCGCTATTTATGAAGTCATGGCCAACTATGGTTTCCATTTAAAAAAAAAAACATGTTTGTGTCATATGTCAAAAATGACAGGCTTTAGAAAAAAACGGAGGGCACAATCTCATTAAGAATGTCATTATCTACAACTTTTATCTGAAAACTTTTTGTCTAAAATAGATTATAAAGGAATTAGGGTGAATTTTTAAAATAGCCGAAATTTGTCTTTATCAAAATATCTAGTAAACCATGAACTTTTTCAAAAATCTGAAACATATAGCTTATATCACTAAAAAGCTTAAAAGTGGCGCTTTTTATGAAGCTATGGCCAACTATGGTTTCCATTTAAAAAAATATGTTTGTGTCATAAATGACAGGCTTTAGAAAAAATCGGAGAACACAATCTCATTAAGGATATGATTATCTACAACTTTTATCTGAAAACTTTTTGTCTAAAATAGATTATAATGGAATTAGGGACAATTTTTAAAATAGCCGATTTTTTTTTAAATATCTAGTAAGCCATGAACTTTTACAAAAATCTGATGGGACATGTTTATGACCCCACAAAACTGCAATTCTTTTCCCATTTAACCGACTCTTTATATCCAGTAGTTTCCGAGATACCCATAGAGAACATCGTAGGGAACTCACCCTGTATGTAAAAATTTGGTTTTGATAAAAATATCACGAGCGGTAATAATCCTGCAGACGGATTCTGTACTATAAGACAACCAAGATATGAAGGGGGTCGAAAAGTGCAAAATATTCTAATTCGCTCTGTCTTTTAGGAACTAAGAGCGCTTGCATACATGCCGGCAAAACCGGTGCCGGAGACGGCGGCAGCGCCGGCTTTGCACATATTCCGACAGTTGTATGAATTCTATTGTATTTGCCGTTCCACAACTATTTTACCGGATCGGAGTATAAGTAAAGGAGCTAATTTATTTATATATTGCAATCGATTTCAGCACGGACACTGGTATCGACACCGATTTTGTCGGTGTGCGTGAAAGCGCTCTAATGGGGCTAGAGCAAATCTGTAGAATCTTTAGTTTAATAAAAATAGTACAATAATGTGACAAACGCATATTTGTACCTGTTCATAAACGTAAAATAACGGTGTAAAACACACGAGAATTGGATACCCTGTATAGACTGTACCCTGTTACCCCCATCTGTTATTTCTTTGCTAAAAAATAAAACTATTATTTTTATTCTCCAAATTTCAGATAACCAATGCGAACGGCTAATTGAGGTAATTCGGAACTTGACGTTAGCCAAATCTTCAATACTCGAAGCAATGATGTTTTGTATGGATTATGTAGCAGCAATTAATGATATATTTGACATTTTAGTAGATTCATTATGCAACAAGAGCACAAAACCTCCTGATAAAGTATCCAGGTATGCATTTATTCTTTAATCGGTGGTGTTGCTAATGTTGGTAGACAGCAGTAAATTATGTATTTTGTCACTTTTTAAATACTTTATGAATACAATCGAAATGAATAAATCAAGAATATACAAGAAAGTGCTGATATGTTTTTTTATCATACAAGGTGTGCCAAATGTTCGGAATATATGGGATTTTATAAAAAAAACAATGGGACGACAAATTACAAACATCCCTTTTTAGTAGGCACACTTCATACACTAAATATAAATTTTATAGGCTTGGTGCATTTCAGCCGATTTTTAAGATTCCGACGGTAGAAATCAACGACATTGTCCGACTAAGATTATTTCCCGCCGTCCCGGTTACCGTTCATGTTGATCACATTGAAATAACATTAAGTTATAATATTTATTTATTTTGATGTTTACTACTGGGAATGTCATCCATGTTCATTTACAAGCCAACTGGACGCCGTTTTTTTTTTGATCATATGGTACTTCTGTGAAGGCCTTGTGAGAGGTTTGAATTGAAGTGATTGTTTAAATTGAAGTGAGTTTTGAATTGAAGCGATCTATTAGTTGTAATATGATTATTTGTATATTGTTATTTCAATTATAACAAGGATGAAAGCTAATTACGGTATGAGTAAGGGCGCGCGCACCCACACCAGCAAAATCGGAGCCGGTGCTGACGCGACGTCGCCGCCGCGCCGCGCCGCGCCGGCTTTACGCACGTTCCGGCAGTTGTATTTAATACCATTGTATTTGCCGGTCCACGACTATTTTACCGGGAGGTTCGGAGTATACAGATTGTTAACTGGACTGTTACTTATTGGGGAACAGAATAGCAACACTGCCTACATTCCAAATGAGTACCTACTAATCTAAGCTGCCGACTCCTCGCCAAGGTTACCATATTTCAACCATAAAGCTCTTGCCGCGAGTAACAAACAAATTAACAACCTGTATGTGAAGGAGCTAATTTATTTATATTATAACCGATTTCAACACTGGCACCGATTTTGCCGGTGTGTGTGAAAGCGCTCTAGGGGGGATAAGTTAGTGTGCTATAAATTATCTATTTAACGAACTGATTGAATTCGTATTCTAGAGAGTAATTGCAGAAATAACATTAAGCCATTTTAGTGATATTTCGATAGAATATACATAACTAATATTGTTAATACATGGTGTGTCAAGTCGAGACGACAAAGGTCATGGTGGAAAATGAAAGTAACCCTCTTTACATATGCAAAAATGGGGGTAAAATCTGTCTACTGAGTCATAAAGCGCACGTAATCATATCAAAATAAAGACAAAATAATTCACAATTCACGTCCACCAGTGCCACCGGAAACGAAAAAACTGATCAGATATACTGTGCTGGCAACTGTTACTTTTGGATCGGAACTTACATGTGTGGAAGTAAATCGCATAGGGATCTTATTAAGTCGGAGTGAGAGAAATGCGACGGTATGCTGTTGCGGCGTTGCCGGTACGCCTTTCCCTATCAGGTAAAGTAAAATCACGATCGCAAACCGCTTATTTTTTTTAAACGACTTTTTTTTCCAAAATATAACTATATAAAATCATTAGATATTGTTGCGGACCGGTGTGGACTCGACCTAACCTAACTATATAGCCCGCCCTCGGATGACCTTAACATCGCATTAAAGAATAGACACCGTAATGATTCATTCGAAGATTCGAGAAGAAACGAGTTCCACTGGAATGGAGTAGTACATACGAGAACAATCGAAACCTTCTCTATGCACCTAACGACTATGGACTATTCTAGAGTTCTTTTAGCTGTAGGTATAAAAGCCGGCGGCTGTGGCCTAGAGAGGGCAGTTATAAATATACCAGTGCAGTTGACTCGCTAAAATTCAAAATAAATTCTTAGTTATAAATCGTTTGTAAATAGTTCTATAAGTCTTTTATCGTTATTGTTTTTGTTAATTAGTGTTAAATAAATAGTGTTGAAATAAATTGTGACTTTCTATCCACACGGAATCGACGAAAAACGTAATTGGTGTCAGGTGTGGGGTGTGTGATAAAATAGAAAATAAAAAGACAGACAATGGCTCCGAAAAAATTGTTGAAAGACTTGAAAGTGTCGGAATTAAAATGCGTACTGGAAGAGAGGGAATGCGAAACAGATGGAAAGAAAAGCATTTTGCAAGCCAGACTGAGAGACGTTTTGATTGAGGAAGGTGAGGATCCTGACACATTTTGCTTTGAGCTGGAAGGTGACCTTGACTCGTCCTTACAAAAATTAGACGACAACTTGAACAATTTGAATAGTAAAATAATTAACTTGGAAGACAGTTTGAACGGTAAAATTACAGAGAATTCTCAAAAATTAGAAGACAGTTTGAAAGATAAAATTATGGAAAATTCCCAGGATTTAATTAATATTTTAGAAGATCGCAGAAAATTCTAAAGACATACAGGCCAGCTTTAATAATAACTTAATTTAGAAGAAAAGATAACAGAAAATTCCAGGGAATTAGAAAAGAAGATAATAGATATACAAGATAAAATAACAGAGATTGAGGAAGATGTAAATAGAAAAATCGAAATTTTAAAAGAAGAAATAGCGAAGTCAAATTCACCAAAATGTCAAGAAACATCGGAGGGACCGAAACTAGTCGAAAATAGGTATACCTCAAAATCAGTTATGAAACCTCCGCAGTTTGACGGAAAAACCGCTTGGGCCAACTACTTTTGCCAATTTGAAGCCGCTGCGAGAGCAAAGGGCTGGATAATCGCTGAAAAAGCTACCGCTTTGACTATCGCACTGCGGGGAGATGAGGCTGATATCCTGCAGACACTGTCACCATCGGAACAGGGAGATTATCAGCAATTGGTACGACATTTAGAAATGAGGTACGGCCAAGCTCATTTGGAACATGTCTATCATTCCCAGCTAAAAAATCGCATTCAAAAGTCAAATGAGTCTCTGCAGGAGTTTGAAGCCGACGTAGCCCGTCTCGTTCGCCTTGCGTACCCTGCTACGCCCGAGAATATTACGGTGCGGTTGGCAGTACAGGCATCTCCGACGGCTTACGTGACAACGAGACAAGACAAGCACTTCTCCTAGCCCACCCAACGCACTTGGTGGATGCTTTAGCACGTGCCCTAGAATTTGAGGCCGCGAAACAAAATTCTCGGTCTCTAGTGAGAGTACGGGCGGTCAACCAATGTTCCGACGAATCCGTGGAAAGCATTGTACGGAAAGTCATGGAGGAGTACATGGGCAAGAAAGATCGACTTGTTGCTGAAACTGCGGCCAGGCAGGACACGTAAGAAGTCACTGTAAAGAAAAGGACGTGGACCCGGTTTCGCCAAGTGTCGAATCAAAGAGACACATATCGAGCAGTACCCAACAGGTTCCAACGAAAACTGCTCAAGTCGCATCGCTACAACACAAGTTCAACAGCATTTTTGTGGATGGTTTCGTGGATGGAGAGTTACGGACCATGCTTTTGGATACGGGTGCGACCAAAACGATCATCAGGCCGGATATCCTTAAAACATCAAAAAGGATTAAAACAACACAATGGCGACTACGTACAGCTACAGGAAGCTCCGCTCTCATCCATGGAGAGGTAGATCTTAATTTTGTTATTGGAAGCACCTGTTTCAATCATCGAGTGTTAGTAGCAGACATCGAAGATGAACTTATTCTCGGAATGGACATCATGACCACTAGAGGTTTTGAGCTAAACCTCAATCAAGGAATTTTGAAAATAAATGAAGAAGAAGTGGTTCTGCATCGAAAATGTGAGGAGACGCTTCGCGTGGTGGTAGCAGAAGATGTTTCGATCCCTGAGCGCTGTGAGATATTTTTGGATGGTTGCCTGGAAGGTAAAATGAATAATGGGAGTATTATTCTGTTGGAGCCAAGGAACCATGACAGCGAAATAGGACGAGGGGTCGCTGTTGGAAAAGCCCTGCTACGAGCGAAGACTGTACCGGTGAGAGTAATGAACACGAATTATTATTCTGTATCCTTGAAGAAGGGAACCCTGTTAGGGTACTGTAGTTCGGTCTCCTCAGTCATTCGAAGCGTGGAAGCCTCCACAGTTTTGACTTCAAAAATTCCGGACAAAATGATGAAGGAGTTAGTAAACGTTAAAGGATTATCTCCCGAAAATAGTAGAAAATTGAGAAACCTGATAATCAAGTATCAAGATGTGTTGGATAAAGGAGAAGCAGGACAGAGGTCGTACCGATTTAGTACAACACAAAATTGATACCGGAGATGCACGACCAATCAAACAAAATCCGAGAAGACTTCCGCTCGCCAAACGTGAAGAAGCTGATAAAATCCTTCGAGAAATGAACGAAGAGGGTGTCATCGAACCATCTAACAGCCCGTGGACATCGCCGGTAGTACTAGTAAAGAAGAAAGACGGTACCACCAGGTTCTGTGTTGATTATCGGCAGCTCAATAATGTTACCAAGAAGGATAGTTATCCTCTGCCGAGGATAGACGATACTCTAGACACGCTGGCGGGCTCAACGATATTCTCTACGTTAGATCTGAAGAGTGGATATTGGCAAGTCGACATGGCGCCGAAAGACAGAGAGAAGACAGCGTTCTCGGTGGGCTCCGGACTGTGGCAATTTACCGTCATGCCTTTTGGATTGTGCAACGCGCCAGCTACCTTTGAGAGACTAATGGAGTCTGTGTTAAAGGGACTATCCTGTACTACCTGTTTAGTGTACCTGGATGACATCATATTGGTTGGGAAATCCTTTGACGATCATCTGAAGAATTTGGAAGAAGTTTTCAAGCGATTAGGGAGCTCTGGTTTGAAACTTAGCCCCAAGAAATGTCATCTGTGTTAAGAAAAGGTACACTACTTGGGCCATGTAGTCTCCTCCCAAGGAGTTGCGGTAGATCCACAGAAGACCAAGGCAGTGGAAGAGTGGCCAATACCTAAAGATAAACATGAACTACGAAGCTTTTTGGGACTATGCACATACTATCGCCGCTATGTACAGGGTTTCGCCACCATCGCAAAACCATTGACCAGACTTACCGAAGGCGAGAGGCGTTTCTCGTGGGACTCAGATTCTGACGAGGCATTCCGAAAATTGAAGAAGGCCCTGACTAGTGCGCCCATACTTAACTACCCTCTTGGCAACGGAAACTTTATATTGGATACCGACGCTAGCAGTGTTGCGTTAGGCGCTGTTCTGTCTCAGATCCAGTATGGTCAAGAAAAAGTCATTGGTTATTTTAGTAAGACCTTGTCAAAACCGGAAAGGAACTACTGTGTAACCAGACGAGAATTACTAGCAGTAGTTCAAGCAGTGGAACACTTCTACAAGTATCTCTATGGAAGAAAGTTCTTGTTAAGAACAGACCATGCTGCTTTGAAATGGCTGTTGCAGTTTAGGAATCCTGAAGGGCAGGTAGCTAGATGGATTGAACGATTACAAGAATTTGACTTCGACACAGAACATCGAGCTGGGACAATCCATCGGAATGCCGACGCACTTTCCAGAAGACCTTGCGCTAAGGACTGTAAGCATTGTTCCCGAGCATAAGAGAAAGAAGTGAAACTCCTAAGAACAACTGTGGTTAATGATAGTTGGCAACCCGAAGATCTTGCAAATGACCAAACCAGTGACCCAGAATTAGGTTTAGTAATTAACTGGAAAAACGCAGGCCAAAGACCAACGTGGGAAGAAGTTTGCAGATATTCGGCGAACGTAAAGTCGTACTGGGCCCAGTGGAATTCCTTGGTAATAGATAACGGACTACTTCGCCGGGTGATCGAGAGACCGGAGGGACAAGAAAAGAGAAGGCAGATCGTCATTCCAAAGAAGAGGGTCCCAGAAGTCTTGAAGGAAGTTCACAATGGAACCAGCGGTGGACATCTGGGTGTTACCAAGACACTTGGCAAGCTGCGTGAACGGTTCTACTGGGTGAACTGCAAAGAAGATGTGAGGGCCTGGTGTAAGAAATGTGACATTTGCGCAGCCATCAATGGGCCACAGAAGCGTGGTAAAGCCCCTATGCGCCAGTACAATGTTGGCAGTCCCTTCGAACGAATAGCGATCGACGTGGCTGGTCCTTTACGGAGACGAACAATGGCAACAAATACATTGTGGTAGTAATGGATTACTTCAGCAAATGGGTCGAGGCCTACGCGTTGCCAAATCAAGAAGCGTCCACCGTTGCTGATGCCCTTGTTAAAGAAGGGATCTGCAGGGATTCAGATCAGGGAAGAAACTTTGAGTCCAATCTGTTCCAAGGCGTCTGTGAAGTCCTGAACATCCGCAAGACCAGGACGACTGCTCTACATCCACAATCCGATGGGATGGTTGAACGCATGAACAGAACTATCAACCGTTATCTGGCCAAAGTAGTCTCTGACCACCAAAGAGACTGGGACAAATTTCTTCACCTGTTCTTGTTGGCCTACCGTTCATCCGTCCAAGAATCTACAGGGCAAACTCCAGCCAGCATCGTTATGGGACGGGAAGTGCGCCTACCTTGTGATCTGAAATTTGGTTGCCGACCGGGAGAAGAAGTCGCCGGAGAAGATTATGTCCACACACTACGTCAAAGAATGGACGACATCCATCAGCGAGTCCGCCTAAATATTCAAAGTACTAGTGACCGAATGAAGGAACACTACGACATTCAAGCTGAGCATGGAGGATACCAACCAGGGAAGTTGGTGTGGCTATATAACCCGCACGAGCTACAATCCTCGTGGGAAGGGCCATACGATGTCATGGATAGGATTAATGACGTCGTATACCGTATCAGAAAATTGCCAAAAGGAAAACCGAGGGTAGTCCATTTCAACCGTTTGAGCCCCTACCAAGGCGAAATAGAAGATCGTGCTGGGACCGTGAGAACCTGCAGCTTTGATCCCCCTGATTCGGAGATGTCCTTTGACGATTTCATGGCCCGATACAACAGCAGTGAGAAGGCTCGCTATGGTGTAACCAAAGAAGATCAACGAGACCTCTTTTCCGTGCCTCTGGATTATTCGCTCGCTCATTGTGTGGCCCGAGATTTGCGGATGTCCAGAAGAATCGCTGCGATGTTCAATGAGAAGTTAGGGCGTGTCGGAGAACTACGCCGACAGGATCCAGAGGTTGGGAGCGTCTTGAGGCTAACCGACAATGAACATGGTCAAGCAAGGTACATTTTCTACCTAGTCACCAAGGAATGGTCCCCAAGTAAGCCGACTTATCTCAATCTATGGAAGACCCTGATTGAAATGAGAGAAGCCCTGCTAAACAACAACATTACACGATTAGCCATTCCGAAGCTGGCATGTGGACTCGATGGTTTGAGTTGGCGTACAATCCGGAACATGATTGAAGTCTTGTTCAGATTTACGGGAATCGAGATCCTTGTTTGCTGCTACAACCCAAAGCTGAGATCGGGAGAGAAAACTGTAGACTGATATTTCTACCAGACCTCGCAATGTACCAGGGGCCAGCTTTGCAAATACCTTCATTCACCGTGTACATCTCGGGACGAGCATGTACCTAAGAATGGGCAGTGTTGCGGACCGGTGTGGACTCGACCTAACCTAACTATATAGCCCGCCCTCGGATGACCTTAACATCGCATAGACACCGTAATGATTCATTCGAAGATTCGAGAAGGATCGAGTCCCACTGGAATGGAGTAGTACATACGAGAACATTCTAAACCTTCTCTATGCACCTTACGATCTATGGACTATTCTAGAGTTCTTTTAGCTGTAGGTATAAAAGCCGGCGGCTGTGGCCTAGAGAGGGCAGTTATAAATATACCAGTGCAGTTGACGCGCTAAAATTCAAAATAAATTCTTAGTTATAAATCGTTTGTAAATAGTTCTATAAGTCTTTTATCGTTATTGTTTTTGTTAATTAGTGTTAAATAAATAGTGTTTAAATAAATTGTGACTTTCTATCCACACGGAACCGACGAAAAACGTAACAATATATTTCTGAGCATCTGAAATGGAATTATAAGGATATCGTTAGGGTAATCAATTATTTTTAATAGATTTTGAGATATCGATTCATTTTGAATTCAGAGTTCTAATAGCGCGACCATTGTCGAATATCAACTCAATTCCACTTATTTTTACCAAAAATGCAAGTGTTTCTAACTTTCACTTAAAAATTTTCAAGCTATGGGGAAAATTACAACGACTCGTTAATAAATATACAAATAAAGTATCGCGAGACGTAATTAAATCGTAAAGCTCAACGCATGATGTACACCTTTCCCAAGAACTTTAGGTACTGATGTGGTACTGATTGGGTCGACTGGTAGACTACGACAAATCTGCTATATCCCCTTCCACGTCTCTTAGAATTTGCGTGGTGCGCAGTGCGCAGTTTCTCGTTTTATTTTGTGCGTTTGGCAACGTGTTTACTGTTCTCTCTTTGTTCAGTACATTATAAACGCATTGTACTCTTCTTACATATAAGGAAATCTTGACCCAAGAATAACCTTTGCCAGCCCTTAGTATGTGGGTACTTTTGGACAATGTCGGTTTAGCAGGTATGTGACATCGTAATAAAAAATAAAATATTCAAAAAATTAAGTTTTTTTACGGTTAGATTTCCCGAAGTTTTCAAATTCTGGAAAACCCGAGGAATAGCTCCTGTTTAGTTAGATTTACATATTTCGATTAATGTTAATTGCCCAATTATTTTTGCATGTGTAAAGTGGCTTTTTGTTTAATTAGTTCCTATGTGTTTTCACTGAAAATTTATTTTCACGAAAAATACCTTGTAACTGCGTTTTATGGAGTACTATCTTGAGTACTAACTAAATAAAAATATAGTAGGTACGTTATTTCATCTTATTTTTATTTCAGGATGTATTTGCTTTCTGACGTTTTGAGTAACTGTGTTGCCAAAAATATATCAGTTTGCAATGTAGAACGTGATATGGATAAAATAATACGCCATCTGCAATTATGTTTTGATAACATAAATCAGGACAATGACCGCCAAATTTATTCCAAGAGAATATTGCGAGTTTTACAGCAATTCAGCATTATTGGAATTATATCGGATGATGTACTTAAAAACGTAAGTAATATAAAATATTGATGTTATATTTATTATAGCAACAGATATTATCTTCATTTAATTTGAAAGAAGTTTTCAATCATTTATTCCAACAATGCCAAAACCTATTTACTTTATAATTTACACTATGTAAAATATAGTTCATATCAAATAATTGTACCCTAATTTAACCTAATTAAACCTAATTTAATATACAAAACCCTTACGAGCTTATAACAATTAAATTTATATATTATACAGGGTGGCGCACCTCATTCGCCTCGGTTGATTATACGAAAACGGAAAGATGTAGAAACAAAAATTTTTATGGGTATATGTAGAGAGGCAATGTGCATAGTTTAAAATTATTTTCAAATGTACAAGGTGTGTCAGAACTAAGATCCATACCAAAGTTATATTTTTCCTTACGGAACACCCGGTATTTTATTTCATTTTTGGATTCTTAGACATAAAATCTTAAGATCAAACGAACTTACCTTAAGTGATGTTCGATCTTGATTATATGTAGGCCTCGTCGAAATAAATAATAGTCTGTAGTACCTTCGGATTAGTCCGAACCGATCACTATTTTAAAGCTGAAAAAGCAAAAACCCCCGCCGCTCGTCCTGCCGCGCCGTACTGCTCCATATTCAGTCTGTTTTAAAGCTGTTGTTGCAACGGGAATAATTCAAAAATTAATTATAGGGTGGGTTAGGGACTTATTTATTTCGACGAGGCCTACATATAATCAAGATCGAACATCACTTAAGGTAAGTTCGTTTGATCTTAAGATTATATTCCGGCCTCGTCTCATAAATAATAGTCTGTAGATGTTTAAATACATACATGCAACAACTTATTACCTCATATTTTATATTTATAAAATATGAAAATGATTTCTCATATTACTCGTGACACAAAAGGTAATAACAGATAACTAACAAAGAAGATACATTCTGTAGTGACACTTAAATTTTGCCTACAACACATTAAAAGTAAATAGAATATTCAAGACTAGTTATACAGTGAGCCAATTGTGCATTGTCAATTAAAGTCTATTATATAATCACAAAAAATAAATTATTCTAATCTCTGCCCTGTCATTGGGTTTAGGTTAGGTTAGGTTGTTCGGGTTTGGGATCATGTTTGATCCCTCACTCGGAGGCCTTGGGCCCATTGCGATACCCCTGTATTTGTCATTGGGTTTAACCACCATGTATTTTTTGTTAATTAAACTTAAAGTTTGAATTCGATGAACTTTTGCTATTGCTGTTAGGGTTATTTAAGTTTGTTTGTTCAGATTATAGAGATATGTCGATATTAGATTAGATTCTTATATAATACGGAACATTACTAGGGTCCCAAGTCTTTTTGTGCCTTGGTTTTGGAGGGTTTAATCCAAATATACCTTTAATGAACCTTTTCATTCGAGAATCAGAAGACATGCCTGTCATTTGTGCCAGCGCAGAAGATATAAGTTAAGGGTACCATACGACACCCCATTCTTAGGCTGACTAGGATAGGTCCAAGACATTAGGTACCATAAGTACAAAAGGATCCAATTTATTTAGCATGCAAAATTGTTACCATAACTTTAGCCTTATTGAGTACTGCTGGAAGGTAGAACTGGATACTTAAGAGATATTTATTGTTCGGGAATTCCTTGTAATAGCGGCACCCCGACTCCCTGCTACCAGGAAAAAGTTTATCGACAATAGAATTTGGTTCAAAAATTAGAGGTTTTGACACTAAAAGTGACTTAAAAAGAAGAAAAAAACGTTATTGACAAGTCCAAAGGGGTATTACAAGGATTCTCTCTGCCTTTTCCCCAATACCTTTTTGTATAACTCTTAAAGCCCATCTTGTCTATATCTCCGGATCTCTCACCCAAGAAACAAATTTTACACACTTTTTGTTCAGACGACTTGCAAAAAGATCTATGTGTGAAAAACCAAATTATCTCGGTAATTTTTCTAAAAGCAAACACCGCACTGCAAGACTCCATTCGGTTTCTTTGTATTCTTCTAGATGCTCAGTCAACAAAAAATGTTGTCATTTGAGGCAATATATGAGTATATAAGAACATAAATGTTTCGTTCTTGCCACCAGCTCCACATTTTTCTTGCTAATTTGTTTAAAGTCTAGTACTTAACACTACCCATGATGTTAATCATGCACACAGCCGTTGTATTATCAATACAACATAGGACATTACAATTTAAACAGTTAAAAAAAAAACTACTTAGACCAAAACATAGAGCTAAAAGTTCTGGTTCATTTTTATGATAGACTTTCTCTACTTTCGACAAAAAACAAAAATAGTATGACCGTTAAATTAGGTCCCTAGCCAGTTATATTGTGATATTTGAATATTGAATTTTACTTGAACACCAAGCGAAATCCATGGATAAAGAGGGCAATATATACATATCTGCCTCATAATTACCTCTAGAATTTAGTAAGGCTAAAAAATGCTTCTTTTCGAACAACCTGGTGTGTGTAAAGCATACCTACTTAATAGCTGTAGCAGCTGAAATTAACGACCCAATGAACCGTGAAAAATCTCTTTTACAACTTGTCATATAAGAAAATCTTCCTAATAGTACTATTTTTATTTTAAACGCCTTTCCTTAATCAAAGAAATAATCATAGCTTGTGAATTATACAAAAAACCTAAATATTTATAAATTTGATTTTGTATGAGGTTACTTTTCTCAAATTACACTATAAAAAATAAATCGAAAATAATGTCTCTTTCACATTATTCTTACAAGCTTCCAGAAAATTTGCAAAAGAAGGATATCACTAAATAGGGCCACTAATAAGAAACCTCTTTTTCTAAGAAGAGCCGTAATAAATTTTAAACATCTTTTTAAAACCCTAAAAGACAAACAGTTCTCGCAAACTCATAGCGATTTGTTAATATAAAGCCTTATATATTTTTAGTGTGGGTCTTTAATTGGAACAAGGTAAAGTAGACCTCTTTTAGATCTTCTGGTGCCATAAAACAGTTTTATGTTGTTCAATTTTCTATTGATTCCTTTTAACAAATTCATTAAATCACTTAAGGTTAAGGATCAATCGTTCCATCTGGTCTTGGAATAATAAAGATATTGGAAAGAAACTGATCAGTTCTAAGCTTCGTCCAAGAAACGGTTTCATTTCCAAATAGAAGATAGAGACTGGAGTGGATCTTAAAGTCTTTAGTAACTTTATTTAAATTTATGAGGAGAAGCTATGTTCTTGACACTGACTCTGAATGATATCCTCTCAGATATAATTCACCTAGAAGTCTACCAATGTCACTTAATCTTTCGATGTGTGGCCAATTATTTCCCCCTCCTCCTTTTTGAATTATCTTTGTAATTAATAAGGCGATAGGTGATATTGCAGCACCTATTTGTCTGTTACTTATAGTATTCTCGGATAAGACCGCCCTAATTTCGGGATTTATTTTAGGAGGATATAGCCCCTGGCAGCGTTCAGGCGATAAATATTTTTGAGTTAGCTCTTTTCTAACTTCACCTGTCGAACCAGAACCTAATACTTTAGACCACGAAGTGGCTATTTCCTGCTGAACAGGTTCCGAAAATGACTTTGAATAAAAATTATATTTTTTTTTTTTTTTTAAATATAAAACTTGCTAGTATTTTGCTACCCTAAGCAAAACATATAATTATGTAAATTTGTGATATTTATAATCCTAGATAAATATCGTTACAGGATACTGTATAGACATATATTGTATTAATATTAGACCGCCCTAGGTATAATCTTTGTATAATGATTTTTTTATATATATATATATATATATATATATATATATATATATATATATATATATATATATATATATATATATATATATATATATATATATATATATATATATATATATATATATATATATATATATATTTTTTTTTTTTCTCACACTGTTAGTGGTAGTTCTAGTCCATGTCCGGGCTGTAACCAGCCAAGGGCACGACGAATATTGTCAATAAGGTGAGACAATTTTTCGAATAATTCCGACGGTACCAAGCACAACTGCTTTTTGCATCCACATTATGGTGTTGTTCGGGAGGTTTAGTTCTTTGATATGTTGGTTTGTCATTTTGTGTACAAGTCCATTGGCACTTATTATTAACGGTACTATAATCACCTTCCGCAGTTCCCAGATTGCTTTTATTTCCTGAGAAAGTGCAGCGTACTTGTTTATCTTATCTGCATAGGCTTTAGCCACGTTATAATCCTGCGGTACTGAGAAGTCGATTATGATGGCGGTTTTTTTCAGGTTTATTCCATATTACCATATCGGGTTTATTATGTTCTACTCCTATATCTGTTTCTACTGTAAAGTCCCAGTATATCTTGGTGGTGTTATTCTCTAATACAGCTTTTGGAACGTACATGTGGTGGGGGGTAAATGTGTCAAGGAGGCCCTTATTGGTGCATACCAATGGAGGCATACCAACTGGTGCACTACTTTTCCCATGTTATTATGTCTTTCTAGGTATCTGGTCCCGGCTATTTTACTGCATCCAGAAGACAAGTGCTGTACAGACTCCTCACTAATATTACACAAACGACATTTTGTGTTTTCAACTTGTTGTTTTAATATATACCGTGCATATGTTCGGGTTTTTACTACTTGGTCTTGAATGGATAGTATTGCGCCTTCGGTTCCTGGGAAGAGGTATCCAGCTGTTAGGTAGGTATTTGAGGCCTTGAAATCCACATCTTCTTGGTGCAAGGAGGCGTAAAATCTGCCATGCAGTTCTTTACTCTGCCAGCGCTGTTTCATCTGTCCAGCAAGATTTACAGCTTCCGGTTCTTGGCCGCTAGCCAGGTTGAGTGATGTATAGTTTTTATCTAAGACTCGTATGCTTTTATACACAGGTGCATTGTTTGTGAGTAAATATTTTCGTAATTTCTGTCTTTCTTCCTGGCTAGCAGACTCTAAACTGATTAGTCCTCGACCCCCTTCATCCCTAGGTAAGTACAACCTTTCTATGGCCGAGTTTGGGTGTAGTATGCCATGCTTTGTAAGTAGAGATCTAATTTTCCGGTCCAATCTTTCTAGATCCGTTTTTGACCACGTGAGTATGCCGGCGGTATATGTTAGCACCGGTACTGCCCAGATGTTGTATGCAGTAAACTTATTTTTGGCATCGAGTTGTGTTTTTAATATTTTATTTGTTCTTCGTACCAATTCCTTTTCGGCCTGCTCTTTATTGTCTTTCTGTTTCAGCTCGTAGGTTTGTTGTATGCCTAAATATTTGTATGAAGTCTCCGCTCCCAAATTTCGAATTTCGCTTCCGTCCGCTAGCGTGATGTCTGCGCTTTCAGTTAGCTTTCCCCTTTATATGGATAGTCGCACATTTATCGAGCCCAAACCTCATACAAATACCCTGGCTGAAACTTCTGACCAGCTCAAGCTGTCCCTCAAGCTGCTCTCGACTTTTTGCATACAACTTGAGGTCATCCATGTAAAATAGATGTGTAAGCTTCGTTCGGTCGTCAATCTTGTATCCGTATGCGCTTCGGTTTAGCATGTTACTCAACGGGTTTATAGCGAGACAAAACCACAAGGGACTCAAGCTGTCTCCCTGGAATATTCCTCTCTGGATGGGGATTTCTCTGGTCTTGTAAGAGTTGGTATTTCCTCTAACTAATAGCGTGGTGCGCCATGAACCCATTAGGTGCCGGAGTAGGTCGATGGTTTGCTCATTAATTTTATAGATTTTCAATATCTCCATCAGCCAGGAATGAGGAACCGAGTCAAATGCCTTCTGGTAATCAATCCAGGCAACAGAGAGGTTTCTTTGACGTTTTCTTGCCTGCATGGTGGCAATTTTGTCTATAATCAGCAGTTCCTTACACCCTCTGCCTTTATGCTTGCAAACATATTATTCTGTCAAGTTGTGATAATTATCACCCTAGATAAATATTCTCACAAGATACTGTATAGATATATCTTGTATTAACATTAGACCACTCTAAGTATAACGATTTTTTATATATAAGAATTACTAATATTTTGCTACCTTAAGCAAAACATATTATTCTGTCAAGTTGTGATATTTATCATCCTAGATAAATATTATGACAGGATACTGTATAGATATAGCTTGTAAACATTAGACCACCCTAGGTATAATGATTTTTTATATATATATTTGATAACGAAAATAAAATATTTCATGTATATAAATTACGTATGTGTATACCTTTAGGATAGTTTCGTATGTGTCTACATTTATATTGTTACTTCTTTTTTTGTTGTTATGCAAGCATATTTTGTATCGATCGTGTCAGGTGATGTTTTTGAAGATACTTGTTGATTCATCTATGTTTTTCGGCTAGTCGAGATTATTATTGTTTTTGTTTTTGATTTTCGACGTTTATTTTCTATAATATCCCTTATTTTAATATATTTTTATTATATATATATATATATATATATATATATATATATATATATATATATATATATATATATATATATATATATATATATATATATATATATATATATATATATATATATATATATAGATATAAGAGTTGCTATTTGCTACCCTAAGCAAAACATATAATTATGTAAAATTATGATATTTATCAACCTAGATAAAATATTGTGGCAGGATATATCATATATCTTGTATTAACTTTATACCACCCTAGGTATAATGATTTTTTATATATTTTTTTATATATAAGAATTGTTAATATTTTGCTACCTTAAGCAAAACATATTATTCTGTCAAGTTATGAAGGTGATATTTATCACCCTAGATAAATATTGTGACAGGATACTGTATAGATATAAATATTATTAAATATATATTGTATTAACATTATACCACCCTAGGTATAATGATTTTTTATATATATTTTTATACATAAGACAGCTAATATTTTGCTACCCTAAGCAAAACATCTTAGTCTGTCAAGTTGTGATATTTATCACCCTAGATAAATATTGTTACAGGATACTGTATAGATGTATATTGTATTAACATTAGACCACACTAGGTATAATGTCTATTCTTTTAAAGAAAATTTGTGTCTGCCACCCTAGGCAGAAAGAATACCCGTACAATCGTCTACTCTAGGCGAAACATAGTATTCTGTCAAATTGTGATAATTATCACCCTAGATAATTATTGTGAGGAATACTGTGTAGATAAATATTGTATTAACATTATACCACCCCAGGTATACTGATTTTTTGTTACCAATTTTTATCTTTATTTTTATTTAGTTATTTTTGTGAACAAGAATCTCTCTCATTATATATTAATTGTTATATCGTTATGAGTCGCAGACTTACTACGACTCCTCTCTCTATGTCTTTTTCTTGAAGGATTCGGCATTTCCACTGTTTTCCGCACTCCGAAAATCATCAAAACGTAACGTATCGGTCCGCACTAAAAAGAAGACTGAATATGGAGCAGTACGGCGCAGAAGTGTCTAGCCCTAGCAGCCAACTTTTAAGCTTGACCAATCAGGTTGGTTAGCGTGGTTATTTGAAGGGTGTTAATTCATTTGTGTTTGTCAAAAACTCTAACGTGATTGGTCGCGCTTAATAGTTGCCTGCTAGGGCTAGACACAAGTGTACGGCGCGGCAGGACGAGCGGCGGGGGTTTTTGCTTTTTCAGCTTTAAAATAGTGATCGGTTCGGACTAATCCGTAAGGTACTACAGACTATTATTTATGAGACGAGGCCGGAATATAATAAAGCATTTATTATAAAAGTTTAATATGTTTAAATGCTTTGGTTTGTCAACACTCTGTACATTACTTTTCAGAATTAATTTTTGTGCTGAATTTGAAGCCAGAAAAATAAACTTTACTAAAAAAATTATTGCTTTCTAAAATGTATACAGGGGTATCAATAATTGCTGGTCTATTTTAAATATTTATTTTACATAAAAACTTCGTTATTTCAAATACAACACTTTGTATTTTTTTAAATAAGTCGAAGCAGATTTAAATGCTCTTTTAAACTATATTAGGGTTTCCTATACCTTTGTATATGAATTTTTAAAGTAGCTCAACCTAAGACGTTTATGGATGTAAAGCACCAGATGGCGGGGCGTATTTCACAGTCTTTTACTACAGAAAAATATTTTTTGTTACTCTGAATTTTGAAGCGACCAATAAAAACAGAGAAAATAAAAATCGATAATTTTCGGACTGTGCCAATTGGTGACTAATCGACCATACTTTTTTGTCTATTAGATATGCTATAAAAGCTGGTAATTATACAATTCGACCATTGTAAATACCCGACAAATTTCGCAAAGCCGACGAGGCCGATGCTTTTCACTGATAAGAAAAAAAAATGTTTGTTTAGATAATTTTCGAGATATTTTTCTTTCAGAATGCACATTTTTAAAGTATTTTTATATTCTTTGTCCGCTTGATCTATTATACTGGTTGCACGTATCGAGGTTCTGTTTCTTTTAGTTTTAAAATGTTCTTATTTCTTTGTAGTTGTAGTGTAAAATTAGATTAATTTTATTTAGTTTAATTATAATGTTTAGTGTAGAATACCAGAAATAGTTTAGTAGTGTTTTTATAGTTTATTATTTTGCAGTTAAGTAGTAGGTGAAGGGATAATTTGGTTATTTTTTTCTTTTTGTTTGATTAATTAGTAAGTTTGATAATTTTTTCAGTGTAGAAGTGGTTGAAGTAGTGAAGAAGTAGTTGTGTAGTGTTTTTATAAGAGATTATATTAGTTTATTTTGTAGATGAGTAGTAGGTGAAGGTATTTGTGTATTTTTTCTTTTTGTTTTTCTTCTAATTGTAGTAATTTATTAAGTATTGTGATGATACACTATATCTTCCTTCAACTTCGTTGAAAAGTGCGTTATCATATAATTTTGATTTTCTGGTAGTAGAATATACGAAAAAATAATCTGATCAAATTCATTTTAAATTAAATTAATCGAGTTTTATTAATCAAATTAATCTAGTCAAATAATAATAATAGTTAGTTTCTAAATACTATACAGGGTGAGTTTTCTACGATGTTCTATGGGTATCTCGGAAACTACTGGAGATAGAGAGTCGGTTAAATGGGGAAAAAATTGCAGTTTTGTGGGGTCATAAATATGCGCCTTTCGGATTTTTCGGAGAAATTCAAGGCTTCCTAGATATTTCGAAAAAAACAAATTTTGGCTATTTTAAAACTTTGTCTCTAATTCCGGTAAATTCCATTATAATCTACCGTATGATCGAATAAAAACGGCGTCAACGATGGCTATGAAATGAAGATCGCTGTCATTTTATACCTATGTAAAATTATATGGGAAATATCATCGATCGTCATTTCATAGCAAAGATTCGATCATACGGTATTTTAGACAAAAAGTTTTCAGATAAAAGTTGTAGATAATAACATACCTAATGAGTTTGTGTTTTTTTCTGTTTTTTTTCTAAAGCCTGTCATTTTTGACATATGACACAAACATTATGTTTTTTTTAAATGGAAACCATAGTTGGCCATGACTTCATAAAAAGCGCCATTTTTTAAGCTTTTTAGCGATATAGGTATAATATGTTTTTTTCGACAAATTACAAGTTATAGCCAATTCTTTTCTTTCTTGGCCATTTCCAATTAGTTGTCATCAAAAATGTAAAAAGTTTCATGTTTTCAAAATAAATATCATAAAATTCGTAAAGCACTCAATTTAGAATAAAATAATCTAAGAATAAAATGATTCTTTTATAAACCTGCATTAAATCAAATTAAAATAGGTATGTAACTTTTTTTAAATATTAATTAACAGCAATTAGCATTATCATAAATAATAAATAATGTACCAACATATCGAAATAATAATTTCTTTGTTAATACGGTTTAGAATTCTTAAAATAACAGGCAAAAATAATCCACAATTTACAATAAAATAAAAGTTTCGTTGAAATTTCTTAATCAGCTGATCACTATTAAAGTTCGCAGAAACCCTGGGCTATATTATTACATTACTCTGAGGAAAATAACGAAAATAATCGATATTTTTGACTCCGCCCCGAAAAGTTTACGATTTGTCCTCCAGTTGGCAGCACATTTTGTCTAGTCGGTTGGGCAACTTTAAGAATATATAAACAAGGCCTATACCTATCCACTGCCGTTCTTTGAAAGATCAGCCTGGGGGCGGACTTTTGTTTACTTCATCAGCTGTACATACTTAGATATTGGCTGATATTGGGTTAGATTCCGTTTCATATTTTGTCGATTGATTTTTGGTTTTAACTCTATGATTTTTGGTATTATTTATTATTGTAGTGCAAAAAACTAATTATTTTGGTGTTTCAGTGACATAAACTACTACCAGATATATGGTCACTCTCGGTTTCGCATAAAAAATAGAAAAATTGAAAAATTACACGTTGTGTAAGTGATTTAACCTAAAAGTGCCCATACATTTTTTTACTCATCGTGATTTTTGTGTGTGTTTTTTAAGACTCTAACAATTCATCAATAAAGCTTAAGTGGAGTGTGTTTTTGGTGCTATGCCTCATCTTTGTTGTGTTCCTGGTGGAAAGGATAGTTATACTAGGCAGCCTAAAGTGTCCGGAAGAGCAAGAAAAAGTGGGTACGAGTTATAAATCAAGAGAATTCTATTGAAAATATCTTTAATAAATTTAAAAATAATATTCTCCCATGATGGTATTAATGAAAACTGGACAATTATGTTTATTTTATTCATATTGTGGAATCTCCACTCCAAGTGTTGTTGGTTCAGCTTCGATAGATTCAAACACGTAAGTAGGTATTATGATCTAGGGAAAAATAAAGAATATGTGTATTAAAGATCATGAAAAAGATTATTATTTTGAGTTCAAATTTTAAAAAAGATTTTTGTAAAGACAAGACTGATACAGTTTAAAAGAAGAATGTGTTTTTGTTTGATAATATATAATGTATGCCAAGTTGTCAAGCATAACATATATTTGTTCAGTAATTTTTAATGAATAGTGTTGATTATTTATAATACCAAATTAATATCAAATATTTAAGTGATGGCTGAATACAATATGAATAAAATAACAATAAAATTGGTATATTTGCATAATACAAAATTAAGTTTTAAGAATAAAGTTGTTACTAAAAATACTAAGAAATTCATATATTCTAAATTTTTTGATTTTCTTGGGATTTAGGTTCGGGAAAAACGCTGATTAAGTTTTCATTTGGTTTTTCATTATTTTTATTTGGTTTAAAAAAAACGTTTCGGCTAACATTATAGCCTTTATCAGTGTTGTGTCATATGAAAAAAATAGTGTCGAATATAATCCAAAAAATTACATATAAAATATTCACACCACACACATAATGTTTACTGCGTACTCCATAGTCAATGTAGATAATTTTAGTGTTAAGAATAATAATTTTAAAAAATATGTGGTCATCTTTTGATAAGTTTATATTAGTTTATTAATTGCAGTAAACATTATGAGGTATGAATTATATTGTATATGTAATTTTTTGGATTATATTCGACACTATTTTTCTCATATGACACAACACTGATGAAGGCTATAGTTAGCCTAAACGTTTTTTTAAACCATATAAAAATAATGAAAACCCAAATGAAAACTTAAATCACCGTTTTTCCCGAACCTAAAAATCCCAAGAAAATCAAATATTTTAGAATAATTTTACATATAAAATGCCAGCGATCTTCATTTCATAGCCATCGCTGACGCCTTTTTTTAGATAATATTGTATTATTTGTAAATATAATTTTTCGAATATTGATACTTGCAAAATATACATATAAATTTTGTGAATGCAAATAATAATACATCACTATTAGTAGATATTGAATGTTTTTTGTTAAATTAGATCGATTTTGAAACCCCAAAATTTAAAATATATTTACATTTTATCCATTATCTTATGTACCTATACATTATTTGTACATTGTAAAACATTTGCTGCATTTGTATGGTTCATAGTTTATTTGCCAAAGTATTTATTACTATAAATAGGTATATATGTTGTAGTTATTAACTGTATATTATGTATATTTCATGTAAACTATATCATTTTTAAAATACAAACCAAAAATCTGAGGAATAATTATGTTTTCCATGTATTCTACAACATATTTATTAATCCGTTATATCTAACTAGCATGACGTCATAAATTTCGCCCGTAGGCTGATCTTTTAATAGAAGGCACTGACCTATCTGGTTCAGATTTTGAATAAAAAGCGATTTTTCAATAAAATGGCAATCAAGATGGCTGGTGTCGCCATGGCAATTTGCTAGTGACAGTTAGTAGCTATTTTCAAAATCAACTATAGTTTATGGACTGTATTTAAATTTATAAAAGTTTACTTTTATTTAATTTACCTACAGTAATTTAATAAGTAAGTATTTATTATTTTATCAAGAAAAATAAAGAAGTAGTTATTTGATTTATATTACGATGGCTTGTAGACATATTGGATTTTCTATAAAAGAACCAATTAAGGCGAATTCATTTTCTTTACTTCCAACGACATGATTCTGCCTAACAGGTTTTTGATATAGCACACTATCAGCTCTGCGAAATAGGAATAGCAGTTTTTCAAAGGAACGCTTGTCAAGAAAATTCCTATTTGGATATCTTTGAGCATAAACCCTTTAGACCCCACAAGCAATTGTCCTCACAAAATAAAATCACTAGTAACATATCCATTCTTTCCGCCAGCAGATACTGCTTGATTTTTCTTGATAAAATAATAAATACTTACTTATTAATCTTATTGTAGGTAAATTAAATAAAAATAACCTGTTATAAATTTAAATAAAGTTCATAAACTAATGTAGATTTTGAAAATAGCTACTAAGTGTCACTAGAAAATTTCCATGGCGACACCAGCCATCTTGATTACAACTTTATTGAAAAATCGCTTTTTATTCAAAATCTGAGCCAGATAGGTATAGGGAACCCTAATATAGTTCGAAAGAGCATTTTAATCTGCTTCGACTTATTTAAAAAAATGCATAGTGTTGCATTTAAAATAACGAAATTTTTATGTAAAATAAATATTTAAAATAGACCAGCAATTTTTGATACCCCTGTATAAATTTAAAGAAACAATCAAATTTTTTAGTAAAGTTTATTTGTCTGGCTTGAAAGTCAGCACAAGAATTAAGTCTGAAAAGTAATGTACAAGGTGTTGACAAACTTTTTTATTATAGCATGCATATTTAAACATCTTTAAATATCTCAAAAACCAAAGCTTTTAAACATATTAAACCTTTATAATAAATGCCTTATTTTATGTCCAAGAATTCAAAAATGAAATAAAATACCGGGTGTTCCATAAGACAAAATATAACTTTGGTATGGATCTTAGTTCTGACACACCCTGTACATTTCAAAATAATTTTAAATTATGCACATTGTCTTCCCACCATAAAATATTTTGTTTCTACATCTTTCTGTTTTCGTATAATCAACAGAGGCGAATGAGGTGCGCCACCCTGTATATTATCAATATATAATATATATTAATTGTTAATTTATTAATTAATCATTAATAATAATTGATTATTAATATTATTTCTACAGTTAAATTACAGTAACAATATTCATTCTGTAGGATTTATAAATTTTACCACTAATTCTAAGATTAATCCTTCGTTAATTATTACCAAAAAAATTCGGTTAAAATTCCGGCAAATATTGTTTCAGTGACAAATATAAAGAAGATCATTGATCAAATCCTGAGATCTTGAGAAATGAATCGGCAGGATCAGTTGTTCTCAGTCGAGTTAGATGAATCCTACATTAAGTACCTGAGAAACTGTACAGATAATTCCTACACTGTACAGATAATTCTAAAACCTTATAAATGGCACAATAGAAAATTCAATTTATCCAAGAATTGAATATAGATTATCATAATGCCGATTTGTGTTGTTTACAATTTTGTGAAATTAAATACCAACAAATCTTAAATGATCCGAAATACCTTTTCAACGTTTGCTTCTCAGACGAATGTTCATTTCTCCTGATCGATATAATTAATTGGCGTTACCGGTCCAACACGAAATCAAGGAAATCAAGGATTTACAACGAGGTCCATCTCAAAATTCTCAGAAATTAAACGGTTGGAGTGATATTTTCGCCGATCACATAATTGGGCCATCTTTCTTACCGGGAAATTTAAATGGAGAGACTTATTGGAATCTACTGTCAACCCGTGGCTGATTTATGGAAAGACACCAATGTTACCACGAAGGAAATCCAAAAGATCAGCAAGACGAAACTCCTCCACATTATGCATTACATGCACTCCAGTTTTTGGATGACACGTTTCCTGATAGAGGATTGGAAGAAGGGATGCTTTAAAACGGACTGCGAAATTATCCGATTTATCTCCCCTCGATTTATTCTGTGGGGCTATCTGAAATCAAACGTTTATGCCATCCAATCCTTAGTAGATTTACGGGAATAAGGAATACCAACATCACAACATCCGAGAACACTTTCTGTACGAACAATTGATGTATTATTGCAAGTGAACTACTCGAGGTGCCAAGAAATAGAAGGAAGAAATAGAAGGCAATGAAAAAGCAAACGATCTAGCTAGAAAAGGAGCGAACACACCACTAACTGAACCAGAACAGTCCTTTCAGACAGCCCCGTCTGTCTGAAAGATGGGGCAGTTTTTGAACATTTCTCGCGGAATTCATTAACTCAGTGGGTGTGAAAGATACCCTCTCATAACTGCTAAGTATTTCTAATTCATGTCTAGATTATACGGAAGAATAAGGAACCTTTATTCTTCCGCAAATATATCCATAGGATTAGATCCATGGCACTAAGTCAGGCGGCCTCGACAGGCCTCTGGGATCTTGGTTAGCTATTCAATTATTCTTGAAATTGGCTGCAAAAATTTGATGATAACGTCAGCGTTCAGAGGCGGTGCGTCGTCTTGCTGGAAAAAAATGTTTTCGAGTTCCATTAAGGGCATATCATCAATAAGGGGTCCAAAGCCTACTAGTCAAAAGTGGGAAACTTTTAAAAATTCTGTATTTCGAAGGGGATTATAACAAAATATCAAGTGTGCTATAATTTTGGAAAGGTAATTTTAAATTCTTTTCAATTAATTGAAAATATAGAGGGTAAAAAATAAATTTTTCTGTTGATAACTCTTAAATTATTAATTTTAAAAAAATTATACTTAAACCATTAAATTCTACGTAAAAAGGTGCTTTGGAAATGTTTTCATAGAAATACAAAATTTTCCATAGCAATTTTCAGACATCTTTCGGATATATGTGACAGGCTTTTTTATTTCACAGGACAACTTCAAATTTCGGATGTCGTACCATCGGATTTCGGATGCATGAGACTCTGGCTTAAAGCTTGATTTTCATGCATCCGTTGTCCGACGATACGATGATACGATATTAATTTTATTGGTTGAATTTAAAGGCTTTGATTGGGTCAATCTGGAGGACTCCATTCGTGACCTGGAATGGAAATCCTCCAACGGTCTAAAGCTTGATTTTCATGCATCCGTTGTCCGACGATACGTTGATACGATATTAATTTCATTGGTTGTATTTAAAGGATTCGATTGGTTAACCGTTTCTAACCAATCGAAGTCTTTAAATTCAACCAATAAAATTAATATCGTATCAACGTATCGGCGGACAACGGATGCATGAAAATCAAGCTTAAGACACTCGAAAAAGTTCCTCAGAACTTACGACCGAGAAAAATCAAAGATTGTCCTTGATTTAAGTAAGAACAATCTTCGGATTGTAACGGGGTTTCTAACAGGACACTGTCTCCTCAACAAACACCTCAGTAGATTGAAGCTGAGAAATAACGTCGAATGCAGGTTCTGCGGAGAAAATGGGGAACACAGGACACCTTATCACTGAGTGCGCCGAGACAACAACCGTTCGTGCCATACATTTTGTACGGCTGATATCGAAGATGGAGAGCTGGCCTCTGTGGAGGCGTCCCAGATACTGCCTTTTGTCAAAGCCCTGAGACTGTATAATGAGTTATAACTCATTATAACTCAAGAAAGGGGAACAGACAATAGAACTATAAGATCGCGGTGATTAACCCCCTTCTAAACATTCTACATTCTAGGCAGGTGAATGGCGGAACATTTCAACATTTTTAAAAGCAAGCTCTAGAAAGCTTTAGAAAGGATTTAAGGCCTTTTAAAAAGATGTATCACAACATACCTCTTCCTATTTCAAAAAATAAGGGCTGTAGGTTGTTAGGAGGTTGAAGTTACAGTGACGGAATCAATATTAGGAAATGTCCTGAAAACAAAAGTATACTGGTCCGATTTTTTTAACTTCTACATACCAAGCCGTAAATGGGTTGTATTCGATAGGCCACCCCGTATATTTAATTATTGATATATTATAATTATTAATATTAATATAAGCTACTATTTTTTTCTTTCTCGATGGGTACAACTTGCTACATTATGATATACTACCTATATCCAGTATAACTATACCTATTAAATTAAACCCATATTTGATAACATTTTAGACAGAAACATATTTCAAGAAGAGTTTTCCTGTAGTATCCGATGAAGGGGGTAATTCTAGCAGCGACGAACCACTGGATGGGGCTGCGTTACTGAAACGCTCTTTGAAAGTTAATAAAGCAGAAAATTGTATGACCCCTGCTGCCTTAAAAGCGAAACAAACTAACGCGGTGAGTTATACAGAGTAACAACGATATCATTGCTCGGACCGTTATTTCATTCTTTATATTGTATAATATTTTTAGCTTTGCTACAATTTATAGGTTTTGAAGACTCAACTTTTGCATTACAAAACAGTTAAATATATCTTCATGTTTAACCGGAAATGGCACCAAGCGAAGAATTTTAAACGACACCCTGTATATTTTTTACATATTTTACGAGAGGTTAAAATTCTCTTTTTTACAATATTCATTACAAGATGCATGGTAATGTTTTTCAAAATGGCGGTTTCATCCCAAATTCAATATAGCGGAATTTTGAAGTTGTAACAAATCAAATAATTCTCTGAAATATTAGAAAGGATACTTTTATTTTAAGTGGTGGCTTTGATTCCTTGCAGACTGGTTAGCTTTAGCAGACTGGTTAGCTTTAGCAGATTTTACCTGCTGCTATACTCTCGATAGAAATTTTATATTATATTGCTAATTTGATGGCTTATCGTTTTGATTAAAGCAAAATATAAAGTTATACTAATATTTCCAGATTCCAAAGGAATATTTTGTTTTTTCCAAATGGGATACTATAGATCCAGAGGAAGTCGAAGCTCAGGCAATGTCTACTTCAAAAATGTCTTATATGGACTCTAACGGATTAAGTAAGTTAAGTTAAATTGCTAAAATTTTGCAACATTATATCTTTGATGATCTAATACTGCGTAGGCCGAAGGACGAATGCTGTCAATTAAATTTAAAAGAAATATGGTATTTTTGGTCCACAAGTTAATTTCATAATAACACATTTAAGTAGTGCATACTTTCTGATATGTTCAAAAGCCGCTTTCAAAATAGTACCATTTTGTCTGAATGGTTTGATTACAAATTATCAGCGATTCAAAACCATTAATAACACAAAACTTACAAAAAGGTAGTAACTAAACAAAGTCAAAATCAAACAAAGAAGTATCTAACACATAAGTTCGCACAAATTAAATGAACTACTATGTTAATCCCTTTTATTTCTGTTATCCTACTTATAATATTTATTCTTTTGGGCCTCCACAAAACAACTTAAAAACAACAAATCAGCTGGCTGTGACGCGATTCCGGCGAAAATCTATACGTGTGCAAGTAAAGAACTTATTGGTTATCTTAAGGCTCTCTTCGATGTCATATGGGAAAGCTGAGGTAATTGAAGCTGAGGTAACTACAACCTCAGGACATTTCCAATGCGAATATATTGAATATATTTAAGAACAAAGGAAGTGCATCAGGCTGCGGAAACTATCGGAGAATTTCACTACTGGCTATCGGAGGAAAAAATCTTGCAAAAATTATGTCAAACCGCCTGCACCCACATATAAAAGAAATCCTCCCAGAATCGCAAACGGGTTTTCGCACCAACCGCGGCACCGTCGATTCCATATTTTCTATCCGCCAACTACAAGAAAAAGTAAAAGAGCAGCAGTCTAACCTTTTATGTTGCATTCATTGACCTAACAAAAACCTTCGACTCTGTGAACAGAAATGCACTTTGGGCAATTATAAAAAAGTTCGGAGTACCCAACAAATTTCTTACAGTGCGTAAAAGTCTCCATAACAAGTCAAGAGTGTCATGGTGCCAACAAATACAGGAGTTAGGCAGGGATGTGTCTTAGCTCCTCTCTTATTCAACATATTCATGGCAGCGCTCTCCATTATAGTGGACAAGAACTGCAGGAGATAGGATTGGGCATTAGATACAGATACGATGACGCCGACGGCCTGTTCAACATAAAAAGACTCAGGGCAAAAACACGTACAAAATTCATCATAGAACTTCAATACGCTGATGACCTGCACTTAGTTGCAAAAACGTTACAGCAATTACAAGAACGTGTTTTATCATAAATATTTGTCTTGGAAGTAATCTGGGTGGCGGAAGCGGCGAGAAGCCATCGGACCTGTGGCAGATACTACTTCCCTAGAAACGTCGTCGTCAAGCCACCAGTCTTTCTCTTGTCAAAGTCATAATCTTCAAAAATTATAAAATATTGCAAAATTTAAACTGCCCTCATTGAAAAAATATCGAAAAGTGTTTAAAGCGTTCATTTTCAAAGTAATTATTGGTATCTTGCGAGTTTAATTTAAATTTTATTTACTCAAACCCGTGATAATCATGAAAAAAAATATTGTGTAAAATAATATATGGCGACATAATTCCGGAAAATGCCGAACCGCTCCGAAATTATCAAAAGCTTTGGAGAGCGACCGTTGTAAGAATAGCGCCAAATAGTATTTACATTGTCCGTATGGGCACTTTCCAATCTAAACTTGTTTCCTTTATCTATGTCTATAACTTTCGTTGTATTTTTTTTTTCTTTAGAATAATATTTTTCATGTGACGGACGACTGACGGCGGATGATGTCACTTTAATGCATTTTCCAGCAAAAGTGGGTAAATATAACCATTCTTCAACTTTCGATTTTAGCCATACTACGTAACTGAATTGAATTAATGTATCCAGAGAGAATCCAGATAATTTAATTCTCACAGAGAAGAATTTAATTCTTTTTAATTTACGTAATAAAGATATTCTTTGGTAATACTGAAATATTCGTTAGAACGCAACCTTTCGGAACAATAGCCGAAGAATTTTACCATCCTTTGAGCCTCGTGAGTCTGAAGCGACGGACGAGCAACCGTGCAAACCTAGTAAACTTTTCTTTCATATCAAATGAAACACTCAGATCCATAATTAGCTTTCCAACATTTTTTTCCAAACGACCTCTCTATAAATCTTATTTGATTGGCCTATATTACGGTACAAAAATGTTAATAGTAATATAATTTCCTATAAGAATTGTCAACTTGAAGTTGTGGCCATGTTGATTCCCCGAAATTTTGCTAGATGGGATTTTTGAACGAACTTCACTTAACATTCAGAATATATTGTTGCGAAACCAACCCCACTCTAATATGACCTATTAGATTCGCACCGATGCGGAGACAACTAACCGCTGATTCAGACGATCGAACGAATCGAAAAGCTAATTCTCGAACTAAGCGATCTTCCCTAGGCATCTAAAATATTCTGAACTCTTTCACGATAAATAGCGATGGCCCATGCCCATGTGCAATTGGGCAGGAATAATAGCTGACCAAACCTAACCAACTGATTCCTCGGAGGTGGAATAAAATTGGTGGGTGTTAAATAAGACTTTAAATTATCCACTCGCAACCCAGTAAAAACGTAACAAATTAAAAAAAAATTTAATTATCAATATTTTGAACTTACAAACGCAGTGATATTCACAAACAGAAAATTATAGACTAAAATTATTTTCCATTACAGAAATGGTTATAGTAGATTATTCTGAGAAGAGTGATCTACAGTTAATCCCTGATGGAGTTGGCCAAGAAGAGCATATTTTACAGAATACTCGTATTCTCTAAGCTGTGAAGAGTTTACAGTATTACTTGCATATTTTAAATATATTATAATATTCTTTGAACTATGCCAATGGTTGTAAACCGTTGTTATTTTTTAACAGCAACCCGCTATGAAAAGGTTTCAGTTGTCCTCTTTCAGATGTTCTTCTACAGTTCATAATAAATAAACTTTTAGTCACGTGATTAAGCTTGACCGGCACAGCGTTGCCCACTTTTATATATTTTCTTTTAATTAAAATACTTTAGGAAACAAAAATAAATTAATTATAAATACCGGATTCGTCTCAAAAGTGGCTCACCCCCTATATCTTTTTTATTTTTTCATATAAAAGACCGAGATTTGGTATGTTAGTATATTACATAAATTAGGATTGATTGACATATTCAATTGTTTTTGGTCACTTCCTGTTTCACCGGAAATGACTACATCTTTTGATTTTTAAATGGCACCCTCGGTATTTTTTTACTTTATTCGATAGAAAATGACACTCTGAATCGAATGACATATCATATGTCAACTTTTGACATATTCCATCAAAAATAAATTGTATTTTAAATTCCAACTTAGAGTGGCATGGCTGTGTTAAAAACACTAATTTTTAGTCAAGGAGCCTTAGAAAAATAGATTTGATCGTCTAATGTTTTTAGTGTCTTGTCGTGGCCGGTTAAAAGATGCTCAAATCGTATTTTTAATCATATCTCAATTTTTTCAAATGGAACGAGGGTGGCTCGTTAGCATATTTGGAAAAAACATTTTTTTACGAATAATTTGATACCACACACTTGGTATTTCGAGTCAAATTGTCGTTATGAACCGCAGGTTACAATTTCAAATAAACCATATGCGAAAATGTCAAAAGTTGACATATGATATGTCATTCTATTCAGAGTGTCATTTTCTATCGAATAAAGTAAAAAAACCGAAGGTGCCATTTAAAAATCGAAAGTTGCAGTCATCCGAAAACAACTGAATATGTCAATCAATCCTAATTTATGTCATATACGAACATACCAAATCTCGTTGTTTTATCTGGAAAAATAAAAAAAGTTATAGGGGTGAGCCACTTTTGATACGCACCCGGTATATAAACAGTTATTATTTACATCAATAAAACTCACCTTATTAACAACACTTAAGGGTCATAAAGGGCCATTCAAAATATTCTAATAAAGTTGCGATGAGTTATTACGGCTATTAAGCTATCTGGTACACTTCGCACTAAAAGAGGTTCTAAAAAGAACAATGTTCGACTGCGAGATCTGCTAGTAAATATTTTCAAGCTTAAAGTATCACAACACTATTTATTTAAACCAAAAACTCAATACAACTAAAGTGTAATATAAAACAAATGACAATGTCAGGAAATAAATAAATAAAGGCAACTTGACATTTTTTACAGCAGAGCTACCACCTGAATCCCCAGCGCGAAATTTAAATTCCAGTTAGTCAGCACGGCGTCGAATATCTCCATGGTTGGCAACAATGAATTTAAAAATCGCGTCGTCGCGTCGCCTTCGATTACGTAACTAAAAGTTTAATTGGTATGAAATATATATTAGGTATATTATATTGTGTAATGTAGATATAAAATTAATATTCCAAAATCGCTTCCTAAAGAAAATGCATTCTTTTCGGAATATAAAATAACATGTTTTTTCGGAATATAAAATAACATCTTATTTTTCTATATGAAAAAGATATTCTATGTGAAATGTTTTCGTCGTTTCAGATTTGTCAGATGAAAACGATTCTCATCTTATATATGACAAAACTAAGAAGCGGACCGTGGATAAATTACTATCGGACAATGAGAGAAACGAATACTCCCTTAAGAAAAAAAATAAGAAGAAAAAGCGAAGAAGCAAACAATAATGTAAGGTGTTAAATAGATGTTTTTGACGTTCTGTTTTTGTTGTTGTTTATTTAATAAATATTAATTCAGTTCTTAAAGTTGCTTAAATAGTAGTACAAATAAAAAAAATATATTGCAACCTGTTGCTAGCAATTAGTGGCGTAACAACAGACTCACGGGCCTGTGTGCAAAAATTTTACCGGGCCCCTATTACACCTACATATTTCAATACTTATATACTAATCTGAATAATATGCACTCATATTTTAGGTTAGAAATAACATTATCAAATTAATTTTTATATAGTATTATTTATTACTGCAACACAGAATATGTAACCCAAAACATATAAAATATCAAATAAATAAAAAAATAAAAACAAAACAAAACACAACAACAAAACTAACCAAATTAAAATAAAAAATGTAAATAGGAACATGAACAAGTTAAAATTCTTTTTTTCTTGCTTTAGCATGGGCGAAAGTTAACACAATATTACCAATGTCTATTGTACGGGCTACTTCATTTTCTATTGAAATAATTGCCAAAGCTGATAACCGTTTTTCGCCCATAATATTTTTTAAATAATTTTTGACAAGCTTTAATTTGGAAAAAGATCTTTCAGTCGAGGCCGCAGAAACAGGTATGGTGAGAAAAACCACGCTGTTAAAATCTCGCTGAAACTAGAAGACGATGAAAGGCTTTTAATTAAAATAAATTCAGTGAGTTCAAAAATGCAATTGATTTCATATAAATTATTTCGGAAGGAGAGTAATTGAGAAGAAATCGTATAGGCAATATCATCGTGGTATTTAAGGTATAGAACCTGGCCCATTTCATATATATCCTCATCAGAAACAGAAGGATTCTGCTTGATACGCGATAGCATGTGATCAGATATGGAAATGCGCTTCGCACACACGGCACATCGATAGTTACGCCACTGCAAGCAATAGTAGCTTTATTGAAGCATCGATAAATACAAAGTCCAAAAAGGGTTTATTATATTTTTAAGGCTATTAGATTAATTTATATTCATTGCGTAAAAATAATGTATGTGAAGTAAATAGTATTATCAACTAAAACTTACCTAGCTATTAGTGACATCGAAATAGGAAATATACCCATAGTTTTTCCGCCCATTAAATACTCTGATGTCGTATTTTGTTTAACTTTCGCGAAAAAGGCAAAATATACACCAATTAACGCTGAAACTACCAACATTATTGCAAAAACTATATAATCGAATACGTCGAAATATCTTCTAACATCGTCTTCTGTATCCATTTTATTTTTGATACTATTTAAAGATGCTTAAAGAAGCAGATGCCTAAATACAATAAAATGTTAAAGAATATAAATAGCTAGTCCATTACGTATAGTATGATAGCGCCAATTGTCCACAATTGAAAAATTGAGGTTGTTATAAAAGCATTATTGCTGTATTAAAAATTACCGGCCAGATTAGGGAGATAGGTATAAAAGCTTTTTGAAACAAACATGCGAAATATGGGTCAGTTTGCAAACACCAAAAATACTTATAGAGATGAGCTAACATGAGATAGCAAAGAAAACAGCATATAATTCTAAGATCTTTTTATATACGAATGTTATAATAAGTTTTTGATTTTATAAGCGCCTACCTTATTTTATACAGGGTAAGTCAAATAAGTGCAAATATTTTTAGGGGTAGTATTTTTCGACCACAGAAACACATCTATGAGTTTTTTACGCGAAGAAAAAAAATTGAAAATTTAGAATTTTTTGAAAAAAATTTTGGATATATAACATGGCAACTCTGTATATTTCTATATCGTTGCGCAGCTCTGTATATTTCTATAGTCGTTGTGCGCGTCTATCAACTGGCTATAATGTAACCCATAGAGTTAAAAATTAAAACCCAAATACCTTTAAAATAGCTTATATTATACTATATAGGGTGTCCCAATATTCCGTAGACATAGAACTACTACGTATTTTTGAAATCAAAATAAGTTCTTTGAACTCAATTTACCACTATAAGTGCTTCGCTTATGGTTTAGAGGGCATCAAACCTTAAAAAAATAAACACATTTTTTAAGAAATTTTAAGAACCGATATCACGATTTGAATGAGATTTGGGATACCTATGTTTTGCTAGGCGTTTTAACATTTGACTTTCACTGAAATCGAGAAAAAGTATGGGAAGAGTGAAAACTACCCCCACCCCTACATAAATTGTAGCGTAAATATTTTCCAAACCAAACCAAACTCAAGCGACGTCCGATTTTTTGGCGTAAAACAGTTCTTCTAGTACCTATCTACTACATTTTTTATCACAGTTTTTAAGAAAAAAATGGAGAATTGTTTTCCAAAGCAGACCTAAAATATATACTTACAGGGAGTTCCAATATTCCGCAGAAATAGAAGAACTAGGTATTTTTTTAAAAGTTCATTGGACATGAGTTACCTCTATACAAACGTGCTTCGTGTATCCGTTAGAGAGCATCAATCAAATTAAAATTTATGAAGCTTATTGTCAAATATCATTTTTGTGATTATTTGGAAAATTCCATATTTTCGCCAACTAGATTATTGTGCACAAAACTAGTGCATAATAGATTGTATGCACCTATATACCTTGATGTGACAAGAAATATTTTTTGGAAGTCAAATTCGGAAAAATATTTTTTTTTGCTCGAAAAGTATACGCCACCATAGAACTAGTGCATAATAGATTGTATGTGCCTACATAGCTTGATGTGACAAGAAATATTTTTTGGAAGTCAGATTCGGAAAAATATTTTTTTTGCTCGAATGCTCGAAAAGTATACGCCACCATAGAACTAATGCATAATAGATTGTATGCGCCTACATAGCTTGATGTGACATGAAATATTTTTTGGAAGTCAGATTCGGAAAAATATTTTTTTTTGCTCGAATGCTCGAAAAGTATACGCACCCATAGAACTAATGCATAATAGATTGTATGCGCCTACATAGCTTGATGTGACAAGAAATATTTTTTGAAAGTTAGATTCGGAAAAATATTTTTTTGCTCGAATGCTCGAAAAGTATACGCCACCATAGAACTAATGCATAATAGATTGTATGCTACATAGGTTGATGTGACAAGAAATATTTTTTGGAAGTCAGATTCGGAAAAATATTTTTTTGCTCGAATGTTCGAAAAGTATATGCGACCATAGAACAAGTGCATAATAGATTGTATGCGCCTACATAGCTTGATGTGACAAGAAATATTTTTTGGAAGTCAGATTCGGAAAAATATTTTTTTTCCTCGAATGCTCGAAAAGTATACGCCACCATAGAACTAGTGCATAATAGATTGTATGCGCCTACATAGCTTGATGTGACAAGAAATATTTTTTGTAAGTCAGATTCGGAAAAATATTTTTTTGCTCGAATGTTCGAAAAGTATACGCCACCATAGAACTAGTGCATAATAGATTGTATGCGCCTACATAACTTGATGTGACAAGAAAATATTTTTTGGAAGTCAGATTTGGAAAGATATTTTTTTGCTCGAATGTTCGAGAAGTATACGCCACCATAGAACTAGTGCATAATAGATTGTATGCGCCTACATAGCTTGATGTGACAAGAAATATTTTTTGGAAGTCAGATTCGGAAAAATATTTTTTTTCCTCGAATGCTCGAAAAGTATACGCCACCATAGAACTAGTGCATAATAGATTGTATGCGCCTACATAGCTTGATGTGACAAGAAATATTTTTTGTAAGTCAGATTCGGAAAAATATTTTTTTGCTCGAATGTTCGAAAAGTATACGCCACCATAGAACTAGTGCATAATAGATTGTATGCGCCTACATAGCTTGATGTGACAAGAAAATATTTTTTGGAAGTCAGATTTGGGAACATATTTTTTTGCTCGAATGTTCGAGAAGTATACGCCACCATAGAACTAGTGCATAATAGATTGTATGCGCCTACATAGCTTGATGTGACAAGAAATATTTTTTGGAAGTCAGATTCGGAAAAATATTTTATGCTCGAATGTTCGAAAAGTATACGCCACCATAGAACTAGTGCATAATAGATTGTATGCGCCTACATAGCTTGATGTGATAAGAAATATTTTTTGGAAGTCAGATTCGGAAAAAATATTTTTTGCTCGAATGTTCGAAAAGTATACGCCACCATAGAACTAGTGCATAATAGATTGTATGCGCCTACATAGCTTGATGTGACAAGAAATATTTTGTGGAAGTCAGATTCGGAAAAATATTTTTTTGCTCGAATGTTCGAGAAGTATACGCCACCATAGAACTAGTGCATAATAGATTGTATACGCCTACATAGGCTTGATGTGACAAGAAATATATTTTGGAAGTCAGATTCGGAAAAAATATTTTTTTGCTGGAATGTTCGAGAAGTATACGCCACCATGGAACTAGTGCATAATAGATTGTATGCGCCTACATAGCTTGACGTGACAAGAAATATTTTTTGGAAGTCAGATTCGGAAAAAATATATTTTGCTCGAATGTTAGAAAAGTATACGCCACCATAGAACTAGTGCATAATAGATTGTATGCGCCTACATAGCATGATGTGACAAGAAATATTTTTTGGAAGCCAGATTCGGAAAAAATATTTTTTGCTCGAATGTTCGAAAAGTATACGCCACCATAGAACTAGTGCATAATAGATTGTATACGCCTACATAGGCTTGATGTGACAAGAAATATTTTTTGGAAGTCAGATTCGGAAAAAATATTTTTTGCTCGAATGTTCGAAAAGTATACGCCACCATAGAACTAGTGCATAATAGATTGTATGCGCCTACATAGCATGATGTGACAAGAAATATTTTTTGGAAGTCAGATTCGGAAAAAATATTTTTTGCTCGAATGTTCGAAAAGTATACGCCATCATAGAACTAATGCATAATAGATTGTATACGCCTTCATAGGCTTGATGTGACAATATTTTTTGGAAGTGAGATTCGGGAAAAATATTTTTTGCTCGAATGTTCGAAAAGTATACGCCACCATAGAACTAGTGCATAATAGATTGTATACGCCTACATAGGCTTGATGTGACAATATTTTTTGGATGTGAGATTCGGAAAAAATATTTTTTGCTCGAATGTTCGAAAAGTATACGCCACCATAGAACTAGTGCATAATAGATTGTATACGCCTACATAAGCTTGATGTGACAAGAAATATTTTTTGGAAGTCAGATCCGGAAAAAATATTTTTTGCTCGAATGTTCGAAAAGTATACGCTACCATAGAACTAGTGCACAATAGATTGTATGCGCCTACATAGCATGATGTGACAAGAAATATTTTTTGGAAGTCAGATTCGGAAAAAATATTTTTTGCTCGAATGTTCGAAAAGTATACGCCATCATAGAACTAATGCATAATACATTGTATACGCCTTCATAGGCTTGATGTGACAATATTTTTTGGAAGTGAGATTCGGGAAAAATATTTTTTGCTCGAATGTTCGAAAAGTATACGCCACCATAGAACTAGTGCATAATAGATTGTATACGCCTACATAGGCTTGATGTGACAAGAAATATTTTTTGGAAGTCAGATTCGGAAAAAAATATTTTTTGCTCGAATGTTCGAAAAGTATACGCCACCATAGAACTAGTGCATAATAGATTGTATACGCCTACATAGGCTTGATGTGACAAGAAATATTTTTTGGAAGTCAGATTCGGAAAAATATTTTTTTGCTCGAATGTTCGAGAAGTATACGCCACCATAGAACTAGTGCATAATAGATTGTATGCGCCTACATAGCTTGATGTGACAAGAAAATATTTTTTGGAAGTCAGATTTGGAAAGATATTTTTTTGCTCGAATGTTCGAGAAGTATACGCCACCATAGAACTAGTGCATAATAGATTGTATGTGCCTACATAGGCTTGATGTGACAAAAAATATTTTTTGGAAGTCAGATTCGGAAAAATATTTTTTTTGCTCAATGTTCGAAAAGTATACGCCACCATAGAACTAATGCATAATAGATTGTATGCGCCTACATAGCTTGATGTGACAAGAAATATTTTTTGGTCAAGTCAGATTCGGGAAAATATTTTTTTTTGCTCGAAAAGTATGCGCGGTGGCGTTTTTTACAAGAGACAAAAAATGTAGTAAATACGGGGCCGTTTTACAAAAAAAATTGTGTACACTATGTGCGCATATTTGAAGTGAAACTTCTTACTAACAGCTATTAAATTGGAGGATTTGAAGGACATGTTTGAAAAAGTGACATATACGTAATGCTGTTTTAATATAAATGCTATTTTCAATTTATTTCTGTAATCTCTACATTTTCTGTTTCGTCAATAGCCAGCAAATTTTGTGGAATACCACCCAAAATATACACTTTTATGCAAATGCCTAATAATGTTAACGCTTAAATTTATTTAAGAGAAAAATTTTGAACCTAACAATTTGAATTATTGTTCCCATCGCGCGTAAAAAAGTTACACTTAAAGCGGCCGTCGATGGACGGAAAATATTTATACTCAAATTTATGTAGAGGCACCACGGTAGTTTTCACCATGGTATACCAAGATGTATATGAACGTAAGTTAAGTATATTTATTTCTCTTTGTCTGAGGGTGCAGTCACACTATCCTAAAAACGGCGTATCGGCGTAACGGCGTAATGACCTTGAATAGATTTCCAGTAATTCTGTTGGCTGAAACATTCATCTGTCAGAAATTTTATCTGTCAAATTCATCTGTCAAAAATTTCAGCCAATAGAATTACTGGAAATCGATTCAAGGTCGTTACGCCGTTACGCCGATACGCCGTTTTTAGGATAGTGTGGCTGCACCCTTATATGTCATAATTACACAGATTTGGAATGACAAAGCTGGTAATAGGATTTTTGGAATATGGGGGAAATAAAACGTTAGTTAAGGGAACACTATTTATTTTAACTTAAGTGAATGGAGTTGGAACAAAAATAGCCTGAATTGTATGCCATTATTAACACTAAAAATATTAGAAATTAATTATATATAAAATATTAATTACTATTTAACTGTATGTGTTTCATCATCATCTACACAAACATATTCTGGTATGAAAAATAAGAATTGTGTAACAATTTGAATCTGACGTATTGTATTGTCAGGAATTAATAATAATTGATATATTCATCTGTATATTATAAAACAACCTGAGTTATACCTGAGAAATATCTATTGCATAGGCATGGTAGATGTTGATGTTCGGTATCTTAATAAGTTCGCAAGTTTCACTGAAGAATTGAATGGCAACAAATCATGTTACCAAAAAGCACCATTAAGTAAATAACAATTCCCAGTGTACAAAGCGAAATTTTCTATGAACATTTAACATATAGTATATTAAGAACATAACAGTTTTATCAAGCAAAATTAAATGTGACACATTGAGGACTGTATGCAAATAACTCTTAGGCATATTATCATAAGAACAATTATCAAATTACATCTTAAATCTTGATAAAACTGAAAATATAATTACAACAATGTTTTTGTTCCAATAAAAACAATGGCACACTACATCAAAATATACCGACTATTACTAGTATAAACGGTAAATATAATACAAATAGTATTCACCAGAAAAAATATTAACTTATATATTGATACCCAAGTAAAACATGAACAACAAAATTATGTTTTATAGAAATATATAATTACTGAGGTAGTTTACTACTTAGACCGATGGATAGTTTACAATACTTCCCTGGTAAAGTTTAAATTACTTTCAATGTTAAATTGTCTCCACCATTAATAATAAACAGGGTAAAACCTTATCGGAAGCATTGATGAAGATAAAAGAGGTTCATTCATTGATGAAGATAAAAGGGTTCAAGACACAAAAATTGTGATTTTTAAAATATATAATTTTAAATAAAATTAGAGAGAATTAAATATCGTCAGCAACTAAAAATCTTGTAACTGCAAAATTTTTATTTTTATTCGATCTAACCATATAATTCTGAAATAGCAAATCATTAAGCTGAGAGAATAGAAATGGTTTAAATATGTTAAATTGAATTATTAAATGGAATAAATTATAGAAGATAATTATTCAAATAGTATATAATAAAATAGATTTTTCATATTCGTATCGCTACAATAATAAATATACCACCAATTAAGTTGCAGACGATATTTTTCCAAAAATCTTCAAAATGTTACCTAAAAATAGGAGGTTTAAGTATAAAAGATAAAGCAGATAAATAAATGGCGATTCAATTGATTTTATCTGTTTTACACTAATGTGGACACAACTTTATACATTTTGTAACTATCCGGTCTAAGGATTACTAAATCTACGGCGGGCTGGTTTGCACAATCAGTCTCCTTCCAGCGTATAGTAAATTAATATGTGCTACAACTATAGTGAATCAAAGATACTTGAAAATTAAATAAAAAACGACAAAAACTATAATTTTACTTCTATTGAGGAAATATCTATTATACGTCCTATACATACGATTAAATGGTTGGTTTTTAAAGTATAATTTCTGTTGTTTCCTTAAATTGATTAGTTCCATATGGAAATAAAACTAATTATATTAGGAAAAAACAGTCATAACAAAAAGAAATTGAAACTGATTCAGAAAACAAAGTAAGAAAAAGCTATACTATTTTATTTTTTTGACATTGAAACTTTTTATAAATAATAGCTTTTACAAGTAATAAAATCATTGTTAAATATTACAACGTTTTGAAAAAAAATTGTACTATGTATGCAGTTGTACAGAAGTGTACAAACATGAAAGTGATACAAAACAATATATCACTATTAAATGTGTTGAATGTTGATGTGTTTTTCACCTAGACAATCATATCTTTTGATGGATAAATTTGATCCCTTTATTTTTAACCTATTTCTGTTAATCAGGGTGACTTAAACAATTGATCAAATCTATGAATATTGTGGTCAAAATTAACCATCAATAACTTTTAATTAGGCACTATTTTGATACCCATATTAAACTGTAATTTGAAAACCGATTGAAATGGTAAAACAACTTCAATATTTCATGTTGATATTTTCATGTCATCTCAATATGCACTGTCTCAAAATTTTATATTTTTGTGATTCTTTGTAATATTTTACTCGATAAAATATTAATTAGTGTATGCTGTAAAATAAATATTGCAGTGTTTAATTCCATTCATAAATCAGTAAGATGATTTGTAGGTTAATGTTGTGTGGTCATTGCCGCTTTTCTGTAATAGCATCAATCAATGTAGTAACTAGTTGAATTGTAAAAATCTGCGATTAGGTAATATTTCCTCATCTCCAATGTTGGCAGAATGTGTGATGGTGTAAACTGATTCAATATTAAGCAAGCAAAAACTATTCTACCATTCTTGAAAGTCAAAAAATGGATAGTAAGCTTTCCATGAATACAGATTTGCTGAGTTAAACAGCAAGAACTAGAACAATACTTGAATCAAGTTGGGTGGCTACGCTGTGGAAACTACCCATATTAGGCTGAATTTGGGTCTCTTGGGGGGTCTGGAATGAGGAAAACTGTGTTTCCTTAATTTGAAAAATTCCAATGGCCAGAAAGTCGTATTTTTGTCGATCGGTTGATGTTTAGGATGGTGTGTGTGAAATAAATGGATTGAATTATTAATTTGTTCTAAAAACCATTTAGATTATTGAATTTTGTTGTGATATTTTAATTAAATGCCCGAATTGTTATTAAAAATCCCGAATATAACTGGGAAAGTGCTCGAAATATCTTTACTGCAGGAATAAATACATGTACCCTCGAATATATCTTATATATATAATTTTTTTTCATAAATAAAAGCAGCTCTCTGGTAACATTCTTGCACTTTGGCACAGTTTATAAATCTGTACAAATAATTTAAAATTTCTTTTATACATAAAAATTTAATAAATACTTTTAATATATCCATTTTTTTCACAATTTTAAAAATAGCGACCCCGCTATATTTATAATTTTTTCCTAACAAAAAATATCCTCCCCAACAAACAATTTTTTTATCAAAAATATTATATTTTTAATTAGCCAGGCCCTCGCTATGGGCCGAGGAGAGGTCCCACGTGGACCGACTATCCCTCTTGAGTTTGTACTATTAGGGTCGCGACTGGCCTTGACACAAGGCACCACGTCGCCGAGTAAGGTAAACTGCCTTACTGTCTTATCTGGTAAATCATTTCTGCAACAATATCGACGGCCAGCCCAGAGCGACTCCATCTCCTAACAAATAATAATATAGGAAGTCGCCCTGGCCTCGCCCAATCCACAATATCGATTTAACAATCACCTAACAATATAATTAAAGTTAAAAAAAGTCTGTTTCATTCACGCCGTTTTAGAGTCCTTTTAACTAACGTATCCCGATAACATTATTGGACGTTCACACCTCTTAGACTTATTAAGCGTATACCCCTTTGGCTTATTTTGAGGTGCCACATCGCTAAATGTCCCGACGAACGCACAATAATCTATCACGAACACTAACTTTTAACCAGACGGTAAATTTCAAACTTTTTCACATTCACACATTTAAAAAAAGAAAAATAACAGCCACGTTAAGCGTGAGCGAGGGATGCGGGGCAACCGACACATCCGACGTCAGTTAAAGTCTATTTCAGCCTGCATCCCACACTAACAGTTTCAAAGGAACTTTAGCGCCTTTCGATTTGGTGCTGCTCGTCCAGAATTTTATTTGTATGGTGACATCCTTGTTGCATTTTTGTCGAATCGGAAAATCCAAAGCTTGTTAGGTTTGCGTCAAAATTCAGTTGGATAACAGGCTTTTCCTGCAATTTTGTAGCCTGAGTTATGTGTTGTAGGTCGGTTGCTTCTTTGGTAGTCCTTGTGATCAGGTATATTTTATATATGGTTCATTAAAGAAAAAAATCTGAAATGGCTATGGTTGGTTGCGGTGTAAATAACGGAAATTTCTAAGGCTATAAATCTAATATATTTTGATTTCTTGAGGTAGATTGTAATGTGGGCACGGAGTTATCATACCATATTCCAGACGATTCTCTACACGTTCCACTTTTAGATGAACTATAAATATAATAATGAAGCACATCTGTAATACTTATCTTAAGGCAACGGAAACGATAATTATAAAAACAACAGCGAACTCTGAATATTATGGAAAACAAATCAGGCCGGGCCTGGAACCGGATATATTGCGAAAGTGGAAGGCCTCGAGATGCTTGTGTACAATAAGGTATGCATAACTTATGCACAAGGCAGTGAATGTAGATAGCTGGTATCTACTGTTGCTCAGATGAAGGACCCCCTCCCTCGGATGGCGGCTGGCTTGAGTCCTTCGGCTGCTTTGACTGGCGCGGTCTTCCAGCTGGAGGCATTAAAGCTTGCAGTACCATGGCGCGGATTCGTCGTTGTGCTGACTGTAACAAAATCAAAAATGTCAATTAATAAACATTACTACTATCGACTTCATTCAATTTAATTTTTTTTAAGGTCTGGTTAGTAGGTATATTTTTGTCTATAATCAACTTCCGGGATTTTAAAAAATGATCAACAGTACAATGGGTCTTATGAATAAAAGTTAAGGAAATGCTTTTACCTAAATTTTTTGAAATAGACTTATACAATTTGTAAACAACCAACAAAGATAGTTCTATAGAAAAAGCAATTGGTTCTCTTTATTCATCAGGCCCAATGACCAATAGTCATTTGGTTCTAAAAAAGGGAGTTATCTTGAAAGTTTTCCGCGTGTTTTGAAAATGGATAATTTTATAAATTTGATGTGCTCTTTCCAAATTTCAACTTTTCCGTTTCGTATATTTGCCGCTCGCGCCGCCATATTGGAGAAACTGGGCCTAAAAGTAGTTTTTTTTTTTATTTTAAACGCTTTATACTGTGCGGTTTGAAATTTTGATGCTAAAATTCAGCAATACCGCATAGAAGAAATGTATCAATCTAACTTTTATCACTTTTTAAAACATTTGATTTTTCATTTAAGCTGTCTTTTTTTTACATTTTATTGTCCTAGACGTTAAAATCCAGACCACGCACTTTCGATGTCCAGATCGGTATATTGAAATTTTAAAATTTGTGTTATTTAAAAATGTTAGAAAACCTGTAATTGACATAGCCTGTAGCCTGTAATTGACATAATTTTTATGTAATATATTCCATTTAAATGTAATATGTTATTTTTAGAAGTTTAAATGTAAAAAATACTAGTTTTAAATGTAAAGAATACGAGTTTTCTACAATGTTCTCTATGGGTATCTCGGAAACTACTGGAGATTGAGAGTCGGTTAAATGGGGAAAGAATTGCAGTTTTGTAGGGTCATAAATATGCGCCTTTTAGATTTTTGAAAAAGTTCATGGCTTACTAGATATTTTGAAAAAAAAAACAAATTTCGGCTATTTTAAAAATTGTCCCTAATTCCATTATAAGCTATTTTAGACAAAAAGTTTTCAAATAAAAGTTGTAGATAATCACATCCCTAATGAGTTTGTGTTCTCCGATTTTTTCTAAAGCCTGTCATTTATGACACAAACATATTTTTTTAAATGGAAACCATAGTTGGCCATAGCTTCATAAAAAGCGCCATTTTTAAGCTTTTTAGTGATATAAGCTATATGTTTTTTTCGAAAAATTAGTGAGTTATGGCCAATTCTTATTATTTTTAAACAATTTCACTTAGTTAGCCATGGAAACAAGATCAATAGTCGTTGTTCTCAGAAATGTGAAACTGTCACATCCAAACTTTATAAATTAAAATAAACAAAACTTGTAAATATGAATTATTCAAATGAAGAAAAGCGTGTAGGATTATTGGTTCAACTTTTCCATACATTTTCGAGGATACGTTGACCGGTGAACGTTACTTACGTTTTTTCGAAAAGTTAAATTTAGATACTTGCGCTTCAATACAATGGTTCCAACATCATTTTCTTTATGTCACTCTCAGAAATGTGAAGCTGTGACATCCAAACTTTGTAAATTAAAATAAACAAAAATTGTAAATATGAATTTTTCAAATGAAGAAAAGCGTGTAGATTGTGGATACTAGCGCATCAATAGAGTGGTTCCAACGTGACTTTCATTATGACCCCCCCATAATGTTAAAAATTATTTATATCATAATTATGCAAACTCAGGAATAACAAGAGGTGGACCAATTGCATGGGCCTCCTCGATCACCTGACCTATCCATTTTAGATTTGGTTTGGTTGGAAAAGAACTTATGAATTAAGAGGGGCACTCGAGTGGCGGTACGAGAGAAGTTTAATTAAGTCGACCGCTCCTTCTGTGAGAATAGGTAGTAAATCAGCTTTAAAAAGATGGAACTCAAAACAATGGCGGATTTTTTCAACCTTTTCTAAAATAACTTAAAGTGTATGTAATGATATTATTTACTTCAAGCTTTAGTTTGTGTAATGTAAATTGTAAAGAACCATTTAATAATATATTCTGACTTTTTATAAATAAATCATAATAGAATAAGAATACCATGCAATCTAAGTGAAATTAGTCAAGAAAGATAAAAATTGGCTATAACTAAATTTAACTTTTCTAACATGTCTTGAAAACCGTTCTCTAAAAAACGTAACATTCACCGGTCAACGTATCCTCGAAAATGGTCAAGAAAAGTTGAACCTACACGCTTTTCTTCAATTGAAAAATTCATATTTACAGTTTTTAGTTATTTTAATTTACAAAGTTTGGATGTGACAGTTTGACATTTCTGGGTCCAAAGACGATTAACTTTCATGGCTAACTAAGTGAAATTGTGAGCGCTATTTTTTAAGCTTTTCAGTGATATAAGCTACGATATGTTTTCTTCGCAAAATTACTGAGTTATAGCCAATTCTTATCATTTTTAAGATAAGAATTGGCTATAACTCAGTAATTTTTCGAAGAAAACATATTGTAGCTTAGATCGCTGAAAAGCTTAAAAAAAGCGCTTTTTATGAAGTCATCGCCAACTATGGTTTCCATTTAAAAAACATATGTTTGTGTCATAGGTCAAAAATGACAGGCTTTAGAAAAAAACCGAGGACACAATCTCATTAAGGATGTGATTGTCTACAATTTTTATCTGAAGACTTTTTGTCTAAAATGGCTTATAATGGAATTGGGGACAATTTTTAAAATAGCCGAAATTTGTTTTTTTCGAAATATCTAGTAAGCCATGAACTTTTTCAAAAATCTGAAAGGCGCATATTTATAACCCCACAAAACTGCAATTCTTTCCCCATTAAACCGACTCTCTATCTCCAGTAGTTTCCGAGATACCCATAGAGAACATCGTAGGAAACTCACCATGTATATATGACTTAATTGAAATTTTTAGTATGCGAACAATCACGAGGTGGCGCTTTATTTACTTTCATTTCTTAACATGACAGATGGAGTTCTAAAGGGGGATGTTTCGTGCGCTATGTCATGTGTAGACGGGGCTTAACCGTAAAACTCATGCGTATGTGACTGATTCAACAATTACGGATATTACTATTTGAAAAATCCAGTTTATATTTAAACAAGACAATAATAAACTTACTTGAACACTAAAGAAGGGACCAATGATATGTACAGTGGTATCATCCCCTTGGGGCGAGGCACCTTGTTCTGGCAGTTTGATCACGCTACCAGTCACACGCTGTAGCTCGCGTACATTCTGACCCCCTTTACCGATAATACGTCCCACTTGAGAACTCGGCACCATGAGCTCAACTGTTAATCTAACGTCATCGGAACCAGCTACAAATCCTTCCTCCCTCATCTTTTCAAAAATCAAGTACTGAGCCTATAATTAATAAATTCGTAATTAGTATTAACCGATTTAGACAGGATAACCTAATCTTTATAAAATATACAGGGTGGTCCGAACTGCATTCCGGAAATTCGGCAACATATTCTGCAGATAAAAATAAGTAAAAAAGTTGGTATAAATGTATGTTCTAAAATGCTTAGTTTCAGAGATAAATAATTTCTGAAGTAACGTCAATATTTGGATGAAAATTGGTGTCTGGGAGTTTGTTCACATAAGAAATTTGATTTTGATGTCAATATGACTCCTACTGGTAGAGGGCGTCACCTACATGTGTTTTAATTGTTTTAAAGCGTAATAACTTTTTGTCCGTACCTGTATAAAACTACCGAGGGAAAAAACATACATCTCTGTGGCTTTTTACGTAAAAAATATATCTTTGTAGAAATCGCTACGAGTAACCGTTCTCAAGATATTTAGAATGGAAATAGTCAATACATGTCATTATAGACGAAAAATAAACACGTTGAGTAGATGAATTATTTCACTGAAATAATAAATTTGAGAAATTTTTATTTTTTTAAATTAATCATAAATTTTTCAGCAAAAAAAATGATGATAAAACAGTTTCTGTCAAACTTTTGGCACAGAAACTTTCAAATTTATGATCTCAGTTTAATAACTATTTAGTCGACATTATATTTAATTTATGTCAATGATGACAGGTATTGATAATTTCGATTCCAAATATCTCGAAAATCATTACTCGTAGCGATTTTTACCAAGAGACATTTTTTACGTAAAAAACGTAAATGTATATTTTTTTTATTCAGTAGTTTTATACAGGTACGGACGAAAAGTTATTACTCTTCAAACCCGTTAAAAAATATGTAGGTGGCGTCCTATACTAGTAGGAGTCATATTGACATCAAAATCCAAATTTCTCATGTCAAAAAACTCCCAGACACAAATTTTCAATATAAATTGACGTTCCTGCAGAAATTATTTGGAAAAAATCGAAATAAAAATGAAACTTCTACACCCTGTATATCCGAAACGAATCATTTTAGGACATACATTTATATGAACTTTTTTACTTATTTTTATATGCAGAATATGCTGCTGAAGTTTCCAGAATACCGTTCAGACCACCCTGTATATTTTTTTGCACTATTTACCTTCCATTGGGCTTCAGGTGATCCAACAATACTAACTCTTCTCTCATTAGGGGCATCTTGAGGTTTTGTTTCATCTATTGGAGATATTTTAACTGAAGCTCCAGAAAAACGAATAATATTTCTAATGTGGGATCCCTGTAAAAAAACAATCTTAATAAGATACACAAATATCTATTAAACCATAGACTTAAAATAAAATATAGACTGAGCATCTCATTCATAAATAGCTGGAACATGCGGTCAGACACTGTCTTGTTATTGTTGTGTTATTGTTTTAGGTTATAACGAGTGCGACACGAGCGATAGATAGGTTGTCTCTGTCGTAACGGTCGTTCCCTGACGACTCTGCCGAGAAACACAACACTGTCTTTCGTTTCTCAAGTACACCTGAACTCTCCGTATCATAGCCGGGTATTTTTTTTTATTTTAATGAAGCTATAATTAAATTAAAAATATATCGTATTTAAACTTTTTTATATTTTATTAAGATTTAGGACAGGTTTTTTAAATAAAAGTTTAGAAAAAACAAGAGAGAAAAGAGTCCAAAAAGGATAAAAATAATAAAATACACGTTATAGAAGAAATTTTATAATCGAAATTACGTAATTTTTGAAATTAATAATTAATTATTAATTTTAGTCAAACATTTACAACCCCTAATATTAATCAAAACAGGATCTATTCCACAGATATAATTGAATCGGCGACAGGGAGAGAAAAAAATAATATATGATTGTTGTAATTTTTTTTCTGGTTAAGTTATGTCTTATGTAAATTAGAGAAAACATAAATCCAATCCATTAAAGCAAGGAAGGTGATAGGAAGTGGATAAAATGAAAACTACATTTATTTAACTCGGTACTGTCTTTATTATACCGGGTGCGTCCCAAAAGTGGCTCATCCCCATAATTTTTTTTATATTTTCAAATAAAAACTAAGATTTAGTATGTTAGTATATGACATAAATTAGGATTGATTGACGCATGCAATTGTTTTTGGTCACTTCCTGTTTCATCGGAAATGACTATAACTTTTAATTTTTAAACGGCACCCTTGGTATATTTCTACTTTATTCGATAGAAAATCACACTCTGAATAGAATGACATATGATATGTCAATTTTTGACATTTTCGCATATGGTTTAATTGTAATTGTAACACGCGGTTCATAACGATAATTTGACTCGAAATACCAAGTGTGTGGTATCAATATATTCATAAAAAAAAATGCTTTTTCCAAATATGCTAACGAGTCACCCTTGTTCCATTTGAAAAAATTGACATATGTATGATTAAAAATACGATATGTACATCTCTTAACCGGCCTAGACAAGACACGAAACCTATTAGACGATCAAAACTATTTTTCCAAGGCTCCTTGATTAAAACTTAGTGTTTTTAACACCATGGCACCCTGGATTGAAATTTAAAATAGGATTTGTTTTTAAGCGACAATGTCAAAAGTTGACATATGATATGTCATTCTATTCAGAGTGTCATTTTTTATCGAATAAAGTAGCAATATACCGAGGGTGCCTTTAAAAATCAAAAGATGTAATCATTTCGGTGAAACAGGAAGAGACCAAAAACAATTGAATACGTCAATAAATCCTAATTTATGCCATATACCTACTAACATACAAATCTGGTTTTTTTATCTGAAAAAATAAAAAAGTTATAGGGGTGAGCCACTTTTGAGACGACCCGGTATATTAAAAAATATTGTTTCATAATGTAATATCATTTTAAAATTCTTGTATGTTATTTTAGATTCTGAAGATAATTTTAGTATAAACCGGAATATATTTTTAATAAAAAACATTATTAATTATTAACAGGGTTATAATTATGATTTTGTTACAATGTAAGTAAGTAAATAATGTAATGTAAGAGAAAAAATTCAGATTTTACATTTTACTAAAATATTATCTAAATAAGCGCCTTTCTACAACAACGCCACTGACTCCCAATGGGTAAATTGAGAGTTGCCTACCGGTTAAAAGTCGTTTCAAGACTTAAATGGATTATTTAAGTCAAATTTCTTGCAAATTTGGCACTGGCAAACCATATTTTATAGTTCTTGAACAGAAAAAGTCAATAGAATAAACACTTAAGGACTACAAGCTAAGAAAATGCGTTAATACAGCCGGGGAGATAGCGGCAACAAAGCTTTACCGCACACGTGCGACACGTACTACATTCTTAATCTAAGCGTACTACAAGGTAATAAATGAATGAATAGGCTCCCTCGCCTCTAATCGGTGTTGTCATATTGTCAAGAACTTATCCTTTTTAAACAGTATCCGACTTATAATTTAGTAGTATAAGGACTATTTAATACATCTATGGAATATTAAAACCTACTTTATTAAACTGTAGTATTAATATCTCAATATATGTGTATAACAAGAAAAAAAATATTGATAATATTAAAGACGTGACAACATAAGCTGGATGAGGAAGGCTCGGTCGACTGTACCCAGAAGTAAACATGTGTACAAAAAATATTGTTTGTCCGCGTTGAGATGTAAATAGTGTAGTCTATATTTTATTTTAAGTCTATGTATTAAACACATTAAAAAAGTAAATCCGCCGTCTTTGAAAATTAATTCTAAAAATAAATTGCTTCACTTCATTATAACCGCAAAAAATTAATACAAGTTATTAGCAGGTAGTTAAAAAATTAATTTCCAAGTTTATGAAGAAATAAGTGTTCCAGTGAAAACTTTTTTGCAAAAAAAATTACTGATGATTTTAGGACATTTTTATTTTTGTTGGAATTTGATTGAAGATGTCTTGAAAATGTTTATTGGAATAACAATTAAGAAAGTGGTAGAAATATAATCGACAGAGGGCGCCATTAATAAATTCATTGTTGCCAACCATGGACATCTTCGGCGCCGGGCTAACTAACTGGAGTTTAAATTTCTAGCTGGCGATTCAGGTGGTAGCTCTACTGTAAAAAAGTCAGGTCGCCACATTTATTTATTTCCTGATATTTTGATTCATTTTGACACACCGTTTTGTATTACGAGTGTTTGGTTTAAGTGAATTGTGTTTGTAATAATTTAAACTTAAAATTTTTTACGAGTAGACCTTGCAGTTGCAAAAACTGGTGACATAAGGAGACAAACAAATCTCTATTATATTTAATTATATTAATAAACGATTTCTCCTAATTATTATCAATATAATGCACATATTCAACAGGCTTTTAACTATAAAGTGTTTGACATAAATTATTTTTTGACATAAATTATTTTGTATATTATGAATATTTTTCATAAAAAAACGGTACTGACCTTAGTGCCAATAATAGCCCCAACTGCATTGTTTGGAATGTACAAATAAGTTACTTCTTGGACGTCTCCTGATGCTTGAGAAGGCCCAGCAGCTGGATACATGCCTGGATATGGTGCCTGACTAGCGTATAAACCTCTAGTGCCATAGCCGATTCCTGCAGTAGCCATCATTGCCATAGGGTGCAAACCTGAAAGTGAAGAGACATCATTCTAAACAAATTACATTTATAAACGACTGAACTCGATAGGAGATCGACTTTTCACAAATATTACCTGGGAACATCATTGTCTGGGGGGCCATCGCTTGCAAATCGTTCTCGTAGCTCTGTCTCAGTTTCGCACTGATCTGCGCTTCTGCCTTGCTCATGTTATCAATTGAACCTTTTACCGTTATAATTCTTTCTAGATTAAACGAACTGATATCATTTATGCTGGATACAGTAATCTTGGTTTCAGTTTCCTGCATAATACGCTTGATTGTGTTTCCGCCTTTGCCAATTATTCGTCCGATTAAATTGTTGTGCGCCAATATTTTCAGTGATATTTCCCTAAAAGATTCATACACATATGAGTAATAATCGTTTATTAAAAAAAGAAGTTTATAAACAACTATCTTATTGAAGTGATCTATAAAGACAATATACACTCAGATTTTTGGTTAAATTTAAAGTGTTATATTTTTGTTATTTTTAGCCCTATTTTCTTGAATTTTTTAGCAAACTGTATATAATTATATCAACTTTAACTCGTAAACTAACTTTTTTTATAAACTTTAGTATTTGACATATTATACAGGGTTTATCGGGGGGTTGTTTTTTACCCTACCTTTAAAACAACCTATACAATATGCAATAATTTCGTGTTTAAATTTTTTCCTAAAATATAATTTTGATTCATGTCAATACATGCTTTGGTTAATTTTTAAGAGCGAAATAAACTATTCACGATCAGTTTGCAATTTTTTCAATTATAATTACTTTTTGATGTAATTTTTTAATATGGTGAGATGGTTTTGGTGATAATTGTCGTAACGTCATATTACGCTGCAATGGATACTCTATATTAAATTAAAAAAAAGTTAACGAAAACGATTTTGTCCTAGTTTTAATAAACATTCATAACGATAACATCTGTAATACATAATACAAACAGTATACAAACAGAAAAAAAATTGTAAAAAATACCCTAATAATTTGTATTGCCTCCCTTGACTGCTATAACTGTATATGTCCGTTCATACTGTCATTGAGGCTGCATATATCATATTGCGTTATGCTTTCCCATTCTCCTTTAAAATCCAAGCGATGTTCATTTAATGAAGCTTCGCGGCCTCTTAACCTCCTGCCAAGCATTTCCCGAACGATGAACATAATGGACAGTTCATAGTAGTATATAGTTCACAATAATCACCAAAGCCACCTTGTCATATTGCAAAATAACTTTAAAAAAAATATAACTGAAAAAATTGCAAATTGTTGGTGGCAAGTTCATTTCGCCTTTAAAAATTAACCAAGGCATGTATTGACATGATCCAAAAAACAAAATGTTCAGGAGACATGGTCCTGTTCGTAAAATTATATTTTAGGAAGATTTACACACGAAATTATTGCACAGGGTGTTTTAAATTTAGGGTAAAAAACAACCCCTCGATTAACCCTGTATAATATGCCAAATACTAAAGTTTATAAAAAAATGAGTTCACAAATTATTCAAGTTGATGTAATTATATATACAGCTTACTAAAAAATTCATGAAAATAGGGCTAAAAATAACAAAAATACACTTTAAATTTGACCAAAAATTTCTCCGTTGCCTTTTTTTTTGCATCTGAGTGTATAACAATGTTAAAAGAAATATGAAAAGATTATTGACTGAATAAAAAAGTAATTCATAAAAGTAAGCTAATAAAATGGTGCATATGTCCCCGGATTGTCTTTACAAGAGGAAAAACTTTTGTATTATTGTGATAATTTGATATATGCAAAATTTCTAGAATGGTTCAGAATCAGTAATATCAAAAAGCCGAAGAAAGGTAATAAAATAATTTTTGACATTTCCATTTGGTTTTTAACTTTATTTTTAACCATATTTGACATATCGCTGTGAATCGTTATCCCGTCAACGAGATGACAGGAATTAATTTTACTGATCGGGAATAATATTAAAAAATAAATAAAATGTGACATTCCATTTTATTTAACACATTTTCAAGTGTTAAATAAAATGTGATAATTTCCTGGACAACGTTATTTTTGAAAAAGATATAAGTCAACAATTCATACTACACTATCTGTAATCCTAAAATGTGATTCAAAAATCATTATGTTCATATTCAAATATACATACGCTTTATTCGTATTGTTAGCTTCCTGTTGCATAACTTCTAGTATCTTTTTGCAAGCATTCGTACAATTTTCAGGGTTGCCATAAATTGTGATGGCTTTCTCCAGAGACCCCACGTTGTCTTTTCGATGAACGTCCACTCGCGCTCTAGTTTGCTGTGTTATCTGCCGGATTGTAGAACCCTGTCGTCCAATAATAGCTCCTACCTATAACAAATAAAGCATTCATGTAAATGTTAAAGTAGCAACATATTTTCAACTTTAAAGAGGAAAGAGAAAGAAGTAATTTATTTTTTGAATATGTAAAAAAATACTGTTAGGAGGCGTGTATTAATTAAGTGAGGAATTTTTGAATATTTTTTTTATCCCCCCGCCCCCCTTTAATACGTCGGGAGTTTGCTTTGATAAAAATTCGAGATTTGGTGTGTTAGTATATGACATAAATTAGGATTGGTTGATGTATTCAATTGTTTTCGGTCACTTCCTGTTTCACAGGAAATGACTACAACTTTTCATTTTTAAATGACACTCTCGGTATTTTATTACTTTATTCGATAGAAAATGACACTCTGAATAGAATGACATATCATATGTCAACTATTGCCATTTTCGGATATGGCTTATTTGAAATTGCAGCATGCGATACATAACGACAATTTGACTCGAAATACCAAGTATGTGGTACTAAATTATTCGTAACAAATTCTTTTTCCAAATATGCTAATGAGCCACCCTCGTTCCATTTGAAAAAATTGAGATATGATTAAAAATATGATTTAGGCATCTTTTAACCGGCGCGGCCAGGACAAGACACTAAAACATTAGACGATCAAAATCAAATCTATTCTTTCAAGGCTTCCAAGGCATTAAAAATTCGCGTTTTTAACACATCCATGGCAGATTAAAATTTAAAATACAATTATTTTGTTTTAAGCGAAAATGTCAAAAGTTGATATATAATATGTCATTCTATTCAGAATGTCATTTTCTACGGAACAAAGAAAAAAAACCTAGGGTGTTATTTAAAAATGAAAAGTTGTAGTTTCATGGTTTGTTAACGCCGTTTAGTCAACCCGTTTCTGCCTTATGAAATAGTAAGATTCTCAGTTTGATACCCTCTCTCCGTTAATTCCCTCACGTAATTAATGCACGCTCCCATACTGTCGATCAGTGAACGACAGTAACGAGATACGACCATCTTGCGACAAAACCTGAAAATTTCTGTAAAAAGGGTACTATAACTCTTTGTAATAACTAGAGATGCGCAAAAAATCACTACCTGTAGTAGCTCTCATATTTCTACAGTAAAATAAATGTAACAATTCCCAGCTGTTAACAATTTAAAAATACTGTGTGAATGGCTAAAAAGTGCGTTGGCATAACTATCCGTTCCCGCAACGTTCTTGCTATTTTTAATTGATTTTTTTTATCTGTCAATTTTTAATTATTCACGATTAAGGATTACTACATAACAAAGAAGTTTAGAAATTTGTATCTAAACTTCAAAAAATAGAAATTAGAAATTTGTAATATTTTTTTATTCGCGATCAACCGTAAAAGACAAAAATCGCCTCTTTTTTCGTTGGACGAAAGCTTTTCTTTTTAATTCCAATGCATATTAAGCCAGCTTATTTAGGCGCATTGTAACCATATTGTAAATACTTAACTGCTGTTATCTACGGTGAATGCATTTATTGTATCATTAAACCTAGACTGTACATTAGATAGGTTGACTTCTCCCAGTACTAGGTAATTAGTACCTGGTTGTTTGAGTTGCATATTAGAATACCTAATTCTGGTGTTACTATTTAAGCAGAAATATACGTGCTGCTTAAATCTTTAGTTTTTAAACTAAACTATTTAATTACTAAAAATATGTTTTATACACTTTTGATTTTTCTTATACAATTATTTTTTTGTCTTTTATATTTGAGTGGCTAATTTTAGTTCGCTGGATTTCGTCTTAGAGAATGAATAATTTAATTAATTTCAGCTTTTTTCTTTGTTTAGTATTTTAAATTATAGTAATATCTTCAAAACGTCTTTATAAAGATCACTAAAATTTGTATTATTTGATATGAAGTTATATGTTATGAATCATAATAAATATGTTGATGTTTTGATCATATATAAAATGATGTTTTGAATCCTAATAAATATAAAATTGTAAAAACTAATATGCAAGTTCCAAAGTGATGCAAACTCATCGACAATTAATCTAAAAATTTGCATCGATTAGCTATAGACTGTTGTTTTTATATCGTATATATCAAAATCTTATCTGTAATAATGCGAAAACTATGTAACGATATTAACGTCTAAAAATTCTATGTTGTAGTGGTCTTATCAAATTATCTGATTTGTAGAGAGCTAATGGTCGATCGATTTTATACAAAGTATATTTGTCTTTGATACCCTAAGGATGGAGTCGAACTTAATACATTATTTTAGTTAAAGTTGGTTAAAGTGGTTAAAGTTTCAGTTAAGTGCATTAAATTATAACAGTTTTCTTTTGCTTGCGATCAATTTAATTTAAGGAAACATTTTGATTTATTTTAGTACCAATGACGTTACCATTTACATGAAGTTTTAAATCTCGTAACATTTTTGTGATTTTACTTACAATATACAGGGTTGTTCACCACATACGACACGGAGTATTGTAGCTAAACGATTAGATTTTTATAAATTGTAAGTTTTGGGTTCGCTGAAGGTCTATTAGAGCTACAATTTAAAAATAATTTTACAAGATACAGAGTGTCTCAAATAAGTAAAAAATATTATAGTTGTATTTTTTTAATGAACGCCCTGTATATTACTCAATTTATAAATTCTACGATTGAAATAAATATAAATTTGATTAAGGTTTATCATACTTAAATCTTACCGTTTTTGAAATATTTTCAATTTTGTGAAATTCCAGTAAAAAATGTAAGGCCTCATTTCTCCAAGAGTATCAAAGTTTTTAATACTAAATATTTACCGAAGATTATTTATTAATCAGATATTGTGTTGCAATAATAAAAATTATACTACCTTATACAGAGTGTCCAAAAATATATTTTAAATAATTACTAGCTTTAAACGGCAATAACTTGTTTAATTTAAATGGAACACCCTGTATATTTTACGTGAATCAGATTTAATTGTCTGTCAAATTGTGTTATACCATTTTTTACCTATCTCTTGAAGTTTTCGTAGAAAATGCATTTACTTATAATTTAGACCTCATTTATCACTATATCCATGGAATACTGAGATTTTAGATTTTTTTTAAAGATGTAACAAATTTTCAAAGAGTACAGATACTAATATTGTCGATATAGTTCGCTTATTTCATTAAAAAATAAAAAAAGTTTTTTATATTTTTGTTAAATGAGACCAATTAATATAATCCCAGTATGCAAACTACATTAATTGACTGTTTACGTTGATTAATAATAATTGCTCCAAATACTAAAAAACTGAATTTTGTATGTGTATTAGACAGTGTGGTAAAAAGTAACACCTTATAAATTTTATTTAATTTTTTGACGAATTCTTATTTTATAACAACAGGGACGTTCATTTTCATAACTTATTATTATATGGATTTCTGAGTCAAATCTACATTTATTTAGAATGATTTATTAATTAAAACAATTAAGTATGTAATTAACTATTTTTGGATGAAAATAATGGTGGTATATTTAACTGGTATACTCTTTTATAAATATTTAAACAGCTTTATTTTGTAAATAAATGGGCTTGTAATATTATATTTACCACCTGTACATTTTGTACATATGTATGTTGCCTTAAAAAAAATCTAAAATTTCAATATTGCATGGGTAGACTGATAAATAAGGTCTAAATTATAAGAATTATAAGAAAATGTATTTTCTACGAAAACTTGAAGAGATGGGAACATCCTACAGGAAAAAGTAAAAGAGCAGCAGTCTGAACTTTATGTTGCATTCATCGATCTAACAAAAGCCTTCGACTCTGTGAACAGAGATGCGTTTTGGGCAATTATGAAAAAGTTCAGAGTACCAAACAAATTTCTTACAGTGTGTAAAAGCCTCCATAACAACAACAAGTCAAGAGTGTCACATCATGGATCACTGAGCGACCCATTCCTAACAAATACAGGAGTTAGGCAGGGATGTGTCTTAGCGCCTCTCCTATTCAACATATTCATGGCAGCGCTGTCCATTATAGTGGACAGCAAACTGCAGGGGAGAGGATTGGGCAATAGATACAGATATGACTGCGGTCTGTTCAACATAAAAAGACTCAGGGCAAAAACAGGTACAAAATTTATCACAGAACTTCAATACGCTGACGACTGCGCTCTAGTTGCAAACACGGTACAACAATTACAAGAAATGTTGAACACATATACCTGGGCATACAAGGCTTTGGGCCTTAAGCTAAACATCGGCAAAACTAAAACCATGTGCACTCCCCCGGAAGATCACAACAATGCTATAAAAATCGGAGAAGTACTATTGGAATATGTGGCGGAATTCAATTACTTTGGCAGTTTGATTTCGGAAAGGGCCAATATTGACTCTGAAATTCAGCACAGGATTAGTAGCGCCTCAAGAGCATTCTGGAAATTAAAAGACAGGGTTTTCTACAATCATGACTTGAGTACAAAAACAAAACTTGCAGTATACCGAGCAATTATAATCCCCACCATGATATATGGGAGCGAAACCTGGGTGCCTTACCGCCGACACATGAACGCATTGAACAAGTTGCAACAGAGACACCTTAGACAACTCTTAAGAGTCCGGTGGTTCCATCATGTCTCAAACGTATCGGTCCTTGAAAAATCTAACTGCGAGAGTATTGAAGTCATGGTCACAAAATCCCGCTTAAGATGGGCTGGTCACGTATGCAGAATGCAAGAAAACCGCATACCAAAATCTCTGCTTTACGGTAAGCTTGTAGACGGTAAGAGGAGGCCGGGTGGACAACTCAAAAGGTACAAGGACATTTTTCACGAAAATTTAAAGGGAATTAACATGCAGAATGAGTGGGAAAAGTAGCTCACAATAGAACTCAATAGAGAAGGGTTGTAAACTCAGTTAACAGCGGCAACCAAAAAATAAAGAGGCAACACAGCAATGAGATTTTTGAATGTCCGGAGTGCGGTAGGCAGATAACATCACGTATCGGGCTTTTCAGTCACAGAAAAACTCATGAAAGAAAACGCCTTGCGTGACCATCTTCTTTATGTGTGTCGAATACTCGTCAGCGAGTAACGGCTGTATGTATGCATGTATGTAGAGATGGGTAAAAATGGTATAACACAATTTGATAGACAATTAAATTGTCCATCTGATTTACGTGATATATACAGGGTGTTCCATTTAAATTAAACAAGTTATTGCCGTTTAAAGCTAGTAATTATTTAATATGAATTTGTGGGCACTCTGTATAAGGTAGTATAATTTTTATTATTGCAATACCAATATCTGATCAATAAATAATCTTCGGTAAATATTTAGTATTAAAAACTTTGATACGCTTGGAGAAATAAAGCATTAAATTTTTTACTGCAATTTCACAAAATTGAAAATATTTCAAAAACGGTAAGGCTTAAGTGCAATAAACCTTACAGTTGAGGGTTGGAACCTTTGGTGTTACACAGCAAAATAAAAACACTGAATCACCACAATACACCAAAACACTTTTACTTTTACACTGGACGCGCGTTTCGCTAACCATGTTAGCGTCATCAGCAGATGATTATAAACTGTTTATATTATATATGATTGTAAACTGTTTATAATCATCTGCTGATGATGCTAACATGGTTAGCGAAACGCGCGTCCAGTGTAAAAGAAAAGTGTTTTGGTGTATTGCAGTAAACCTTAATCAAATTTACCTTTTTTTCAATCGTAGAATCTAAAAATAGAATAATATACAGGGTGTTCCATTTAAAAAAATACAACTATAATATTTTTTACTTATTTTTTGAAAATTGGTTCTTGGGGTTATGGTCCGTATATAAATTTGTTTATTTTTTTATTCTGCAGTGAAACACATTATCAAAGTTTACGTTTCGATCTAAAACATGTTCTACAAAGTAAAATACATCACTAGTAAACATCAAAAAATAGAAAGATTTAAAACTTACATTATAAACTTGGACGTCATAAAAACAACTTATATATTTACATTTTAACACAGCAACTACTAATACATCTATTCAATATTAAACAAACACATAGACTGACACACCAATATATGTATTTCTGTGGTTGCTCGACTGGTGCATTTTTTTTTCTCCCTGTGAACCTCTATTGATATGGATATGAAACAATCGATAGTTCTTTTGTTGTAAAAAATGTGTTAATATTTTGGTTCACATAAATTAATTAATCAAATTATAGTATATTTTACTCAAATTTTGCGTATCGGATTTTGCGTTTATGGTATTGTTATTTTTTTGTATATATATTATTCTCTTTTTCTTGTATGATTTTCGGTTGCCAAAATTTTTGTGTCGTTAAAGTCAAAAGTGTGTTGACATTCAATTTCATGGTTTGTTAACGCCGTTTTATTTTTCTTATCATACTTGTGACCATTGATCCTATTTTTTAGATACTGACCAGTTTGCCCTATGTAAATTTTATCACAGTCCTTACAAGGTATCTGATATACTACATTGCTTCTTTTGTCTTTTGGTATGATTGATTTTAGCTTGGTGAAGTTATTTTTTAACAAGTTGTGGCTTTTATGACATAATTTTTTACTTATTTGAGACACTCTGTATCTTGTAAAATTATTTTTAAATTGTAGCTCTAATAGTCTTTCAAGGAACCTAAAACCTAGAATTTGTAAAAATATAATCGTTTAGCTACAATACTCCGTGTCGTATGTGGTGAACAACCCTGTATATCGAACCTCTAATTTTGCAAATTTAATGCCGGGTCCAGACCAAGCAGACAAAACAACGACCAGACAGAATCAGTCATGTTTTACGACAAAATTGCGACAAATCCAATACATTTCTGCGATATTTTTGCCTCATTTTTGTTTTAATTCAAAATTCGACGACTTTTCAATGTCCCGTCTCGAGTCGGTAAAGATCAAAGTGTTTATGTTTTGTTAGTATATTTTACAAGTTGTCGGCGCAGTGTGGATGGCGTGTGCTGCCAACAGTAGGAATCCAGTGAAATCACACATGGTTAATAAAACTCATTCGCAACAACTAAAGTTTTGGCTTTATTGTACTTTTGTCCTTGCGGTGTGGACAATTTGTCTCAAGTTTGTCTTGTCAGAATTCCCCCCAAAAAAATAAATTGAGAAGATTATACAGAAAACAAAATCAAAACACAAAAAACTCTTATAAGTCTGGAGCATCAGTTGATAACGTATACACCGGTCAATTTCGTATCGTTAGTAGACTTAGGTAGATTTAAAATTTTGTAAGTTAAATTTGTGTTTGTTAAGCAGTGGAATCATGTCAAAACCATGAGATCATAAATACTATTTAAAACATTATTTCCTGGTGAATTGAGTAATGTTGTTAATGTTTTCGTTTTCTTATCTGAAATATCCCCATATTGAGAGACGTGAAACCTTTAAATTTGAGTACTCACCATATCGCTTTGCACAAGTATCCTGAGAGGAAAGTCGGTCTGTCGGCTCTGTCCAGGAAGGCCCCCAAAGGGAGCTCCCGGACCTCGGGGCCCCCGCCGGGACCTCTTCTCGATGGCCAAATCCACCTTGAGCGCCTTGCCCTCCACTTCGATGCCATTTAGTTGTGTTACAGCTCTGAAATTAAAGAGGAATGGTTAAATATCTGACACAAAAACGCCCACTCAAAATATGTTGTTACAGATAAGTTGTTAATTTTTATCTGTTTCTGTTTATCTAGGCAACGGCCCAGCTACGGTGAAAGACAGGTTCCCGATACATCACCGAAGTTAAGCGAGGTTAGACGATGCGGGCGGATGGACGGGTGATCATCAACCGAGGGTGTAAAATTAACTGACACACACTGCTCACTTAAGCCGGCTCGAGGCCGGATGAGACCGTATATCTCGTGAGTAAAGGTGACCATTCACATAGAGTTCGCCGGCAGTTTTAGAACTGTACGATCTGAACTGAAGATCTAAACTTTGTCAGGCCACACACAATGCAGTTATGAAGGACGATGCGATCTTCAGTATTGGGACTGTCAGTTTTTGCACTGCAGAAAAACTGTGCTTTCACAACACACACACAAACATATCGTCAGTTTCAATCGATCTTTTTCGCAGTCTCTGTAGCGAATAATGTTTTTAAATCGGCACATCTCGTTAAAATGCTTAAGCCCTTAATATCAAAGAAAAATTCAAAAAAGCTTTACTTCAAAGTTATGCTTTGATTTTCGCATTTTTTTAAGTCCCTTTCTTTGTTTATTTTTTTCTTTACAGAATCAACATTTTTAATTTACAATAGTATTTGTACCAACAATTTTATAAAATTCCAGTATTTTTTCATAAGCTTTAGTTTTTTTCTGTCTGTTTGAATAAACTTTACTTTTAATTTTCCGCAGACAGGGCAATTGCCTATACCAATCAATAAAATCGGTTAAAAAAAGTCGTATTATTACTTAAATTGCTCATCTTGATAGTACAAAACTTCCAACTTGTCAAAAGATGGGAACGTACGATCATCGTACACTTAGAACTGTCAATTTTTTGCTATATACTTCAGTCGGCCTTAAGATTTAAGTAATCTGCAGATTCAGACCAGTCGACGGCCTGTAAGTGTATGGAGAAATGTTAACTGACGATATATAAATCGATAGTTCTGGATTGTCAGCGAACTGTATGTGAATGGGTATCTTAAGAGTCGATTTAGACACTAGTCAAGTCCGTATTCAATTGACCATGATATGGCCGAAGACCGCGGTTGGGATTCCGCGAAAACTATGTAGGCATTATACCACTATTTAATTGACAAAGTATCGAGGCAACGAAGTACGGAATTGGTCGTACGGAATTCAGGGACACGAACAACTTTGAAATCAATAAATTTTTGAGTCTTTTATTTATAGACTATCAGTTTTCAAATCTGATATTGAAAGTATTTTCTCGCACAAAAACGTTTATGTAGAAACATTGTGGGAATATTCCGGCCAAATACTATCAGAAATTGGGATTTGCGGAGCTTAACCAACCAGAGGTGTATAATGAGATCAATCTGAGGAAATGGAGGTGGACTGACAACGCTTTAAGGCGGAGGGGCAACAACATCGGCCGAGCTATTGAGTGGAATCCACAACGCAGTAGCAAAACTGGTCGTCCAATCAGTCAAATCGGTTGTAAATTGATCATGGCAAGATGCCAAATCAATTGCAACCAACCGAAACTGCTGGTGAGCATTTATTGAAGCCCTATGCTCCACGTAGGAGTAAAGTACAAAATGAATGAAATGAAAATAATAATATTCAGTACAAATTTCAGCGATGCTTTTGGTTCATCTGGTATAAGCAGGTAACTTTGTAAGGAAATGCTAAATCGAGAAGAAATATCTAAAACCTAAAGGTAGTTCGTGTGTAACATGACCAACAACAACTATTTCCCAAATTTTCTCGCACGTATTCATTTACATCCTGTATGTTAATCTAAAGAAAAATGTGATATATCGTCCGTTGTTAGTAAACAGCTGAAAAGGCAAAAATGCATAAAAGGAACAGTTTCAATAGGTTGCAAACTCGTGCATTGCTGCATATACAGTTAATAAGGTTGCTATTAATTACATACAATGAGCAGAAAATACATTCTTAGAAGCGCGTAAAGATTACACAGCCACAAAAAAGTGGTCTATGCTTTTTACCAGACCATCACATCCTATAGTATTTTTCGATGCTGAGCACGAGTCCGCTATCAGAATTAGGCTATCACATCGCATTTTTTTTCTATAACGTCAAAAACTTGGAAAATCTGTAGTATGAAAAAATAAAAAAAAATGTTTTCTTATATGTATAACACTATAACCTAATGTAAATAGGCCTAATAAACTCAAAACACCCATCAGAATTGAGCTAGCATGTCTCGTATTTTCTCTACCACAAGTCATGATTTTCGAAAATCGCACGGATCTTAACTAAAACCATTATAGGGATATTTTTTGGGTCGCTGATTATGAATCTGATGTCGGATTGGAAGAATTCAAAATGGCGGCTCCGATATGGCCGATGCGAATTTCAAAAAATGCCCAGACTTGAACAAAAGTTTGTATATGGGAGTTTTTTAGGTCGCTGATCATGAATCTGACGTCGGATTCGCAAAATTCAAAATGGCCAATTTTAAAATAACCACGGATCTGAACAAAATCAGTATATGTGAGTTTTTTGGGTTGCTGATCGCAAATTTGAAGTCAAATGGGTCATGGATCGCGAATGGCCGACCTTAAAAATGGTGTGGGTCCGACTCGAATCGATCCCGCGCCTACAGCGTAAGCTATTCTTGAGGTCGGCAATATGGGATCCGCCATCTTGAATTTTGCCAACCCGACATCAGATTCGCGATCAATGACCCATTTGACTTCAGATTCGCGATCAGTGACCCGAAAAACTCACATATTATACCGATGTAGTTCGGATCCGTGTTATTTGAAATTCACGTCGGCCATATTTGATCTGCCATTTTGAATTTTGCGAATCCGACGTCAGATTCATGATCAGCGGTTTTGGTTAAGATCCGTGCAATTTTTGAAATTCGCATTGGCCATATTGGATACGTTAGAAAAAATATGAGACATGGTAGCTCAGTTCTGAGTTAATCAGACCGATTTACATTAGGTCATATAGATCTGTAGGCCACAGTAATTAACCCCCTCCCACTCATTCTACATTCTATAACAAAATTATTTTGCCTCCAAAAAATCGGCTAGTCTTTTTGAATAAAAAATGCATCAAATATCTACATATATTTAAAATAACGATTGATGCAGAGATACATTTTCCATTTTTTCATAAAATGATTTTCATTGTCAAGCTAAATCTGACAGAGTTTTTTTGATTGTACGGTTTTGTTATTAAATAAATTTGAAAAAAACACCAAATGAAACAATCAGTATTATCGCTATAGCTTTAAGAAATCTTATTTAATGTTGTCTAATAAAAACATTATACGAAATTAGGCGTATAGTTATTCATTTATTTGCTCTTGTTTTTCGGCCAAAGTCTCTGTAATGTAAGAACAAGGATAATTTAAAATGTAAAACCCTCCCACAGTCCCCTTAGACATGCCATATTATGTTTCCTAGGCACCCTTCGCAAAACGACGTCCAATAGAAGGGTATCTTTGCACTATTATTAAAAAGCACACAATAGTAGCTCTCTTCCCTGCGTGGTGATTCGCGTGAGCTACGCGAAACGTCGCCATGGCGAAAAACAATTTAAAGACGCGAACGCCTCATGTTGGCGTTTACTCTTCGTTTACGCATGTTTCTTTTTTGGCAGGTTTACACTATATTTTCTTATTTTTCTATTGACCTTTACCTATATTTATAATTTTGAAAATGGCAGTTACCAGAGGCGGAACTACCCAAGGGTCAATGAGAATCTAGACGCCCCAACCTTAAATATAATATTACTCATCTCATAGTAAAATAGAACGCTAATTCACCACAATACACCCAAAACACTTTACTTTTAACAGTGAACGCTTCGTTATGTTAACATTATCAGCAGATGATTAAAACTGATAACATGGTTAATAAAAAGTTCAGCGGTAAATGTAAACTATTTTGGTGTACTGTGGTGAATTAGTGTTTTGTTTTACTATTGTAACACCAAAGGTTCCAACTCCAACTGTATCGCAAATAGTGACATCAAACTGGTAAATTTACCTCCTCGTACCACATAAGCAACCACTTTTAGTTCAAATATACAGGCTGTATAATATGACAGTGACAGTTGATATCGGTCAATTTAGTTCAAAAGTAAATTGTTTTTTATTTAATTTTTGGATGTCATCTAGTTTGTAATTAAAGTTGTCAGTTGTCTAACTTTTCTTGTAGGTATCTATAACATTTGTTGTTTTTTACGTTGTTTGCTATTATTTGTTCCTTAAATTAGCACATAGTCGTAAAACGCAATTATAAACAATTTTTTTCGCTATTCTGTAATCTATTATAACTAGGGTGCAAAGATTTAAATCAACGGATATTTTTATATTAATCATTGATTTAAATAAAAAAAATCAACTGGTTTAAAAACTCATAATAGAACGAAAAATAAGTGTAACAGTTATAACAACTTTTTCTATAAAGCTATAAAATATTTTTTCTATAACAAATATACCCTATATCTATTCATCAAATAAAAAGTTACCACTTGCTGTTGTATGTAGTCATACAGTCTCAAGGCTTTAACAAAAGCCAGTATCTGAGACGGCTCCATAGAGGCCAGCTCTCCATCCTTGACATCATCCGTACCAAAGTTCATGGCACGAATGGTCGTCGTCTCGGCGCACTCAGTGATGAGGTGTTCTGGTGTTTCCCATATTCCCCACAGAATCTGCATTCGTCGTTGTTTCTCAGCTTCAGCCTACTGAGGTGTTCGTTGAGGAGACAGTGTCCTGTTAGAAACCCCGTGACAATCCGAAGATTGTTTTCACTTAAATCAAGGAAAGCCTTTGATTTTTCTCGGTCGTAGGTTCTGAGGAGCTTTTTCGAGTGTCTTAGACCGTTGGAAGACATCCATTCTAAGTTGCGGTTGGAGTCTTCCAGATTCTTCAGTTCCACTTTCAGCTGGTTTCCGTTGGAAAACAGAACGGTTCTGGTCCAGTTAGTGGAGTGTTCGCTCCTTTCCTAGCTAGATCATTTGCTTTTTCATTGCCTTCTATCCCTTAGTGAGCAGACACCCAGAGTAGGAGGACTTTATTTTCTTTGCCCAACTTGTTGAGCTTCTCTAGGTATTCTTTGACCAACTTCGAATTGATGGTTACTGAGATGATCGCGTTTAGTGCTAAATGACTATCGGATAGGATGGCAATTTCCTGTTTTCGATAGTTCCTTGTCTAAGATAAATTGTACAAATCTTTCGATAGCGTAAATTTCTGCCTAAAGGATACTGGGGTAGGTCCCCATTGGTTCGGAGTATTTGGTTTTCGGCCCAAATACTCCTATCCCTGTCCCTGCTTTGGTTTTGGAAGCATCAGTATACCACGTTATGGTATGGCCTTTTATATGCTGAGTAAGCGTTTCTTCCTTCCAATCCTTTTTATTACTCAATACTACAGTGAGGTGTTTCTCAAAGTTGTAAATTCTTGATATGTCATCCACTGGGAGTTGGAGAAGTGGAATTTTCTTTTTGAGGGTGTTCCAAGCCCCTGACCTAAAAATTCTCCCAGTATTGTTTCCGTCTATGACCATTCTAATATTTGTCGTATTGGCATAACTACCGACGACAATATGCAGTGGTGTTAGGTCTAAAATGACCTCCATTGCTGCTGTTGGACATGTTCTCATGGCACCTGTGATACAGATACATGCCAGTCTCTGTACTTTGTACAGGTTTTGCCTTGCTGTACGTTGCTCTAGTTTTGTATACCAAGCAACTGCTCCATATGTAATCATGGGTCTTACTATCATGGTATACATCCACGTGTTTCGTTTAAAAAACAAAGAAAAAATATTTAATATTTTAGAAAGTTTGGTATGGAGCTTTGAATACCCCGTATGATTTAAGATAACGATAATAAAATAAGTACGGACCAACTATAGTAGTATCTAGCATAGTTTTGGTTTCAGTACATCATATTCGTCTCTTAACGTGATTAAAAACCACAAATTCAATAATTCTTCTGAAATAGGCCGTAATACAAACATATTACATTTTACACATACCCTCGGCAGTTTGATTTTGAAAAAGGACAACCAATATCCAATAACAACTCTGAAATTCAGCACAGAATTGGCAGGAGGAAATTAAAAAACAGGGTTTTCTACAATCATGACTTGAGTACAATAACAAAACTTGTAGTGTACCGAGCAATAATAATACCCACCATGTTATATAGAAGAAGCGAAACCTGGGTGCCGTACCTTCGGCACATTAACGCAGCTAGCTTTTTCAAGGACCAGAAGCTATTTCCAAAGCTAGCTGCGAAAGCGTTGAAGTCATGATTACTGTGATAATTCCGCTTGAAATGGGCTGGCCACGTATACAGGATGCAAAAAAACCGCCTACTGAAATCTGTTCTTTACGGTGAGCTTGTAGACGATAAGAGGAAACCGAGTGAACAACTCAAAAGTTACTAATATGTCTTCCACAAGCACGCAGAATCAGTGGGAAAAAGCAGCGCACAATAGAACGCAATGAAGAAGAATTGTAAACTCAATTAACAGCGACAACCAAAAAGTATAGAGGCAACAAAGCAATAAGATTTTTGAATGCGGAGTGCGGAAGAGAAATAACATCACTTATCGGGCTTTTCAGTCACAGAAGAGCCCATGAAAGAAAACGCCTTGCGTAACTATCTTATGCGTGTTAAATACTCATCGGTGAGTAGTGGCAGTAGTAGTAGTAGTACATGAACGCATTAAAGAAGTTGGAACAGAGACAACTTAGACAACTGTTAAGAATTATATGCTACTACCATGTCTCAAGCGTATCGGTCTTTAAAAAGGCTAGCTGAGAGAGTGCCGAAGTCATGATTACCAAATTCCGTTTAAGATGGGCTGGTCACGTAAACAGGATGCAAAAAAGCGCCTACCAAAATATCTTCTTTACGGTGAGCTTGCAGACGGTAAAAGGAAACCGGGTGGGCAACTCAAAAGATACAAGAATAGGCATGCAGAATCACTGGGAGGAGGCACCGCACAATTGAACGCAATGGAGAAGAATTGTAAACTCAGTTGTTAACGACAACCAAAAAGGAAAGAGGTAACAAAGTAATTAAATTTTTGAATGTCCGGAGTGCGGAAGAGAGATAACATCACATATCGATAGATTTTTTTTGGACGCTTGGTCACCTTGTATATGCACTTGAATGCAGCATTAACAATTATACTTTTTATGTGCGATTTTCCGGTGTTGATGAACCTTGTGATACGTATAAGCACCTACAGGTGTGAGAGAGGGGAGGCATTACCGGCTATAGGTGAGGTCTCATATGACTCATATCAAAGTAATGTAAGCGCCACCACGTTGTACTGAATAAAAATACTAAAGTGGCATACACACGTCCAACTTGGTTGACGCAACATTCCACACTACCCGATTTCACAATAAATCTACCAGTAATCGTCAGTTGAATTTCCCTTTCTATAGATACATAGTTTCATTTGCCTTGAATTATTTAAAACACTATTTATTTAAATATTTTCTATGTAGAAATTGCCCCTAGTAAAAATCTATTTAAAAATGCAAGAATTGCAAAAGTCCTAAGAAACCATTCAGATTAATCTAATAATTAAATTTCAGAGTAAAAAGGTTAGATTATTTCATTTTAGTTAATACATCTTTGGTAAAGCTGAAAATTAAAAAAAAAATTAACTTATTTTTCTATACGGATATCAAAATTGTTGGCAACAACAAAATAGAAAACAATTACTTATCTTCATCATCCTGTATATGAAACGTCATTATATACCTAATTATGTTGTCGTTTCAATGAAAAATAGGCATTTAGGCCGAAAACTTTCATTATAAAATTTACATTTTCTGAACGTTTATTCTTATCTTAATTAGGTAGTTATAAACTGCATAAGTCAAACAACTACAATACAATACAAATATTTAATCAATTTAAAATAGCAGATAAAAGATTCTTAACAGAAATTATAAAAAACAAGATATATAAATACAATTACATAATTAGAGTTGATCATAATCTGTTGTATCAAAACATCAGTTACATCAGATTTTGGTAAACTTTATGTGTATGTTACACCTTAACTTTAGCATATTAAAAAACAATATTTTATATCTGAAATGGTAATCTTATGCGAAGTAAGTAACCATATTACAAGAAAAGAACACTAGTTTAGTGACACACTTAGTTTCACATAATTTTGCATCAGAAATTATCGTCTATCGATTGTATATTTGACTTTTGCAATAAAGGTAAAGCAAATGCAAAATCACTTTATAATCATGTCTCTTAAGGTGCGTATTCATTATCCGAACGAACGAACGAACGAACGAATGTTCGCTAGTGGTATGGACGGGGACCGTACGATAGAACCGCATGAGAAGACCGGACGCGAACGCCTTTGATGTACCGACTCGAAACGGATGGTCGAGCGAACGAACGAACGAACGGCCGCATGCGTTCGGTCTCCGTCTATATATACCGCACTTTCATTCGTTCGTTCGTTCGGATAATGAATACGCACCTTTAGGTTTCACAAGAGAAAAAAATATGCAGCTTTTTTTATTCCGCATTACATTTCGCAGTGGTTTTCACAAAATTGACCCCTTTATACAGGTGTGCCAAAGGGGAATGACCAGTATCAAGACCTGTTATGATACCCAACAGATATATTATGTTTAAAGAAAATACCTTATGATCAAAATTTTGAAGTATGATTAACTAGCTTTGATCATTTTAGCGAGCTTTAATAAAACAAATTTATTGCATTTTTCCATAAGAATTATTATTAATTATATTCATTATATATTTAATTATTTCTTAAATAAATTATCCAGGTTGCAATATCAGCAATGGTACAAGTCTCATGGTACCATCATACAACTAACATCACGATTCTTGAAAGGTTCAGAAAAGAAAAGGAAATTATTGCTACCTTAAAAAACAGAAAACTAGATTCTCACTATACCCTCCTTATCAGCTCTCTTCCCTTTACATAAAATATTATATCATGTAAATGAATAGGACAATGCACACTATCCGTTCCATATCCTTTTCTTCCAAACATTTTTTGGCGGACGGACTGAAGCGTATCGGAAACAGCGTTGTCAAGTTCTTACATTTGTACCAGCTCTGTTAGCATTTTGCTGATATTTATTTATTCTTTCGCCTTTTAAATCTATTGCCTTTTTCAAAAGATACAAATTTTTGAAATTAAACTTTCGTAATGATATAAATTGTACAATAAAAAGTATGGAACTGATACAATAAAAATACGGAACGGATATGGAATGGAAATGGAAGGTATAGTGAGAATAAATCTTTATGCGGAATGATAAATACCAACTTCTAGAATTAATCCTACAAGTCCCAATTAATCCTACCTGGTCGTATCATGGCTTGCCAAATTTAGAAAATGGACGGGTCTTGCTTGATTCCAATTTGACACATTAATGATAAGTTTAGAGACATTAATATTATTCATTTTTGAACTTAAATATTTTATTTCCTAGAATGTTGCCACAGAAATAATCTTCCAAATAGTAAACAATCAGTTAAACAGTTTCCAGCTTTCATATTTAAGTAAATATATGTTTAATCCCTATACTTATAAACCATGCTTAATTTAATTCTAGCAATGTTTTAAACTTTAATTGGCACTACGCCAATATGTAAATAATCAATGATTTTAATTATGTTATCTGATACTAATTGTTGAACGATGGTTAGAATAATGATTTAATTAAATATAAACGTTGGACTCGTATACTCTGGAAACGTATACTCTTTGGCCTTTGTGAACAGTATTAAAATTATCACTGGATATGTTAATGGGGAATTTTCTGGGACACCCTGTATTAACAGGTGCACAAAGACGTTTTTATTCTTTCAAAATCAAGAATTACAACAAAGAATGCAACATTTAATTTCGAAATATAACGTTAAAATCGTTTTCGTTAGTTAAGGTTTCTCTACAACGCTATAATTATCTACGTATGTAAACGAAGTAAACACAAACGTTTGATTACTTACGCAGTAAAAATGCATTATTGTTGAATGGCGTGACAAGCAATTAATTTTATTAATGCAGTATCTGTCACCAGTTATTGTTAGTTTTTTCCGTTTAATTTCATTCAACTACATTGTAAAATATTGATAAAAGGATTTTAATAACTACTACTAATTTAATAAATGAGTTGTACAAGTCTATTAAATAAAACAATAAACACACTACATATTTTCGTTCTTTCAGAATTATAAATAAACAAACAATTTTAATTACAAGGTGGGGAAATTAAAAACTAATAACATAAAGTATTACGCGGATATTACGTGTGATGAACATTACTAAAATATTGAATATTCCTTTTTTTTTGTTAAATTACAAGGATCACTTGTATCTGAACTTATTTGTTTATTTATATTTCTGATCTGTTGATAAATATTGATAAATCCAATATTTTTATAGGTATATTAAACCAAATAAATTAATTCGCAATTTATTTATAAATATAGTAGGTATTTATTATTATTTATATAACATTCGATTCAAATAAAAGTACAGGATGGGTCAAATTCGACGCTTTTAAATGGAAACACCCTTTTCTATAGGAGATAGACGAAAACTAATATCGGTGTCTTGAGCTCAATTTTCATCAAAAACATGATAGTGAAAACCGCACATCAATATCTGGTACCGTTTCGGAGTTACGGGGTGTTTTTCAAAAATGTGCATTTTTAACAAATAGCTGTAACTTTTTTGCTATGGAAAATTTTGTATTTCTATGAAAACATTTCCAAACATTTCCTTTTTACGTAGAATTTAATGGCTTAAGTATAATTTTTTTAAATTAATAATTTAAGAGTTATCAACAGAAAAATTGATTTTTTATTTGGGACACCCTTTATATTTTTAATTAACTGAAATGAATTTAAAATTATCTTTCCAAAAATATAGCACACTTGATATTTTGTTATAATCCCCTTCGAAATACATAATTTTTAAAAGTTCGCCACTTTTAACTAGTAGCACAGAATATCTAGTTACGCAACAGAAAAATACTCGAAATGAAAAAGCTAAAATTGCACAAATAGAATACTAGATGGCGCGACAATATCATAATCAGAATATAATTAGAAATTTTGAACTTTCGGTTTTGGATCGACGGCTCGTCGACGGCCTTAAAACTCGGCTAAATATGCACAGTTGCCAGATTTAAAAAGACTTGAATTGGCATCCCATTCTTTTTATTGTGTATAATGCAGTATGTGTTTCTTTCTATTCTTCTTTTCTTGTCAGATTCACTTATATTAATTATTCCTTTGGCTATTAAAATAGTTTTAAGTATATTATTACAAAACATATACATTTTTAATATACACTATACCTTATAATGTTAACTAAGAAAATACATTTAATTACCTTTAAAATTAATAATATACAGGGCGATTGATAGTGATATTTATTAATGCTGGAACGTTAGTAATGAAATATAAGTTTAATAATAATGGAAATAATTTATTAAAATGCAGTACAAAAAATGTTAACTGACTAAAAAATATTATAATAACAAATTTCTTCCGTTTGCCACGTTATTTATATAGACCTAGGTAGATTTTAAAAAGTGACACAGGTACAATTAATAATATATTAGTTCTGCATAAAAGTTGCTGTCACGACATCGAACAATAAATTAAAATTCGTAAAATAAATTAAAATTATTATATAAGCAGATCTTTATAAAGAAACGCAAGTATACCAAATTTGGGCCCAATCGAACTCCAGGAAATGATATCATAATGGTGTACTATATTATGGTACCACTCGATATACTTTAAGGTACCATAATATTGCACTGTCACCGAAGATCCGTAGTATACCAAATTTAAGAACAATCGAACGCCATGAAATGGTATCGTAATATGGTACTATATTAAGGTACCACTTTATATACATCATAGTTCAATCATATTACAATGTAACCGAAGATACGTAGTATACCAAGTTTTAGCCCAATCGAACGCCAGGAAATGGTATCGTAATATGGTACTATATTAAGGTACCACTTTATATGCATCATAGTACCATCATATTACAATGTCACCGAAAATACGTAGTATCCCAAGTTTAAGCCCAATCGAACGGCATGTACGTAATATAGTACTATATTATGGTACCAGTTAATATGCTTCATGGTACCATAATAATGCAATGTCATCAAAAATACGCAAGTATATATCAAATATGAGCTCAATCGAACACCAGGAAATGGTATTGAAATATGGTATTATATTAAGGTACCACTTTATATGCATCATAGTACCATCATATTACAATGTAACCGAAGATACGTAGTATAACAAGTTTAAGCCCAATCGAACGCCAGGAAATGGTATCGTAATATGGTACTATATTAAGGTACCACTTTATATACATCATAGTTCAATCATATTACAATGTAACCGAAGATACGTAGTATACCAAGTTTTAGCCCAATCGAACGCCAGGAAATGGTATCGTAATATGGTACTATATTAAGGTACCACTTTATATGCATCATAGTACCATCATATTACAATGTCACCGAAAATACGTAGTATCCCAAGTTTAAGCCCAATCGAATGCCATGTACGTAATATAGTACTATATTATGGTACCAGTTGATATGCTTCATGGTACCATAATAATGCAATGTCATCAAAAATACGCAAGTATATATCAAATATGAGCTCAATCGAACGCCAGGAAATGGTATTGAAATATGGTACTATATTAAGGTACCACTTTATATGCATTATAGTACCATCATATTACAATGTAACCGAAGATACGTAGTATAACAAGTTTAAGCCCAATCGAACGCCAGGAAATGGTATCGTAATATGGTACTATATTATGGTACCTCTTATTATGCTCCATGGTACCATAATATTACAATATCACCGAAGATACGTAGTATCCCAAATTTAAGCCCAATCGAATGCCATGTACATAATATGGTACTATATTATGGTACCAGATGATATGCATCATAGTACCATCATATTACAATGTCACCGAAAATACGTAGTATACCAAGTTTAAGCCCTATTGCCGCCATGTACCTAATATTGCTATATGGTACTATAGAAGGTACCACTTTATATGCTCCATGGTACCATGATATTACAATGTCACTGAAGATATAGTATACCAAGTTTAAGCCCAATCGAACGCCATGTATCGTAATATAGTACTATATTATGGTATCACTTGATATGCTTCTGAAAAAAATGGCGTCCAGTTGGCTGGAAAAGGACGATCGATGACATTTCCCATATAAATTTACATATAAAATGACAGCGATATTCATTTCATAGCTATCGCTAACGCCGTTTTTTCCCGATTGTACGATATGAACTTGGTAACACAATCGAACGTCAGGAAGTGGTATCATAATAGTAGAACAATACTTATTATATTGTCGCCGAATTACAATGAAAATTCAGGATTCAATTATACAATCAAACGTCAGGAAGTAATTGTAATTTAGTTCATAAGATTTAATTCCAACTAACATGGCAAACTGAAAAAAACAGCTCTGATCTATTTTAATATGTTTAAATGATGTAGCAAATTTGAAGGGAGGCTTTATCAGGAAGTATTACGATATGAATTACACAATGGCAACACTGCACAAAATTCTTTTAAATTTTGTTTGTAGAAAACTGTATTCTTTTAAATTTATTGCCCTCTATTATGTAGTAGCGAAACTACCACATCAAAATATCTGATTTGGAGACAGGCTTTTAAAGCCTGTCTCCTTTTGCTACCTACAATTTTATACATGTAACGAGGCTTCTGTTGCGTAGCTAGATATTCTGTGCTAGTAGGCTTTGGACCCCTTATTGATGATATATTATGCCCCTAATGGAAGTCGAAAACATATTTTTTCAGCAAGACGACGCACCGCCTCTGAACGCTGAAGTTAACAGCAAATTTTTGCAGCCAATTTCAAGAATAATTGGAAAGCTAACCAAGATCCCAGCGGTTGCCGTCGAGGCCGCCTGACTTAGTACCCATGGATCCTATGGATATATTTGCGGAAGAATAAAGGTTCCTTATTCTTCCGTATAATCTAGACAAGAATTAAAAATACTTAGCAGTTATGAGAGGGTATCTTTCGCCTCCACTGAGTTAATGAATTCCGCGAGAAATGTTCAAAAACTGCCCCGTCTGTCCATAACAGAAGACGGTCGATATGTCGAACACCTGTAGCAAAATCTCATGTCTTGGTTTGCTATTTGTTTTTATTGTTATTACATAGTTTAAACGTGTTGACAAACGAGAGAGCGTTTAGTAAATGTGTTGATGTTGGTTAAATATATTTTAAATTCTTATAAAATTTTGCATCTATCAGAGCAAATATTATTTTCGTTTTAATTGATGCTCAATGCTCACAGCTAGAATTTTTTTGCATTACAGCAGGTGCCGTTCAAAGCCTACTTATTTAAAGCCGAATTAAAGCTTCTATATCTCGAAGAGGAATCGAGCAAAATATCAAGTTTGATATGTTTTTGGAAAGGTAATTTTAAATTCTTTTCAATAAATTAAAAATATACAGGGTGTCCCATGTAAAAAATCAAATTTTCTGTTGATAATTCTTAAACCATTAAATTCTACGTGAAAAGGTGCTTTCGAAATGTTTTCATAAAAATACAAAATTTTCCATAGCAAAAAAGTTACAGCGATTTGTTAAAAATGCATATTTTTGAAAAACACGCCGTAACTCCGAAACGGTAACAGATATCGATATGCGGTTTTCACCATCATGTCTATCACCTATAGAAAAGGGTGTTTCCATTTAAAAGCGTCGAATTTGACCCACCCTGTACAGTTTCCTATAATTTTTGTTATTTAAGTGTTTTCCTCTGAAGAACTGTTTGGGTTTTAACAGCTAGTTGAAAATTAGCGTTTATTGGTGATCTCCGCAGTACTTTTAAATTGAACGTAGATAGAAGACAGCAATTTCAACAATTATACCACCTCCGTTAATAAAAAATCAAATTTGTATTATATTTAAATTATTTGTAAATATAATTACCGGTATAGTTGCTCTTGAAAGAATCCACTCTCATTTGTAATTGAGATATGCATGGAAAATATGGAGTGTATTATGGATGGTAATTCTTAAACTATCTAATTTAAAAATTAAGTTAAAAAGTAAAACCCCTCTTGCTATAATGAACAACTCTGTACAGATAGAAAATAGAACTATAATTAGAATCCAACCAGACGAATGAATTGCGATCGTAAAATATTCAGATAATGGACTTTTACGTTTCAAGCTTAGGTCTTATTCTATTTCTTATCATTTCTGATAGCTACTCTGAGAAGATGGTGGAGGTACCCATGACATAAAGATCGACAGGGATGCAAAGAAAGCAATCTGCTGCAATATCATTTACTGAGTCCATAGTGCCTACTGTCTTACAGAAAAGGCAAAAATTGTCTCACATCAAGCTGAGGAGGAGACCGATGTCAGTACGTCACAATAAAGGGGGATATTCATATTTTGGTAATTTTGATTGGCCGGTGTAGCCCTGATATAAGGAATGTATTCTTTCTAAAACCAGTCAAAGAACAGGTATCCGAAAAACTCTATGATACATGATACCCTTTCTTGCAGCCGAGAAATCTGGATGCATGATACTGAATTAATCATTTAAGCAATAAATGGGTATGACACAACTTCGGCAATGTTTAACCAGATGAAATTAAAACATCTTAAAGATTTACAGAAAAATAATGACTTGTAATCCGCCATAATCTTTTTAAAGATCCCCAAACACACTAGGATGGTATTGCTGAAGTTCGAAACTTATTTTTAATAGATCTATACAGGGTGCTAGAAATTCGGGGTACGAGCATTGGTATCTCGCTAACCGTAATATACCTCGTTAAATTGGGGCAAAGTTGCGCTTTGGGATGTTCAGCAAAATGCCATCAAAAAAGTTTTAATAATTTCAAGGATTGCTGAGTTTTCTGAAATAAAGGATATTTTTGAAAATTAATGTTATTTTTTCCTGTCGTTACTTTTTAGAAAATCAAAAAACTAATTGCACATTCTCCGAGTTCTTTCAAAACCTGATATAAAAAGTGCAGGTCTGTGTTCAAAAGAATTAAGTTGGCCTCTGTATCTCACAAATTATCAGTTAATATGAAAATCTAAAAATACTCTACTATAACCCTAAAAAAGTGACTATGAGAATGTGTAATTAGTTTTTTGATTTTGTAAAATGTAACGACAATTTTTTCTCAAAAAATAATTCAATCCGCAATCCTTGAAATTATTAGAACTTCTTTGATGGCATCTTGGTGAACACATCACAAGACCCAACTTTGCCCCAATTTAACTATCTTCGTATCTATTACGGTTTCCGAGATACCAATCAATGCTCGTACCTCGAATTTGTACCACCCTGTATAGCAAACAACTACATAGAAATCAGCACTGAACGATTTAAGGTACAGACAATCTTCATCCAATAAAAAATAACACATTGACTCACTGGACGATAAAACTCACTGAGAGTTTTCTTTCAAGTACAGGAGTGAGGAATATCTGGCTGATAAATATCAGACAGTGGACGAGGCTACAAGATGTACAGTCGTTAATAGACACCGTCAGGAATAGACAAACAATGGAACATGCTATTGCAAAAAAAAAACATTAATGGATTTGCATAAGAAGAACAGCAACTTCCTTAATATTGCGTGCGATTAACGATCTGTAATTAAAAGTGCATCTCGGTTCATTGAGAGCAAAGCTCCATACAACTGAGCGAGTAAAGATGTGGCGGCACTTGGGTGAATGGACGAGCGCGAGCCGTCGCCGCCGCTCGACGCTTTCCCGAAATAACGAGACGGTCGAAACGCGCCTCCGGTTCATTAATTAAAAAGCGGTGCGCGATGAGACGCCGGCCGCAATTTAGACCAATACCTTTAGACTTTTACAACCAATAATTTTTAGGACGGAGTCAGCTTCTATTTTATATGGCAGACATCAGTGGCGAGCGTATGTGTTGACTTGAGAATAGGGTAAATATAGTGGAGCAGTAGACTAGGGATGCACCCCTACACTAGAGATAAGTAGGTCCCACGTCCCAATGGATACGAATCAAAGGACCCCTCACTGGTGCCAGGACTGATGTAGATCCTACTGAATATCGACGCCTATCGCCGGAACTGCATTGCTGAGAGCCAACCGGCCGCACATTTACAATGCCTCCTATGTGACACCGATTGCTCGTTTCTACCAGTTAGGAATTCCACTGCAGCAAAATGCACTCCAATCCCTCATTGGGCAAGGCGTGTGCTTCGTGTGCCTTATATACATATTCGTATACAGTGCAAAAAGAGTACATGAAAATACGTTTCTGTTTTTCATTCTAGAAATTTTTCTAAACATAGACACACAAAAAAACTTCTTGCGGAAGTGTACCATTTTCATTTATTGATAAAATATAGTAAGATTTGAAAAGTACTCGGCAATTGAAATTTGTAAACAGACGCGATTTAGCTTACAGCGTGTTTTGATTGCTTTGGTTAGGTATGTTTTGGTTTAGTTTGTTGATTAATTTTTGTTTATTTTCTTTTTTTCTCGGTACGGTATTAACTACAGTCTAAATTACAGTATCTACTAGGTTAAGTTCATACTTACACAAGAAAAGTGTTCGTTAATAAATAAATACGTTTAGTAAGCTTTCCCGCGGCGCATTTCGGCACCTATTTCGTCCTCCTCGATGAGGGATTGGAGTGAATTTTGATGCGGTAGTCAGTCCTAACTGGTAGAGACGAGCAATCGGTAACATAGGAGGCATTATAAATACTAAATGTGCTAACCGGCTAGGTCGTCGACAGATAACGAAGGCATAACGATGTAGCGAAATAAATCAGAGAGTATTGGAATAAAGAGGGAATTGTAACTGCAATTGTAGTTACTGTTTTTAGGTTTACTTTTTTACATTTTTAGGTGCCCGGTGGAGTAGAGGTACAGCTCTCGTCTCCCAATCTAAAGGTTGTGGGTTCGAATCATACAGCCGGCATTTCATCAGCCAACTATTTTTATTAAAATAAAAATAGTTTGGGTACTTAGGTCGACTCAGCCTTAAATCAGTACTTGGGATTCACAATCCTGAGGTGATAATAGGCGGTTGAGGCGTAGTGCTAGCCACATTACCTTCCTTGTATACCGAACGGCTCTAGCATGGCAACATGTACCTTGCTACTCCCAATGCGTTAAACGCTATATACGGGAGCTATTATTATTAGGTTTACTTTTGCCGAACCGTGGCCATATGTTCGAAATTATTTTGTATTTTTTTAAATTTGTGTCTAGTGTTGTTACTTTATTGTTAAATTCAAGAAATAATGGAATATCATATAATTTTATAGGGTTCTTCAATGAAATCAGCAGACTAGGAATTCGTTCAAATTTAGTTTTAATTTTTTTTTGTAACGAAAGATACCATTTTATTTCTTAAAAATATTATCTGTTAAATTCCGAAAATTTTGCTTCTAGCACAACGGAAACCCTATGAGGCACTTTTGATGGAAGGCTATCATTGTGTCTCGACTATCTGTTTTTAATACTTTAAGGTACCTTGAGGTATCTGTACCAAAGAACAGCTAAGATCAGATGATAAGGATTTGGAAATACGCAAACATCACATTTCCCAAGGCATTACAAAACTATTGAACGCGGATTGCTTCATGCAAAACATAATTTACCCATTAAAATTGAAGGTGATAAAGATATAAATCTGGCAGAACTGGAACCTGGATGTAGGTCCATGAAGTTTGATGTAACTCCAGACCCGAGTCTTTTAAAATACTGGAACTATCCATCTCTTTCCAACACCGCGCCGTACGGAATGCTTAATCATTCTTGTACAAATTTATGCATCAAAACAAATTGGAGCCAATAACCTTGCCACTCATTTAGAAGTGAAGCCCACCGTATAGCAAAAAGCAGCTATCTGAAACTCAAAATTTCTTGAGCACATGTTGAACCTGAGTCTGTTGTTTGATTTGCCGTTTACCTTTCGGGCTGATGATTAAATGCTAAAAAAAAAGTTAAATGCGCTATTATTTATATTTGTATCAATATGAACAACGAGTAATTAATTAGAGCTGTTTTCCAACAAAAAAATATATGAAATTAGCGTCGCATACAGTGATGCAACACCAAGACCAAGGCTCCTCTAGTATTGGTGTTGCAATTAATAAGGAGTCTTGGCCTTGGTCTTGCAGAGTCCAGCCTTGGTCTAAGTCTTGCTGCAAGACTCTTGCAAGTCTTGCATTTTTTAATAGATTTTTACTAGAGCTTTCTGCTTCAACAATCTTGAAATAAATAATACTTTTAGTAATTTATGCAAATAAAACTTAATTTTTTTTATTAGAATCAGCATTTCTTTCTATAAAAGTTTATGCGACAATCGGGAAAACACATTTGTAATAAATTTAAACAATAATTTTGAACAAATAAGTATATAATAAAAATTGAAATAGTGAGGGGAATATATAAAAACAGAAGGAAAAAATTAGTCGGCAAGCCCTCAACAAACTCGTAACCGTATACACCAGTGTATACTATTGTAGAATTTCACACTCACATACAACAATCACACCTACATCAGTGTACACTAGTGTAACTGCCTTCCAGCATTATCAGTACGGTAAGAAATGTTCAAGCGATGACAACGATCCCAAAAAATATAAACCAGGAAGCAAACGATGCACAAGGCACCGCCTGCAACCTAGTAGATGAAAAGAAAAAAAAAAGATGATGAAAAACAAAAGGTGCAAACGGGAGCCTAGAGGTTACCTCCGCAGCTGTGCTAGATGAAGCTCACAATCCTGGGCGACTCTAGTTCTAGACCACAATCCTGGGCGACTCTAGTTTTTCATCAGCCTTTTTTTCATCTTCTAGATTGCAGACGGTGCCTTGTGCATCGTTTGCTTCCTGGTTTATATTTTTTGGGATCGTTGTCATCGCTTGCTGATTCCTTACCGTACTGATGTTGCTGGAAGGCAGTTACACTAGTGTACACTGATGTAGGTGTGGTTGTTGTGTGTGAGTGTGAATGTCTACAATAGTGTACACTGGTGGTATTACGAGTTTGTTGAGGGCTTGCCGACTAAGTATATAATTTCTTACATGATATTACGTTTATATCATATAAGAAATTTATATGATATAAACGTAAAAAATGCAAGGCCGCAAGATTCTTGCATGCTTGATCTTGGTCTTGCGGAAGTCTTGCAGACCAAATGCTAATCTTGGTTTTGCCCAATGCCAGCCTCGCTCATAACTAGGCACATATCCCAGTGCCTCGAATGCCCTGAATGCATCGAAGTGCCTCGATGACGCTCCTGGCTCCTTCTTAAAATGCGCCCATTCTAACAGATATGTTTTAGTCATTCAGAAAACACCAGACTAGAATCAGTGTCACTATCAGATATAAAATCCAATTAAAGTAACAATTTGAAGAATTGACGCCTTAATACACATTTTGCCGTGCTGACATCTTTTGAAGACAGTATGGCAAAAAGACAAAGTATAATATGGTGGGCACTTTCATAACGAATTTACGAGCAAGACTGTAATTTCTTCATCAACATATGAAATAGAAATGAACCAAATGTTTTTCATTCTTTTAAAGAATTTCATCTAAAACTACTGAGCTAAAGAATCGGCGCGACTGAGACATAGCTATGTCTGGCTATAATTAGGACACACTGTACCACCGCGAGACGATAAAGTAAACAAGACGCTTCCGTACTTCCGTCGCGTCGGCGGCGGTTAAGAGTTCAAGTAATGTAGTTCCGTTTAGATTTTTAAAATAGTAAGAGCCACTCTTTGTTCAGAAACTAAAATAACGAACATTGTTGGCCTAAAAATATGCTTTAATAAAATGTCTTTTTATAATAAAATTCCTTAAAAACTACCCATTTCTTGGTCGTTTGTCGAAAGAAAAACTACCTGTAATTCTAAATAAAACTTATCATAAGAAACCATGTATATCAGAATTGAATTCTAGCAAAATAGGTATAATATTAAATTAATTTAAGGATATTTATTAACAACTATCGCCAATACCGGCAACTGAAGAATATGAACCTAACAAGAAAACCATGAAGATACTGCATTGCTCGGCATCATTACTTACCGACGATAAAGGAGTCTAGGATTGTTGAATCTACCACCACTATACACTTTCATACAAGGTGAAGCCAATCTCACATGGACAGGTTAATTCATGGTCAGCAGCACATAAGCCTCGCTGAAAACCAGAAGCTAATCGAAGGGCTAAAAGCAGACAAGGTATCGAGAATAACGCTAGATAGAACAAGGTATAGCTTTATGGACGAGTTACAGGAGGTCAATTGTGAAGACATTCCATTGAGCCCTGCCAACGACAAAGTTCAAGATAAAACAATAAAAATGTAATTTTCGTTCACACGTAGGCGTAAACTAAGACTAGTCCAATGCCTTTCTACAGTTGGGCAGAATGTTTTGAGAGCTAAATTAAAGAAAATTATAGTTTTAATTCAAAAGGATATCCTTGAAATAGTAACGGAAGGATCAACTGTTGAAAGAAGATGCCCATGACTAGCCAGGAGATCTACACTTGATCAATCAAATCTTATCGTCAGTGAATCAGAAGCAGAATACCAGCAATTCTTGTTTTATAGAGTTACGTCCTTTGCTTTTCGTTATAGTAAATTAATCTACGCAATTCCAAAGACATTTTCTTCTCGTTATAATGATGTCAACTTTGATGTGATATCGGCAGTTCATATTGTCAAAACCATGTTGAAGGCCATTTAACAAACACCCAAAATAAAAGCACATATCTAGCCTATCACAAACGATAGCCGACTAGCTTATTCGCTAGGAATAAGTTCTCACAACCTATGGTGGGGGAACCTATTGGTGACAGAAAATTAGAAACCGTTCTAAATAATCGTTCTAGAATGGACTGTCTCTATTTATACGACGGCCATATTGGATTGGCTTAGCAGAATGTTCACAATTGGCGTCGTGTAAAAATCATCCATTAATAATAACAAATTTAACATAATTAGAACAGATAGAGAAGACTAGATAACTTTAGAAAGTTCATCATGTACACATGCAATTTGAGTATACAGATAGCTCAAGAACGCCGGAAGGTATTGAAGGGCCAAAACAAGGAATAGCTTTTCCTGTATGTCCAGAGGCAGATCGTGAATTTGTGGGGCCCTGGGCTGAAACTACTTAGGGGCCTACCTAAGTACTGAATTATAGCCATGTCAAAAAACATTGTAGTGACCCGCCATACTGGCAGCGTTGTCATAAGATTGCCCCCTCAGTAGTAATCCATTTGTTTCTATAAAGTCTTGTAGAATATTAAATAAATGTAAGGCAGTATGACTACTAATTTTAATGAAGGTTACACATCTTTCATATACTTTTCCCCGAAAACAGTATCGTAATACAATAGCAAGTTGTGAGACAGATCATTATGAGACAGATCTGGTGTAGAATCCATCACAGTTGAATAATATTTTGTGTCTTTGTGTGTTTTTGATAAGTACGATATTATCGGTTTTGGTGGCAGCTCCCGATATTCAATGTGTTCACGAATGAATGGATCGAACTCTGCCAATAGCTCCAGACTCCTCATAAAATTACCATTATGTGGAGAACCAAATACTTCCTGGGAACCTCTAAATGCTAAGCCTCTTATACTCAAAAATTTTACCACTACAATTACCCGTTTTTGGACATTCTGATAATAATATATTTCTTTTCTTAATTACTCCTGAAGCTGCTTGCCTAAAACAGATTTATTTTCTTTTCGTGTCAACCACACTAACATTGATTTCTTATGTTCATTAGAATTTTCTTGGGTTTCTAAACAAGTTCCTATGTGTTTCCAATCAGAAATAGTGTTCGTGTGTTGAGAAGAGGTTTAAAAAAAAAGTTTGCAAGGCAAACAAAAAACAGCACAAATACTGGTTGAATATGTTAGCCAAGATCTTTCCAGTGATTGACAATTTTTCATTTTTTAGTGAAATGGATATTTGAAAATGCTCTGTTTTGTTCCTTCTATTTCTTTATAGAAGCTGAATATATATTTTTTGGATTTTTATTTCCAGGCTATCGCAGTTATTTTATATGAGAGGATGTCATTGAATCATTATTTAGCAATTCTGGCCACAAGCCCAAGTCAACATATTTCTCAAACTCAAAATTAATAGGTATTCTCTAAATCCGTGTCTCTGTCTCTGTTGTGTTACCATCCTGTCGCTGCACACCAATATCGTTTTCCGTTTGATCAGAGGGTTGCTGGTAGTCAAAACTTTGCACATTTTCATCATTTGTCTTTTTTCTTGGTGTTGCGATTTGCTACTCCCTTCAAATAGATTCTCTTCAGATAAGATCCCTTCCTTGGCGCTTGTTGATGAATTTTCAGCGAGTTCGTCCTCGTTTTTATGTTTTGATTTGAAAAAAGTCCCAATTTTTGCACATTTTTTTCTTTCTTTTTCTCAATCTAGCTGTAATTTGCGTTTCTCAGCTCCACTTTTATACTTTCAACCAGACATTATTGTAAATAAAGACTTTGATTTTTTTCTGAAAATAAACAATGAACTTGATAGTTTTCTGATAAATAAACAGTGAACGAGATAATCGTTGCATATTACGTGAATACTTTGTAATGAGTGCAGTAATTAAAAATTATGGTTGTTTTTTTTAATTTAGATTTTTTTTTAAATTCAAATTATCGCCTATTGTTTTTAGCGGGGTCTGGGGGCCCCTTGTAATCTCGGGGCCCTGGGCTGCAGCCCAAACAGCCCTTAGGTAGATCCGGCCCTGTGTATGTCTATGAAGGGATGTCACAATCTACCACGGAAATCCATTATTGGGTAGAAAAAAAAATGCAGGAAAGAACACAGTGTTCAGTTACCAACTTTACAGAGAGCTAAACAACGTTAAAGGCACTAGGTTTCACAGAGATTAAATTCTAGGTTAGTTTGGGATTGTGTGTGATATAAATCCATTGCGTAGCAGTGTTAGCCAGGTACTGGGGCACCAGAGTCACAAGTGTAATGAAAAGGCAGATCAAACGGTTAAACAAGGTTTATAATGCCATTTATAAGTTCCGAACCCTTTTGTAGCGCTGAAAAAGTAGCACCACAAGATTGATCAGAATATACTGTGGGTTGCCAACAAATATCTAGAATGGTAGAAAAAATTACTAGAGCAAAGACAGGCGAAAAAGTGTTTAAACGAACATTAGCCAAAATTTACGGCAGATCTGATAAGCAAAGATGGAAAGACTGTTAAAGCTTTAGTGGGTAACAGGGCATTGTTTGCTTAATTGGCATCTAAAGCCATGTGTAGAATTTGGCAATTTGAAGAAGAAACGATAGAACAAATTTTATATAACTGCGATAGCCTGGAAAATGTGCGGTTCTCTATAGTAAGCAGTGATAGACAAAAAGATACCATTGACTAAAAGCAATACCTATGGAGGGTTCAATCTCCAAGTAGTTAGCTGTTTGAAAAGGATAGGACTGGAGAATGTAACCTAGAAATCAGAAAAGGATCACAACGAAATAAAACATTAATTCAGCACAATACACCAGAACACTTTTACTTTTGCACTGGACGCACGTTTCGATAAACATGTTATCATCAACAGAGAATGGGCACCAACTCCAGCATCCTTCAGGTATAAATCTACGCTATCGAAAGATGCGTACAATTTATCTTAAATAGGAACTATCGAAAACAGGAAATAGCCATCTTATCCGATAGTCAAGCAGCACTAAAAGCGCTAAAAATCAACTCAGTAACCATCACTTCGAAATTGGTCAAAGAATGTCTAGACAAGCTGAACAAATTAGGTAAAGAAAATAAAGTCCTCCTACTCTGGATGCCCGCTTATCAAGGGACAGAAGGCAATGATAACGCTTTGATCTCGCTAGAAAAGGAGCGAACACTCTATGATCCAGACCAGAACCGTTTTGCTTTCCAAGTGGAAACCAACTTAAAGCGGAACTCAAGAACCTGGAGGCCTCCATCTGTAACCTGGAATGGAAATTCTCCAACGGTCTAAGGCAAAACGGTCAAAAAATTTTCTCAGAACTTACGAACGAGAAAATTCAAAGATATTTTCCTTTAAGTAAGAACAATCTTCGGTTTGTCACGGGGTTTTTAACAGGACACTGTCTTTTCAACGAATACCTCAGCAGATTGAAGTTGAGAAATAACGGTGAATGCAGATTATGTCGGGAAAATGGGGAAACACTAGAACTAGAACTATCACTGTGTGCCCCGAGTGCCCCGAGACGACAACCGTTCGAGCCACTTTGTTACAGTTGATGTTGGAGATGGAGCGCACGCCTCTGTGGAGCCGTCTATGATACTGGCTTGATCTAAGATACTGGTATGATGAGTTATAACTCAAGAAAGCGGAACACACAATAGATCTGTAAAGTCGCGGTGTGTTAAAAACTCTGCCAATATTGAGATTTCTTCTTTTGTTGAGGATGAAACTGCTTCTTTTAATGTTGAGATTCTTTTACTGCTTGCTGCCTTTTTTTATAATAACTTATACTTTTTCTTAAATATTATGTTACGTACTATATCGTCAGGAAACTTTACAATGAGTTTTAGAAGTTAATATAGAAATTGCCGAATGTAACTATCAATAATACGTCGAAAATAAAAGAGACTGTCAAAAATTAAAGAGAGTATGTTTGTTAAGGCTACATCTTGGAAGAGTGTTTGAGAGTCACCTTGTGAGTAAGTGAGCCTCTGTATGAATGAATGAATGGATCGAATGAGCCTGGAGGACTATCTTTTAGTATAATATAAACTTAAATACGGTCTCAGACTTCCCAATAGCCAGAGGCGTACAATATACTTTGTAATATTGTTAGAGTAAAATTCATTAAGGTGTCGATTCTTCAAGAAAAAGGTAACTAAAGTCTAGACGTTACGATGTTTGTGTATAGGCATGACTATATATTATTTTACAATAGGGACTATCGACTAATAATAATTAAAAGGTCGTTTATGACTAAGAGTTTGGTCGACGGTTAACTGCTCTTAAGGTTAGTGAATGTTTTTAGAAGTCCTTGATAGTGGGAAAAACTTCATACAGATCGACTTTTAGATGCAAAAACAAATTTTAACAGTGGCATAACTTATAACAGATAAAAACTTTCCTCAAACTAATATTATAATCTAATTAATATAGGCAGGGATACAACAGGTGATTAACCGCCTAAACATTCTACATCAGCCCCTCCTAAACATTCTACATCATCTACATTCTACATTCATCAGCAGATACTTAAAACAGTTTTAATCATCTGCTGCTAATGCTAACATGGTTACCAAAACGCGCGTCCAGTGCAAAACTAAAAGTGGTTCGGTGTATTGTGGAGTATTAGTGTTTTATTTTGCTGTTGTAACACCAAAGGTTCCAACCACCAACTGTAATAAAAGATCACAAAATACATCTAAAACTATTGCATTGGAACTGATCGATGGCCATCTATCTAATCTAATCTAATGGCTATATTTGTATGTATAAAAAAATCTTAGAAAATCATCAACAACGTGATAGAACAAAATTCATATAGATATATGAATAGAGTGTAAGTAAATACATAATGGTCGAAAAAATCGGCAGTACAAGTTCGCAATACTGTGTAGGCCCTGGCCCGCAAAGTAAACACATGTCAAAAACAAAACCAGAACGAAAGAGCGGGCTTGTGCCGGGCAAGCAGCGGCCCAGAGGCAGTCCGACACCTGCCTCCGTCGTTGATTATCGGGGTCGCATCGAATTATTTGTCGATTACGTCCGCGGAATTCTCAGTAATTACACAATTTATACCGTTGCGGTACGATTTTAATATGTTTTTTTTTTCGGGGTGTACGATGTAAAAGGGACAGGCAACCTTTGGAAATGTTCGAGACATTAAATCAAAAGAGTAAAAACGGAAGAAAGAGAATTGGAAGCGATTTGGAACAATTTAACTGTCGAGCAAGGTGAACACCGCTTGATTGGTGACACTGTTGGTGAAAACGTGACGTTATAGATGGGAGATAAAGAACATCCTGTCAATCAACTTCAGTCGATTATTTAATGATGTGAAAATGTATCCAAATGAAATAGTTTGAATGAAAATCGTTCCATGGCTATTAGTTTTAAAGATCTTTATTGGCAATAATAAAAAATGGAATGACATGCAGATATACAAAAATACTATATTAAATAAAGCTATTAAAAATCGTCATAATTGGGACCTAAATGGTAGAATGTGCGGAAGAAAATGGTAGATCCGCTTTCTAATTATAGAAATTATACAGAAAACCTTTGGAAATATTCGCGACATGCACAGGCGATCCAAATTGGACGCTTTAAAAGGAGGCACCCTTTTCTATAGGAGACAGACGAAAACTAATATCTGTGTCTGGAGCTCAATTTTTATCAAAAACATTATGGTGAAAATATACCGTTTCGGAGTTACGGGGTGTTAGGTTATGTTCAAAAATGTGCATTTTTAACAAATCGCTGTAACTTTTTTGCTGTAGAAAATTTTGTATTTTTATGAAAACATTTCCAAAGCAGCTTTTTACGTAGAATTTAATGGTTTAAGTATATTTTTTTAAATTAATAATTTAAGAATTATCTGTAATGCAAAAAAAATCTAGCTGTGAGCAGCAATTAAAACGAATAAAATATTTGCAATGAGAGATGCAGAATTTTATAACAATTTAAATTATATTTAACAATACCAACACTATGTCTAATAACAATAAAAATAAATAGTAAACAACCCAAAGACATGAGATTTTACTACAGGTGTTCAACATGTCGACCGTCTTCTGTTATGGACAGATGGGATGATTTCCCGCGGAATTCATTAACTCACTGGGGGTGAAAGATACCCTCGCATAACCGCTAAGTACTTCTAATTCTTGTCTAGACGGGCAATTTTAAAATAAGAACCTTTATTCTTCCGCAAAGATAAAAATCCATAGGCGCTAAGTCGCAGGCCTCGACGGCCAACGGCTGGGATCTTGTTAGCTATTCAATTATTCTCGAAATTGGCTGCAAAAAATTTTATCGTCTTGCTGGAAAAATATGTTTTTGGAGTTCCATTAGGGACAGATCATTTGACTGAGTCCCATATGGTTTTTCACGTGGAATTCAGTGGCGTACCTAGATTTTCGCTAGGCGCTGTCATTCTTGAAATATGACACAAACATATGTTTTTTTGTAGTTAATATATATATTTATTTTGTTGGAGTTCAAAAAGGTTTTCAAAAAATAAAAAATAAATCTTTTTTTTCAGTCAAAAAACCTCACAGATTTGTTTTTTGTGTCGAATTAAACCTAACCCCTAAAAATATTTGCACTAATTTAAAACTCACCCTATACATATAGTTTATTTAATAAAATGTTTGTTTCAGTATATAAGGTTTCGATTTACTCGGTGTTTTCAATGAATGTTAACCCCGCATACCTACAAGGAAAAAAGCGTTAAATCCTCGGTTAAATCAAAATTTAGTATCTAGCAATGCAAAATAGAGCAGCAAAGTAAGCAATACTATAAAACAATATCAATCATATCGTTAACAAAACTAATCTTAAATTAAGTTGAAATTTGATTTTACAATTTTAACAAATATTTACATACATGTGTTACTCTAATATATCAAAAAAATGGACATAATGAAGAAGAACGGAAACATATTCCTTCTAATCGTTTAGATGTTGTTTCTTCAGCCGTGCTTCAACAGAAATTTGCTTAACGAACCATCGAATGATTTATTATCTTTCTCTCTTGGCAGAGTTATAAAATATTAAAACATTATTAGGTTTTCTTATTTTAATTAAGTAATTGTGCCCCTTTCATATTTTGACGTTATTATTGTCATTCTTCTTATGGCGAAAAATAAATATATCAAAAATAAAAAACAAATGTTTACAGCAATTTAGCTGTCGCGCAAGGTGAGTACTACTTGATGGGCGACATTGTAACAAATTTGACATTTACAGATGAGAGATAAAGAAGAAACTCGTCTGCCAATCAATTTTAGTCGATTATTTAATGGCATCAAAATATTACCAGTTGCATCAAGATAAGCTCTATATTGTGTATAAAAGAAATGGCACAAAACGCAACTGTTTATAATATGAAAATAAAAATAAAAAATATTAATTAAATAATAAAAAGTAGGTTAAACTTATATAAAGAGCATATTTTGGAGGTAGTAAGAATACCGAAGCTAGTAAACAAATAAATAAGGCAAACCTAGCGTTAAAGTCAACTTAGTGAAGCCATCAAGATATACAAAACTAATTTGCTGCTTACAATCGAAATAAAAGCTGCGCAAGAGTAGATGTGAAAATAAGTATCCCATAATAGATGTCACATTATAAAGGGAAAGTCATCGAGCATCATTTCTAAGCATAGTTGATCCCATTTTATTTCGGTTATACGGTAACGTTATGTGCTAGAAATTCCTTGAGTGTGATAGACAATTGATTTAGTATTGATACTAAAAAAAAATCACCTTCCCATTCTCTTTATACAGGGTGAGTTTTCTACGACGTTCGCTATGGGTATCTCGGAAGCTACTGCAGATAGAGAGTCGGCTAAATGGGGAAAGAATTGCAGTTGTGTGAGGTCATAAATATGCGCCTTTCAGATTTTTGAAAAAGTTCATGGCTTACCTACTAGATATTTCGAAAAAAAACAAAATTCGGCTATTTTAAAAATTGACCCTAATTCCATTATAATCTATTTTAGACAAAAAGTTTTCAGATAAAAGTTGTAGATAATCACATCCTTAATGAGATTGCGACCTCCGTTTTTCTTTCTAAAGCCTGTCATTTTTGACATATGACACAAACATATGTTTTTTTAAAAATAACCATAGAAACCATAAATGGCCATGACATCATAAAAAAGCTTCAGCGATGTAAGGTAGAAAATGTTTTTTTTTTCGAAAAATTACTGAGTTATAGCCAATTCTTATCATTTTAAAACAATTTCACTTAGTTAGCCATGTAACCAAGTTCAATCGTCGTTGCCTTCAGAAATGCAAAATGTCACATCCAAACTTTGTAAATTAAAATAAACAAAAATTGTAAATATGAATTTTTTAAATGAAGAAAAGCGTGTAAGATTATTGGTTCAACATTTTCGAGAATACGTTGACCGGTGAACGTTGTGAACGTTACTTATGTTTTTTAGAGAACGGTTTTCAAGACATCTTAATGACTTTCATTATGACACCTCCCCCCCCTCCCCATAATAAAAGAAATATTAAAAATTATTTAAATCATAATTATGCAAACTCATGGATCGGAAGAGGTATTGCATGATCGAAAGAGAAATTCCGAAGAGAGAGACGCGGGAGAACATTTTCTAAAACAAATTAAAATGTATGGGATAGTGATATTAGTTTTTAAGTTTTAGTTTGAGTAATGTAAATTGAAAAGAACCATTTAATAATATATTCTGTCTTTTTATAAGTTATAAATCATAACAGAATATGAATACCATGCCAACTAAGTAAAATTAGTCAAGAAAGATAAAAGTAAAGTAAAGATTTCAGTTAACGTCTCCTTTTTGCTCCATTCATTGAAATTTTAATGTATGTCAGATGAAAAGATGACAGGAATTTTGACAATAGCATAAGTTACTTGTCAATATTTATAACAATGCATGATCGTATATAGGGTGATTTTCAAAACCATCCCAATAACTTTTTTTATTTTTTCAGATAAAAAATTATATTTAGCATAATAGCAGAGTAGAAGGAAAAGAAAAAGTAAAGATTTCAGTTAACGTCTCCTTTTTGCTGCCAAGGCTAATCTGGACGGGGCCTACTTTGTTTACGCGGAATCCGCGGCCGCGGTCCAAGCTGAGATTAGTCTTAATTGATAGTTTTAAGGGCCCTATTGAACATACTAAAAGTCCCCATGCCTCCCATAAGAGGAACATTGTCAAAATGGCGCCGCCATCTTGGATTTTTGTCTTTTTTTTCTAAATTTGCCATTTATTCAAAAATTTTTAATTTTTAAAGAAAATATATTGGAAGACAAATGAAAGACCGATAAAATTTCTATAATTACAGGTACCTTCGAGGTTCCTAGGTAGCACCGTTACCAAGATAGGTACGTAGAAGGAACATGAACATACCAATTTTTGGCGAATTTTCGTTTTTAACCTAAAATAAGTAAATATTTTGCTGTTTATAAAAAAGCTAGTGACAAGATCGATGGATGAAATAATATAATGACCTAAAAATTTTTGGTCAGTACTTTGGGCAGTACTGCAAGTATACTGTCGGGTGGCTAACATATCTTGATAAGGGTAGTACTTAGGAAGGTCAGAGGCTTATCGGTATTAAAATTTTTCCTCTTCATAATTTTTCTAAAAATAAGTAGTTTTTGAGTATAGACCAGATTAAGAAAAAAATGTTAAAAATCCAAGATGGCGGCGTCATTTTGACAGTGTTCCCCTAGTGGGAGATATGGGGACTTTTAGTATGTTCAATCGGACTATAAAAGCTATCGATTAAGACTAGTTCCAGCTTTATGTTATTTTGTTCCCAATAATATCATAAGTGCCCCGAACTAATAGGTCATTCATTGACAATTTATGGCCGAGTACCGCGGTTCGTATTCGACGTAAACAAATCGGTCTCGTCCAGATTGGCAACAAAAAAGAACGTTAACTCAACATTTACTTTTTTTATTTATTTTAACTTACACAACGTTTCGGTAAGATGTATCACTGACCGTTATCAAGTTATCAAGGCAGCACACGTGATAAAGTTGGATGCAGTCAAGTCTGAGCTTTTCGCTGAGAATGCCCGCTTACCAATGCGGTTGGTAGCAAGTGGTTGGTTGCTATATCGTGGAAATTTCCACTCTTTCTACGTTATTATTGTTTGCTATAAAAACGACTTTTTAAATTTCCAATGAGGTTCCCTATGGACAATCCGGGATTCTAATAACTTTATGTTATGTTGCTTGGACCATACATGGTATGCAATGTCAGACTTCAATGTTTCACTTCTTTGCGTGTGTTTTTTTATGTTGTTTAAGTATTGTATTCATATACTCTACCTATTCAGAACAACAGAAATGAAAGTATTAAGAACAATACGCGGAGTCACACAATTCGAATGCATGACATCAGAGAAGAACTGGGAGTACCCACAAGATATAGTGAGATGGGAAAGAACAAGAAGGCGTCATTGGAAAGAACGTGTTGAAAGAATAGAACACGATTTTGCCACAGCAAAATGGGCGCGAACACAAATACCCAACACACCCAGACCACTTGGCAGACCACCAAAAAAATAGTACGAAAGAAAAATCCGGTTCACACCACACGAGGGTAGTAGTTGTTTTATTACAAGAATAACCCTATTGTAAGAAGGAGAAGAAAAAAGACTAGTTGAATTCTATCGTTCGATAAATTTGGAGTTTATTATAAACTAAACTTGTATTTCAGTAATTTTCCATTTTACTAAGCAATCCAAAATAGAACAAATATAAATGAATTATTATCGTTTAGTAATTAGCCACATTTTAATCTAAAATAATAATGACGTTTATCTATATCTTAGATAAAGTGATGGATGCATTTCCATGCAAGTACAAATCGAAAGCAATTCTCAGAAAACTGTATAGCGTTATTAATTATTATTCAATATCTGCAGATGAAATTGATGTCATTTGCATAGCTCAGTTGTTTTTGTTACAATCGATATATTTCAAACATATTTATTAATTAAGTTCTTTCATTTACAGAGTGTTATAAAATGTAAAAATCCTTCATTATCTCAAAATGATACTATCACTTAATCTTTGGTTATTGTCAGTTATGTTCTTTTGGCGTATGTATAACTTTATGGTTAAACTTTAAGATTATTTTCGTTTGACAAAACTGTTATTTTTTTACTTGAGATATGAGTACTTATTTATTGCAATATTATATTTTGTGTGTGTGTGTTTTTGTTGTCATTAAATAAATCTCTGTAGTAAAATCTGCTGTCTGCTGTGTTAAATCAACAAATAAATAAATATGTTTACTTACTGTTGTGCTTGTTCTGGTGTTTCGTATGTGATTTGCACCACTTGCGTGCTGGGGTCCTTAGAAGTAAGTTTATCACATTGAATGACGCGGCCATGCTGAGTCAGCAGTGATTCAATGTCTTCGAATTTGATCTGTGGACCCAGGTTTGATATTATGATCTTTGTCGTTTGGCTGAAACAAAATCATAAAATAAATAAAATAACGGTTTATGAATACATATAAAGATACATTCAAGTTTTTTTTTCTAGAAATACATCCTTTTTTAACTAAGGAAGTCTTAAAAAATATTCTAGGTATGTACCTAAATTCACTGGTATTTTTAGAAGAATCACATTAATTAATAATTTGTAGTACCTAATTGTTCTGTAAAGTTTTGAATGTTTTTTTTCATAAAATATTAGAAAAAAAATCTAAATCTTGTCGGAGCCTATATCAAATTCCTATATCAAATTAGAAAATATGAAGATCTTTACTAATATACACAAAATTTCCACATTATTACTTCCTGTTTTCCATTTCAGTAAAAATGAGAGCAGCGCTTATCTAATCCTATTTCTTGATAAAGTTCCACTAAATGTAACGAGCTTTATATAATAGGTATGTACGATGCCACCAAAAAATGTTAATGCGCAGCTATTTGTCGGTTGTTCACACACATGCCATTCAAGTGCATTTAAATATTTCACTATCGGGTGAAATTTGCATTTGAAACCCCGTTTCGCTTGCAATAAAAAGGTAATATAATTAATAAATTAGCATATATTTCGATATGTTTTAAGAGTATTGATTTTTTTCTGTTTGCTTCTGATTTTATCTTCGATTAGTCATCTTTAATCATTATTACAGATGAAGTGTAATTATTACCGATTACCGATTAAAAATACTATATAATCTATAATATACCTAGATTATACAGAATACAGGGTAAAGAGATACCTACCAATAAGATAAACAAATGCTATGTATTAGCTATACAGGGTGAGTTTCCTACGATGTTCTCTATGGGCATCTCGGAAACTACTGGAGATAGAGAGTCGGTTAAATGGGGAAAGAATTGCAGTTTTGTGGGGTAATAAATATGCGCCTTTCGGATTTTTGAAAAATTTCATGGCTTACTAGATATTTGGAAAAAAACAAATTTCGGCTATTTTAAAAATTGTCACTAATTCCATTATAAGCTATTTTAGACAAAAAGTTTTCGGATAAAAGTTGTAGATAATCACATTCTTAATGAGATTGTGTCCTCCGTTTTTTTCTAAAGCCTGTCATTTTTGACATATGACACAAACATATGTTTTTTTAAATGGAAACCATAGTTGGCCATGACTTCATAAAAAGCGCCATTTCTTAAGCTTTTCAGGGATATAAGCTATAATATGTTTTCTTCGAAAAATTACTGAGTTATAGCCAATTCTTATCATTTTTAAACAATTTCACTTAGTTAGCCATGGAAACAAGTTTAATCGTCTTTGCTCTCATAAATGTGAAGCTGTCATATCCAAACTTTGTAAATTAAAATAAGCAAAAATTGTAAATATGAATTTTTCAAATGAAGAAAAGCGTGTAGGATTATTGGTTCAACTTTTCTTGACCACACATTTTCGAGGATACGTTGACCGGTGAATGTTACGTTTTTTAGAGAACGGTTTTCAAGACATGTTGGGAAAGTTAAATTTAGTTAAAGACAATTCTTATCTTTCTTGACTAATTTCACATAGATTGCATAGTATTTTTATTCTGTTATGATTTATAACTTATAAAAAGTCAGAATATATTACTAAACGGTTCTTTACAATTTTTATTACACAAACTACTCGTAAAGTTTAAAAAAATAATATCAATACATACACTTTAAGCTATTTTAGAAAATGTTCAAAAAATCCACCATTGATTTGAGTTGCATCTTTTTAAAACTGAATTACTACCTATTCTCACAGAAGGACTTAATTAAACTTTTCTCGTACCGCCACTTTGAGTGCCTCTCTTAATTCATTAGTTATTTTGTAAACCTTATTGTTAACCATACCGCATAAAAAATTCTAAAATGGAAGTTGATCGAGAAGGCCCATTCAATTAGTCCACCTCTTCCTATCCCTGCGTTTGCATAATTATGATATAAATAATTTTTTTGTCATACGCTCCCAAAAACAGCTATTTTACGGACTCATTTCAGGTAGTGTGTCATAATGAAAGTCATGTTGGATTGATGCGCGAGTATCTACGCGCTTTTTTTTATTTGAAAAATTCATATTTACAATTTTTGTTTATTTTAATTTATAAAGTTTGGATGTGACAGCTTCACATTTCTGAGAGCAACTGCGATTGAACTTGTTTCCATGGCTAACTAAGTGAAATTGTTTAAAAATGATAAGAATTGGCTATAACTCAGTAATTTTTCGAAGAAAAGATATTATAGCTTATATCACTAAAAAGCTTAAAAAACGGCGCTTTTTATGAAGTCATGGCCAACTATGGTTTCCATTTAAAAAAACATAAGTTTGTATCATATGTCAAAAATGACAGGCCTTAGAAAAAAGCGGAGACACGATCTCTTGAAGGATGTGATTATCTACAACTTTTATCTGAAATTTTTTTGTCTAAAATAGCTTGGACAGTTTTTAAAATAGCCGAAATTTGTTTTTTTCAAAATATCTAGTAAGCCATGAACCTTTTCCAAAATCTGAAAGGCACATATTTATGGCCCCATAAAACTGCAATTCTTTCCCCATTTAACCGACTCTCTATCTCCAGTAGTTTCCGAGATACCCATAGAGAACATCGTAGGAAACTCACCCTGTATAAGTAAAATTACAGTTTATATTTAAAGTTAAACCTGCTGGTAACTGATACATTTCCTCTATAAAAAATAGGGCTATAGCAAGTAGCTTTTAGCAGTAGGAAAAAAATGTCTATACTTCTGTGACGGATTCATCTATTAAAAAAATCAAAAAAGTTTTGAATTTTGCCACATCAGCTGAGGTAGGTGCCCGTTGATTCGGAGTATTTAGTTTCCGATCCAAATACTCTTATCATTGTTTCAGCTTTGGTTTTTATACACAGGCTGATCTACAGTCCTGAACAAAATTAGTGATGCACGGGACTAGCGCTAGATCTCCAAGACCAAAACCAATACCGACCAGTGCCACGATTTACACAAGATCAAGACCCAGCATGCAAAACTCTTGCAGTCTTAATAACCCAATAATAGTTAAGCCTATTTTTATCACAAATGATAGACAATAAAGAACCGGTACAAGTCTTTCAGATGTTGCAACACCCGTTTACCCATGAAAAATTTAGCAAACACAAATACAGACGGAAATTAAAAATGTTGTTTTAAAAGCGGCTTAATAATAATTGTCAGATAAACATTTTTCATTAATATTGCTCTATGATCATATCCCTCACTCCTATCTATATTATGCTGCATCTTAATTAGCATCTTAGCATTCTTTAGCATCAATCGGGAATATTTTCTCAATATCTGCTTTAATCCATAAATGTCAATATTGTTTTTAAATAGGAAGTATAAATATTTATAAGGGAAATTAAAATAACTTTGGTTACACATCATAATACGACCACCAGCAAACTCCATAAGACAACGCATGGTGTCATTGATGACGTGCACCGAAAGTTGTTTTAATTTCCATTATATTACTTATTTCTGGATATTTAGTTATGGACGTTTTTATAAATCCCTATTTCTAAAAATATACGTATCGCTATGCAAATAGGTCCAAAAAGCCGGAAACTTTTAAGAAATCGTCTAAAAACACCTATCACTGACATTGATGTAATACCCTTTATAGCGTAGTAACCTACTTTTTCTGATTTAATTGAGATACTGGAATTTAACTGTTTACAAACAACAATAGTAGCACTATTTTGCATTTAGTGCAGCATTTGTTATACAGCGGATTTTTCTGTTAAGTATTTAGCATAAATGAATACAATTTTACTTTATGATAGAAGTACATACCTACTTATTATTTTTTAGCCAAATGACTAAATACAATAATAAGTCAGGTATATGATACTGGAACAATGGATATAAAAAAATTTGTATAATTTGTATATTTAACTTATTTCAATTCGTAAAAAATGCATGGTCCCTATTATGCTGTTATAGGCATTGCAGTGCGGGATTGTGTGTGCTCTAAATTCTTTTGGGTGAGCGTAGCAATGTTACGTTAGCCTGGCTACCAGGCCACCAAAGTCACAAGATTAACGAAAAGGCAGATAAAATGACCAAACCAGGCTCATCAATGCTATTCACAGGTCCCCTGTGGCCCTTCTGTGGCGTTACAAAAGAAGCACGATGATGGCCACAAAACGGTGGGTGGCCAACAAATCTCTGGAAAAATGTACTAGGGCAGAGACAGGCAAAAAAGTCGAACATTCGCCAAAATTCAAACCTGTGGTTCAGTCTTCAAGTACTTTTTGAAAAGGATAGGACTGGAGAATGTATCCTAAAGGATCAGAAGAGGACCACAATAGATCTGAAAAGGTCGCAGTGGATCAGGCCGATAGCCACCTTGAATAATCTAATCTAATACTCGTAGATATAATAATAAATTAAAATTCTAGTAAATGAAGTACATTCTAATTTTGTAGGTCAGAAGTTCTTAAGAAAGAAATAGAATATTCTACACCATTTTCCGTTAATTTATTTGGCAAGGTGATCCAGAAGAAGCTCCATATAGGGTGTATTTAGGATTGTTACTTCAATTTTTTTTACTACAGATTTTTTCAGATTATAACTATAATATTTTAAAGTAATCATTCGTCAATGAAATTTTAAATCTATTAATTTCCCGCTTTGGGTCCCAAAAAAAAATTGTACCAACTTATTTCTTTATAAATGAACATAAACTACTAGAATTAAAATTACAGATACCTACACCTAGTAGGGGTGTCGAGGACCTTCTCTTTGGACGGAATATAATATATTGGATGGTGTAGGAATACAGGGTAGGACAATAAATGTATTTTAGGTATGTTTTTTCAATTTTTTAAAAAAAAAATCATGATTAATTTTAATAACCGTTTCAAGTCCATATTTTTGTAGATTAATAATTTTTTAAATAAAATGGTAAGAATGGTAGATTTTAAATAAAATGGTAACTATTGCTAAATAATATTGGTACTCAATAAAACGATCTGTATTTATTAACAACCTTTATATATTTACGTTAACAACACATAAATTAGCAAGTTAACGTTATAACAACACATAATTAACGTTATAACAACACATAAATTAGCAAGTAAATACGAAAAAATACAGTTTTTGCTATAATAAAGTCAAAATTGAATCACGAATTTCAATCCTTGCTTATTGTTACGGAGTGTATATTTACATTTATGTTCGAATTATTGGTTGGCGCCATCTAAAGGTCGGTTTTTATGTTTCACGTAGCGCCATATCAGAAAGTAATTCGGTCACAACGATAATAAATTACGGGTAAATACTTGTGTCAACTGACATATATTTTATGCTATATTTTTTTTGTTGAATATTACCAATATTACTCTGTTATTCATCAGGTTATATTTACTTTAAAAAATTGATCTGTTGTAAAATAAAATATTTATCTTATTACTTTTAATAGCAATAATACACAATGACACAGTTTTATCAAAAAGTTCCATATTTCAGATTTTTACTTAAATATTTTTTGTTAATAATGCGGGCTATAGTATCGCATAAAAAAATTGAATACAGAGTGATTTAAATGCATTTGTGTGTTGTATTTAATTTATTATTGAGGTATTTATAATTGTAAAATTAATTAGTTAAGTGTTTTATCTTGTGTTCTGAAATCAAGGGCCCACGAAATCCGTAACAATATTTAAAACTCTTTTAAAATTAAAAATCTATAATTATTAATGCTTTCTAGCTGAAAAACAAAAATAAAAATCATATTTTTATTAAGAGCATAATGTGAAGAAGTTTTATCAATAATTAATCAATATGCATAAATATACCAGATGTTTCCCAAAATTGCCTCACCTCTATAACTTCTTAATTTTTTTCGGATAAACGATATTTGGTACGTTATAGTACATGATATAAATCAGGATTGATTGACGTATTCACCGGAAATGACTACCACTTTTGCTTTTTAAATGGTACTCTCGGTATTTTTTTTAATTTATTCGATAGAAAATGACACTCTGAATAGAAGAACATATCGTAAGTCAACTTTTGACAACCTCGCTTTAAAAAAATGGTATTTTAGATTTCAATCTAGAGTGCCATGGCAGTATTAAAAACACTAATTTTTAATCAAGGAGCCTTGGAAAAATAGGTTTGATCGTCTAATGTTTTTCGTGTCTTGTCCTGGCCGGTTAAAAGATACCCCTATAGTATTTTTAATCATAACTCAATTTTTTCAAATGGAACGAGGTTGGCTCATTAGCATATTTGGAAAAAGCATATATTTACGAATAATTTGGTACCACACATGGTATTTCAAGTCAAATTATCGTTACATTATGGCCATGACATTCTAAATTAATATTAATATGCTATTTTTTCCTTAATTGAAAATAAAAATTGATAATATTCAGAATTTCATTTTCTATAAATGTGAAGTAAAAGAATACCTCGGATGTTACTGAAAAATCAAAAGTTGTAGTCATTTCAGTTGAAAAAGCCCAAAAAAGAAAGTGACCCAAAACAATTATTGAATACGTCAATTAATCCTAATTTATGTCATATACAACATGCCAAATCTGGCTTTTTTATCTGAAATATAAAAAAAGTTATAGGTATATTCAATATCGTTACTGTATATCCATAAATGTTATTGTATGTTTTTTTGTTGTATACAAAATTCAAAGGAACTTTATTTAACGTTTATTTTATACCAAAAAAAAACGATAATATCACATATTACTTTATTTTTGGGGTTCCTTGATTACAATCACTTTAAATAAGGCAATATTCTGAATTAAAAAGCATTTGCCGACAAGAAAATTAAGCCACCTATTTAACGGTAATTATGTAAATAACCAATATTATTCCCTCTAGAATATACACACTGCATTAAAATTAAAAAGATCTTCTTCGAGATTGCTTTAGAGGTTAAAATGCATTCAAATTATGCTAACCAAACGTAAATTATTTTGCAAAACAAGTGTTTCCTGTTAAATATATAATGCTTAAATTTATAATACCATTAGTTCTATATTAATATGATGATAGTGATGGGGGCATTACGATTCTTTTTGGTGAGTAAGAACAATCTTCAGATTGTCACGGGGTTTTTAACAAGACACTGTCTCTGCAATGAACACTTCAATAGATTGAAACTAAGAAACAACGGGGAATGCAGATTCTGTGGGAGAAAATGGGGAAACACTAGGTCCCGTATTTATAGTTGCGTCTCGAGACGCCAAGACGGTCTTGGGCTCTTGAGAGCGGAATCCACAGAATACACGAGCAAACGTCATTTTGGAGATTGCGATTTTCATTTTGGATAGTTTATGTGATCTGTGAATAGTTTCTTAACCTAACTTTTTTAGTAAACAAAATAAATCCCTTGTAAATCCGTTTTGTCTGATTAAACAGTTTTGAATATGTTAGATGAGTTTGAGAATATTTTGGACCATGTGGAAGAAGAAAATCGTCTTCGAGTTCCAAAACGATATATAAGGTATGCAGGAAATCCAAGAGAAACGTTTAGCGAGGGGGAATTTAAATATCGATATAGGTTTAGCAAGGCTACAATTACAGAAACTATTTTACCTCTTGTAATTGAAGACTTGCAAAAACCTACCAATCGTGGTTTACCTATTCCCTCCGTTATTCAATTACTAATTTGTTTACGGTTTTATGCGACTTCTAATTTTCAAATAGTAAGTGGAGACTTGCATGTTGTTAGCCAACCTACAATAAGCCAGATTATCAAGAGGGTGTTCATTTTAATAGCAGAACATTTGAGTGAATTTGTGTGATACAACCATAAATGGTTAACAGCATTATTATTCCAATGATACTGGCTTCGGCTTGTGCAGATGATGACAACAAATGGGATACATATATTAAGAATATAGAAAGAGCTATGAATACATCTGTGAATCAATTCACTGGCGAAAAAAACACCTGAATTATTATATGGATATATTCCGAGGATTGGAGATTTATTTGAAGATGGACAAGTGAGGTTATTGACAGTAGAGTATGAAAAGTACTCGATTACCTGAAAAATTGAGAGAAGAGATCAAAGAACATATAGAAATGGAACAAAGAAAGTATAAAAAAATTTATAGGCTAGCAGACTAGCAGAGAAGAATGTCATCTAGACGACAAGAAATAAGGAAGCAGTAAAAACGCAATAATCATAGAATGTGTATTGTGAAATATTATTTGAAATAAAACTATAAAACATGGAGTATCGACTTTATATAGAGTGGTCAACTCAATAAGAATACAGAATTTACACCAAGCAATAAAATCTTGAAAATTATAGGTTATACGGTGTATACATCCAATATTGTATATTATATGATATGATATTTATGTAAATATTCATGATGAAAATAAAAAGACAATTTTTTTAGCTTTAATGTATTACTTAATGGCTAACACCACGCAAGTCTCCATTTACCATCTGAAAATTACAAGTCGCATAAAACTGTAAACAAATTAGTAATTGAATAACGGGGAGAATGGGTAAACCACGATTGGTAGGTTTTTGCAAGTCTTCAATTTATAAGAGATAAAATAGTTTCTGTAATTGTAGCCTTGTTAAACCTATATCGGCATAAATCCCCCCTCGCTAAACATTTCTATTGGATTTCCTGCATCCCGTATATATCGTTTTGGAACTCGAAGACGATTTTCTTCTTCCACATGGTCCAAAATATCCTCAAACTCTTTTAACATATGCAAAACTGTTTAATCAGACAAAACGGATTTACAAGGGAATTACTTTGTTTACAAAAAAAGTTGGGTTAAGAAACTATCCACCACACTATCCACAAATCACATAAACTATCCAAAATAAAAATCGCAATCTCCAAAATGACGTTTGCTCGTGTATTCTGTGGATTCCGCTCTCAAGAGCCCAAGACCGTCTTGGCGTCTCGGGACGCAACTATAAATACGGGCCTAGAACACCTCATCACTGAATGCGCCGAGACGACAACCATTCTTGCCATAAACTTTGCTACCAGTCGTACTAGTTCGCGATCTCCGATATCAGTATATCGGAGATCGCGAACTAGCCTCTGTGAAGCCGTCTCAGATACTGACTTTTGTCGAAGGCCTGAGACTGAATGATGAGTAATAACTTATGAAAGGGGGATATACTATAGATCTGTAAGGTCACGGTGATTACCCCCCCCCTCTCTACATTCTACATGAAGAAGCTACATTCTACATGAAGAATTAGTTGATGACACACCAAACATTATTCGGCTTTTCGATGTAGAAACCGACACTCGAAGTCCCAAGGCTAGTGATGTTAATATTTCGGAAACTTTTGATTGTTGTAGGAAATTTCCGAAACTTTCGGAAATTTATGAAATTTTACAATTTTACATATTTTTTGTTGATACAATGAATAAATTAGATAGACATTTGATACCAACATGTAAGTGGGAAAAAAAACAATAAACATAATATTAGTTGGTATATTTTTAATAAACAATACATAACTCCTAAAAGTCCTAAACATAACATATAACAAAAATTATTTGGTAACATTTGTACTTTGTACATAAACCATGAACTATGACTATGAACTTAAAAAAAAAGAAAAAAAGCACGAAATATAAATTTAAAAGACGTAAAACACAAATAACTCAATTATTCTGTTCCGGAATACTTTCAGGCGCCGAGCCGGTCATCTTCATAGGGTATTATAGTAGTAGTAGTAGTAGTAGTAGTAGTAGTAGTAGTAGTAGTAGTAGTAGTAGTAGTAGTAGTAGTAGTAGTACTGTCTTCGTCAGTTTTTATTTCCAAATCAGCTATATTTGATGCATCATCTGGTTCTGATTCTGAAGGATGGACCTCTACCTCCACGGGTTCTAGTGGTTCTGGAGGAGTTTCATGTTGTTGCATATCATGTTCCATATCCACTTTTTGTTTTTGTAGTAATAATTTATTGTTATGAGCTACGAACATTATTTTGCCGGCTCTTTGTGCAGTTAAGCGATTCCTTTTTTAGTATGGATAAAACTGTAAGTACTGAAAGTTCTCCTAGTAGCTGCAGATGACGTTGGTAAAGACAGCAGAGCAACAGCTAAATATTTCAACTGAGTATTTTTACATATTGCCTGCCACCAACTTAGACAGTCTACATTTTTAACTGACATCCAAACGTAGTCGAGAGCCCATAAACCCGATTTGGTGCAATAATTTGTCACATCTGTAAAAATGGCTTCTTTATTATTGACAAACTGAGGATGTTTGTTGGTGATATTGTTGATAAATTCCATAGCGGCTATGTGTTCTTCATTGTTAAGGTGCTCTGGCAGGAAACAGAGGGGGCCAAGAGATTCGCGGCAAAATGCATTATTTTAAGAGCCATACGTTTTCTATTTTGTAAGGCGGAGAAGCATTCTTTTTCTTCTGATTTAAGAATAGGCATACTTGATACACTTTCGTTAAATTTTTGCCCAATGTCTTGAATTTTGAAAAGAAATTTCTTGCAAAATTCGGATTTTTGCGAATATTCGCGATTTTGGGGCCGAATATTTCGGAAATTTCTGAAATTTCCTGCAAAATTCGAATGGAAATATTCCCTACCTGTTGGTAGAGAACCTGTTGGTAAGAACGGTTTTTTGGGTAGTGAACATCACTACCCAAGACAAAGGTTTCTTTTTACCAACCACTTTATGAAAAGAAGCGTCAGGATCATATTTTTAGCTAAGGACAAAATTTTCCATTTGGCGAAAAAAAACCGTTCTTTGACCCATTAGGGCTGTTTTTAACCGTTTTCCTGAGACTTAACGAAAAATGTGTCAAAACCTTTTTTGTAGATAATGACCTAAGCTTCATTTTTTATTTCAAGAAAAATTTTGTAAAGCATATTTTGCCAGATATTTGCGAAAAACTGATTTTTCGGCCATTTGGGGCAATGCACGGCGTTACAATTTTTTTCCCTAAAACTACTCCCCAAAAGGTACACAATCCGCCTAAAAAGTCATGGTCGGCAAATTGCCGAGGTTTAGGTCTTTTCGTAAGTATCGTTATTTGTTGGACTAGGAGTACACATTTCTTTAAAAGAAATATGTGATGTTTTACAGTGATAAAACATTGACAAACAAGCAAGAAAAACATTTAACCAAAACCAGCTGATGCAAAACCTTTAGAACTATGAACTATGCATATTTTAACTTTCTACTTTACTAAAATTCTGTTTTAAGGTGTATTCTTAGCCAATGCATAAACAACAAATCTAAATACGCATTGTTATAATACGTATTCACTTAGCTAGTTGAACACAAATGAAAACTATCTGAAATAGGTATACATATCTTCCATTTGTAGTAGTAAAACGTAATAGTCGAGGTCAGGACAAGGAGTGATTCAGAAGGAAGTTATTTACATTCGCTGAATGACATAACTAGCCTCCATATTTGGGCGATGGTCTATACCATGTGTCTATACTAATATTTTTATGCTTTTATGAATTGGAAGCAGCGATCTACAGTTTGCATTTATAACTGCATGCATATCATGAATATATTAATAGAATTAATATATTTAACACTTAAAAAAATAAATGAAACTATTAAAGAGAATGTAAACCGCTTACAAATAAAGAATAGTTAATATTTCTTTAATATCCCTTCTTATTTAAGATGATAGAAAAAATGTAGAAAACTATATTATATTTCCTTTGCCGTTTTCTCTGTTATTTTTTCAATCCAGAAATAATATTTAAAACATATGATCGCAGGGGTAGGTACTTTTTACAAAACTGTAGCTAGTGTCTCCATTTATATAAATATAATAAATCTTCATCCCAAACAAAAAGATTCCCCAGCCGTCCTTTTTTTTTCATCGTATGGTACTTCATACATATAAAATATAAACATAATTGTGTTTTGTTATTTGTTTAGAATTCCAGGTACTAGTAAGTACAAGACGATCGAAAAGAAAACGACGTCGGCTGGGGAATGACAATCGATGATAATTTTGGCGAGGTCAAGCCTTATATATCATTTACTTGACCCGTACTCTCCTTTATTTTTAATGGTGCGTACTGCCCATTGGCCTTAAGAAGTTGCAATTTATTTTTATATTGAGTAAAGTTTTATGTTAATTTTTAGTAAATGACTAGAGATTGATCTCGTCAAAATGATCATGGATTGTCATTCTCCAGCCCTCTTTTACGCCTTCTTTTCGATCATACAGTATTCGTAGAATGCATTTTGTTTTATTCCTTAAACATTTGCTGTAAATCCATTTTTATTACTAAATTTCGTACTAAATATTTAAATGATAGCAAAGAAAAAATTATGAGTAACTAATTGATTGATAACGTTACTAGACATGTAGATAGCAAATTAATCAAAATATGAAATGAAGTGGTATTCCTCCTACAACTAAATATAGGATATTATCGGTGTTGTCATGTTAAAACTATCAATGATAAATTGCTATACAATAATATACGAAAATTAAATTTTGGTAATCTCGCTCTTAATCGGCATCAGCTTTATATCTTCAGCATACTCTACTTCAACACAATTTTATAGTTTTCATGACAATATTGACGATGTATTAGAAATATAAATTTAGATTATCATAAAATCCCAGAAGTCATCAGATAGATAGAAAATTAAATTTGGAAAAATATTAACTGAATGTATCTGCTAGGATCTTTCTCTAGGAGATGCAAAACCTTGTCACTGTCTTGTCCCTGGCTGTAGTGTCGCGGCCAGGGAATTGCACCAAGACGTAGAACGATGCCGGATGGGATTATCCTGTCCGTCATACCAGGCATCCTCTACTGTCTGTGGTCATGTATCACGGACAGAGGGTGTGGGGGGTCTTGACTTAACAACCCAGATCAACCTTGAGTTCAACCTACTGGTCTCACCAGTACCAGGGGGCACCCTGTTGTATCCACTCCTTATTTCTGCATGCGGGGCTCTGTACTAGGGAATACTATAAGATCAAGTATAAAAAACCCCAGCGCCACCGATGAAGCTGTAGGGAAACCCCCTAGCAACAGTGGGAACATTATCAATGCAAGTTCCAAAGGACCAATAACAGGAGAGGCGGCTAATACTTGAGCGAGATCAGACTCCATAACTAGCACACAAACTAGCATCTAGGCCAAACCCCTACGGTGGAAGGGTGTATGCCCTCGGAGGAAGAACATCTGTTGTCAGAGGGGGATGTGAAATACCCTGTCCCCCCTACAACAGGAGAATCCTGATGTTTGATGAGTTATAGACTGTATGATGAGTTATAACTCAAGGAAGGGGAATACGATAGATATTTAAGGTCGCCGGTCGCAGTGATTAACCCCCTCCCACTTATTCTACTTTCTACATGCTGCTAGGATACCTAAATACAAGTCTAGATACCTATGCTAGATACCATTACTAACTAAAAGTCGGAAAAATGACTCATGAACAATAATACCTAATAATTTATCACTCTGTTATAAAAACCATTAAGCATCTTTTAATTGCACTATAGCCTCAATAAAAAGTGCATTACCTTTATAGATTTTATAGGGTAGACTAGTCCTCTATAATGGCATAATAAATATTTAGTAGATAGTTTCTATAGTACATGTTTTTATTGCTGCTTTTAGACTAAATGGATGGTAGGTAGTTTCCGGAGGGATAATAAGAACTGATAGACTCAACAAGCATGATACCTACTATTGAAAATTTGGGTCCTATATCTATAAACTATCTTTTAATTATTAAACTATATCCTATGTAATATTGCCATATTTGGTGGTTCTGACTAATTTACACTGTCTTGCCAGTATGTTTGATAATATAGAACTTTAAGCTAAGATAACTATACCGGGTGCGTCTCAAAAGTGGCTCACCCCTATAACTTTTTTATTTTTTCAGATAAAAAAAACGAAATTTAGTATGTTAATATATGACATAAATTAAGATTGATTGACATATTCAATTCTTTTCGGCCACCTGTTTTTTTCGGAAATGACTACAACTTTTGGTTTTTAAATAGCACCCTCGGTATTTTTTTTTACTTTATTCGATAGACAATGACAATGACACTCTGAATAGAATGACATATCATATGCCAACTTTTGACATTTTTGCTTAAAACAAAATTGTATTTTAAATTTCAATCTAGGGTGCCATGACTGTGTTAAAACAGTAATTTTTAATCAAGGAGCCTTGGAAAAATAAATTTGACAGTCTAATGTTTTAGTGTCTTGTCCTGGCTGGTTAAAAAATGCCCAAATCGTATTTTTAATCATATCTCAATTTTTTCAAATGGAACGAGGATGACTCATTAGCATATTTTGAAAAAAGCATCTTTTTACAAATAATTTGGTACCACCTACGTCGTATTTCGAGTCAAATTGTCGTTGTGAACCACATGTTGCAATTCAGAGTGTCATTTTCTATCGAATAAAGTAACAAAATACTGAGGGTGCCATTTAAAAATCAAAAGATGTAGTCATTTCCGATAAAACAGGAAATGACAGAAAATAATTGAATACGCCAATCAATTCTAATTTATGTTTAACAATATAAAATCTCGATTTTTTATCTGAGAAAATAAAACAGGTAAGTATAAGGGCGGGCCACTTTTGAGACGCACCCGGTATAGAATAAACCGGTATAGAACAAAATACATATATGAATGAAAAAAAAACGTCAAAGACGGTTGGGGAATAACAGTCGATGATAATTTCGGGGGTGTCAATCTCTAGAAGTCATTGAATCTTGAAGTCAAAATTACATTCAATTTGTCAAAAATAAACACTAATTATGAAAAGATTAAAAAGGATAGGTAGAACGTTTCCAGGCAACCAAACCAAATCTATTTCCAGAAAAATATTCTTTTAAAAAATAAAGAGTAGGGCCCTGGTAAATGACGGTCCCTCTATCTAATATTCCAATAATCATTTATTTACATTATTGACGATCTAAAAAAAAAACAAATTTTCGTTATTATAGCTTGAAAAAATCATTTTTAACAAAGATTTTAATCCTATAGAGATAATAACAAATAAAACTAAATGTGTACCAGCCACATCTTAAAAAAATGTTAGAGCCTACATATTTTAGATACATATTATTATATGTATATTACCACTGTGATATAACTACACTAATTTGATAACACGCCCTTTTTTTCTAGATTCTTTTTCTATTCGAGTTAATTTTATACCTATAGGTACTCCCTACACAAAACGTTATCTTTAGATAACATTAAAAAACACACAAAAATACTAGGTACTTACTACATCAATAAATGATAAAATTATTCATGTTCTTAAACCATTTTATCTATAGAACTTTATAAATGTATTAACCAATGCTGGAAGCTGATAATAAAAACCTAGATTAATGATTTTTGAAATAAAATGACTGTTTTAACTTATTGATATAACACACATATCATAGATAAAAGACTTATACTATTAAACATAAACACATATTAACACATATTAAGTAATTTTAGATCCTATCTCTTACCGTTTGGAGAGAAAAAAAAAACAAAATAAATGAAACATAGGTAAACGTGATATTTAGTAAATGAAGCCGTCTATACAAAAACAGTCAACTCTATTGCATTAATCGGCGCCTGTTGTAAGTGTGGTATGATAAAAGTAGATTACTTTAAGTAAATAACTGAATGAGTACAACGATTTATACAGTTAACGGCAGGAAGAGAGATAGTGATGTCCAACAAACAAGTCTGTGTATCAAAAATACCATGGCAATGACCTCAAAACGGCTGAAAACATTCTATGAATGGAAACTTCAAGGCGAATCGACCGCCAACAACGATCGTCACCGCTCACATTTTTTACATTAAACAGCTAGGTATTTCCTAAAAATCGTGCAGTCAATCACCAATTGATTTTATACGGACGTGTCACTGTATTCGTAGATTACGTAGATCTCAGCGAAAATGTACATTACACAAACAATTATCTTGTTGTTTTGTTAGGTTAGAGATGTAATAAATGTTTCGGTACTTACAACTTCGGCTTGGACATCGGCAAGTCTTTTTAAATCAAGCACTGTCACAACATAAACTGTATAAACAAACAGGAAAAAAAAACAAAAAGGTAAATAAAAGGATACGACGTAACCACTCCGCTTAAAGTTTCTCACTGACTGAGAAATGCGTGACGAAAGACGAGAGCGGGGAGTCTCGTTAAGAAATCTACTCAACTGAAATTTGCACGCGGATGTTTATGCGCATACGCCTTTTAAAATTGCACTGCGGTCGGTTTGCCGGTAGTACAACGCGTTGCAGTTTTAAACATTGCTGCACTGGCAGCAATTCCGGTTATTGTGCAAAAGGTAAATAATGCGGTTGCATAACAAACATTCCACTTTTGTTGCGGTAAAAAAAAAATAAAATTATGAAGATTGATGCATTCTAAAATATGTCTATTGTACTGTCGCAGGTTGTTTGTACAAAAGGGCGTAGATACAACGGTTTTTGGGGGAATAATATACCTATATTTCTTGGCGCTCCGTTTGTACCTTGCTCTAAAGGCCCGGCTACACGGCTCGTGATTTGTCGAACTAGGAGTTTGGTGTTTGGTTCGCTATAGTTTGCCGGGTTACGAGCCAAGGAGGTCTACACAGTACCTACTTCGTTCATCTTTATCAAGAGGTTTGCTAAACAATTTGGGGTATACCCAATTTGGAACTAGACTATAACTAATTTCTCTTCTACTGCCTTTCGATTCCCTTTGACTCATTTCGTGCCACTTTGAAACTTTTCGTGCATATTTTCGGTATGTTTTTTCGATTTTTTTTTTATTTTTAAAGACCTTAATGGGAATATTAAATTTTCTTCGCAACCATTGGCGTAACTACAGAGAGGCCCGAGGGCGCCGGGCCCGCCCAGGTAACGCCGGACAATCCGTGGATTACTTAAATACGAGTACCTGCAAATTTTGCATTGATTCAAGCCTACAAATTTATTGTTAAAGAAATTTATGTAAGTAAACGTTTTATTATATATTTAAAAAAATGTATTTTTTTTCAAACGTCACAAATGTATTAATTATTGCGAGGCGATTGACAATATAAAAATGTCATTTTAACGCCTAGGCATAAAAGTAAAGCACTTCATAAACACTTTCCTAAGCACAAAAGTATACGAACAAATATATTATTAAACTGACATACAGTGCCAAATTCAACGAGTGTAATATCTATGAGCCACGTAACCATAGTTTCTCGATATATAATTGCATACCTACAAGTAGCGTTTTTTTCAAATTTGAAAAAAAAAACATTAAAAAAAATGTTTTTTTTTTCTTGGTACAAATAAATGATATATTAATTAAAATAGTGTGTATTTTGTATCAAAAATAGCTGCAAATTTTCTTCAGCTACCGGCCACATCAGAGGCGTGCGAAAGAAGTTTTAGCACTTATGGATTGCAGACGTCTAAACGAAATAAATTATTTCGCTGCAAAGAGCAGCGAAAATAGTTTATATTGCCTATAACTTAAAACTAAAGTCTGAAAGTGCAAAAAGAAAAATAGACATGGGCACAGATCGAAGCACAAATATGGATGTAGATGTAGCTGATCTGGAATCCGAATGTGATAGGTTTCCTTATACTATGGTGATAGTTCAAAAATTTCTCTGTCGGATACCTCTGAAAATTTTTCTGTGCACGACACTGATACATCAGAAGGGGCAGAGGAATTTGATAATTCTGATTCTGATCAATCTGATTAAATACTGAATAGTGGGCACTAATCCACACACCTTACTATACCAATAGGGAATTTGTAACCATACTCAATAGCTATAAAAGTTATAAGTTATGTGAAGTTCTTGCTTCCAGTTAAATTTATTAAACCTATTTGTTGTGTTGTAGAATCTTGTTTTTATTTTGTGGTTATCGGTTATAATAATTATTAAATACGCAATTAAAAACTAAGGGATTTAAAAAGATTCAAACATTATATTCTGTTTTAAGCCTGTATTAAGAAAAAGCAGTTATTAAAAAAAAATGAAAAAGACCGACCCCTTTGTTTTTTTTTAAAAACATGTTTTTTTTAAAACAAAATATTTTTTTTTCTTTTTACATCACTACATACAAGGTAGAATTGTTTGAAAAATTATTTGTGACGTTTGAAAAAAATAGCATGTTCTATTCGGAGTAAAAATTACTCTTTGTGTCTCGCCTGTAATGTTGTCAAACGTACAGTCTCGCCACGAAAAGTATCATTTTTACTCCTAATAAAACAATATACCTACTATTATTTTTTATTATTATTCTTCGTTTTTTAATAAAACAAAAGCCCTAGAACCGTATTATTCAATGACTATCTATGACTATCAATCATATCACTATGAATGTGAAGCATATTTTTGCAAAAAAACGTCCTAAATTTGGATGCATAAAAACTACTAAAATTAGACTTGACAAAAAGCATCTAGCCGCTAGCCGCTACCGGCAACTGGCTATCCAGTCGACAGAAAGTTGCACGAATGAGTTTTAATTGTTTTGCAGTGGCGGCTCGCTGAGTATTGTACATGAAGCGAAATTTCATCTCCACTATTATAGTAACTAGAAAAAAAGCTTTAATCCTTAAACGCGTAAGGTAAAAATCTAAAAAAATCTACTGCATGCTATAGGGTTGCTTTACCTTTGCAAAGAACCACGAGTCTATTGTTTGGTTTCAACTTTTTTTCGTGATTCTCTGTAATACAAATTTGATTGCTTTGAATGTTTTGATTTTAAAATTGAATTCCTTAAAATTTTCAGTCGGCTGTTTATTCATCGAGTCTGATCATAATTTCCGGATAGTGAATTGCCCTTATAGCGGCTAGTAGGATCTTTTCTCGAGATATCTTCGATTACATCCGGCCCCTAACCAGTGCCCTAACCGTAGTAAATGAGCAGTGCGTATTAATAGATTTTCCACTCTTCTACTATACGAACAATAGCACGACGGAATTTTTCAGACATTCATCCGTCCAAATACCCACCTTATCTAATGTTGCTTAACTTCAATGATCGATCGGTAACCGGTTTTGACATATTTCGGCTGTTGTGCCTATCTAATTAAGTTTGAATTTGAAGATTTTCCTTGATTTAAAGGAAGAAGATGTCTCCATTCAATAGAAACAGCGAATGAAGATTCTGTAATAATTGTATTTTTGTACGTCACTGATGTAGGTCCACGTTACGGGTGGTCAGAAAAATGTTTTACGAGTGGGCAGTGGGCGGGCGACACTTCCACTGAATTTTTAGCCGTTTATGGTTACAAATTTGTCGCCAATAGTGACTTTGAAATTGTAAAACGGTAAAGTCTCTTTTTATTTTTATAGTTTTATATTTAAGCATACAGTAGTATCGACTGACTAGTGGGAAAGAAAATCTAGGAACTAGGTGGGGTTGCAGTCGGACCCCAGTCGGTTGCAATTCCGACTGCAACCCCACTAGTTCATAGGTTTTATATTTATATAGTTAGAATTTTATACAGAGTGTAAATGAATAAGTTTAAACAAAATTAGGCCGGTTTTTTAAATACAGATATTATGTGCCTACAATGATATTTTTTGGTTGCACAGGTGATTGATTTTTTTACCCATTTACCATTTAAAAAAAAATTGAAATAGCTATTTGTAATTAGTTTGTTTTATATTTTGTATCTTTTTATATCCTTTTTATATTTACACTTTGTATAGTTTGATTTGAAGTTTCCTTCTTCTCCTAGGTGCCTTCTATCTGTTCAGGTTGGCGATCAATACGGCATATGACTCTCTGTCCAGAGCTTGATTTAGAGAGGTTTAGATTTTTTAGAAGAGAATAAAAGAATAAAAGTATGAAGGTGTTGCAGGGAAAACTATCAAATGGAAAGAGAGAGATCTTTAAACTAAAAGACAACCAAGGGGTCGTAACAGCAAATAGAGAAAGGCTGTTGAAAATAACAGAAAACTTTTACACTGAACTATACACAAGTAATCACCAACAAACATGCAACAGTCAACAACGTCTGTGCAAAAAGATAGTTAACCAGGGATCAGAGGATATACCGGAAATAACTACTGAAGAGATCAGAAACTCCTTAAAAGAAATGAAAAATAACAAAGTCCCGGGCGAGGACGGCATAGTGATTGAGGCTGTAAAACTCGGAGGAGGAACACTATTAAAATGGATTAAAGACTTATTTAATCTATGCCTTGAAAAAGGAAAAATCCCGTCTCAATGGAACAACGCCATAACGATACTTCTCCATAAAAAGGGCGATATCACCGAGCTTGAAAATTATAGACCGATAACCTTCTTTGTCACTTGTATAAGCTGTTTACCAAAATCATTGCCAAACGTCTCGAACGTAAACTAGATTTCTATCAACCAAGAGAACAGGCAAGCTTTAGGAAAGGTTATGGAACAAACGATCATCTTCAAGTAATTAAAGTCCTGATAGAAAAATCTGTGGAATACAACAGGCCCCTAGCATTGGTGTTCGTTGATTTCCAGAAAGCATTTGACACAGTAGAATTAACATCAATAATAGCAGCATTGGAGCAGGGAAGAGTAGATTATAGGTATACAAGGCTTATAGAATACATATATAGTAATGCCACCACAACTGTAAAACTTCACGAAACAACAGATAAAATTGAGGTAGGCACATGAGTTCGACAAGGGGATACTATTTCGCCTAAACTCTTTACAGCTGTCCTTGAATACGCAATGAAATCACTCTCTTGGGAGAATAGGGGCATAAATATCGATGGTGAAAGGTTGACACATCTCAGATTCGCAGATGACATCGTCCTTGTCTCAGATAACATCGGAGATTCAAAGCAGATGCTCGAAGAATTAATGCAGGCCTCATTAAAACTCGGTCTCTGGATAAATACGAGTAAAACGCAAATAATGACAAACTTAGTGCTGACACAGAACATCAGAATAGGTGAAGCCGACATAAAAGAAACACATATATACAAATATCTCGGGCACGAAATACAAATCGGAAAGAACAACCAAACACACGAGATACAGCGTAGAATAGGTTTGGGTTGGGCTGCTTTTGGCAAACTACGGGAGACCTTTAAAAGTGATATACCCATATGCTTGAAGAGGAAAGTTTATGAACAATGCGTCTTGCCGGTAATTACATATGGAGCGGAAACTCTAACATTAACGAAAAAGTCAGCAGAAAATTTAAGAGTAGCCCAGAGAGCCATGGAGAGAGCCATGCTTGGAATAACTAAAAGAGACAAAATTCCTAATAACACTATCAGACAAAAAAACAAAATTAAAGACATAGTGGAACACGTAACTCGAATGAAATGGAGATGGGCAGGTCATGTGGCGAGAACATCTAAAGACAGGTGGACTAGAAGATTGTTAGAATGGCGACCTCGAGCAGATAAACGTAGCAGAGGCAGACCACCGACACGCTGGACCGATGATGTAAAGAGGATTGCTGGAAATTGGATGATGACGGCCCAAAATCGAGAGACATGGAGAAATATGGAGGAGGCCTACGTTCAGCAGTGGACAACGATGGTTACATGATGATGATGAGATTTTTTAGATCCTCTCTATGCTGCGTTTTCCATCGATTTTTCCTTCTATTATCAGCTGTATTTCTTCATATTTCTGAGTGTCGCATTATGTGTCCAAGGTCTTTTTGATTTTGATTGTGCCTGTTAGGTGTGCACGAATTTTCATTTTGTTTAAAACTTTACAGTTTGTTGTTCTGGAGGTCTTATCTGATGCCCATTTCCACCGTTTGTATAAACTTTGTTTAAAGGCTAAATAGTGATTAACTATAATATAGGGGAGATTGCCCCAGTGCCGGACACCTAAGCTCTTTCTCTACTATTTTTTTGAAAAAACATTCTATTACAAAAATTTAGACTGCCACTGATGGAAGAAAACCTAATTAATATATGGTAGTAAATTTAAACCGATATGAATTCATATAGACAGTGAAATTATAAATTTACGGCAGTATTGCTAATCACTTTGTAAAAAAAACTGTTCCCAGTACCGGACAATATATATTTTGAATATTAAACCAGATAAATAAATTTACAAAGCTTTTATTAGAACAGATAAACGAAGAGATTACAAGAAATAATACTACTCTTACGAATTCATACTTCTTAATAAGTTATTGTATGCAATGGTCACAAACAAAGTAAAGGATATTATCATTATCAGCACACTCTACATGAGCCCACCCATCACATCTTGAACATTGGACCCAGTCCTCCTCAAAAGTTTCCCCGCAAATGATGCACTCGGTTTTGTTAGAATCCTTTTCGTCGGTTTTCTTTTCTTCAGCTTCGTCTATTAGCTTTCGTTTAGCAGACAGAAACTTTTCAGATATGGTATTGGTTTTCTGTTTTTCATTATTTCTTCGACTCTGTTTTGTTATACTCTGTTGCTTTGCTTTCTCCTGTTTTTTTAACTCAATCTGCTGTTTTACTTCTGCTTTGTCTTCAGGCATTTTTTATATGGCGTAGAAGTTAATATTTCGCTTTTTTCTCCTTTCCTTTTCCTTAAAATTATTTTTCTCTGTAGATCATCAGTAACTGGAGAAATCAGACTGATGGCATTTTGGAAGGCTGTTGATGTGGAGGGAATTGCCTCATAGTCGACTGACTGAAAGAAGTTCATTGTTTTGTCGGTAAATGTGGAGATTTCTACTTTTTTCCTACTTTTTTCATTGTTAACTTCAGGTATGGCGGGAATCAACCCATCAATGATTGAAGATGAAATATTTGTATCTTTATTAGGAGATCGGGGCGTCAAACTTACGGTAAAACCAACAGAAGAAGAAGTTAGAAGTTCCGTTGATTTACTTGTAGAAACGGAAGGAACTATTTTGTCAAATGAAGACTGGTTTAGAGATCCGAAGTTTAAGCCAGTAGAAGGGGTTAGTGAATAATTTTTAGGTTCATGGTTCTCTTGGTTGTCGGCTTCTAATATTTTCATAGTGTTTGAAGCAGGAAGAAAATCTAGTTCTGTAAAGATATTTTTGTTTAAGGGATATATCCCTGTACATTGAAATGCAGATTGTGCCAATTCCATTCTACAAATTTTTGAAAATGCGCTTCCAACCTTAACCACTGATTTCTTGAACAGTTATTTTTAAGCCTAGTCTTCCGTATTTGCTCATCCAGACCTCACATGCTGCATTAAATGCACTTTTAAACGGTTTCATAATAGCTCTGTCCAAAGGCTGCAGTTTGTGTGTCGTGTGAGGGGGCAAACTTAGCATGTGAACGTGGTGTTCTTTTGCATATAAAATAACTTGCAGATTCTTATGTGTGCTATGGCCGTCCAATATTAAAAGAATTGGGTTTTCCTCAGTCGGATTAACTCGATCCACGAATGCATTTAACCATTTTAAAAATCCTTGGACGGTTATCCATCCACTTAGATGAGCGACAAAAATGCTTCCAATCGGTGCATCTTTCGTAAGTTTAACATCCATTCTTTCCCTTAGAAAAAGAAATAAAGGTGGTATAAATTGGTCTCCTGCAGCATTTATACAAAGCATTACTGTTATATTTTTCCCTCTTTCACCAGATGTTAGTTTGCTGACCTGTTTTTTTCCCTTTAATGACAAAACTTTTAGTGCGTTAGAATGTACCACAGACACGCCGGTTTCATCGCAGTTAAAAATCCTACTTGGGGAAAAGGAATATTTCTTCATCAGGTTCTCCAGCTTCTCAAAAAAGGCCTCCACTTGTTGCTTGTTAAATCCTTGCGCTCTCTGAAGGCTAGTTGATTGGGCAGAACGCAACGAAAATTCGGGATGCCGCTTAATAAACCCACGATAAAATTTATTTCCTGCTGTCTTTTTTGTTTTACTAAATTGATGCTGTAATTTGAAATGCTCAGCAAGATCATATGCTAACGTTAAAAATTCCTTTTTGTTGACTGGTAAAAAACGATTATCCAAACCCTTAAGGTGTCCCACTAGTTCATTTTCTAAGTCAACATTAAATGTATTTTCAAATCTTCCTAATGTAGGTGTCATTTTAACGGCATTTCCTTTTCGGAGAGTCGTGATCCTGTCTCCTAAAGAACTTTTAGGAACAGGGAAGTGGAACGCTGCCTCTCTAATGCTATATTTCCCTGACAGTACATGGTCCACAGCCTTTTTCATGCTCGTTTCATCCCATTTTCCCTTTTGTTTATTTGGCATGATTAATATGCCTGAAACAACAAATAATAGTAGTATTGACGGTTATAATCTGCCTATCACGATCAATTATTTTTTGTCCGGTACTGGGCAATGTACGGGTGTCCGATACTGGGGAAATGTCAGCGAAAAATAAAATACGCATTGAACATAACCTAGAAATAATTTCGTCCGTTTGCGCATGTGGTTATAGTCTCCAATAATGTAAGTTGTTATATAAGTTATTAGTGAACTACTAAAGTTACCTTTACGTATTATAAAAGGGGCCTAAAGTTTAGTGGAATCACTTGAAAACACCCACGTAAACACTTAATCAATATACACTTAAACACTTAATATACACACATAAACATAAACACACATAAACACTTAATCAAATATCTCCACAACGACATGAACTAAATGGAAATGGGGCGAAATGTCTAACGTACATATAGCGTTTTAACTGATTTTAATAGGGAGTTACAGCCAATTCATATAGAAACCAGAAAATCAAAAGTGTCCGGTACTGGGAACTGTCCGGCGCTGGGGCAATCTCCCCTAGATATAGTACTACACCAACCGCATTCTTTGTTTAAAGGCTAAACAGTGATTAACTATAATAAAATATGTATAGTTAATCACTGTTTAGCCTTTAAACAAAGTTTATACAAACGGTGCAAGTGGGCATGAGTCTTATCCGTCGGTACATCCACATTTTAAAAGCATTAAGTCATTTGATGTCTTCCTGTTTTAGCATCCATATTGAAGCAGGGACCATATAATATAGCATTTTAATGTTCTTAGCCTCGTTGGTATAACTATTCTCGGATGGCACAAAAATTTAGAGAGATTTAGATTTTGAGGAAACCAGCCCTAGCTATTTCAATCCTTTTTCTGATTTCTTTAGAGTGGTCTACCTGGCTGTTCCAATTCTCTGCCCAAGTAAATATATCTCTGCGAGGTTTCCAGTTGGAGGCCGTTTATCATTATGTCGATGTTTTCATCGTCTTGCGGATGTCTGTTGAAAATCATTGTTTTTGTCTTGACGGTGTTAATCTCTAGACTCATCCTGATGCTTTCTTCTGCCAGTTTGTCCATTAGGGTTTGCAGCTGGTCTTCGGATTCTGCTAATACCACGGTGTCGTCTGCATCTTATATTGTTTATCATTGTTCCATTTATTTTAGCCCCTTCCGGACAATTTTGAGATTTTCGTATTATATATTCGGCGTATACGTTAACAATAATGGTGACAATATGTATCCCTGTCTAACACATCTTTGTATGTCTACGTATCTTGTATTGTCTTTTTCTGTTCTGACACAACCTTTGTGATTCCAGTAGGTATGTGTCGGCCTACTTCAGTCTATTTCAGTGAGAACTTCTAGTATAATTTTTCGTGCTGTATTCGATCAAAGGTTTTTTTGTGGTCATCGTAACATACGTACCGGGTGGCCAACTAAGAATGGGCGCCGGCTGTATCTCAGAAATTACTTATCGTATAACTTTGGGAAAAAAATTCTAATAAGTAAATCGACCAAGAGAAATCGCTGGAAATTATTTTCAAGTTCGAAAAATGTTCGCTAGAGGACGTTTCTCTGGTAGCTAATCAGAAAACAGGGTTTTTCTCAAAAATATGCAGGTGAACAGGTATTTTAAATATTACTATTGTAATCATCGAGAAATTTGTAATTTTTTATATATAGACTGTTTTGCTCTATCTCTTAAAATAGAGTGGTGGGGGAAGGTTAAACTTGCTTTTATTAAAATAAGGATAACTCTGGTTTAGGTTACCGGATTTAAACAAACTAGGGCTCGTTTAAAAGAGCTTTTCTTCCTTAATTATCTCCAGTATAAATTTTGTTTCCATAATTTTTTTCGTGGTAGCTAGAGGGCGCTGTTTGACGGCATAACATTTATTGCGCTTTTGCATAGAAATTTTAAATAGGAAGCTATATTTCTCTTTGCACAGTTAAATAGAGTACAAAATTTCCAAAATATCAGTGCAAACCGCATCTTCCTATCTTCTTTCTAACCGGAGATATTAAGAGAACAAATCATGTTAGGCTGCCGCTTAGAATTATATGGTTTAAAAATTATAGTAGTAGGCTAGGAAACAAAAAGGGATAAATTAGTTACGTCAAAATATCAAAAAGTTTAAGTTCAGTTTTCATGCATCCGAATTTCGGGCGTTTTCTTAAAAATAATGACGTCATAAATATTTAAACGTGTTTATGTAACACTATCATCCATCCATATAATTTTCACAAATTTCTTGGTTAATTATACGTAGGTAGTCCTCAGATTAAAATGTCCGAAAGTCGGACAATCAATAATTTTATTAAAATTTCTAGGACTTTTGTGCCGCCATATTGCTTTTAACAGAAAACGGCCGAATTTCTTATGGTCGAAAACTAGGGGTATATTTCATGTAACGTCATTTAGTTATTAATCCGATATTTTCGTTCTTCATTTCATTTGTTTTCGTGTTTTACCTGTTTTTTGTGTTATTTATTATTATATTATAAAGTTTATGTCGTTTGGGTCACTTTTCATATACCACTAAAAGTGCGAATCTTAACAATATACACTACTGGTCCAAATCTACCCTTGATGCAAGTAGTTCAGCACCAAGACCGTTGGTCGGTAAATGTTTGGCAGGAATTCTAGGATGGCGAATGGTTGGACTTCTTTAATTATCTGAGTGAAATGAACTATCCATAATTTCTAAGAAATTAATTGTTTATTAGGGGATGAAATTACGTTTGTTGCAATTTCATCAACATGAATGCGGTTGGTGTAGTTGATGCAGCTGGTGCAGTTGTGCCGCTTATTTTACTATGAATGTGTGGGGCTTCTTGTATACCACTTACTTGGTTTGGTTTGATTTGGTTTGGTCATCAAACCAAACCAAACCAAACCAAACCAAATTCAATATGCCTGGGTTTTAATTTATGGGGTCGAATCAAGAACGAACATGGATAAATCAACCAAACAACCCAAACCAAACCAAACCAAACAATTAAATGGTATTAAATTGAAATTAAAATATATTTTTTGATATTTTGTCGTAACCAATATACCTCTTTTTGTTTCCTAGCCTACTACTATAAATTTTAGACCATATAATCCTAAGCGGCAGTCTAACATGATTTTTTCTCTTAATATCTCCGGTTAGAGAGAAGATAGAAAGTTGCGGTTTGCGCTAAAATTTTGGAAATTTTATACTCTATTTAACTGTGCAAAGAGAAACATGGCCTCCTATTTAAATTTTTTATGCAAAAGCGCAATATCTGTTATGATGTTAAACAGCGCCCTCTAGCTACCACGAAAAAAAATATGGACACAAAATTTATACTGGATATCATTAAGGAAGAAAAGCTCTTTTAAACGAGCCCTAGTTTGTTTAAATCGGGTAATCCAAACCAGAGTTATTCCTATTTTAATAAAAGCATGTTTAACCTTCCCCCACCACTTTATTTTAAGAGATAGAGTAAAACACTCATATCAAAAAAAATACAAATTTCTCGATACTTACAATGGTAATATTTAAAATACCTGTTCACCTGCATATTTTTAAGAAAAACCCTGTTTTCTGATTGGCTATCAGAGAAACGCCCCCTAGCGGACATTTTTCGAACTTGAAAATAATTTCCAGCGACTTCCTTCCTAACTTCTCTTGGTCGACATACCTATTAGAATTTCTTTTCCAAAGTTATACGATAAGTAGTTTCTGAGATACAGCCGGCGTCCATTCTTAGTTGGCCACCCGGTACAGCTCTCTTTGGACTTACAATTTTATTATTTGAAGTTAGATCTACATATTTTTCTTAAATTTTAATAAAATTGAAATTTCTATGTTTTTTTTAATAATTATGTCTATTTTAGAAACATATCAGAATCAAATCCAAATGTTTTTGTCAGTTACACATTTACTTGTCAATAAACATTAATAATTACTAAAGAAATAATATGCAATTATTATTAACAATATGCAGAAAAATATTGTTAATAACAAATACCTTAATTTATCAATATTCTTCTCCATATACATACATGTACCTATTAGTAGAATTGTAGTGAGAAAAAGCTAGTGAAAATGAAATTACAATGTAATTTTCAAACTTAGGAAAACATATGTCCAAAGTGTTGAGATTTAAAATAAAATGTACTGTAGTTGAAATGTGTATTCTTTTTCTGTTATAATCGTTTGGGATTGAAAGAATTGATCTTCAAGAGTCAATTAATCTTCAATAGTCAATAATATCTTCAATCAACGGTTGTAATACTCATGATTCCAGCACTCCAAGGGGAAAACTACCAAAAACAAAAAAGAAAAAACCAAAAACAAAAAAACACAAACAATGTTTCATGAAGAGACGAAATGTTAAATATAGGAATTTAAAATTATTTATAGTAAAACTCTTAAGGTAGGTATTAGAAAATAATTGATAATTCGACTACCATGCATGGTTTAAAAGGTGTTTTAATCGCTCCGTTTCTCTTTTTTAGCATTTTTACATGGTTTGGTTAATTTGGTGTGGAAATCCATACACAACGCCAATAATAACTTATTATTATTAGAGGTTACTTTTACTAAATTGTCTGATGTTAAATAGAATGATTTTTACAAACACAACCAGAATCGTTTTTCATATACATTAAAATTTGTATACAGTACAGTACTTGTCTTAAATATAGAAACATATGTTTACACGAAAGAAAATAAATATCACTATTAATAAATGTATATTTCTAAAAATACATATAGGTGGATTTAAGTCTATATGTATGTAAGATCGTTTTATATCTACTTTATATTGGAAATAACCTTCAATTCTAAGCAATAAACATCTTTTAACATAATTTTATTTTATGGAATTTCTTACTATCGTAAACTCATATATGTACTTCATATATACTATATAGGTTTGTGTAGATCTTTACATGTAGGGCCCCTTTTACGCTCTAGTCTAGATGGAGACATTTCTATAACAACAAAAAAATAGTTGTAGGAAACAACTGGGAAAACATTTATCTTGACAGATAATATGCAATGGCTTTTTAACTCTATGAAGATTCAAAATAACTACCGGGGGTCTGGAGGGGAATGTAGACTCGGTTGTTTAATGTCATCAAGCACTCATGGATGGGGAAGTGGAAACCGGCCCGGGAAAAATAGACAACCGGCCCAAATCCACAAAAACAAATTGACCATAACGAAGAAACATATTTTATTTATTCATATATAAGTAAGGGTGCTTTTCGCTCGTACAAAAAGCTCTTTGCCTCCGTTTTATAAAAAAAAAACTAAGTTGTCTTGATCAAAATTTTCGTAATTTGCAATATTGGGTCGGACATCTGAATTTTTACTTCAAAATTGCTCAGTTTTACAAGGTATTACTGCTTTATTTCCATTATCGATAACAGTAATTTGCTCTTGAATAGGCTAAGATTTTCAGTCACGATTTTGAGAAACTTTAAGACTCCCTGATTCATTCAGTTCAGCTGACCCAATCCTCTGTGAAATACATTACTTTTAGTTTTTCGGGTATATACTTTCTTACACATTGTAGAAAGAAATTCTCTTTTTTCTGCTACAGCAGAAGCCTCCTCGTGTACACGTGTTTTTAACTGAATGAACGGCGGTCGCCATTAAAATTGCAGCATTGTTTAGGTTATTATATAGTTCTTATCACAAAACTTTTCCTCTATAATTTTCTTCATTTAGCATCTTGTATGATAATGCCATGACTCAAACGAAAAAAAACCTAGGCAATACCCTTGTATATATGAATTTATTTTTACTACCTAGGCAGTGGATAAAAATGTGTTCTGATGTAATGTTATGTTACAGTCCATAATAAGAATATTTGGATTTTCGAGACATATCAATATTTTATTATCTAATGGAAAATAAATTTCTTGCAGTTTTTAGGTATATAATAAAATAATATAAGAGTTTCTTGCCTTGAACTGCTAATATAGAAATTAATTCCACGCTGGGTTCGACATAATGTGGACCAACCTGCTCTCACTACCGGTTTCGGGGCCCTACCTCATCATCAGGTGAGCTTGGGTCGTTTCCACAATATGTCGAGCACAGCGCAGAGTATATACACATGACTTGTCGTAAAGTAGCGGTAAGATATTAAAAAAGCCTTTATTTACTATCGATAGTTGTGCCTCGGTGGTACGAAAGTACTACCATTGCACGCAGGCCGCAATCTCGCGATGCGGGACTTAATATCTTACCGCTACTTTACGACAAGTCGTGTGTATATACTCTGCGCTGTGCTCGACATATTGTGGAAACGACCCAAGCTCACCTGATGATGGGGTAGGGCCCCGAAACCGGTAGTGAGAGCAGGTTGATCCACATTATGTCGAACATAGCGTGGAATTAATTTCTATATTAGCAGTTCAAGGCAAGAAACTCTTATATAATTTTATTATTTTAATAAAATAAAATAATTTTATTTTTTATATAATAAAATTATTTTATTTTAGATAATAAAATAATTTTATTATCTAATCTAGTTTAAACTTTATTTAACTCTTCTCTGCTGTCTCTCAGTAATTTGAAACTCAATAAAGAGAATATATTATGTTTATTTTATTGAGATCTACCAGCACCGAAAATATTTGCACTTATTTATTATAGACCCACCTTGTATAATAAAAATTTTCAAACTGAACAAACAACAGATGATTATTAAAATTATAAGTGTCCCAGAGAAAGACATTTTACAATAGTTATTTTACAAACTGGTGTAAATTATACTGATGCAAATTGATTAGTTAGTTATGGAGTCACTAAGGATCTTACGTCACTTTAGTTAGAAGATTTATTTTTTGCTAATCTAATCTTTTTTGAGCTCTGATTGGGACCGGCCCACCGGGAGTTTTCCCGTTTTCCCATATGGCCCATCCACCCCTGCTCATGGATGCCTGTTGTAGTAACAAGATTACGTTAGACTGGGTCAAATAACATGTACAATGTAGTGATAACAGGGAAACTAATATTGTTGACAAACAGCCAAGACTCTTGACAGATTAGTTAAGAAGGAAGCAGGTTTAAAAAAATGTTGGATTAGCTCCCTGCAGCTTATAGTCTATTGCAGTGATGACAGAAAAAATTGCGTAGCAAAACATCAACATAAAAAACGTCAAAAAGTTCTACAATAAAATTTACAGTTGCAAATGGGCTAAATAAATTTTACAGTGTCCTAAAAGGAACAAACAATAAGATTTTTGATGATGTCTAGCAGCTATCTTCAAACTGCAACTGAAAAAAGCTCACAACATGTTTGAGTTTGGGGCACCCTATATGAGCAGAATATACAAGAGGTTCAATGGGCCCTAAACAGGGTACAATGATTTAAATCAACTTGATTTAAATCGATGGATTTTTTTATTTTAATCGTGGATTTAAATCAAAATAATTAATTTGTTTAAAAACTTGTGATAAATCGAAAGATAACTGTAAAAATTATAATAACTTTTTCTATAAAGCTATGAAAAAAGTATTCTTACATTAAATATACCCTATATCTATTCATCAAATAAGTACAAAGTTGTAACGTTGTGGCTGTTGTAACGTTTAAATACTTTAATAGATCGAAAAATAACCGATTGGACAGATTTTTGAAGTTATTTCGTGTGAATCCATTACACTTCTAAATGAAAGAGATTTATTTTGAAATTGTGAAGTGCTAGAAATCCGGTATTTGAATATATTTCATTCGCAATCTCTAGTGCAGAAATAGTTTCTTCAAAAAAAGTTATGATTGCTGATTGTACATTCCTTTAAAATATGAATGTCTGTTATGTTTAATTACTAACTATACCTAAGGGGTCACTACTCGAGCTATAAGGAATGCAAGAAATCAACAATAACTATTATATCTAATAAGATATCAAATAATGATATACCAGTAGTCGGATGTGCTCGAAAACTTTGAACTACTACACGCCGCGCCGGTGTAATTGTTTTTCTGCACGTAAGCTAGTAATAAACAAGCGATGTAAGCTTCCCGGAGCAGAGATCGGTCCGAGATTCAGGTTCCCGAACGCCCCAAATAAATAAAGCGGAGATCGATGCGAAGAATGCTTTTTCGCTCTTTAAATTAACACCGAACCGAAGCGAAGCGATGGGTCGCCGGCAAGCGGGCCAAAGGATCGAGATCGGGCGCACACAATGCGCGCCCGCACGTGTACCCTGCCGGTTCTTTTTGTGCGCGACCCGTACCGCACCCCGCCCCCCTAATGGAATTAAAAGAGACCCCGAAAACGGCCTCCTCAATAGGATTTCGTACTTGGAAGGTGAATTGACGACGCCGGCCGACCGGGCTATAGAGAGCGCCCAAAGACCAACCTACTTATTTTTATTTCTTTTTTCGGTGGTACGTAATCGTTAACTGGTTTTCGCAATTCTAGGGCCGCGAGGCATGTTTTCGCCAGCGTCCAGCGAAGGGTCTCAATGCTCGGCTAATTGAAAGACCTGGTTTTCGAGGTCTCGAGATACCCAAATTTCAGTTATGACAGTTTCCGGGACGTGCCGTCACAATCGAGATCTCAGTCGCTTAAAACATCGTTTATTAAAAGTAGTTCGGTCTTTATATCAGTTGCGAATATTTAGAATCCATTGCGACCTTTTCAGATCTACTGTGGTCTTCTTTTGGATACTTAGGTAACATTCTCCAGTCCTATCCGTTTCATAAAGTCTAGCAACTGGGACACTCAATCCTTCATATTCCTACATATAGCTCCTTGTCCCTCCTCTAGGAGATGCGAGACCGTGTCGTTGGTGAGAAAGCTCCTAGTCAGGTGCTAGGGGGAATCCCATCTGACATCTTGGCTGGGTCTAAGGAGCATCTCACTGTCTTGTCCCTGGCTGTAATGTCGTGGCCAGGGACAGAACTAAGACGTATAACGATGCCGGATGGGACTACTCTGTCCGTCATTCCAGGCACCCTCTACTGTCTGTGGTCATGTATCACGAGCAGAGGGTGTAGAGGAAGTGTTGATTTAACCGCCCGGACCAAGAGGAGACAACTTCACCAAAAACCTAAATCCTACGATGGCCGGACCAGGTCAAAGGAGATGCCTGGCTAGATAGAGAACTAGCCTCTACTGGTCTCAACCTTGGGGTACCAGGGGGCACCCCATTGTATTCTCCTCTGCCTAACCAAAATAAACCAACCCCCTAACAACACTGAGAGCATTAACAGGGCAAGTTAATGGGACGAAGGACCAACCCCAAAGGGAGCTACTGGAGAGGAAGCTGACACAGCGCGAAACCAGCCTCCACAAGTGGCACACAAGCAACCATCTCTTCTAGTAGGTGTCAGGAGTCTATTTCTAGACCCAAAAGGCTACACAAGCTACCGTTTCCTATATCCGGCCTGGGTCAACTACGATGAAGCTAAGGAGTAGATGTCAACGGAGCAGGAGTACCGAGATACCTCCAACTGCTCCACGAAGGATTCACTCCAAAGGAAGCAAGAGCGAAAACAAAAATTTAAAATATGACAAACAATTATAAAAAAAATTAAAAACAAAATTAATTTTTGATTTAAAAAAAATTGCGTTTGTGGTCTACAGTCTACAAGCAAAAATGAAAATAAATCGCAAATTTTAAAATTGTTTTTAATAATATAAAATATTTCTGGTAGGCCCTAAGTTGACTCTTATAAAATTGGCGTGGATCCCATGCCCACAACCATCGAAATTTTACTAGGCGCCGCTGCTTGAAAGTATACTACTTAAAAGTAAACGTAGACATTAGACGGCTCTCAATATCGACTGTATTCAGTTGAGAGTCGGAAAATTAACGTCCTGCTATTACCGCTAAAGAGAGTTAAAGCTGAAAACTGTGTATAGTGTCGAAACACCCATTATTGCCACTAAATCTTTCAGGAAAGACGATTTTGACCACCCAGACTTAGCCATAAATGAACGAACAGTTTTCCGAAACATTATCTTTATTAACAAAAAAGTATATATAAAAAGTTTTAGAACTATTTTGGGATATAATATTTGCATTCAAATGTCAACAGAATAAAGTAGGGATTGAAACCTTTGGTGTTATATTGACCAAAATAAAACATTAACTCACCACAATATACACCAAAACACTTTACATTTGCTCAACATATTTGCAATTTAATATTTTTCTATTATAAAGCTATTCTCTTATTATACTATGTTTCAAAATTACTGACAGCGCAGCGAGAAAGGCTGGGGTCATAAAACTTCATAAACCATAGGCGCTACAACTAAAATAAATTGTTTCGCCCTTGACTGAGCCAATATCTTGGCTGATCGTCCTGTAGTTATTCTGTAGTATAATAGCTACCTGATCACTTTATGGTTGTGAATCCCTGAAAGAGAAGAAGTGGAACTGTGAGCCCAAAACATCGGAGAGGAATCCATGAGTTGTTGATGACTGTTCTAGAAGCATAATAAGGAGACGTGTACGCCTTTTACTTAAACATGGAAATACCAACTCTCGAAAAAATTCAGGAAGTTGTAAATGAAGGCGAAACTTAGAGGAAACATGGCAGAATTCAATTCTATTAAAAAAATCTGGCTGTACAGTTCTTGTGAAGCGTTTTTAGAAGGATTATCGACTGGTTTGAAAATCCCTTCGGGAAAAGGACGCAGGCTAATTATAACACATATTGGAGGAGATAATGGATTCGTACAGAATGGACTACTGCAATTTGAATCTAAATCGACCAAGGGTTATCATGAAGAAATGACGGGTGATGTTTTTGAAGATTACTTTTCCCAAATAATAACATTACTTCCAGAAAACTCTATCATTGTTATGGACTTATGGACAACGCCAGTTATCATTCGAGATAATAGATCAGAATCAGCCATGAAAAAAACTGGGGTTGGTTAGTAAATAAAATATTTAACCGGAAAAGTAGCAACTAACTTATTAACTGATTAAACAATTTCTTGATATTTTTTTATACCAGGTATCGTGGCTATTTTATGATCTAATAAGGGAAATATAGGCGTTATAATAGGAAATATTAAATTGTAAATATTTTCAAAATTATCGTATTTCAGAGTAACTTTATACAAAGAACTCAAAGAATTGGAGCATAAAAATTAAACTGAACAAAGATGAAGATGTAATGCTGGTAGCACAGAAGTTAACACTGAAAACTCTATACAAATATCTTGCTATAGCACATAATCTTTACAAACTGAAGAAATATGTCTGTAAAAAGAATTAATCAAGATGTCTTTACGGCACTGACAGTATTGACACCATACATTTATTTATGTATTTACGTTTATTTATGTTTAAATACTATATACCCACATATTTTTATAAACATAGACATTAGTACAGAGGATGTTTTTATTTATATAATAAGATTCATGAAACTATCAAAACATATTGATAATACTAAATTCAACAGTAATTATTTTTCCTAATTGTTTATGAGCTTTTTAGGCTATTATAAGATCGACAAAAAAAAAGTTTTTTTTTTAATTTCACTCAAAATGAGTTATTTTGGTCATAAATGACCTAAATACAAAATATTTTTATGGTGTCTGTCTGTCTGTCAAAAACCGCTATACCGATTTTAACCAAATTTGGCACAAAATACTGTGGCACCCGAGAATCTGGCCATTAGTTTTTGGTGGGGGTGGGGGATTGGTAAGGGGGTATGGGAGGGAGTTAAAAATTTTAAAAAATCGTAACTCCAAAATTACAGTAGCTAGCGAAATCCAGTTTTCAATTTAAGATTAGGAATAATATTTTAATTTATTATTATTTAATACCATGCTGAAGAACTGCATAACTGCAAGTCAATATATGATGGAACGGCTACAACGAGCACAAAAAAAGCAATAAAGACTATTTTTTCAATTAATTATGGAACTCCTACTAAGCAGTTATTTTTACTTTATTATTACTTTTAAATCTTAAACAAATAAAACAATATGAACAATCTAAATTAATTTATTACATAAAAAATAAACTTATTAAAACAAATGTTGCATTAAATAAAAGCAGTGACTATCACTCATATAATACAAGAACTAGAGGGACATACAGAAATATGTATAGTGCTACAAAAACATGTCAAAGACTCTCCAGTATACAGAAGTGTCCAAACATTTAATGATCTTACAACTACAATCCAAAATGAAGAACGCACAAAACTAAGTAAACAATTAAAAGACTTTTACAAAACCAAACAGTAATGAAACTTTGTTATAAATTGAACTTATAGATATAAAATTGTTATAATGTGACTTCCTATTTTTGAAATTGCTATTGTATAATCTCACTTGTTAAAGTTTTAGATATATTTATAAAAATTGTATTTAGGCCTCGGTGCCAGTTATTGCACTATTTTGGGGTCATTAATAAATAAATTAGAAAAAAAAATATTTGTAACAAAATTTGTAATAACATCAAAATCAGTCAAAGTCGCAGTTCTTGAGATAAAAAAAAGAAAAAATTCCTTTACTTTGAAACTAAAAGAACTGCCTACCAACTTTTTATTAACATATTTTAGTATGGGCGGCTATACGTGCCTCCCGGCACCAATTTTTTGAGCTGGTTTTTAAGCTTTTTTGAAACTGATTTCTTGAAACTTCAGCTCGTACCGAGTTATGATATACCTTATCTCAATACCTATATAAAATACTAAAATGAGTACTAAAACAAATGTTTAGATTTTTTTATGGGGGTTATACGGCAGGTGATACGGACGAGTGGTTCATTAAAATATATTTTCCGGTCGGATTTTTATACACTAAAAGTTTAAAATTCTTAAGATCAAGTATTTCCGTTTTCAAGGGAAGTCGTTATTAATTTCCTAAATATTCAACAGAAACAACAAGCTTTATTTTTCTATAATAAATCTCTTTATGAGTGTTTATGAGAGAATTTAACAGAATTATTACATGAGTAGCCCAATCATATCGAATTTTTTCAACAATAAAATTAGAGAGTCGGAATTTTTGACGCAGAAAATTCAATTCACTACAAATTGCTTTATAACCATTTTTTTTTTCGCAAATCGCAAGAAATATTAAATCTAAGATGGCGGACACTTCCCATACCAAATAATACACTCATAGGCACGAAAAGCGGGCACTTTAAAATTGTGATGTACCTATTTTAAATTTTTATATAGGGTGGTCCGAAGTGTATTCTGGAAACTTCGGCAACATAAACTGCAGATAAAAATAAGTAAAAAAGTTGGTAGAAATGCATGTCCTAAAATGCTTAGTTTCAGAGATACAGGATGTAGAAGTTTCATTTTTATTTCGATTTTTGTCAAATAATTTCTGAAGTAACGTCAATATTTGGATGAAAACCTCTTGTCTGGGAGTTTTTTGAAATGAGAAATTTGATTTTGATGTTAATATGACTCCTATTTGTAGAGGGCGCCACCTACACGTGTTTTAATTGTTTTGAAGAGTAATAACTAGAGAAGAGTAAAAAAATATACATCTCCGTGACTTTTTACCTTAAAAATGTGGTAAAAATCGCTACGAGCAACCATTCTCAAGATATTTAGAATGGAAATAGTCAATACATGTCATTATTGACAAAAAATAAACACATTGAGTAGATAATAATTTCATTGAAATAATCTACTCAATGTGTTTATTAGATAATTATTTGACTGAAATAATCCTTGTAGCAGAGCCATCATAAAACATTTTTAGCCGACCATACCAATAGGTATGGTAGGCTATTAAGATCGACAAAAAAAAGTTTTTTTAATTTCACTCAAAATTAGTTATTTGGGTCATAAATGACCTAATGACTAAATATTTTCATGGTGTCTGTCTGTCTTGTCTGTCCGTCTGGCAAAAAAAAAAGTTTTTTTAATTTCACTCAAAATGAGTTATTTGGGTCATAAATGACCTAAATACAAAATATTTTCTCTCATGGTGTCTGTCTGTCTGTCTGTCCGTCTGTAACACGATAACTCAAAAACCGCTAAACCGATTTTAACCAAATTTGGCACAAAAATACTGTGGCACCCGAGCATCTGGCCTTCAGTTTTTGGTGGGGGTGGGGATTGGTAAAGGGGTATGGGAGGGGTTTAAAAATTTTAAAAATCGTAGTCACAACTCCAAAATTACAGTAGCTAGCGAAACGCGGTTTTCAATTTAAGATTAGGAATAATATTTGCAACAAAATTTGTAATAACATCAAAATCAGCCAAAGTCGCAGTTTTTGAGTTTTTTTTTTAAATTAATCATAAATTTTTCTGCGAAGAAATGATGAATAAATAAAAAAATAAATAAATGATGATGATATATAAAACAGTTTCTGTTGAACTTTTGGCACAAAAACATTTGAAATTTATGATTTCAGTCTAATAATTAATAATTATTTAGTCAACATAATATGTTTAATTCATGACAGGTATTGATAATTTCGATTCCAAATATCTGGAGAACTCTTGCTCGTAGCGATTTTTACCAAGAAACATTTTTTACGTAAAAAACTTCGTAAATGTATATTTTTTTATTCAGTAACTTTATACAGGTACGGACGAAAAGTTATTAATCTTCAAACCAGTTAAAAATATGTAGGTGGCGTCCTCTCCAAGTAGGAGTCATATTGATAACAAAATCAAATTTCTCATGCCAAAGAACTCCCAGACACCAATTTTCATCGAAATATTGACGTTACTTCATAAATTAATTGGAAAAAATAGAAATAAAATTTAAATTTTTACACCCTCTGTATGCGAAACTAAGCCATTTTAGGACATACATTTATACGAACTTTTTTACTTATTTTTATCTGCAGAATATGCTGTCGAAGTTTCCGGAATACAGTTCGGACCACTCTGTATATTGAGTTCTAGTGGTCCGATTTTGATAATCTTTTAAGCAATTTGTAGCTAAATTATTATACTTTCTAGTATCTCCTTATGAATTAAAAACCAACCCAACACCCTGTGGAATATGTTAAAAAAGCAAGGAATTTGAAAATCATTTTATCATCTTTTCTCGATAGTTTGTTTTTTGGTTAATTTCAATAGCTTTATTTTTTCTATAGATATTCGCTTTTGAAGACGACACTAACATTTTTCATAATTTTTACATTAAAATCTTGCTTTTGCTTTTGGTCCGTCTCTTGCCTTGCCTTTAGGCAACAGACCTATGATATAATTTTTATGATTTATGTAATGTCACTCAGGAGGCGGATACAGAAATTTATTTTAGGGGGGGGGGCAATTAAAAGGTAATGTAGAATATGCTTTTTAGAGCACCATTATTAACCCAAAATCTTAATATGTATTTAACCCAATAAGGGACCCCCATGGACCCCCCTCTGTATCCGCCACTGATGTCACAGTTATTGAAAAATCATATTAATAGTGTTTGTTGGTTGTTGGGCAGTTACTCTAGCAGAGATGGTTTTAAGTCCAGAAGTTGTATCCGCTATAGTTGCTTTAATTGAAGATGACAGAGATCAAAATTATGTCGCTAACAGATTTAGGTGTGCACAAAGTACAGTGCAGTCGCTTCCTCGAGAGAAGTTCATATTTCAGAATCGAGAAGATCGACTTATTGTTTATCGCTAAGAAACCGTGGTGTGACAGCTTTTTAAATTTGTAATGAATTGCACCTAAGGAATGTATATGTTACGGTTAAAGTCCGATGTTCGATTAATGTCGACATTAACATGTTAATGTTTGGGTTAGGTTATGTTTTTGGTGGTTTTGTTGTGTGTAATTCTCGAGATTAACCGGGTAATGTCGACATTAACCGGACATCGGACCTTAACCGTAACATATACATGTCTGTGAAGGGATTGTAAGAAGAAAATTAAACGAATCAAATCTTAATCAAGATGTATCTGATCGAACTGATCTGTAGATCAGAAAGAAAGTACTGGTAGACCCCATGTTCGTATAAACCTTTTTCTTAAAAACATACGAGGAACCAGTGTATTTTTAAGACTACTTCAGAAACACCCTGTAAATTATTAAATGATTACAATATATCGTATAAATAATCAGAATAAAATTATTACAATTGTTTAATAAAAAAGATCTTCAGAAATGGAAATTTTATTATCAATTAAAATCCAAACAATTTTTAAGAAATAACATGCTGCAGCTGGTCTTTTTTGAAGAACGCCAATCAACCTCTGCCATACACACAATCCATTAAATGACTACAATTTGGCCAAAAGAACTGTTATGATATTTTATGGGGAGTATCAGTATTATTAGTAATAAAATTTCATTATGACGATGAAGATTCTTTAAAAACAAAGGCAGTTGGTATACAATTTTTTGGTTTGGCTTTTATTTGATTATACAGGGTTGTTCACGCTATTCGACATGGAGTATTGTAGCTAAATGATTAGATTTTTAGAAATTGTGAGTGATGGAATCGATGGAGAACTACTAAAGCTACAATTTAAAATTCTTTTCAAAATGCACATAGTGTCCTAAATAAAAAAAATATCAAAGTTGTATTTTTTAACGGAACACATGTATATTATTACATTTTTAGTTTCTACGATTACAATACATGTAAATTTGATTAAGGTTTACCTCACTTTAATCTTACCATGAAAGTTTCGAATATTTTGTGAAATATGTGAAAAAAACAAGCATTTCAAAATCATTTTATCAACTAGGTTCATCTTTTATCGATAGTTTATTTTTTAGTTCATCCCAATAGCTTTATTTTCTTTGGAGATATTCATTTTTGAAGAAGCCATTATCATTTTACATAATTTTCACATTAAAACCATGCATTTGCTTTTGGTCCCAGACAATAAATAAATAAATACCTTCATTGTCAAAAAATTTTACAATTTGTAGACAAAGGTAAAGTAAACAAACAAACAAAAGAGAATACAAAACAAGTATACAAATTACATTGTCAGTCTTATTGTTTAAAATAAACATTTATAAATGTTTACAATGTCAAAGAATATAAAAAAAAATACGATTCAAAAATATTTTGAAAGTTTATAGTAAATATAATAATAGCAAATATTAGACCAGTGTTTATAAGATCAAATTCGATTATCAAAATATAAGTCATTTACGGCGTAGAAAGCCTTGTCTAGTAAATAAGATTTCAATGCTTTGCGAAATGAAGAAAATGATGTTATGGATTTGATTTAAAATGGCAGGTGATTGCATTGTCGTGCATTTTTTTCGAGTTGTATAATATTGAACTTTTAACTAACTCTGAGTGTGGGGTAGGTAGATAAAGATCTTGCCCCGCGTTCCTGAGTGGATAAGTGTGAGATGGCCTTTCTTGAGAAGCTGATACATGCTTACGTATTAAGCAAATGGATTCAAATATAAATAAGGAAGGAAGAGTTAATATTTTTAATTTTTTAAAAATGTCCTGGCAATCAGTTCTACTGTTTAGTCCCAGTGAATATCGAACAGCTCTCTTCTGAAGCTTGATTTGCGGTCAAAATAAGTCGCACAACATGCACCCCAGAATGGAAGGGCATATCTGAGGTGCGACTCAAAAAGTGCATAACAAATAGTTCTAGCCACCGACAAGTTAAGTTCCTTAGAAACAGATCTTAATGCAAAACAGGAAGAGCTTAATTTTTTCGCCAAAGAGTTGATATGCATGTCCAATTTTAGAGAATTGTCTACAACAAGCCCTAAGAATTTTACAGATTTTACGACGTCAATGGTCCTGTTGTTAATTACAAAAGGCTGCAGCGAGTTTTTATACGACAAAGCTTTAGTTTAGTTAGAAATGTTGGGACTCAGGAGGTTCGAATCGCACCAAGATTTAATTGTGATTAAGTCATTTGATATAACCCTGTGAAGTGCCGTGACGTCCTTGTTGCTCCAAGTGAAGCTAGTGTTGTCCGCAAAAAGACGTATTTTACCACTGATGTTTATGTTAGCAATGTTGTTAATAAAAAGAAGAAACAAAATAGGGCCTAGTACTGAGCCTTGGGGTACTCCACATTCTATTGGCTTGCTAGAAGACAACGTGGTATCCACCCTCAACAAACTTATGAAATGGTTTTTATGATTTATGTAATGTCACTGCTATTGAAAATTATTGTCTGTTGGCTGTTGGGCAGATATTCTAGCAGAGATGGTTTTAAGTCCAGAAATTCTATCCGGCCGCGATGCTATAATTACTTTAATTGAAGATGATAGAGATCAAAATTATGTCCCTAACAGATTTAGGTGTGCACAAAGTATACTTCACTGTAGTGCAGTCGCTTCCTCTAGACAAGTTCATTTGCCAGACCTCTAGGACCCTTCGTATGAGAACTTCGAATCGATACATTGTATTGGCCAGCTTCAAATTTATAATGAATTACGCATAAGGAACGTCCATCTAAGTGAACGGGCTGTAAGAAAGAAAATTAAACAAAGCAAATCTAATGTCAAGAAGGCCTGCTTCGAGACCACAACTTACTAGATGTGTTGACTAGGACCAAAAAGAAAAAGCATGGATTTAATATAAAAATAACGAGAAAATGTTAGTGTCTTCTCCAAAAGCGAATATCTCCAACAAACATAAAGCTCTTGAGATGAACCAAAAAGCAAATTATCAAAGTATACCTAGATGATAAAATTATTTTTATATTCCTTGCTGTCTTAACCACAGGGTGATTCAAACTTTCGCCAAAATGTTATTTTTAATTTAGATAGAAATATTAAGAAGCCAAATAATTTAGCTACATATTGCTTAAAAATCATCTAAATCGGTCCACTAGAACCAAATATATTAAACTTTAAATTATATTAAAATTATAAGAGTGCCCCTTTTTCGTGTCGGTACGTGAATGCATAATAAAATCGAAACAAACTTCAAATGAACGGGTTGTATTTAAATTACCCGGTATTCATCCAAGATAATATTGAAGAAAATTGTCTTCTAACAGCGGCAACCCTGGAAGGGTTTCGTTGTCGTTCCTCCGCCGACCCCCGCCTCTTCCCTTCCCGCCCCGTCGTCACGCTCCCGAAAATATTCGGGGTGAAATTCCTAGAAGCGGAGCCGCACCAGGTCTAACTGCCGAATTTCGGCGGGTCGCGGCCGAGTTCAAGGTCAGACCACCCCTACGCGCGGTCCTCCCGTACCCCCTGCCTTAACCCCGCGTTCGCCAGTCCAGGCGGCAGCTGGCGTAGTAGTTCTATAGACATAAACGGAATAGATAGAATTCGTATAGTTATTAGAAGTAGAAAAAGAAGAACCGTTAGAAAATAAGTCATAAAATATGATCTTTATTAGACGCCCGTTGTTAGCACCATCAGCAGATCAATTCAAGTGTCCAAAGCAAAATGTTTTGATTTATTGTGGCGGACAAGTTTATATTCTGCTGTTGAAATGACATATTATCAAACAAAAGTAGAATAAAGTATAGTCTAGAGTATAGTATTCGATGTCGAAGTGAAATCTAACAATGAGGCAAACACCTTTGACAGCACAAGACAGTAATTTTAAAGAATGAGATTTAAGGGCCCTAAAACCCTATTACAAAAAAATAGTTAGACAGTAACTGAGGATAAAATTAGCTTAATGTCGCTTAACTTCTTGAGTGGAAAGGCCATGGAGAGGCTACGCGAATTGTTCTGTGAATGAGATAAGATAAGATGGCTCTCCAATCTGCGATTGGTACATGAAATAAACAAATTTGTGATTAATCTCAAGTTTGGACTGGAGATCAACATGAATAGTAGAAATGCAGAAACATGTAGAATGTAGAATGTTTCGGAGGGGAGTTAATCACCGCAACCTTATAGATCTATTGTGTGTTCCCCTTTCTTGAGTTATAACGAGTTATAACTCATCATACAGTCTCAGGGCTTTAACAAAAGCCAGTATCTGAGACGGCTCCACAGAGGCCAGCTCTCCATCCTCGATATCAGACGTACCAAGGTTCATGGTACGAATGGTCGTGGTCTCGGCGCACTCAGCGATAAGGTGTTCTGGTGTTTCCCCATTTTCCCCACAAAATCTGCATTCGCCGTTGTTTCTCAGTTTCAGCCTACTGAGGAACCTACACAACTTTGAGGAACACCTCACTTTTGTATTGAGCAATAAAAAGGATTGGAAGAGAGACGTTTGCTCAGCAGGTAAAAGACCATACCATATGTACGTTTACCATATACGTGGTATATTGATTCTTCCAAGACCAAAGCTAGGATAGCAAACAGGGATAGGAATATTTGGACCGAAAATTAAATACTCCGAACCAATTGGCACCCTAGCATTTTTCAGGCAGATATCGAAAGATGCGTATCCTAGATCGGAAACAAGAAATAACCATCTTATCCGATAGCCTTTGATTGAAATCCATCAACTCAGTAACCATCAATTTGAAGTTGGTCAAAGAATGCCTAGAGAAGTTGAACAAATTAGGATAAGAAAATAAAGTCCCTCTACTCTGATAGGAGATAGAAGGCCACCAAAGGATAGAAAGTCCGCACCAAGGGATAGAAGGCACTGGAAAAGCAAACCAGACTAGGCCTGAATTCTGTAACTTAGAAAACGCGCTTTTAGACGCTCGGCGTATATGACGTATTTTCATCTAATGCGCTTAGCGTCTTTACTGATTGCGCAAAGCGATTCGAAAACGGTTACCTTAAAGGATCGTTTTGCTTCTCGAACTCGAGAAACTCGAAATCCTCTCGAGAAAATCGAAAAAATTGTGATTTTGTGCGTTCTCTTGCTCTTTAGTGAAAACTACTTCTTCTTCTATAAATTCCACAAGAAGTAATTGATAATTTACGAGTTGGCAGCTATAAATATTGTTCAAAACATCGAAAATGCTGAGAAGCGTGGTCAACATTTCCCGCGTATAATAAGAATAATGACTTATCCAAGACTTATCTATAGAAAAATAGGTTGACATAGCTCAACAATAGGTTATGAAATTCACGTAACATTGACATTTTTCATTGTTTTATCCACATTTGACTATTAGATACCCGAGAAATTGGGATGCTGTCAATATGTGCTCAACGTATATCCAGAAAACGATTCACACGGCAACGAGAATACCAAAATCGACTGCTTGGCGTTCAGCTAATCGAATATTTTCGCTTACCGCTTTGAAAGCGTAAAGTTTTTATGTCAAAGTTACAGAATTCGGACCCAGAACGGTCCAAAGACACTTGAAGAAATTTCTCAGAGCTTACGACCAAATCATTGATTTAAGCGAGAACAATCTTCGGATTGTTACGGGGTTTTTAACAGGACACTGTCCCCTCAATGAACATTTTAGTTGATTGAAACAAAGAAAACGGCGAATGCAAATTGTGTGGGGAAAATGGGAAAACACCATTACTGAGTACGCCGAGACGACAACCATTCGTGCCATAAACGAATAGTACGACTGATATCGGAGATGGAGAATTAATCTCTGCAAAACCGTCTCAGATACTGGTTTTTGTCAAAGTACTGAGACTGTATTATGAGTTATGACTCAAGAACGGGGAACACAATAGATCTCTAACGTCGCCATGATTAATCCCCTTTCTAATGTAGAATACCGATCTTAATTTTGGCAATCGGCGATCTACCGGTTTGAACGTTTATAGGTGGGCCAAGTGGCGCACCGCATTAATCAGGCTGGGGCGGGGGGCGACGCACGGGGCGGCGATTCCTCCTTGGACACACGCCGGCCGGCGATCACCTGCCGCCTCCGCCGCCGCCCAATAAAACAACCCCACGTTCGCAATCCCGAAGGTAATGGGCCGCGCGAGCTCAGGTTGACGACAATACCGGGTGTTTCGTGAGCCGGGCCGGACCGCGCTAAGATTAGGAGGCCGAAATCGCGCTGGCGACGACGGGAAGGAGATCGAACCAAATACTCATAACAGCCAGCATTTGATTGTATTAAATTAGAATCATAATTGTGTTTAATAATAGATTGCTAATTTAATGTTTGTTCTGAAGTGCTAAATCCATGTGAAATTAATTAAAGCAAACATGTAAAAAGAATGAGTATGTAAGCGAAATAAAGCGTAATAAGCGAAAATTTGAGTTTCATTATTGATTGGTTTACTACCATAAAACGTATTATGTATAATGTGAGTAACTTTACAGGGTGAGTCTTAAATAAATGCAAATATTTTCAGGGCTGGTAGATTTCGATAAAAGAAACATATTATATTTTTTTTTATATTTATAAAAGTCCAAACTAACCGAGTTATTATATTTTGAAAATTTAAAAAAAAAAATGATTTTTTGCTTAATTGCGAATTGCAAATCAAATTCAAATGTGTCAGTTGAAAATTCAAACAGGGCTGTCCAGCATGAGGATTCATTATATGTCGATTCGGTCTCTCATGCATGAGTATATGGGTAGCATTAGGTAAGTATAGTGTTGCAAGTATATCTTGTTCTTGTCTTGCTATTTCTTGTTCTTGTCTTGTTCTTGCATGCAAGAATAAGACAAGAACTGGATTAGCAAAAAAAGGCAAGAAATGGATGAAGAAATTAGCAATTGGACTAGCAAGAAATTTGCAAGACAAGAAATGGATTGAGCAAGAACAAGATTTCTTGCTCAACAATGTTTTTTTTTGATAATAGTAATTATTAGATCAAGGGGTCTTGTTACTGGTTTTGCATTTGCTCATCGCTAGTTTTAATGGTAATATACCCAGTCTTTTTGAAAAAATTAGGCTAGATCATTTCAAGTTTCGTCATAGCGATTTATATCGTCCATCGAACAAAATTACTCGTGTAGTATCAGCATTGGAAAACAGCAATCAACTAGCAAATAATGAGTTAAAGAAAGAAATCTGATGTTCTCATACATATCATATATCTATAAAACAACATGTATTCAAATCTATTTTAATCCAGTTCTAAATCTGTGTTCGGTGTTGGCCCAGTGCAACACGACAACAGAAAAACATCTAGCAAATAAGAGTTAAAAGAAGAAAATAAAAGATTCTCGATAAGATTATTAAGACATATTTTAATTTGACATGTTTCTCATATATGAATAATACGTATCATATAAAAACAACATGAACATTATCCATTTTAATCCACTACCAAAGCTGTGTTCGACCCAGCGCTATCGCTGATTCGTAACTCTTATCTCCGTTTTCTTAAATGTATTGCCATCCGTTCTCTCGTACGCACAAGATCGGATTCGAGCAAAGCTTCAGCGACCACTTGCGAGTTGGTCCGTATTGATTTTCATCGTCGTCATAGCTTTGGACCCTCCAAGGGGCTACGCGCCGCTCCCCATGCCGATAAGGAATTATACATTTGAATGACGGTACAGCAGTGTAGACAAGCTACCAAAAATATTTTGAGTTATACGTCACATAAAACATTATAAAAATAAAATATACCGAGGTACAAACAAATCGTTGATAATATTACCGGTTATTGTATAAATTTAAAATTTGGATACAAAATGTTAAATCAAAACCAACAATTTGCATAATAAAACTACCATACGTGTCAAAAGGGATTCTTTCCCCAAGGATTGGATGATCTAATGTTTCGATATTGTTAAATACCGTAGTAGTCTCACCAACTTATGCCAATATGATAAAGTCAATGGTAAAACACCAACCAAAAATTCGCTGGAGAAAAAAAATCCAGAGGAAAGGAATCCACAAAATCATAACTAAGAAAATAATAAATACAATGGCGAGGTGGTCTTAATGATACCCTAGCGCCTTAGCAAACGGACTTTGGACTATTATATACTGATTTATACCTGAATTCTTTATGGTGGTTAGTGAATTATAGGTCGAGTTAAATCAAGGTCTCTTTTATCTGATTAGAAGAAAGTCAAAATTATTTTGTGGTTCATGTTGCTTATGAAAAAAATAAATTAATAATTCATTTATATTGCGTGTGAATGAATCTACACTGAAGAAAACATCACTATGTCTTTTAGTTTTATTTTACTCCTTTAAAGCACAAGATTCTAAAAAACAGGAATCAAAAGTTCACATTTAAATTCTTCAAAATTTCACTTTAAAAGTCCTTACAATATGCTGGAAAGACAATACTGCTAAAGGCTCCGCAGGAGAAAAAATGCGTAAACGTGGATGGAAGGGTGTTTTTATCCCTCTTGTATCGATCTGCTTGACTCGGATGCGAGTGGAAAATACTACAATATGGCATCAAATTTATGTTTTCATTCAATAAAACACGTTAATTTGGTTGGCGTACAGAAAAGCTAACAGCGGGTTGATTTAATGTTCTAAGGTGTAATGTACTAATTCACAACGGGGTTCAAAACAGGCTCTTTTTTACAATTTAATCCTGAAATGACAAGGCATTACGTTAATTAGTAATAGTACCTATTTCATTTAATTCAATACCTTTTATATGTCTAGATACATTCTGCGGCGCTGTAAAAGCAGTCACGAGACATGTTGGCCAACGAATCACCAGAATGGTGGAGAAATTCACCAGGACAGAGACTGGCGAAAAAGTTCATTGTATAGAATATTTGCCAAAAATCAGACACAGAGAATGTCTCGTTGCATTATACAACTGTTGCACTGTAGAGGGTGGCTCGAATTCGACGCTCATCATTGGCATTTCGGCAACCGTAAGAGATACAGGATCGGTTAAATGGAGGCAAAGTTGTGCAATTTGATGCTCAATAAAATGCCGTATTGCATTTTTATTTTTTTATTTTTTTTTGCATAAAATATTTTAGTGATGGAATTTTCTGTACGAAACGTCAGCAAATATCAAAGTGACTATATATAGTGTTTTAAGAGTGATGAAAGGATTTAATTAAATTGAAAAAAATCAGGTCCGTATTTAGAAAAGATTAAGTTGATGATGGTCGCCAGAAGCCGAAACGTCAGAGTCAATATTTAATCACACAGAGTTATAGAGCAGAAAAAGTGGAAAATGTGTTTTTCATTTTAAGTTATCTTTTAAGGTAATTCTTTTTTTCGAATATATTCGGAAGTATTCGGAATTTTTCAAAATGCATCAAATTGCGCAACCCCAAGTAGCATTTGGACGTTATCTAACGTCGGGTATACGTCGCGTTCAATAAACCCGACGTCGGGTACCAACGTCGGTTCGACCGCCTGACGACCCTTATTTGCACCTAAATGGGGAATACAGATTCGGGTCGCCTCGACGTCGGTATCTGACCTAATAGGGAATGTAATCCTACCAATTACCAACGTCATATTACGTTGGATTTTAGTCACTTAAAATTCGTCGCTAAGCACTTACGTGACGTTTGGTTTCATATTCGCTACCAAGAATACATAAAAACCTAACCAAACTACCTAATTACAAATGGATTCATAATCACTCCTCGAGTGCCTATCTAATTTCATATTATAATAATTCTGAATCATTAATCCAGACATCAGTTTTGTCAACGGAAGTCACTTTTTTTATATATCTGATTAAAATACTCCGGAAAACAACGAGCGCCTTCAAAATTAGGTAGATTTATGAAATAAAAATATCTATAAAAAAGTAACTCGCAAAATATGTTTTTTAATTTTCTAGCTGGTTTAATCATAAAACTGTACTGTGGTTCCCCCCAAACTCAACCTTATCAATATTATTCTACTAGAAATCGAAATGTGAATATAAATTTTAAAAACAAACACGATTTTAAAATGGCTGACAATCTGATACTTGTTAAGAATGGCGGATTTCTGTGTCCGACATAATATGAACTACCAATATACCAATTCCGACCGGGTCTCCAACATTAGTCGTCTCACACGACCGAAGTCCTCAAACCGGACGACCGGCAATCGTATTATGACGTATATAATTCCAACGTACGCCACGTAACCTCACTTTGCGTATCAGTGATTTGTGGATTTGTGCAACTATATTTAAGTTTTTGTTTTCTCCTTAAAAAAAATGGGCAGCCACTTTTTTAAGCCTAACCTCACATGTGGGAGGAGGGTGGGGTCTGCTGGTTTCCTAAGCTAAAAAATGAAATTAAGATGCACCAGTGTAATGTAGCATCTCTTCCGGATAAAAATCATTTATGGGTGGAGGCAAGACATCACTACTACCTACTATTATTATTTTGCAAAAGCCTCGACCTCTTTCTGTAAAATGTAGATGAATGTCTAAATGCCTTTAGTGTTTTTTTAGGCATAATAAAAAAATTAAGTATGTTTACAAAAACTTTTTATTAGGTTATATTCATGATGTACATTAGGTCGCAAATGCTACTTAATGGGTTGTATTTACGGACGTAAATAGAGATGCGTAAATTAGGTTATAAATATGAACATAAAATACAACAAAATATAATTGGAAGTTACTTTAGGGATTATCAGTGAGACGTATCCTATTCGGACAACCGGTAGACGTCGGGCTAGTTCAAGTATATGTACGTCGTGCAAGCCAACGTGGGAACGACGTTGGGAAATTAATAAAAATGGTACGTTGTTATTTTGTACGTCGACAGATCGTTGGATTTACCGACTCGGATCCAACGACGTCGCTTTTAATAGGAAAGCGACGTCACCGGTCGTATCACCAGCACCCGACCTAAATTTGCAAAAAGTCTGACGTCGCTTCAGGTCAGATTTAGTTCGAAGTCAGATAGATGCTACTTGAGACTTTGCCTCCATTTAACCGATCCTGTATCTTTTACGGTTTCCGAAATCCCAATGATGAACGTCGAATTCGAGCCACCCTGTACGTACATCTTTTTGCAGATAATAATTGCAGTAAAAAAAAGGTTTCAAGCCTTCCCAAACACCCACGCTTTTTTTTTATCTGCATATTAACTACTGGGAACTAACAATAATCATAATGGAATACATCTTTTTCTTCCTAAATATTGACTTCTAATTTATTCGTTGTTATAATTCTATACTATCTTTATTTTGTATTATTTAATAGTTCAGTTATAAAATCAGAAAGTTAAATATAAAAATGTATAATGAATATACCAACTTCCAAAAATACGAATCGCTCTTCATTTTAGACATTGATTTTCCATGGCATTGCGTCAAAACGAGACCTTTACTTAAACATCATGTTTTTTTTGGTTCATAATTCCTATTTATATCCCTATCGATTAATAACAAAAATAGCCCAAATAGGATACAATGCATATTCAATAAAGCAATATACATAATTTTATAATATTTGTATAGGCATTAGCTGGCGACAATGAAAATACAGACCTTTCCTTTTTAGAATATCCAGAATAGTTAGTTAATAAATGTATAGTTTGTTAAAACAAGGGTAATGTTACTTAGTATAAAAGTTTGTTTCACTGCGACCTTTACAGGTCTAGTCGGGTCCAGTCGTACCCTGTTCAAGAAGTCTAATAACTTGAGAATGAACCTCCCATATAGCTCTAGGCCTCTGGTTTATCAGTGCTTAGTACAAAAAACACATATTTTCTAGTATACCGCACTGGCACACTGCAATGTGTTCTGTCGTTTCTTCTTTTGAATGTTAAAATCTGAACATGGCTTTGTCTGTCAATCTTTCACAGCCAATTGTTGAAATGATCTATTAGTAATAGTAATGAGCAAAATTGGTCTTGGTCTTGCGTTCTTGTTTTTATTTTCTGCAAGACCAACACTAACGTTAGATCTGCAAGACGAAGAATAAGACCGAATGGTGCAAGAGTTACGCAAGATTATGACCAAGGCCAAGCATGCAAGACTTTTGCGGTCTTCAATTTTTTTCGCATTTTTTTATTACCACATTTTTAACATTAATTATTGCCTTAGATTTTAGAATGATATATGGAAAAAATCCTATAATTGTTCGTCTAATGCCAGTGTAGCCTCATGTAAAAATTTATTGAACCAAATACGTGTTAACCTCTAAAGAGAAATGATATAAAAAGTTACTTTGTTAGAAAATTATTTCTATAATTTATTTCAAATAGTTTGTAGTACGAATAGTAGTACAGGTTATACATTAACATTATTAGGACTTTTAGCAGGTTGTATAAAGCACCAAAAACGCGTGTTGTGAGTGACATTGTGTACAGAAAAGTATCAGACGATTAGAGGGCAATACAATAAGATTGTCGTTTTCAACAGCATGATTAAATTAGGTTGCATTCTCACTGTGTTTAAGATGAGAATTATTGCTAGTTCCATCAAACTGACTCCCACGAAATGGTTATCAGTCCTGAGTTACAAACCTCCTTCTCAAATGCTATGAATAAATGTTCTTAAAAACGACTACCAAAGAATAATGGATAACATAAATCTACCAATCCATGAAGATATCGAGGACGCAAATCTTAATAAGCTGTGTTCCAGACGACCACCTACAAAAACGACAAAGATGGCCGTAGAGGACGAGTTCGACAATACCAATGCATGAACTCCAGAATGGACGACACAACAACATAGTAACATACCACGCATTACCCGAATGCTACCTGGTTTCTACTTACCACACAAAACATGGTCCATAATTAACAGAATTAGAATCCAAGATGGCAGGTGCGCATATTCTTTATTCAAATGGGAAAAGCGGTCATCCCCATTTTGTGATTGCGAGGAAAACTGAACCATCAGACATATCGTAGAAGAATGTTCTATAACATCACGGCCAACCCGAGGATTTTCTAATGGCAACCGCAGAATCAATAGATTATTTAAATGGACAAGATATTTGTTTGTAAATTATTAAAGATGCTGCAATAGTTCAAAAGTTTCTTAACATAGTATCAAAAGTATCTTAAAATAATATATCCAAGCAGGAACCAACTGAAAGCAGAACTGAAGAACCTGGAAGACTCCATCCGTAACCTGGAATGGGTAACCTCCAACGGTCTAAGACACTCGAAAAAGTTCTTCAGAACGTACGATCGAGAAAAATCAAAGATTTTCCTTGATTTAAGTAAAAACAATCTTCGGATTGTCAAGGGGTTTCTAACAGGACATTGTCTCTTCAACGAATACTTCAGCATGCTGAAACTAAGAAACAACGGCGAATGCAGATTCTGTGGAAAAAAATGGGAAAGACCAGAACACCTTATCACTAAGAGCGCCGAGACAACGACCGTTCGTGCCACGAACTTTGGTACTGCTGATATCAAGGATGGAGAGCTGGCATCTGTAGAACCGCCTCAGATACTGGCCTTTGTTAAAGCCCTGAGACTGTATGATGAGTCATAACTCGTTATAACTCAAGAAAGGGAAACACAATAGATCTAAAAGGTCGCGGTGATTAAGTCCCCTTAGATTTTTTCGAGAATTAGATAAATACTACCCTACTAGGTTAGGTCGAAAGAAACTGTCATGGCTGAGAAATATACGGAACTGGACCGATCTGGGGTGGAGAGGCTGTTTCATGCAGCAGAATATAGAGAACTCTTCAACGAAATAGTCATGGAGATCGCCAACGCCTGAAAACAGGCATGGCACCGCAAGAAGAAGAATATGAAAACCGAGATGAAAACTAATTTTCAAAAATCTTACTTTCTCTTAAACTTTGATATCTCAAAAACTAATCGCGCGATTTAAGACTGTGCTATATGACTAAAAAAAAAACAAAAATAAGCCTTTCAACGATGTCCTACAGAAGGTACAGAAGGTAGGTTTTTATAAAAAAAAAGTTGAAGTAGCTCCCTCGAGGGATGAGGTGGGGTGAGAAGAAGGTTTGAGATTTCTCTGATACTCCTGTATGTTTTGTCTAAGTATAAAAACATTTACCCCACATAAGTTTATAAGTAGAAGCTCATTTAATTCAAAATAAATTTAATTTTCTAAATAATCTGAACCTCTGTGATAGCAGTAAATAAAATTGGTTAAATTTCACGGTAGAGCATTCTAAACAGTTTAAATAAGCTGATTAACTTCCAAATTTACAAATTGGGAGAGAAACTTATCCGCACATTTTTTTGTTTTCCTTTATACTTATTTGGCTTCTTTTTAATAAGATCTTAAGAACCTTAAAAGTTTACTTCGTTATAAATATTCATTTGATGTTTTTAATACAACATGTACTTAATAAGATAAATATTTTTTTAATAAATTGGATTAATATTATAATTTCTAAAAGAAGTACTGAAAATATATGTTACAGGAAAAGAATAAAATTTATGATATTTTTTTTAATAGAGGTACCGGAACTTTGATTTGTATTGATGCATTAGTATTGAAAAGATAAAAAAACGTAACTAAACTTAATATCACTGCCAACTTTAATAAAGTATGTTTTAATAATTGTCCCTAGTTCCATTATAATCTATTTTAGACAAAAAGTTTTCAGATAAAAGTTGTAGATAAATCACATCCCTAATGAGTTTGCGTTCTCCGATTTTTTCTAAAGCCTTTCATTTTTGACATATGACACAAACATGTTTTTTTTTTAAAATGGAAAGCATAGTTAGCCATAACTTCATAAAAGCGTCATTTTTTAAGCTTTTCAACGATATAATCTATAATATTTTTTTTTGAAAAATTACTGAGCTACAGCCAATTCTTATAATTTTAAAACCATTTCACTTAGTTAGCCATTGATATAAGTTCAATCGTTGGTGCTCTCAGAAATGTGAAACTATTACATCCAAACTTTGTAAATTAAAATAAACAAAAATTGTAAATATGAATTTTTCAAGTGAAGAAAAGCGTGTAATATTATTGGTTCAACTTTTTTTGGTTTTATTACCATACATTTTAATTTTTAATCCTCCTGAGTCGAGCGGCGGTCGAGCAACCGTGCAAAACTAAGATACTTATTTCTCATGTCAACTGAATAAATCAAGACCATAATTAGCTTTCCAACACTTTTTTCCAAGTTAACCATCTAATTTGATTGGCCTAATAGTGGAACATTGGCCAATAATTATAGAAACACAGGGAAGTTGTCAAAGCTGTATTGTTTTTACTAACAAGACAGGATATTGTAAGCTTCATCATCATCATCATCATTTTATTCACAGCTTATTCAACCATTTCCAATTATCGTGTAGCCTCCACTACATCTCTTTGTAGTTAGGCGAACTGTTGTTTATCGTTGGTTCTGCGGGCCCAAGTTCATCTCAGGTTCGGTCTTCTTCTAGGTCTCTTAATTCCTCGTGGGTACTATGCTGTAATTTCTGTGGTCCATCTGTTATCTGTTCTTCTTGCCGGTGTTGACTCTGTGGATGACATCTATTACCTGGATCTTTTGTATATATCCACTCTATTCTATTACGGTCTCTTTTGGTGGTGCTAAGGACTATTGTTATTATATTGTAAGCTTAATAGACATGTAAGTAATAATTAATATATAGCTTATGTTATTTACTTATGGGTATTAGTATTATTATTACATACAATAGATCTGTAAGGTCGCGGTGATTAACCCCCCTCCCAAACATTCTACATTCTACATCTGACTGCGGCAGATATCCCAGCAAATAAGTCATCTCTGCAGAAAAACAAAATTTTCTTTCACCAACAGCCAACTTTAACTCCAGGTGTGTGTGATTTCTTTATATTCCTCATGTTAAAAAGTGCGCTCATTATCAGTTTCATTCTATGAGTTTATGATACTGCAGAGTCTTTGTGAGCAAGACGATTCTGAAGAAAAATAAAAATCAATTTTTGAAAAATGGTATTAAGCATCATGATGTGGCTGTCGAAAACGTTTTAGACTACCCTTGTAAGAACACAAGGCATTGAACAACTACAACCAAATTGATAAAGTTATCGCGATAATGTTAGGTGGCATCTTACTAATTTAACCTCCCCCTTCTTCATTTTAGTTGCTCTGAGTGTCTGAAAGATACTACACAAATAAGTACTTTGGAACTATTATAAACTCTACTCGTGTTAATGAACCCAACAAATACATTTAGCTGAAGTGGCACAAATTATAAAAAATCGTAATCTTTTGTAAAATACAGAACTATACCACAGACTATACTATACTGATATATTAGAAAAATATAGTGGATATATTAAGCTACTAATTAAATTCATTAGTGAATTAAAACGTTATAATAGTAGTTCGTTGGATTGGTAATTTTCAATTGCGAAAAGCAATGAAGCCGAAAATGTTTAAGTCACTTCTGTCTCGTACGTAAAGCAATTTTGTAACTGGAGACGGGTAGCATTGCGGTAATTACCACGTACTAATTCAACACCTTAATAGGCTGAGTCTTGATGCCCGCATGTTTCAAATTCCATTCCGCCGAACGTTGACCTTTTCCAAATGGTTTAGTTTTTGATAAACGAAAAAAGTGGGGCCTACTCTGCGCTTAAACTGATTACGAATATTCATTATATATTTAGTTATTTTAATTACACGTATTCGTGAATAATATCCTGAACTTGCAAATATGGCGTAACATTATTGAAGAAAACAAGGATAAGTAACTATTTTACATTTTTAAATTTCCTTTTTGCTTACCCGTTTATTAATCTTCAATGAAAGCGAAGTCTCATTAGCGGATTCTGGATAATTATACAGGATGGCAATTTGAAAAGCAGCAATAGGGAATATTTTTATAAACACTAAATCAGAAATATCTTACATACATATTGAGAAATTATTGCAGAGGAAAAATGAGGTATGTAGAGGGCAGCCCTACAACATATTGTGTAGTGTTGAAAATTTAGGTATTTTCTAATTGATTTATAGATGTTTCAAATAAAAAAAAGAAGTTCTGATAAGCAGTGAACGAAGTGACCAGGGTACGTGGTAGAAAAAATCTGTGACACGCCTGTAATTGGCATAATATATTTGCGATTGAGAGTTCTGTTGGTGGAGATTGAAACTTTGATGACAAGCCTCCATACTTAAATTAAAAAAAAATCAATTAAAATAATGTTTAATTAAGTTTAAATTCATGCATAAAAAGCTTGAAATGTTTTGTTACCGACAGTATGATCGAAAAAAACGTCTCCAAGTTAGCTCGCTAACAACGATAGTTGACATTTTCCATCGTCATTGCTAAACCAACTTTGAAATCTTTTTTTTTGGTAATGAAGTGTATACTGAGTGGTGCATCGGTGGTTGAAAACAGGAAATCACATGCCAATTTTGATCTGTGCAAATATAGGCTCTATGTTGATTTTACTGCAAAGTCGTAAATAGGTATATTAAAGGTCTGCGTATGCTGAATACATATGTCAAATTTGAATAATTTTGGAAAAGCCGATTTTAACTAATTTAAATTCAAACAGGTAACAATGCAAAACCAGACAAAAAAGTCAACATATTTTACATAAAAATTATCTCTAGACTTGTTTTGCCCAAATTAATATTAACCGAGATAGAGTGGCTAGAAGCTAGATGCTAGGGGACAGCTTTTACTGAAACATTTTTTTCAAAGTCTTTACTCCGAAATTTAAAAAAAACACTTTATATTTTTCACCCCTTCTCGGGGCTGATATTATCAGAACTTGAATTAAAATTTATTAAATTTTCCGAGCAAATTGAAAAAACTGTTAAACATGTATATAAATTTTTCAGCAACTTATGATTTCTACTTATGATCTACTTTCATCCCCTAGCTTCTAGTCACCCTATCTTGGTTAATTTTGATTTGAGGAAAAAAAGTATAGCGATCATTTTTAGGTAAAATTTGACGTCATGTTTCAAAATCCATTCCGCCGAACGTTGACTTTTTCCAATTGGTTTAGTTTTTGATAAACGAAAAAAGTGGAGCCTACTCTCTGCGCTTAAACTGATTACGAATATTTATTATAAATTTATTTATTTTAATTACACGTATTCGTGAATATATCCTGGACTTGCAAAAATGCGTAATTATTGAAAAAACAAAGATAAGTAACTATTTTACATTTTTACATTTCCTTCTTACGCTTACACGTTTGCTAATCTTTAATGTAGGCGAAGTCTCATTAGTGGAATCTGGATAATTATACAAGTTGGCAATTTGAAAAGCAATTAGCAATCGGGAATATTTTCGCAAACACTAAATCAGAAAGATCTTACATTCCTATAAAAGAACTATTGCTTTAAAAGGAAAACAAAATAAGGAATGTTTCTTACTCGTATCACATTTTAAAGGGCAGCCCTACAACATATTGTGTAGGGTTGAAAATTTAGTTACTTATTAATTGATTTATAGATGTTTGAAATAAAAAAGGAAATTCTGATAAGCAGTGAACGAAGCGACCAGGGTACGTGGTAGAATAAATCTGTGACAGGGCACGCCTGTAATTGGCATAATATATTTGCGATTGAGTGTTTTGTTGGTGGAGATTGAAACTTTGATATGACAAGCCTCCATACTTATATTAAAAAAAATCAATTAAAATAATTTTTAATTAAGTTTTAACTCACGCATAAAAAGCCTGAAATGTTTTGTTACCGACAGTATGATCGAAAAAAAAAACGTCTTCAAGTTAGCTCGCAAATGACGATCGTTGACATTTTTCCGAGCATTTTCTATCGCCATTTCTAAGCCAACTTTGAAATAGTTTTTTTTTACTGATAATGTAGTGTATACTGGGTTTGGTTTGGTCTTGATTTTTGGTTTGGGTTTGATTTTGATCTGTCCAAATATATATACAGGGTGAGTTTCCTACGTTCGTGTTCTCTATGGGCATCTCGGAAACTACTGGAGATAGAGGGTCGGTTAAATGGGGAAAGAATTGCAGTTTTGTGAGGTCATAAATATGCGTCTTTCAGATTTTTGAAAAAGTTCATGGCTTACTAGATATTTCGAAAAAAATAAATTTTAGCTAGTTTAAAAATTGTCCCTAATTCCATTATAATCTATTTTAGACAAAAAGTGTTCAGATAAAAGTTGTAGATAATCACATTCCTAATGAGATTGTGTTCTCCGATTTTTTCTAAAGCCTGTCGTTTTTGACATATGACACAAACATATGTTTTTTTAAATGGAAGCCATAGTTGGCCATGACTTTATGAAAAGCGCCATTTTTTAAGCTTTTCAGCGATATAAGCTATAATATGTTTCTTTTACAAAGTTATAGCCAATTCTTATATTCTTGACTAATTTCACTTAGTTATCCATGGAAACAAGTTGAATCGTCGTTGCTCTCAGAAATGTGAAATTAATGTCATATCCAATCTTTGTAAATTAAAATAAAAAAAAATTGTAAATAATTTTTTTTAAATGAAGAAAAGCGTGTAGGATTATTGGTTCAACTTTTCTTCACCATACAAGATACGTTGACCAGTGAAAGTTACTTATGTTTTCCAATGGTGTTCTAATTTTGTTATGATTTATAACTTATAAAAAGACAAAACATATTATTAAATGGCTCTTTACAATTTACATGACACAAACTAAAGCTTAAAAAATAATCAATACCTACACTTTAAGTTATTTTAGAAAATGTTCAAAAAATCTGCAATTGTTTTGAGTACATAAATGCATCTTTTTAAAACTGAATTTCAAGCTATTGTCACAGAACGACCAGTCGACTTAATTAAACTCCTTCTGTTCCGCCTCTTCAAGTGCCTCTCTTAAGTTCTTAAGTTCTTTTATAAACCTTGTTAACCATACCGCATAAAAAAAATCTAAAATGGATATGTCAGGTGACCGAGGAGACCCATGCAATTGGTCCAACTCTTTCTATCTCTGAGTCTACATAATTATGATAATGATATAATTTTTAACATTTCTTACTTTGTGGGGGGGGGTTGGTGTGTCATAATGAAAGTTATGTTGGAACCACTCTATTACTGTGCGAGTATCTAAATTTAACTTTTCTAACATGTCTTACAAACCGTTCTCTAAAAAACGTAAGTAACGTTCACCGGTCAACGTATCCTCGAAACTGTATGGGCAAGAAAAGTTGAACCAATAATCCTACACGCTTTTATTCATTTGAAAAACTCGTATTTACAATTTTTATTTATTTTAATTTACAAAGATTGGATGTGAAAATTTCACATTTCTGAGAGCAACGACGATTGAATTTGTTTCCATGGCTAACTAAGTGAAATTAGTCAAGAAAGATAAGAATTGGCTATAACTCAGTAATTTTGTGAAAGAAACATATTATAGCTTATATCGCTGAAAAGCTTAAAAAATGGCGCTTTTTATGAAGTCATGGCCAACTATGGTTTCCATTTAAAAAAACATATGTTTGTGTCATATCTCAAAAATGACAGGCTTTAGAAAAAATCGGAGACCACAATCTCATTAATTTAAATTCAAACAAGTAACAATGCAAAACCAGACAAAAAAGGCAACATATTTTACATAAAAATTATCTCTACACTTTTTTTGCTCAAATCAATACTAATCGAGATAGTGGCTAGAAGCTGGAGGACAGCTTTTACTGAAACATTTTTTTCAAAGTCTTTACCGTTTCTCCGAAATTTGAAAAAAACACTTTATATTTTCCACCCCTTTTTGGGGGAGAACATGAATTACAATTTATTAAGTTATCCAAGCAAATTGAAAAGTGTTAAATGTATGAATTTTTCAGCAACTTCTGATTTCTACTTATGATCTACTATCATCCACTGCCACTAGCTTCTAGCCACCCTATCTTGGTTAATTTTGATTTGAGCATAAAAAGTATAGCGATCATTTTTAAGTAAAATTTGACGCTTTAACTTTTATTTGAACTTTTTTTTGAAATCCTTACCATTTCTCAGAAATTTCGAAAAAATCACTTTATTTATTCTATCCCTTCTCTGGGGTGAATTTAAAAAAAATCTTTCACAATTCTTTTTTAGATCTTCAGTAACTTCATCAAACAGTGGTAAGTTCAGTAACTTATATCAATAATTCAAGTTTTTACCAAAACTTCGTATTTGAAGGCTTATTTTCTTGGACTACTGGTAGAAATTGGTTTATCAGGAAAATTAATCAAAAACAAATATTAAAGATATTTCCCGCATAGTAGTATTTTATCATGGTGACTTTTTCGTAAGTTAAGCTTCATTCAGAACCTCGCAATTAGTGGAATAAATTAGTGGTTTCAATTACACTTTATACTTTTTAGTTTACGATTATTAACAATGTCTAAAAAATACAATTAAAATTAATAGAATATCCTAGCAACAGCTTGCGTTAGTCAGTTGTATCCATAGAGAAAGCCTAATATTTAGGTAATAAAACAATCAACTTTTGATTTCTAACCACAATTTCTGTTGACGGAAGATAATCAAAGGCTAAAATGACATTTCCCGCAAATTTTGAAGTATAATTAGTGGAACAGTCAAAATTTTGTTAACTTTTTCTACTAATTGAAAATAACTACCACTAATTTAGGCCTTCTGAATGCTTACATTGAAATTAAAGACACAAACTTCTATGCTAATTGAAACCACTAATTGCGAGGTTCTGAATGAAGCTTAATTAGCGTAGAAGCTGGTTCCTCTAATTTGAATGTAAGCATTCAGAACGTTAAAATTAGTGGTAGAAATTTTCAATTAATGGAAAAAGTTAAATTTTTAAATTTTCCACTAATTATACTTCAAAATTTGCGAAGAATGTCATTGTCGTTTGTGATTATATCATCCGCCAAGAGAAAAAGTGGTTAGAAATCAAAAGTTTATTGTTTTATAAGCTAAATATTAGAATTTCTCTATGGATACAACTGATTACCGTGAGCTGTGGTAGGATAGTATCTTAGAGATAGTATTTTAATTTTAATTGTGTTTTTTAGACCTTTTGAATGATCGTAAAGTAAAAAAGCATTAAGTTGTAATTAAAAGTACTAATTTATTCTACTAATTGCGAGGTTCTGACTCAAGCTTTAAAGATTAAAATTAATATTTTAAAATTACATTTGACAATGATAAAATTATAGGTTGACGACTTAAGGTATGTTGATATTTCCATGGTTTTGCATTGTTACCTTATTCAGTTTTAATTTAAAAATAGATGCAGTTTTTCTTAAATTAAATAAAATCGGTTAGTCCAAAACTGTTAATTATTAGTCCAAACTTGGCAGGTGTGTCCAGCGTACGCAGAGCTTCAAAAGAACAGTTACGGCTTTGCTGTAAAATGAATATGGGATATATTTCGACAGTTCAAAATTTGCATGGAGTTTCCTATGTTTCCAATAACGATGCACCACCCGGTAGAACTCAAGTTTTTTATTAACGAAATATCTATTTATTTATTTATTTATATTATTTAGCGTATGACATATTAAGACACAAAGTACGTATATGACAAAAAGAAAAAAAAAATACATACGAACATTTAACAAATTTATATTATCTATTGATTCTGGAGTTGCCAACAAGAAATCTTCTGGTCTGCTGTTATAAGCCGTTTCAGGGCATTCCTCCACGATAATATGTTTGATTGTTTGATTTTTGCCGCACTCGCAGAAAGGGCTTGTACTCTTACCCCATGATTATGATTATGCATTCTAATTCTGTTTAGCGTGCACCAGGTTTTTCTTGGTAAGTCAAAACCTGGTGGTGAGTTGCTGATGTATGGCTGTTTTGCAGTTGCTGATGCATGCACTGCTTTGTTTCGACGTCCATTCCTGATTCATTCGTCTTCAATTGCATTTAGTGCGGTCTTGGTGGGTGGTTTTCTGGATCGAAGGCGGTTATGGTTAGCATCCTCGATGTCTGTATAAACCGGTAGTTCTCTGTTGTCCAATATCTTGTTAAACTCTTTGTACAGAGCATTTATGCGGCGCAGACTTGGGGGTGGGATGTGACTCAGTACTGGAAGCCATTCTGTGGGTGTGGATTTCATAACCCCAGCGACCATTCTCATTGTATTATTGAGCTGTACGTCTATTTTGTGTACATGTGGACTATTGAGCCATACCGGATCACAGTATTCGGCAGCTGAGTAGACGAGACCCAGAGCTGACGAGCGTAGATGCTGAAGCGCCCCAAGATGTTCCGCACAATTTTTGTATTATGTTGTTTCTTGTTTTCAGTTTATCTGCTGTTTTTGATAAGTGCTCTTTAAACAAAAGTGTTCTATCGACTGTAACACCTAGGTACTTTGGGTTTTTATTATGTTTGAGAGTAGTGTTTTCAAACTAGACAATGAGTTCCCTATTTGCAAGTTTGTTATTCAGATGAAAGCACGATACTTCTGTTTTGCTAGCGTTTGGTTGGAGTCTCCATTTCCGCAAATATTTCCCTAACTTCTCGAGATCAGCCGTCAAAATTTCCTCTGCTTCTTCGAATGAGCCGCATCTTATAGTAAGTCCCCAATCGTCGGCGTACCCATGTTTTGTTTATATCGAAATATCTACAACAATGTATACGGATCAATCGGATCAACAATGTATACGGCTCTTTGTACGAATTTCTTGTTTATGACGTTACTATCATATTAAACTCTCTGAAGGCTATTTTATTTTATCCATTTGGTTCTGTTTCAGCTGTCTATCGCTCTTAGATAACATTTTAATAATGAAAATTAATGTTCCATTTTTGGGTCAATCTGTTTCAATCTGTTTGGTTTCAATCTGTTATTAAAGCGCCTTTTTAGTTTTTTAAACTATGATTTATATTAATGTGTTTTATTAAATATTTCTATTCGAACTTCGGACATTTCAAAGTCCTATTTGCTGTTCGGTGAAATCTTAAAATGGGAAAATTCTCAGAATTGTCGGATGTTATTTGAAGCCCGCTAAGTAGAAGAACTGTAGGTATATATTTTTGGCAGTGGACGGTTTCTACCTGAAATAACTGAGGCCTCTTCTAACGGAAAATATGGCCCCTTGTAAACACAGGCAAAAACAGGTAAAATTCTTTTAAAGTAGATATAGTTTATCTTGGCATCGCAGTATTATGGCTTTAGAAAATGGGTTTAAACTATTTTTCTAGCACAGAACACCACGCGGCTTATACTGTAATATAAAAAATACTAAATATTATTATATAAAGTTAACTACAATTACCTTTAAAGTATAAGTGTAAATACTTAAGATATATTGGTCATCTGGAAGTTTAGTTGAAGAAGAAGAAGTTAGAAGAAATAGTTTTAGGTTTATCTTCATTTAAAAGTTATTTGTTGCTATTCCATAGCTTATAATTTTATTAAAAAAGAGATTACAGCATTATTTAAGTTTTTTTTCCGCCAACTATAAGATTGGTATCATAAGCATACTATCGCATAAAGTCTGAAAGCCTGATCGGCTGTAGATAGAGATGGATCATCAACTTCAAAAACAAGAAGAATAAAATATCAATAAAAAACAAACAAACCAAATCATACCGAAACAATCCATGACACTCCCAAAAGTTTAGAGCAGATTTCATAAACGAAGACAGAAAAACTGTTAAAACTGCAGTGGGTCTACTAATGTAGGACAATGTTTGGCCCAATTGTCATGCAAAGCTGATGAGATTAACAAACAAAACTGTGCAGATTGTGTCAATCAGAAGTAGGAACACTATAACATTTTATATCAGTGCGATAGCCTGGTAAATAAGTGTATTAGCTAAAATTTGCTGACTAGCGTCTACGTCACACTAGTCTACTCGGGCACCCGACAATGTTGCCAAGTTCTAGATCTTTTTTTTCACTACATTTTATTCAAAGTAAACGTTAGTCAAATCATCTAGACATGTTTACTATTTTTTTTAATTCAAATATATTTTGTTTATAAAAATATGAGATATATTAGTAATAATTTGTTTTGATAAAGTATTAGATTTATATTTTCACTGAATTTTAGTCAGAGTGACAATAAACAAACCATTTGAAAATGTCAAAGAATGCAAAAATGCTGATGAATTATTATGTGTGGAAAAACATTAATACTAACTTATCTAAAAAATAATAAAAGTGGATGTATAAACAATGTTGTTTAACTTTTTTATAATAATTTTTATTATAAATATGACAACAAAATAAAAAAATACTTAACAAGTATTATTAACCAAATAAAAATTGTAGCCTTTTATGTGCTTTTGTAGATTTAAGTCACGTATAACTTAAATTCACAGAATACCTAAATACCTAAACAGTCCACAAAACTTAATGAACTTTAGTTAGTCTGTTGGAAAAAATTTCGACAAACGACACCAAAAAATGACAGAAAATACGATTTTCCCCTGAATTAAAATGACAGACACCACTGCCACCGTCATGTATCTAGCAACTCTCGTTGGAGGAACTATAATCATCGTTTCCTTAATACTAAATGCCAAATTTAGAAGATATTCATCTGACTTTGCCAAAAGTATCAGCATTATATTCTTTTGATTTCACAACGCAAGATGCTATAAGCAAATTTCAATCCCTCTACTAACAGTGAATAAATGTGTTACGTAATGTATTGATTTTTAATCTTCATATACACAGGAATTTTAATATCCTGATGATAACAGCCCGAATATATCTGTATTCTATGATACAAGATTGTGTTCCGAAATGTCAAACTGTTTTTGGTTTGTTAACTAACCTTGTACATAAGTAAAGTACCACTGACCATTAAAAACCAGTTGTGCTTTTCTTAGAACCCAGTGTTATTGGTCTAAGTTAGCATAATTCTAAGAAAATGTCGAACGATTAACTATAGCGATTTGGTTTCAATCTTTATTTCTAATGAATATACTGATTAAGGTGCAGTAAATAGAAAAAGCTTCAAAATATTTCATTTTATTTAATTATCTACTAAGGTAGCAAGTTAAGCAGCCAATAGGATATTTTCATTGTACCGAAAATATTACTGCCAAAAACATAAAAACTTAAAAAATATGGTTTTATATGGTCACGATTTATCCAGAGATTTTTTGTCGGATTGCGTGAAATTTTTTGCAGCGTGAAATTTTGGTACTTTTCATTGGCTTTCATTGGTTATCTCAGTAGCTGAATATTTCAATTTGAAATAGTGGACTTTTATTAGTTTTTGATTGTAATATTTTTATGAGCACCTTGTACATTATTTTGTCAATGATATAAAAATTCGAGTAGAGTGTAGCCTTTTCTAAAAGACAAACTGTATAAATTTATTAAAAAAGATGATGAAAACTAAAATTTGAAAATATTATTTTTTGACAACATTGAAAATATTTGAAACAGTAGAGGTATATAATGTGTTCACAATTTCATGTATAGTTGAAAAACCATAAAATATATAGGTAGATTCTTTAAAAATAAGTAACTTGCACTCTCGGTTAAACCGGAAAGCAAAAAAAGATAACAAAAAGATTTAAAATCTTTTCTAAAAAGGTATACCGTGTGTTGCGAAAACAAACATAGCAATCACAAGTTATGTCAGAATATAATAAATCTATTATGATTTTCTTCTTCAGACCTGTCAAAAATAAAAATATCATATAGAGAATATTAGTTATATTCTCTCTAATTGTTACAAAAAGTACACTGTAAACATAATAGAATCTTTAGAAAATCAATTTATATCAAAATAGATAAGTAAACAAACTGATGCACACACACACACAAAAAAAATTAAATACTAAATAATTTACCTAATTCAGTTACTTTTCAATTATAAAATGCAGAAGATCTTCCCTATTTAAATCATTGTTCTAATAAAATTCACAATGAAATAATCTTTACAATGGATAAATTATCAAGATGTTTTAGAAAAAATCAATTATAGCTCATATCAAAAGTATGTAGATTTCAAAGTCCATTCAAAGATCAATGTTATTTATTATAGGTTTGTTCCAACATAACAGAGAACTGGCACCATAACAGAGAGAGGGCTAGAATTGAAATATAAGTGGTAAAAACTAACCTTTAGAAATGCTATTTTTGATAATGTTATCTCATTTAGAACATACCAACTTAATCAAAAATAATAATCAATTAGAATTATATCTTGTAGTTTTTCTTTTGCAAATAAATAATATTTGATGGTTATTCTTAATTTCCAAAGTAAAGTCGGTTTATTACTCCGCTAATCTAAGATAGAGAAGGCTGTGGAAAACAAAATGTTAGTTTGCCAGTTGACAACTTGCCATTTAAGTTTCCATTTTGCTTGACAGGTTTAAAAATGTTGTTAAAAGTACTGGGTGTTGCGCGCTGGAAAGTGATTGCTTGAAGGAAGCTCTGTTTTTATTAATATTTTAACTTTGATAAAAGAAAAATTCTTTAGAAAATTTAAAATACTTTTTAAAAAATTCACAGTCCTTTACAAAGATGCAACCGGGGGGGCATTGAAAATGATGAATAAAAACGTAAAAATATGATTAGTGTTAATATGAGTGTATTACATACATATGTTTAAATAACGAACTTAACAAAAAAAACAGATTTAAAGATTCACTGAAAAAGTAGTAATGTTAACATTAAATATAACATTATCAATAATAATTATGCGATCGCACCTATCCGTAAAACAAGCAAGCAAAAAAACCCCGAAAAAAACAAAATAACATACAAAACGTCAGGTTAACATGATGACAGATCATGATCAATGACAGATAAAGAATTCTTACGGAAAGTTACACTTTACGATATAACTTTTCACAGATTAACAGGCCCACGTTTGCACCACAAGGCGATGCTGCAGACCACTAGGTAGACCGGTCGTAGAAATTTATGTTATACAACTTGTAGTCAATCTGCACAAATATTATCAAAAACTTTTTTTCTTTTAAAATGTGTTCAGATTTTGTAAAAAGTATAAGTCAAAATCGCAAAACTTAAATTTGATATGAGTTTCTTAGTTTTTAACTAATATAGTAGCGAATTACAAAAATTCCTTTTCAATGAAAATTAATGAGTTAAATAAAATAATTTAATAAATTACTAGCTTTTTCTCGCGACTACGTTCGCGTTACACCTCGAATCGGTTATGCATTGATTTAAATGATTTTTTACTTCTTTATAGAGAGCTAGTGAGCATAGATGTTTTTTATTTTTCATCTTTTTTTTATTTATTAAGAGTACTAATACTCTCTTTATAGGTTATTTTTTATTCTTTGAAGGATAACTGAGGAAGATATATTTCGTTATGATGTCACTAAATAAACCCTTGTATAAAATTTTGTACTGTCTGGTTTATAATGTTATAGTATTGCATTTTCGTACAGCAAACTTTCATTCCCTATTCTACTTCCTAAGGGTATAAATTTCATAAATTCGCTTTACCTTTGTGCCAATTTTTATGTGTATAATCCAGAGGTCACGAAGTTTTATATAAACTTTTACTAACTTTACCCATTTGGTTGATGAATTTCAAAAATTTCTTCTAATTCTTTTTGTAGGATTTCATTCTTCTAGACCAAATAGTAAGGAATTTTCATACAACAAACTGTTCCGAGATAATTTTACTCTCTAAGAGGATGAATTTCCTAAAATCGCGTTGTGTAGCTAATTCACTAATGTCGTTTAAACGAACCTTTGTGCTAATATTTATGTATCTAAAGCTGGCGGCATGAACTCACTCTAAAATATCTAAAAACGTAATATATAATCTAACTGACACACCACTGACAATGACAAATAAATTATTTCTGGAGGTATTTTTAGGTGTTTTTCAGGTATGTTTTAGTATTTAGTCGTTTTACACAAAGAAATAGCCATTAAGCACTATAAAAATACTTCATAACAAATCTACACATATATACCTTTTATTTAAAAAAAGAATCATCAAGATTGGTAAAGCGGTTTCGGCGGGATGGATGCAACAAAAAAACCTTTGAGCTTTTATGTATGGATTTATTATATGTATGGATTTTATGTATGGATTAATTATTTTTCCAACATATTTTACTTTGCAAATTTTTGTAAATATTCAGACTCGCCAATATCGTACTCCACCGTGTCCAGCCTGTTTAGCCAAACGTAGGCCGATTCCTCTTCGGCGGCGTCGTGACCCTGGCTGAAGGAAGAGTCTTGAAAACGCTCATCTGCGCATAGGAATAAGTTGACTGCGTAGCGTATTGCGTATTAATCGATTCTGAAACTTTCTATCTCGTGTATAACATGTTACGCAAGTTTATTATTTTAATCTCGATTTTAATAGATAAATATGTGAAATGCCACCTGAATATCTTCCGCCATGACATGTTTTTACTCTTTTGTTATGGTAAATTGATTTGTATAAACTTTATTCAATAACGTATATTTTCCTCCATTTGTGATTTTTTAATTTTAAGCGAAAATTAAGTATAACATTTTAGGAAAGAGAAACACTGTAATATTTAAAAGAATTAGAACAAATTAGTCTTATTTTGAAAGAAAAATATAGAAAAAACTCTTTCTATACAAAAAGTCTTTATACTAACCAGAATCCGGTGACATATACGCGGTCTCACCGGAAACATTTACTTCGTTATTACTTCGCATAACTTGAAGAATATCTACTTTTAATAATGAACACTTCAGAAATACACCAGTAAAAACATTTATTATTTGAGATTAAAACTCAAATTAAATTATAAATATTAGTTACCTATGTTGTTATAGCTTTTATAGGCCTGTTTAACGACTTAATAAGTTACCTAGCGAAAAAATCTGTGCGCGTACCTACCACTATTGTTATAGGTTAATTCGTTAAAGAAATATGTTACACAAGTTAAAAACGCTAAAATTTTAATGGTATTACTTGTGCATTATTGGCCTTGGCCTATAATGTAATTTGTTGGAATTATATCTTCTTTAAATATAATTAGCCTTTTTAACGACTTTTAAGTTACCTAGGAAAAAATCTGTGCACGTACCTACCAGTATTGTTACAGGTTAATTCGTGAAACAAATGTGTTACATATTATTCATGGTATTAGTGGTATTATATTGGAATCAGCTTGGCATTAGTGGGGCATTATATGAGACATTTTGGTATTTAATTAGTATTTTTGGCATTAGTATACAGACATTTGTCAGCGGTTTACTCCTTGTAGATAATCAAAAAGTTTTTTGATAAAATTTGCTTTTTATGTCAGATCATTTCTATGAAAAATTACATTAGATTTTTATTAAAGACGCTGAGTAATTAAAACATTGACTAATAAAGCTTGTCCACTTTAAATAAGGGGTCACGAAATATCCTCCTTGGAGTGTTTGGGTTAAGGGGTGTATAATAAATTAATCGTTGTTTTATAATAAAAACCATAAAACATTTATTTGTGAGTAAAATAATGCAATGGTTGGATATCTCTCCTTTATAATTAGGTGACTAAAAATACACTAAAATTATTAGAAAAAAAATCTTGTACTTATTTAGTAATTACGTCAATATTAATTAATTGACTTTCTAGTCTATTTTATTTTATATACAAATATATTATTAAATTTTAAGCATTAAGTAATAAAACACTTTGTGCCCTCTTATATCGTAAGAGGTTACGAAATATACTCCTGGTTATACCCCTTACAGAAAACAGTGTAAGGGGTGTAAATAAATTGTATAATCACTGTTTTTTATAATAAAAGCTATAAAACATTCCTTATTTGTGAGAGTAAAAAAACAAAACAATGCATTGGTTAAAATAAGTACATTCAATACATATGTATGTGTTATAACATAATATAGCCATTACTATTATACTATTATTATTAAAATAATATGTGTGTAACATATTTATTTACCGAATTAACCTGTAACAGACATTTATATGCCCAGTATATTTTTGTTTAACAAACCAATCAGGAAAAATCCAAAACCTACCGTTATAGGAGGTATAAGATGATTAAACTTATATAATGACAACTACTTATCGGATAACAAATTAATTACTACTGTCAGCTAGTTCAGCTACTGTCTAGGTAGAATATACCTAGAGTACCTACATCTACCTATGATGTAGGTAGATTAAAGCTTATTTTGACGTTACCTCTCACTTCGGTGTCACAAGCTGAATTTTTCAGGGATGGAAGTACAGTACATCACAGTACATGATATGGGGACCCTTATTCCGAAAGTAGTACAAAATTAGACCGGGTAAAAAGGCACTATCATCAAAAATCGATATATTAATACCACCGTATAGAGAAAACAAATACTTATTTTTTGATCCAGTACACAATAAAGTCTTCGTAGGGAGTCATTTTTTTTATAATTATTTACAAAAAAACATTTCCATTAGCGCTTATGACCAAAAAAAAACTTTAAACATGAATAATCATTTCAATCATGCGAAAATTTGGTTTAAAAATAGATTTTTTTAATATAACTTTCATTTAACGAAAAACGAAGGCCTAAATGAAAAAAAGAAACAATTTAAAAGTTTCGCTTATGTCTTGACAAGGTATCAAAGCAAACCCCATATTTTTTGCTTTTAAACTAATAAAGATATATCAATAAACAATTAGCGATGTAATGGTTTTTGCGCGCGCTGGCCGACTGCTGCCGCTGCGTCGAGATTTCCTATACCCTTGTATATATGACGTCATGGTGTGGCAAATGTAGCATTTTAATTTGATTTGGGCTCCCTTATATAGGATAACAGAAACATTTTCAATGTTAAAAATTAAAAGGCCAAAAAGTCCCAAAATTCAACTAATGGCAATGTGAAATTAAGAATGGCAGTTTTTTGCAAATTTTTGTGATAGTTCTCTTTTTTATGTTAGAATCTTCAAATGCAAAAGCTAACAAGAGAAATATTTTTTAAAATATGGCGCCCTACAGCAAAAGAAATTATTCACAATAATTTTTAATTTATAATATTTTGTCGGTTGACTGCCTGCATGAAGTGAGGTAAACGATAACATTTTTATCCCAGCCTGTTTACTAATAACCAGACTATCTAATTCCAAAAAAATGTGTTAAAAGTTATATCAAAAGTTGTAGTAATTTCCGTTAAAACAGGAAGTGATCGAAACTAATTGAATACGTCAATCAATCCTCCATCATCAATCCTCCGATATCTAACACACTAAATCTCGTTTTTTTATCTGAAAAAATAAAAAAGTTATAAGGTTAAGCCACTTTCGAAAAGCATCCGGTATATCATAAATATACTAAAATGATTTAATAGGTACTATGTCTTTAGTTAATATACGGGGGTACAATGCTTGCTTCCTTTAATAAGAATTAATAGAAAATATTCACGTGTCTTCCGTAATTTTTTTCAAATCCCTCAAGTGGCAATGAGCAGGACACCTGGCAAGAAGGACGGACAACAGGTGGACCACAAAAATTACAGCATGGTATCCACGAGGATTTAAGAGACTTAGAGGAAGACCAAACCTGAGATGGGACCATGATGAAATTACTATAACTTGGGCCCGTATAGCTAACAACAGACTTCAAAGGGACCAACTACAAAGAGAGCATCTAAATATGTGAGGGAGGCTACACCATAATTGGAAATTGTTGAATAAGCTGAGAATGATGATAATGATGAATCACATTTAAGATTGGAAGCTAAAAAAATCTTAAAACCAGTAATATAATTATTACCACTTACTTTTTCACTTTAGCCCACAGTGCGCTGTAGAGAAAATGCATTCCAACAACAAGAGAATCGTTTACAGCGATTTCAGATGGAGCGGACCGTCCGCGACTTCGAGCAAGTACCATGAGTTTATATGAACAATTTCACATGGGTCGCGTATGCTCCGTCCGGATGTTAATGTTAGAATAAATTCATGGTACTTGCTCGAAGTCGCGGACGGTCCGCTCCATCTGAAAGCGCTGTTAGCAAACAATTCTGTTTTTGTTGAATTGTAATCATTCGTGAACAGTACTGGGTGATTTCGATGCCAGCCTAAAAAAGCAAGAATGAAAAGAACTAAACTGCATATTAAGACTGTGTGTCAGCTGATTATTGTTTTTTATATCTTTGACTATTTTCTGTTTTTAATTTTGCTGATTTCTCAAGTTTTATTTGGTATTTAACGTTGTTATACATATCTTAAATAAATATTTTTATATGTTTGTAATACAAATGATAGTGACGAAGAGAACAGTGATATTGGGTATGTAGATACTACTGAAGATGATTTGAAACTTTTGTTAAACAAAGCAAAGTTGATTTCGTATTTTAAAATAAAAAAAAATCAATAATCCGTGACGAAAATCGAAACTTGACAATTCGTGTCTAACAATTCCAATTACTGTTCTAGAACGGTACAAGTTTCTGTGTTGGAACAAACCCTATGTTAGCTTTATTTCCCGCCATTCCTCCGTACTCAATGGAGCCCAGTTCGATGCGTTTCTTCTCTCGTCATTTCTGATGCATATTTTAAGCCGGTAGCTCCTCTACTAGTCGAAACCTTTTCGAGAGCCGCGGCCGAAAGATGCGGGTTCGCTTTTCTTGGAATTCGTTTCGCTTGGCATACCAGACGCCGGCTCAGAAGCGACAGATAAACACGAATCGTTATCCGAAATACGATGGCGATAACGTTCCTTAATGTATATTAAAGCAAGAGGAAAATATATTTTAATTAGGTTGTTGAACTTGGTAGTCTGGACGACGTTATGAATGAAACATATTTCGTCTGATTACGAGAGAAAAATATTACACAAATATGGCCTATCGCCGCTGTAATAAATACAGAAGTGCGATGGATATTTTGTTTTGTGGCGATAAGTATTTGTCAATGTACCCTGAAGTGATAACAGAAATTTAATTGTCTAATGTAATGTTTCATAAAATTATGCTATTTTCAAGTAGACTTATATGGAAAACTACTTTTATAAAAACATAAATAGAGAAAATAGCGAGGGCTAAACCTAGGGTTGCCAGTTCCCAACTTTCATAGTTATTTTTATACAAGATGATAAAATGGTATTTTATCGTCGACCGGAAAGATTAATTAATTTCGAATTAATTTCGGTAAGATAGAGACCATAATGCAATGTTATCGTCGTGTATAAAACAATATTTTTTCCGTGGCGAGTTACGTTTTAAAAAACATTCAGAAATTATCATTTCAAGGAATTTATTGCTAGTAGAAAAAATATTGTGCTGGTTTGGCGTTGGTTTCTATGTAATTTGACAAATAAATAAAGCTGTCTCTTTAGTTGTCAGTTTTGAGTCAATATTGTTTAATTCTTTTTCGTGTCGATTGCTGATTGAATTGGAGCCATAAATGGCTCAAAACGAAATAAGTAAATTACCAACAGATATTCAGGCTGAGGCGACAAACGCCATATACAAACTACTTCCATTTAAATCCCGAATAACTTATGAAAAGGAATACAAAAATTTTTAAAAATGGAAGCAATTAAAAAACGTGCGAGAAGAAATAAAGTTTTTAACCTATCCTCGCTGTTAAAGTATCATTTAATCTACTCTTGCGGTTAAAGCACTTTTTTATCTACTATTTCTGATAGAAATAAGGCAATGTTAACAGTTGCTATTAAAAAAAATAGACGAGGAGAGGGTGAAAAAGCGCTCAGGCAAAACATTTTTTGACACCTCACGCAAACGTCAAAAAATTATCCAAATTTATGTAAACATTATGTGGGTGATGGTATTTCTTGCTTTCTTTAAAATATTTATACTCAAAACTTCTTATTTCAAGACATAAGCTAATAGTAACTAAACACAAAAAAGCTAAACACGCATAGCTTCTACGAATATTTCTTGTACATAAGCATCGCTTTTCTTTACAAAAAGTGGGGGTAATGAAAGACATATCGTTGCGAAATTAACAATTTTATTAAGCATTTTGGTAATAGACGATTATTTTTTATATCTTGGATTTGGTGTGAAAAAAGAGGGCTTTTTCAATATGTAAGAAGAAAGAGGACAGTACGATCAAAGAGGACTGTCCTCTGAAATAGAGAACGGTTGGCAACCCTAGGTAAACCCCTGACAAATTTCTGTACACCAATACCACGAATAATGCCAAAAATGCCAACTAATACCACGATTAATACCACTAATACCAAATAATTCCTACATCTTGTACACCAAAATACCAGTGGTTTACCCCTCGGAAAATAAGTATAAAATATACCTCTGTGGCGGTGTTTATTTTAAAGAAAGTTGGATATTTGGCAATTGAAAGGAAAAAAACCAGATCCTCAGTGGCTTTCTGCTTTTCTTTAACTAACAAGAGACAGGGAAAAGTCACCTTATACCATATCGACTCATAAATTGTAACTCTTCAATATCTGGTTTATAATAGCACTGGCGAGACACATTGTGGTATATTTAGTAAGCTCAATAAGGGATTCACAGTAATACATAAGACTTTTTACATCTAGCACGCGTGCTGGCTATAAAATACATAAATATTCTTTGAATCTGTGTTCTGATATATCGATGACTTATGGTAGGTGATTTTGTGTGGGCTTAACGGAATATAACTCATCAATTACTTACATACACATAGTACACATCATGTGTATTTATCTATCAAAATAAAGAATATTTCCTTACATTCCACATGGATAAACATCATCTTAGTTTTAACAAGACTGATAAAAATATTTTGTTATTTTAATTGGTGTTGCCTGAAACGTACCTCTACATGGTTGCTAAATATGAACCAGTACTGTTTAGAAAAGAAGCAGGTTTAATAGAGAAATCTTACAGTAAAGCTGTAAGTATAGTAAATGCTACAGATGGATTTTAGAGGTGTATCATTTGGGCTATCTTTTTTTTGAGGAAGAAATCTTGCATAAGACGTAGTGTCAGATTCCTACTGACTAAAACCACCTTTCCTTCTCTACGACACACTACACCGGAACCGCTTTTACATTTATTCGACGTGAGGACTGTCTACGTATTTCTACGCGCTTCTACTTCTTTAGCTATTAGGATTCTTTTCATTACTGCATAGGCCAGACTTTATTTTTTTCTCCTTCTTTCATAGTTTCTGATGTGAAGAAATGCTCAAGGAATGCTTATAGCAATAGAATACTGCCCGGTGAGCAAAGTTTTGTCACATTTGGGGAACATTAGGGAACGTATCTGCGTTTTATTGCTTCATATCAGGTACAAGAAGGAACTGGTAACGTAACAAGGACGGCACCTAGTCACATTTGCACTTAAAGGAATAAAATGCCCCACTAGGTGATGTCTTAAGCCAGATCATCTTGAACATTCCAACAAGGTATGTTGAGCATAATCTATCCAGTTGCTATTTATATATTGATTTGTTGGTGATTTCGCAGGATTGTAGAGATCACCTTTGAAATAATCATGGCCTGAGTAAAATAATAATCTACTTCATATGGTCTCTCTACCCATTCTCTAATATTAGGAATTAAACTATACGTCCACCTTCCATACTTGCCCTTGATCCATTCTTCTTGCCATTTTGTCCATAGTTTATTTCTAGCTTCAGTTTTCAAAGTTCCTTAATAAGTTTCAACTCGTTCTTGAACCAATGCATTGGGTTATACCCGTTATAGCACAAACAGCCTCTGCAGAAATGGTTTTAGGCACTGCCTCTTATAGCTAATGTAGCTGTAAGTATACTATTTATTATTTTCCATTGTCTTTTACCATATAGGTGCGGCATAGAGAAGTTGCAAGTGAATGACTTGTTCCTAAATCGTACCATTTGCAAATTTGAAAAATTAATATATATTTCTGTTGAAATTATGTTAATAAAAACCTGAAATAAGACGAAGAAGATTTCAAACTAAATATTTGCAATAATCAGAACCACCCGTTCCGAAAAATTTGGTAATCATTTTTAACTTTTGTGCGAAGCTGTACGTTTTAGGCTAGAGTTTAGGTTTCAGGATCTTAAGGTTTCAGGACGTATATCTTCTCTCAATGGCTAAATCTAGTTATTTCGAGAACATTTTGGTTTATGATACAGATATTTATTCTATTTAAATACAAAAATGTATCAAGCAAATAATGAACTGTTATAGGTAAAGTATCTAAATATAATTATCTATTTAATTTCGATAAATTATTATTTTAACCATATCAGTTAGTAAGTACCTATTTAGTATACATTTACTACTTAGCAAATAAAAAAAATCTAAAACAAAAATTTTACTATAAAATGTAAGATAATTAACGAGTTAAACCGCTATCTAATTTGCAATAAATAAACCATTATCAATCTATCTGTCTATCTAATATCGTTACACGTTTTATAAAGCGTCACAATAACCCCAATACTAACCGAAAATCTATTTGTGAACGGTCGACTAACAACGTTCTATGTTGTATCAACGAATTTTTTATCTGGAGCGACAACAAAATGGCGGCCCGTACGTTGTTATCGTGGTCGCCCGGTATGTATGTATATTTTCATTAACGCGCTCCGTTCGGCAGCAAGTGGGGCCCCACGAACTTTTAAACCACATGATTCATCACTGACGTCATTGCAGCTTTATATTTAAATCTATTTTGTTGTCTTGCCTCAACCTCAACGAGATTCTTGTTATTGTGGCCTCTGGTGGTGGCTGTGCGATACAATATGTTTGTAGTTTACTTCCTCAAAGTCTTTTTTATTTTAGTTCTTTTTATTTTAGTACAGGGTGAGAAGGAACAAGATTTTTCGGAATTTTCTCCTATAGTTTGAACTGAAGATTAATATCAGGGGGTCAAAATAGTGTAACAGCATCAACTTTCCATTAAAATGGAAGAAAAAACGACAATGTTGTATAATTTTAATAGAAAAACAAAATAAAGCTAAAGGAAAATCGAGAATGAAAAAATGTGGGCATGAATGCAAAGTATTGAATGGGTGAAAGTTGACTCGCAAAAGTGTAATGAAAAAGGCTAATGGTTTCATCTTATATAGCTGATCTTACTGTTTAAGGAGTGGTTAAGATGTAAAAGAATATAAAATAGTAGAAACCCATTTTGGTGACAAAACTGACATAACTTCAAATCAGCTTCAATTTTAGAACGTGTTACGAGCAATGTATAACTCCATATTGGCCTAACTTAAAACAAAACCACTCACACTACACAGTAAAAAATTGAGTGTTAAAATTTACACTCAAATTACACTCAAAGGTGGTTCCTATTTGTCCACACTGGTGAGTGTAATTATTATTGTTCCTAAGTATGGTGAAATATTGGTGTGACTTAACCTTTTAGGTGGGGTTAAACTAATCCAATTTAACCATGTAGCCGTAGATTCGTGGAAGTCTGTTTTTTTTCTACATTGGCCGAAGAATTTTATAAACATTTGGTTTAATCTATTCCAAACTCAGAAAACGATTGGAACAGACAACAATGACGGTTTTTCAGTCCTTTTGTATTATCGAATTTTACAAAAATCTTTTCAATTATTGGGGCTGATGGTTCTTAACAAAACACATTCGAATATTACTGGCCTGACTTATTACAAATTTACAAAGTTCTCTACACAAAAAAAGTTCTGGTTACGCAACAGATTGAGCAAATTTCCATTAAAAAGGAATAATAATCACCTTCTCGGATGGAGATCTCATTAGGTAGAGACAATTTCGGGCAGGGGCTTACCTCAGAGATGACTTTCTCCAAATTTATTGACAGTTATACAGCTAACAACTGTTATAAAAACAATGTCGGTATATCTAATGGTGAGACAGGTGTCTTTCCTTCCAAACCGTAACGAGTTACGAAGACCCCGCTTTTTCAAACCGAACTTTATGCTCACCTAATAAAAATTCGAGTGCAGTTGCTGGAAAAAATATCATAGAAACTGGAAATCAATAAGTATATAAATATAATTTAGTAAGGTGAAACTATACCTCTTAAAAAACACATGAAACAACAAGATGAAAGTTTGTAAAAAAATGTAGAATGAGTGTGGAAAGGTTAATGACCTCGACCTTACAGATCTATTGTGTCCCTCTTTGGCAAAATCAGTATCTGAGACGGTTCTACAGAGAGTTCTCCATCTCGATATCAGTGGTACCAAAGTTTATGGCAAGAATAGTTGTCGTCTCGGCGCACTCAGATGACGAGGTGATCTGGTGTTTCCTCATTCTCCCAACAGAATCTGCCTTCGCCGTTCTTTCTTAGCTTTATTCTATTGAGATGTTCATTGAGGGGAGACAGTGTCCCGTTAAAAATCTCGTGGCAATCAAAGATTGTTCTTACTTAAATCAAGGAAAATCCTTGATTTTTTCGGTCGTAAGTGGTGCAGAAACTTCTTCGAAGTGTACTAGACCGTTGCGTTGGAGGTTGTTGCCCATACCAGGTTACAGATGGAGTCTTCAAAATTCTTGAGTTCCGCTTTTAGTTAGTTTCCCCTTGGGAAGCAGAATTGGTCCAGTTAGTCGAATGTACGCTCCTTTTCTAGGTAGATCATTATCTTCTGTTCCTTAGTGAGCTGGCACCCACAGTAGGAGAACTTTGTTTTCTTTACCTAATTTGTTCAGCTTCTCTAGACCTTTGACCAACTTCGCATTGATTGATACTGAGTTGATCGCTTTTAATGCTTTTTCTTGTTTTCGATAGTTTTTATCTAAGTATAATTACGTACGCAAATTACGTACGTTTTTATCTAAAATATAATTACGCGTACAACTTATACGCATCTTTTCGATAGCGAAAGATTTCTGCCTATAGGTTCGGAGTATTTAGTTTTTCGGCCCAACTACTAAGTTGTATGTAATTACTAAAACTAACTTGGAGATGCAAAAAATGTGTCGTTTTCTAGATATATCAAACAAAAATACAGATTTTCTTGCTACACAAGATACAAGTACGCAATGTAAAATCAAAACTGGCGTTTTCTAGAAAACATAGAAAGGTGCTAGCTCGATAAATTGTTAGTAAGAGCAAATATGACATATGATTCAGAATTTAGTCTCGAAAGGAAATACAATCAAAAACTAACAAGACCATCCTAATTCTAAACCAGACTGGCAAAGGGCCATAGGATTGTTTAGTGCTAATTACTTAATGCAGCTGTTAAATTAAAATTCATTTCTATTGGTCTTTAAAAGTATGTATTATAAAAATTGGTTCAAATGGTTACTAAATGGCAACTAGCTATATTTATTATTGATCAATGCAATACTACCCAACAAATACAAATAGCCAAAAAACACCAATAACTTTGCTGAAGTTAACACAACGATCACATAAAATATTAGGTATTAGATTATTATGTATTGATTAGAGAATTAGAAATTTTCAAAAACGAAGACCACTGAGACCTCTATAGATCTTGTAGGGGCCTTCTTTTTATATCTTGATTACATTTCCCAGTTTCATACCTTTCACTGTCCTGTTTTTGCTGATTAGGTCTGTTATGATGGTGGCGAGTTTTTCTACTATATAGGCAGGATGATACGGTCAAAAGTATACTTGGACCAAGTACGCTGGATGCTGCCATATAACTGTACATATAATAATGCGGTGAGCGTTTCACCTGTATGCTGCTTGTATAGCATTGATTGTTTCATCAAAGTCAAGTTGGAGAGGCTTTTTAACATCAAAGTAAGGAAGTTAGCTTCCAACTTACTTGGATGCTACAGAAGCCGACCAACTCGGCTTTGACTAAACAATTCATATCATACAAACGTAAATGTCAAACGCGCGTAAGCAGCATATAGGTATATTTTATGGCAGCATCCGGTTGACTTGGTCCAGAAAGTACACCTTAAGCGCCTCGATCGGGCATAAGAACTCTTTCGCGTGGGTGAGGTTTACTACCATTCTAGAGATTTGTGGCCTTTTTGGAATTACTGTTACAGCACTGCAGAAGGATGATCTCTACTAGGACCTATGAATGCCATTGATTGGCCAAACATATGCCTTTTGGTGCCTTTTGTTTCTCGTGCCCCGATATACACAAGGCTAAGATAACTTACCAGGTTATATACGAAAAAACATTAAATCCCACAACTAAATGCAACCCTGAAAGAGCTACAAATTATACAGATGCATAGGTTCAGTAGTATTATTGATGATACTTATGTTTAAAAGATGACACTAAATAAAATGTTCAAAGGTAATGTAAAGTAAATTGATAAATTAACAGATATATCCAGGAAAGTAATAATTATATTATAGGTATGTAGGTAGGATATCGAGTCTCGCATTTCTATAAATCCGCCATTAAAATTTACAAAGCACTAAACTACTAAGCATAATCTTAGATATTTACTTACCTAACTCGACTATTTCAGAGTATGTCACATTATCTGATGTTTCATCAATTTTGGCGTATTTACTTTTGTTGTTTAACTGAATTTTATACATCATTTTGCTAAAATCATGGGCACTACAACACACAACTGACACAACGAACAACCCGTACAACCACCAACTTGAAATAGGCGTGCAGGAACGCGAAAGCAGTGGGGATGTGCCGCGCGTCACCCAAAATGATGGGTTTTTTAACACTCCCGAGTGTTAAAACTGCGTTTTGCAGTCTTTATAACACGGTATGGGTGTTTTTAAGACGTATGTAGGGCGAAAAAAAACATTTCTTTGAAGGTAACGTTTACACTGATTATATGATTCTTACCAAATATAAGTGAAGTTTACACTCCATACACTAATTTCGCTTTTTTTTTGGTAGATTTGATTTTCAAAGTTTGCGTGTTAATATTTCTGTTTAATTTTATTAACGCGAGTGTAAATATTAACACTCTGATAATTTACCACACTAAATATCTTTTCTACCACCAGGTCATTTTTTACTGTGTAACAGAAAGTTAAAAAATGGTATAATAAAGTTTGCTAAAGTAATATACCCAAATAGTGCTTTACTATAACTCATAATCAAGTTTCTTACCAGATTAGAGCCTTTCACTGATATTGTATTTTATGATGATATGCTTCAGAATGTAACCATGTAGCCGTAGATTCGTGGAAGTCTGTTTTTTTTCTACATTGGCCGAGAGAATTTTATAAACATTTGGTTTAATCTATTCCAAACTCAGAAAACGATTAGGAACAGACAACAATGACGTTTTTCAGTCCTTTTGTATTATCGAATTTTACAAAATCTTTTCGATTATTAGGGCTGATGGTTCTTAACAAAACACATTCGAATATTACTGGCCTGACTTATTACAAATTTACAAAGTTCTCTACACAAAAGAAGTTCTGGTTACGCAACAGATTGAGCAAATTTCCATTAAAAAGGAATAATAATCACCTTCTCGGATGGAGATCTCATTAGGTAGGGCAATTCCGGGCAGGGGCTTACCTCAGAGATGACTTTCTCCAAATTTATTGACAGTTATACAGCTAACAACTGTTATAAAAACAATGTCGGTATATCTAATGGTGAGACGGGTGTCTTTCCTTCCAAACCGTAACGAGTTACGAAGACCCCACGCTTTTCCAAACCGAACTTTATGCTCACTAATAAAATTCGAGTGCAGTTGCTGGAAAAATATCATAGAAACTGGAAATCAATAAGTATATAAATATAATTTAGTAAGGTGAAACTATACCTCTTAAAAACACATGAAACAACAAGATGAAAGTTTGTAAAAAAAATGTAGAATGAGTGGGAAAGGTTAATGACCTCGACCTTACAGATCTATTGTGTCCCTCTTTGGCAAAATCCAGTATCTGAGACGGTTCTACAGAGAGTTCTCCATCTCCGATATCAGTGGTACCAAAGTTTATGGCAAGAATAGTTGTCGTCTCGGCGCACTCAGATGACGAGGTGATCTGGTGTTTCCTCATTCTCCCAACAGAATCTGCCTTCGCCGTTCTTTCTTAGCTTTATTCTATTGAGATGTTCATTGAGGAGACAGTGTCCCGTTAAAAATCTCGTGGCAATCCAAAGATTGTTCTTACTTAAATCAAGGAAAATCCTTGATTTTTTCGGTCGTAAGTGGTGCGAAACTTCTTCGAGTGTACTAGACCGTTGCGTTGGAGGTTGTTGCCCATACCAGGTTACAGATGGAGTCTTCAAAATTCTTGAGTTCCGCTTTTAGTTAGTTTCCCCTTGGGAAGCAGAATTGGTCCAGTTAGTCGAATGTACGCTCCTTTTCTAGGTAGATCATTATCTTCTGTTCCTTAGTGAGCTGGCACCCACAGTAGGAGAACTTTGTTTTCTTTACCTAATTTGTTCAGCTTCTCTAGACCTTTGACCAACTTCGCATTGATTGATACTGAGTTGATCGCTTTTAATGCTTTTTCTTGTTTTCGATAGTTTTTATCTAAGTATAATTACGTACGCAAATTACGTACGTTTTTATCTAAGTATAATTACGCGTACAACTTATACGCATCTTTCGATAGCGAAGATTTCTGCCTATAGGTTCGGAGTATTTAGTTTTTTCGGCCCAACTACTAAGTTGTATGTAATTACTAAAACTAACTTGGAGATGCAAAAATGTGTCGTTTTTCTAGATATATCAAACAAAAATACAGATTTTCTTGCTACACAAGATGCAAGTACGCAATGTAAAATCAAAACTGGCGTTTTCCTGAAAACATAGCGAAAGGTGCTAGCTCGATAAATTGGTAAGGCAAATATGACATATGATTCAGGAATTTAGTCTCGAAAGGAAATACAATCAAAAACTAACAAGACCATCCTAATTCTAAACCAGACTGGCAAGAGCCATAGGATTGTTTAGTGCTAATTGCTTAATGCAGCTGTTAAATTAAAATTCATTTCTATTAGTCTTTAAAAGTATGTATTATAAAATTGGTTCAAATGGTTACTAAATGGCAACTAGCTATATTTATTATTGATCAATGCAATACTACCCAACAAATACAAATAGCCAAAAAACACCAATAACAAGTTAACACAACGATCACATGAAATATTAGGTATTAGATTATTATGTATTGATTAGAGAATTAGAAATTTTCAAAACGAAGACCACTGAGACCTCTATAGATCTTGTAGGGCCTTCTTTTTATATCTTGATTACATTTCCCAGTTTCATACCTTTCACTGTCCTGTTTTTGCTGATTAGGTCTGTTATGATAATTGGCGAGTTTTCTACTATATAGGCAGGATGATACGGTCAAAGTATACTTGGACCAAGTACACTTGGATGCTGCCATATAACTGTACATATAATAATGCGGTGAGCGTTTCACCTGTATGCTGCTTGTATAGCATTGATTGTTTCATCAAAGTCAAGTTGGAAGGCTTTTTAACATCAAAGTAAGGAAGTTAGCTTCCAACTTACTTGGATGCTACGAAGCCGACCAACTCGACTTTGATAAAACAGTTCATATCATACAAACGTAAATGTCAAACGCGCGTAACATATATAGGTATATTTTTATGGCAGCATCCGGTTGACTTGGTCCAAGTACACCTTAGCGCCTCGATCAGGCATAAGAACTCTTTCGCGTGGGTGAAATTTTCTACCATTCTAGAGATTTGTGGCCTTTTTTGGAATTACTGTTACAGCACTGCAGAAGGATGATCTCTAGGACCTATGAATGCCATTGATTGGCCAAACATATGCCTTTTTGGTGCCTTTTTGTTTCTCGTGCCCCGATACCTGAGCTAAGATAACGCAGGTTATATACGAAAAACATTAAATCCCCACAACTAAATGCAACCCTGAAGAGCTACAAGTATACAGATGCATAGGTTCAGTAATGATATTGATGATGCTTATGTTTAAAAAGATGACACTAAATAAAATGTTCAAAGGTAATGTAAAATGAAGTGATAAATTAACAGATATATCTAAAGATATATGCATTATTATGCATATATCTTTAGATATATCTGTTAATTTTCGTAAGTAGTAAATCAAAGTTGTGTATTAGTCTTCCCAAGTATATAATATGTATTAATGTGCTACTTTCAGTATAACATCATTAATTCGATTATAATGTTCTGTACGTTTATCACTTCATTTTACATTACCTTTGAACATTTTATTTAGTGTCATCTTTTTAAACATAAGCATCATCAATATCATTACTGAACCTATGCATCTGTATACTTGTAGCTCTTAAGGGTTGCATTTAGTTGTGGGGATTTAATGTTTTTTTAATGTTTTTAAACTTATTAGTTCCTTTAAAACAAAATAAAAGTTAAACCTCGCTCTTACATATCTTAATAATTTTTATATTGAGGTAAATAAAACAAATATTGTCCTAAAATACTGCGACAATATTAAAGCCACATGTGCTTTACATATGAAAAGAAAAACAGCTTGAAATGACATTTAATTTCTGGTTAACACTGGGACTTGAAAAAAATGAATTTTTAATAGGACAAAAAATGTTGTAAACCAACAAATAATTTACTAGAAATAAACAGTTTTGTTCATATAGACCTGATATATTCAAATGATGAAACTTTGTGTAATATTTTCTGATGAAATTTGGAAAAAGTTTGAAAACAAAAAAGTATATAAAACATAATATGTAAATAATAAATTTATTTTAAACAATACTATCGAAATTTTTGGCATTATTTTATTTTATCACAAATTCAAAAATCTGCTATTTAAGTAACGAAACGGTCATTTGTTTTATTTTTTGATGACACGATTAGTATATCACTAAACAACTACATTACTAAAACTAAATATCCTAAAAAGTTATACCATACATGGGTTGAAGTTATTCAGCCATGAAAAAATCAATGAATGACTGCAACTCATAAACCTATAAATTGTGTTTTCTAGAATATTTAAGATTGATAATATCGTAAGACAGAGTTTAAACAGATCGGAAATAAACATAATGTTTAGACTTAATAATTTCATATAAAATAAAACATTGTCTACTACTGACTACCACAGTTGAACATAATCTGAATAATGTTCGAGACATATGCCTGTAAGCAACAAATAACAAGAGCGTTACTCTGATAAAAACAGAATTCTGGCTAAAGAGATAAACTTTTATCTTCATGTTATCATATACCTCTACTTAGCGTCTGATTTCTAAGCCACTTTTAAGAAATGAAGAGAGCGAAATGTTTGTAGGCGACTTTATGTATTAACTGTTTAAAACTATTTTCACGTATTTTTTTTTATTTTAAACTTAGTATGCACAATTTTACCTACATAAAATAATCCTACACAAAAATCGTATTGGATGGTAAAATTGTGAATGTAGGAAGACCCTGGATAAAATTGAAGACAAGAAATTGGAGACTATTTGCATTGACATACTTTTCTAGCTAGCAGACTTAACAAGAAAAAAATTCCAGTTAGAATTACATATTTGTTGATGATACCCATTCCGTTAATGTGTATGTCTGTTATAATATGAATCAATTGGGCAATCTAAACTTTATATCAATTACTTACTACTTACAAATCATCAACATAATCATCATTCTCAGCTTATTCAACCATTTCCAATTATGGTGTAGTCTCCAGGTTTGGTTCTCAGGTTTGGTCTTCCTCTGTGGGTACCATGCTGTAATTTTTGTGGTTCAACATTGTCCGTCTTTCTTGCGCCCATCAGGTGACCTGCCCATTGCCACTTGAGAAATTTGATTCTGTGGATGACATCTATAAGCTGGGTCTTTTATCGTATCCACTCTATTCTTTTACGGCCTTTCTTGGTTATTCCCAGCATATTTTGTTCCATTAAGCGTTGTGCGACCTGCAGTTTCCTTACAAATCCCGTTTTAAGAGTCCAGGTTTCACATGTTTGTTTTCTTCTTTAGATAAAGTGGCATTCTAGATTTGAATATGATTGAGTTTCTTTCATAAGTATTAAGTAATCCATATTACATTTCCAGTTAACAGTGGTTTAAACCCCATATTATATTCGCATAGTTTTCAAAAATAGGCTTATCAGAACTTCAGTAGATCTGATGATGTAGAGTGGTAATAGATGATTGATATCCAGTGTTAAACTACATGACATTTAATAAACTGATTGGAAAATTCACTCTTTTGAATGAGGGTATACCCACATACCTACATGAGCGAATTTATAAAATAACAATGTATAGTTGAGACTGATAATGAAGTACAAAAACTATATATACAACACAACTAATTTCACAATTTGGGTTTACTTCTCATAGACTAGTATCATTATATTGAGATTCTGAATTTATAAATTCTCTTAAATTTTCAGTAGGCATCCGAAATTAACAATATCTGTTTCGCGAATGATATGGTCATACTCGCTGGCAACGTTCTACAACTTCAGAACCTGATAGGCTTCTACGGAGTGCAGGTGAATGTCGGCAAAACTAAAACTGTCGTATTTTCCAAAACTCCATAAAGGGGAGTTCTCAGAATTAACAACACGATGACAGAATAAGTAAAATATCTAGAACCCCCCTTTAAAGACGCATGCGACTCCAAAACAGAGATTTTATTGAAGATCGAACAGGCCAGACGTACTTTCGCTTCCACGAAAAAAATCTTCTTCAGTTATCTATAAGATTTAAGCAACGAACTGTGCATTCATATGCTGCGTTGCTGCATCTTTCCAGTATTTCTCTACGGCGCGGCACTGAGAATTAAACATTTAATCAAACATTAGTAAACTGCATTAACGTTTTTAAAGATGTTGTGTTTGCATCGTTGTATGCTGCGTATATTAAATAGATAGAGCAACGAATGAGAAAGTGCTCAGGCGGACAGGCAAAGATCAAAAGCTCCTACCAGCAGTTAAGGGGTGGAAGATATAGTACATCAAAGTATGAGGAGTGAACAATACCAGGTACTCACACTTGTCTTTGGGAGTAAAACTGATAGCAGGAGATCTGTGACAAGAGAGCAGAACTTTTGGCTTAAAGATTTGCGTCGTCGGTTCGGATTTATTCTTGGATTTATTGTAACCCATATCCATTAAAGAAAGTTAGATCGCCAACCTCCGAAGGAAGACGGTGACCTAAGAAGAAGGAGATCCTACTGTACTCATTTTATATAACATGTTTTTCATTAATCACATCAAGATACTTCTGGTTGATGAGGTCTCCACTATTTCCTCATCCAGATCATCCAGTTTATTATTATGGAAATTTGGTAGATTAGCAACAAAGAATACCGAGTGTAGTTAGTTTTATTGGTGTTTATTTATGCTTACGAACATAACGGGTCCAAGTACTTTACAAAAAAAAAAGTGGAAAGTACTGGTTTAAAGAGCGCTTGAGCTACCCTGGAAAGTACTGATTTTAAGAGCGCTTGCACACACACCGGCAAAATCGGTGCCGGAGTCGGCGCCGGCTTTGCACCCGTTACGACAGTTGTATTTAATTCTATTGTATTTGCCGGCCCCCGACTATTTTACCGGATCGGAGTATATGTGAACGAGCTAATTTATTTATACTGCAATCGATTTCAGGACCGGTACCGGCACCGATTTTGCCGGTGTGTGTGCAAGCGCTCTAACTGTTGCTCTCAAGATAGCACCTCAAGACCTCGGGTCGGATTATATGTCCTGATACCTCTACAGAAATAAGTTATGGGGGCGGTGTCAAAGATCTTGGCTAAATCTAGGATGGCCGTCACACTTTTGACTCTTGTCAAGCTTGTTTGGGATATTGTTTATTGGTTCATAGATTGAATTCGTAGATCCCCTCTTAAAGACAAAAGCAAACTGTTTTTTTGAAAGAATATTACATATTTGATTCCAAAAAACTGCGAAGTCGCTCAATTAAATATGTCTAGGGTATTTTTTGGTCCGATAGTATATAATCTTTGTCCCTAGCTTTGTGGACAGGGGCCCGGGGTAACCAATGTGGTCTTCAGTTAAGATAGGAAGGTTCTCTTTTTAAATAACAAATTTATAATGTAAACTTCGATGTAAACTAAAGGGCATGCCAGATGAAATGTCTTCAATGTTGATTTTACGCCATCTGGTCCAAGGGAGCATTTATGTTCCAATACATTCTAGGTTTAATAACGTCATTTTTATTTATGGAAGTGAGGAACTGTGAATTATGATTACTTCTGTAAATTTTGTGCGGCTCATTGAAGTATTTAGTTATCTTCGATATACTATAAAAAAAGTAAAACCAAAAATAATTATACATAAACACAAAATAGTTATTAGTAAAAAGAGTCATTTATTGGACATTTAAAAAAAAATTATCAGTATGGTCTACTAGTTTAATTTTGGTATAGGTATTGACTTGAGATCTCTTGTCCACGGCTTAAAACTTTCCTAATTTCTTCAATTTTCAGTTTATAGTATTCTTAATAGATTGTTTAATTACCGTCATTACGAATTCAATGATTAAATATTTATATGCATTTTAGTAAATACAGGTTTAGAATTCTTATAATATTTAATATGTCTGGTAATCACGGACCCTGAAATTTTCTGTAGCGCCTCTGACTTAAACGTCAGTGCAATTATAGACATTGGCCCAGCCCAAATTGATTTTATATAAAGAAATCAAAGAAAGGGCTAACATCTTCGATACCTACGATCTTATGAGAAAGAGAACACAATAAGGTCATATATGGAATTTCCATATGGAGATAACAGCATGAAACTTTGAAACAGTGCCTTTTGTTTAGAGAGTTTGCAAACTTAGATAAGGCTGTCCTTTGCCTATTTTGTTGTGTTCTAGTCGAGTATGCCTGCCATCTCAAATCTTTGTATCTATTATAAAATTTCCGGCAAGGGTAGTATATGTTAGAACACCATACTCTTATAGATTCAATTATTATTAACCCGAAACTAACAGAGATAATAACTTACCTGCCTTTGTTTTGATATAGATATTACCTACATATACATACATTATTCGGTTATAATTAAGTAGGTCTTGAGTACTTCAAGGTTATTATTGTAGATCTATTCTTGTTTTTGTGTTAAAAATATTTTCTACATGCTATAATAAAAAGCATAGACGTTAACAGATCTAGACAGAGTTTTTTTTGAGATAATAGGAGTGCTTGAAAAAAGCAGATCAAATATGCCATTTATTACTATTATTATTTTTGATAAATTAAAAAATCTTAAGTGGAAATATTATTCAATAATACAATATATTTCCTTTCTATTTTTTAGTTATTTTAAACTTTCATTCAAGATTTGTCCAAATTAGTTTTTTTGAATTAACAGTTAACACGTATTTGTTCTAAAAGATATTCTTATTTGATGCTATTAGTTTTTGAATTACTGAACTTTACAGATAACATGCAATTAAGAAGTCTTATTTTTATTGCAATTAATTGTTTACATATCTATATAATTGTTATTTATTATTTTATTTGTGAATTATGCTCACTAAAATATTAGGTATAGCTTTGTTGCTACTTGCACAAATAACATACCATGTTATCTATGTGCTACTTGGTAGAACAAAAAAAAACTTTATTTTTGGATCTTTTTATCGAAAATATCAAAAACCATATTCTCTATTAATTTTCATATACCGATCTAAAAATAAGAATTATAAAATTTTGATAAATAATTTTTTAATTACAAATTAAGAAAAATATATTTTAAAGCATTTCTTCTATTTCTTGAAATAAAATAACAGAGCTTGTATTACAAACAAATCAACAATTATTAGATATCTTTCTATATACAGTATGTCCCCGGATTGTCTTTTCAAGAGGAAAAACTTGACATTTTGAGAAAAATACATTCTTCCATAAAATTTCTGCTTGTTCTAAAATGGTTAATCCCGTCTGTACTGACTTTTCCAAATTTCCATACCATTTTAAAGAAAATTAAAAAAAAAACATGAAAATATAGTTGAATGTCTGCAAGTCTGAAAATCAAAAGGCGTTTATATGGTAATATAATTTCGATTTCATTCTTTGATAGATGGTTATTATTAATTTTGATTAAAGTCATATTTTTTATTGTTGTTAAAGTATAACATTTTCCTATAACTATTATCACCCTTTCCCTAGTATTGAACTAATTAAATTTTGTGCTTCTTTAAACAGCAAAAAATATGCTGTTAATTAAAATTCTATCAATAACAATCTATCAAAGAACGAAAACGAAATTATATTACCATAGAAACGCGTTTTGATTTTTACGACTTCAAAAAAATTCAATCATATTTTCAACCATAAACATGAATTTTTTTTTTATTTTCTCTAAAACGGTATGAAAATTTGGAAAAGTATAAACGGGATTAACCATTTTAGAACACGCAAAAATTTTTATAAAGAAAAAGCATTTTTATCAAAATGTTAATAATAAAAAGAATCTTCTTGTAAAGATACTCTGGGGACATACTGTATACTGTAGGTATTTTAGAAGCCTTCTGTATTTTAAAGTTCCTGAGAGAGCTTTAAAAGACGTTAACACCGAAAAACGACGCGTTCGCTTCAAAAACACACTCCCGGTTGGCTAGAAAAACCTTCGGATAACATGGCAACGTTTGACGAAAGCCTAGATACTTCCGTTTCCCACGCCACTAGATGGCGCCAAATGGAACACGAGTGGGTTGATTTGTTTTGTTAATGTTGACTGTTTTTGCCGGGTCCTCGTTAAATAGCCGAATTTTCCCCTTTTCCTCAATATTGTAGTAATTCTCTTGCAAGATATGTGATAACAGTGCCTCTACGGTTAGTAAATATGAAAATAACAATATTTTAGGTTAATTTTGGGCGTATATAACAGGATGCCTGTGCGTTCTTTGAAATAGATTTGAAAGGAAAACAAATGGTTTACCTAGGTTCTGGTTCTTCGGCTTCGAAAACCTGGTCGTCGTCCCGTGGTTCTTGGAATTTTTCCATGTTTGCCGCACCGTATCCAAAATAGCAACAGATAATTTAAGGCGATAACCGCACGTATCGCCCAAAAACACTCACGCACTTAAGTCTAAAACGGCTTAAGACTAATCAGTCTTGCGACCAACCAAAAATGCTACGCGTTCTCCTACACGTAACGAAAGAGGAAAAAGTCTATCTACGGATCTAGCAAACGAAAAAAAAAACGAAGTAGTACTGGAAATCGTCACAACATATCACAATACGAAAGGAAAGGGATACGGGTCGAAAATAATAAGTCGTTTGAAATTCGTCAAAGGGTCACTTTTTCAAGCGAAACTAAAGAATTTTTTTCGGAAAAATGATGTAACACAACATATCACGCTAAATACGAGCTAAATACGTACTGTCGGAGAATTTTGAACGTGCGATTTTCAACCGTAGGAGCAACCGCGGACGCGCGCATAGCCACGCCTTCCCCTCTCTTGCTTCCTTCCCTATGGTAAACTCCCCACTACCGAATTATATAATTTAGGCACATTTAATTTTCCTTAGGTGAATATTAAGCCTTATATTTCGTTTTTCTAATTTTTTTCACAATTTTTCTTCGAAGAATATCCAGAAATGAACCTTCATTTCCTTATAACTTGTAAAACAATAATTCATTATTGAGAAAAACTTATTAATTTTTAAATTACTGTTAATATAATTTAATTATTTTTTATATATTTTTTTTTAATATTATCAATGGGTGTGTGACATAAACTGTTGTCTATTGCTTCTGTAAAAAATTAATTATTATGCAATAGTCTTGTTTTATTAGCGTAATTGAAAAATTTGTGAGATTTGCTAGTTTTTATTTTTATTTTCATTTATGTTTTTACTATTGTATACTTTATTAATTGTTTTTCTTTGTTACTTATAATAGTTGTCTATAATACAATTAATGTAACCATTCTAAAGTGTTAAGTTGGACATATTTAATTTTCCTTAGGTGAATGCTAAGCCTTTTTTCTTCGTTTTCCTATTTTTTTGTCAATTTTTCCTCTAAGAATATCAAGAAATTAATCTTCATTTCCTTATAATTTGTAAAACAACTCAGAAATGGCAAAAAAATATTAATTCTTAAATCATCGTTGACAGCATTTAATTTTATAAATTAATTATTTTTTATAGTTTCTTTTTAATATCATCAATAGGTATATTTATATGCCATTTTTTTCTGCCATAAAAGTTGTCTATTACTTCTGTAAAAGGAAAATTATTAGCCAATAGTCTTGTTTGATGAGCGTAATTCAAAAACTTCTGAGGTTATATGAATTACCCTTGTTTTATGAGCGTAATTCAAAAACGTTTTATTCTTATTTGTCATTTATGTTTTTACTATTGAATTTTTTTTTGTTTCATTCGCAATGTCTACAATTGTAACTATTCCAAAGTATCCTCTCCAGAATAATTTAATTTGAACATATTTAATTTTGCTAAGGTGAATATTAAGCTTTTATTCCGTTTTTGTTTCTTTTTATTCTATATGTTTTCATTGTTATGAAGAAATTCACTTTGATTCCCAAAAAAAGATTCTATCTCCATCTAAAAACATACCTAATAATTCTTCAGTGTGCTAAGTATACAATTTTATATTTGTTCTACTAATATTACTAAGATCTTGTATAAAATTGTACATATTTTATGTTAATGTTATATGCATTATTTGAGAAACTCAGTTTATGAAGTTTGCCAGATTCTATTCGTTATTTGCGTTTTAGTTATTAAAAAGGTTATTAATTAAACATTATTACCATTTACTATGATAAAATTGATGTCTTTAACTTTGAGTGAGCAATTATTGTCCTTGCAAATTTTTAATCTTTAGTTTTTATTAATACATTATTCTTCATTTCTTTACAATTTTCTTGAATTTTTCTTGATTTCAATCTCAGATGTACAGTTATATACTATTTAATGTAATTTCTATTATTTTTATCAAGATCTTATATAAAGTAAACTATCTATTGATGTGAATTACTATGTAATAGCCTTGTTTTAATGTGAGTGTCTAATTCAATCATTTGTTAAGTTTTCTAGTTTTCATTTTTACTTGACAGTTAGGTATGTTGTTACTATTAAAAACTTTATTACTTCTTTGTTATTATTTTTCTTGTAAGTTTGTTTTTTTTTATTATTTAAAAATGTTATTCGTATATTAAAAATATGCAATATTCTACTTTTATTTTAGATTTTCAGCTATTGTCTTATTTTAGATTTTCGGCTTGAGTCTGTTATTTTTAATTATGTTTTTACCATAAAAAATATATTTTTACTTTACTTTTTTTCTTTATTACATATATTCACTGTGAAATAGTTTATAATTTTATAATAATTTTGTATAATAAGAGCAATATTGCTATTCAAAAGTTTTCTCTAGATTTATATAATATAATTTGACCACATTTATTTTTGCTTAGAGAGTTACGTGATTATCAAGCATGTAATTTAGTTTAAAAAATTTCTCTTATATGTAGATACATTTTTTCGGGTATCAAGAAATTCACCTTTATTTCCAGAATTTATAGAAGAAAATATTACCGGTTAAAATTGCCAAAAAATAATTATAAATTCGATAATGTATGTAACTGTATAGAGAAATTGCTTAACCAACATAAAAAATTGAATTTCAACTCATTAATTACATTATAATTATTCAGTTTTATCATCTCCTTCCCATGCAGGTTTCAATAGTTTTTAAATCAAAACTCAAGTTTAATTATTATCCCAAAATTGCGTTGCTATTTGCTATAATAATAATATTGTGTATAATTTATGATTAATTTGTGTAATTTCCTTTTGTAACAATACCAAATGTTACAACCTGAATCATAAGAAAATTTTACCTTCAAACAATATTTATATTCTTTTAAATATTCTGCATGTTTCTATACTCTGGAATAGTCTAGAATATCATGCCGTTAGATTTTTTAAAACTTTAACATATCTTCAATGAACTATTATCTATTAATTACCATATTTCTTACGAAGCTAAGTCTACTTAATTTGTCTCAAGTTTTAAATTACATGCATTAGATACGGTACTGTAGACTATGTTCCTTCTTTTACTGCCTATGCTACCAACAAAGGTTACCAATGCGATTTTAAACACAATAAGAAACACTTCCAAGAACTTTTTCAGGTAAAAGTTTGAAAATGTCTTTCCGGTCGTAATGGTACTTGTGCCATAAACCAGTGGTGCACTAATATTTCTATTTTTTTCTAGTTTTTCTTATAGATATTTCAATAAAAAAAATAGTGGATATGTAGGTATTTATTAATTATAAAATAAATAGTGTTGCATCGTCGATACATAGAAAATCTCATGAAAATTTAAAACATGGGGATAATTCTCCCATTTTATTTTAAAGAAAAACTGGGTTAAGTTTCGTTTAGCCGAAATCTGTTAAAAAAGAAAAAAAAAACATTTTTTGTCATTTAGATCCCTCAGGGAGTATATTACTGAAAAAATTTTGCCGCGAAAATGCGTCACCATTTTCTGAATGCGGTTTAAAAGTAACGAAATGACATACATGAAAAATTAATGTTATTTCATATTTTAAACGTCTTTTTAACTACTAATACGAAAACGACATTCGGCGGAAATGCGCTGTTGCCATTTTTTGAATACGGTTTAGAAGTAACGAAATGAGATATATAAAAAATTAATATTATTTTATATTGTAGACTTATTTTTAAGCACCGATACAAAAATGAAAATCCGCGGAAATGCGTTGTTTCACCGCTATGCAGTGATCTTCCCGACCTTTGACACAGATCAATGAATAATATCTATTCTTATCAACTGAATATCGCTATGGTCAATAAATGCACAAATTTAAAAAAAAATGCCAATAAAGCTTAAAACGACAACTAAACCAAACCAAACCCTAAAAAAAAACAACCAAACCAAAACAATCAAACCAACTAAAACCAAACCGAAAGTATGTAAAAAAGTTGAGAATACTATGGAAAACTTCGAAATATTGAAGATTTTCCATTACACCGCCCTTATGATAAATTTCCGCGGAAAAAGTTATATAGGAAAGTTATAGGCAAATTATTAATCAAACAAAAATATGTAGTTTTTATCTTGCTATCACATTTCGGCAATTCTAAACCCGGAAAAATCAATGAAAATTATCGTAATAAAAATATATTTTCGAACAGAAATTAGTTCACATCGTTATATTAAATGTTTTTACGTCAGTTTATAATGAAAAAAACTATTAAAAACACCGTAAAGTTTTAAATTTTAGTTAATAACAGAAAAATAAAAAAAATCCAGTTTTCCCAAAAACAAAGATTTCCGTGGCAAAAATTAAATTAGGTAAGTAGTGCTAGTTTTCTTGTATAGAATCATCCTATACACCGATATTCTATGTAACTGATTTCAGCTAAACGAAACTTGAGCTGAAAAACTTATCTGAAACGTTATAAAGGACTCATTAAAATGAAGATAATAATTGTTCGTTTTGAATAATTTATAAGAATTTGTTTTTGAGTTATGAGAGATACAAAAATATTAAATTATCAAAACTTAAAATAATTCGGTCCTAGCCAAGCAAACATAATAATCACAAATTATATCACAATATGTCAAATCTATTGGAAGGGGGGGAGGGGCAGGACACTTGGCAAGAAGAACGGACAACAGATGGACCACAAAAATTGCAGCATAGTACCCACGGGGAATTAGACCTAGAAGACCGAACCTGAGATGGAACTAACCTGACTAGCTTCTACGTCTATGTTTGCTGTCGCCTTATTTTATGAACGGTTTACAGATACAAGACATATACCGTATGATCTTGGAAATGAAAGTCGATGACATTCGCCATTATAATTTATTTGGTTAATAAATAAGTGAAATGAATACCAGTATTTCTAATACCATTGTTTGCTGCGAATGTAATCGCAGTTTTGCGTATTTTAGTGTGCTTCGGAAACACGTAAAAAATTGGTATGATATCATAGACCTTAAGACTGTTTGAAAGTAATAGAAATACCGATCCATTATGAATGTATATAAAATTATTATTATCGAAAATATTGGCACAGTGGAATTTTGGACATTGGAAATTTGAACAAACAAAACAAAAATATGAATCAGAAAAAGTATTTAAAATCAGATAAGTAGTAATATTACTCATGTAGTTGACAACAATGGTCTTTGTAATAAGAAGAAGGAACTGGTGGAAAATATATCACGAGAAATTTTTAGCATCGAAAACATAAACCAATTTAAAGTAATAGAAAAGATTGCTGCTTCTATTGGACCAACACTAAAAGATCTCCAGTATACAGATATACCACTTTGACATAATGTAGATAATAAAGAACCAAAAGAAGTTGGCTACAAAAATATTATCCAACCAAGAAGACTTTTTTTAGCACAATAAAACGCTCAAGAAAAGCCTCCAGAATGTTTATTAAACTGTCTGTTAATTAAACAGAAAAGAAAACAATATAGTTATTAACTTATTACTACAAAATGAAATAAAATTAAAGAACATTGTTTATACATTCTGTAGTCCACCTATAGTGAGATGTTTGGACTGCATCTCAATGTCTCCAAGACCAAACTGTTGGTCTTTTCTAAGACTCCAAGAAATGCATACCTGCGTGTCAAGGGACAAACAATCAAACAAGTGACCTCAATAAAGTATTTAGGAGCTAACATCAATAGTCAGTGCAACCCGAAAAGAGAAATATTTTCAAGAATTGAGCAAGCGAGAAAAATCTTCGTGAGAATGAAATCATTTTTTACAAGCCTCAGTGCGGAACTCAGAACTCGAATGGCCAGATGCTACGTCTTCTCTGTGTTACTCTATGGATGTGAGAGCTGGATACTGGATTCACAGACCGAAAAGAGAATAGAAGCCTTCGAAATGTATGTATACAGACGGATGCTGCGAATCTCATGGGTACAAAGGATCACCAACGATGAAGTACTCCAGCGCATGCAGAAACAAAAAGAGATACTGAACACCACCAAGGAAAGAAAAATGCAATACCTGGGTAATGTGATGAGAGGTGGTAGATACGAAATACTGCGCCTCATAATAGAGGACAAAGTGCAAGGGAAAAGATCAGTAGGAAGACGCCAGAACTCATGGCTAAAAGATTTGAGGAGATGGTTTAAACGCTCGTCTGCGGAAATCTTCCGGGTTGCAGTTTCCAGAGCCACAATTGTCATTTGGATCGCCAACCTTCGGCAGGAGAGGGCGTGATAAGAAGAAGAAGAATAATAATGGAAGAGAAGAAGAATAATAAATGTCATACATTGACTTTTATAATTTATTATATAAGGGTTGGTATTAACGAATTTTCACACATAATAATAATTCATCAACTTTTTTGCAATCTTTGAGATTTTCATTTCTAAATGGTTTGATTAATGTTCGCTCTGAATAAAATTCAGTGAAAATTAAGATGAAGTGACTAGCGAGAGTGAAAATTAAGCTGCAGTGAAAATTAAATTCAGTGAAAATGTAAATCAAATAATACTTTATCAAAAGTAGTTTTTATTAATATATCTTATAGATATATTTTTATAAACAAAATATAATATTTGAATTAAAAAATAGTAATTAAAAATATTTCTAGATGGTTTGACTAACGTTCACTTTGAATAAAATGCAGTGAAAATTGAGATGAAGTGAGTAGTGAGAGTGAAAATTAAGATGCAGTCAAAATTAAATTCATTGAAAATGTAAATCAAATAATACTTTATCAAAAGTAGTTTTTATTAATATATCTTATAGATATATTTTTATAAACAAAATATAATATTTGAATTCAAAAATAGTAGATAAAAACCTTTCTAGATAGTTTGACTAACGTTCACTTTGAATAAAATGCAGTGAAAATTAAGATGAAGTGAGTAGTGAGAGTGAAAATTAAGATGCAGTCAAAATTAAATTCAGTGAAAATGTAAATCAAATAGTAGGTACTTTATCAAAAGTAGTCTTTGTTAATATATCTTATAGATATATTTTTATAAACAAAATATAATATTTGAATTCAAAAATAGAAGATAAAAATCTTTCTAGATGGTTTGACTAACGTTCACTTTGAATAAAATGCAGTGAAAATTAAGATGCAGCCAAAATTAAATTCAGTGAAAATGTAAATCAAATAGTAGGTACTCTATCAAAAGTAGTCTTTGTTAATATATCTTATAGATATATTTTTATAAACAAAATATAATATTCGAATTCAAAAATAGTAGATAAAAATATTTCTAGATGGTTTGACTAACGTTCACTTTGAATAAAATGCAGTGAAAATTAAGATGAAGTGAGTAGTGAGAGTGAAAATTAAGATGCAGTCAAAATTAAATTCATTGAAAATGTAAATCAAATAATACTTTATCAAAAGTAGTTTTTATTAATATATCTTATAGATATATTTTTATAAACAAAATATAATATTTGAATTCAAAAATAGTAGATAAAAATATTTCTAGATGGTTTGACTAACGTTCACTTTGAATAAAATGCAGTGAAAATTAAGATGCAGCCAAAATTAAATTCATTGAAAATGTAAATCAAATAATACTTTATCAAAAGTAGTTTTTATTAATATATCTTATAGATATATTTTTAAGAACAAAATATAATATTTGAATTCAAAAATAGTAGATAAAAATATTTCTAGATGGTTTGACTAACGTTCACTTTGAATAAAATGCAGTGAAAATTAAGATGAAGTGAGTAGTGAGAGTGAAAATTAAGATGCAGCCAAAATTAAATTCAGTGAAAATGTAAATCAAATAGTAGGTACTTTATCAAAAGTAGTCTTTGTTAATATATCTTATAGATATATTTTTATAAACAAAATATAATATTTGAATTCAAAAATAGTAGATAAAAATATTTTTAGATGGTTTGACTAACGTTTACTTTGAATAAAATGCAGTGAAAATTAAGATGAAGTGAGTAGTGAGAGGGAAAATTAAGATGCAGTCAAAATTAAATTCATTGAAAATGTAAATCAAATAATACTTTATCAAAAGTAGTTTTTATTAATATATCTTATAGATATATTTTTAAGAACAAAATATAATATTAGAATTAAAAAATAGTAGATAAAAATCTTTCTAGATGGTTTGACTAACGTTCACTTTGAATAAAATGCAGTGAAAATTAAGATGAAGTGAGTAGTGAGAGTGAAAATTAAGATGCAGTCAAAATTAAATTCATTGAAAATGTAAATCAAATAATACTTTATCAAAAGTAGTTTTTATTAATATATCTTATAGATATATTTTTAAGAACAAAATATAATATTAGAATTAAAAAATAGTAGATAAAAATCTTTCTAGATGGTTTGACTAACGTCCACTTTGAATAAAATGCAGTGAAAATTAAGATGAAGTGAGTAGTGAGAGTGAAAATTAAGATGCAGCCAAAATTAAATTCAGTGAAAATGTAAATCAAATAGTAGGTACTTTATCAAAAGTAGTCTTTGTTAATATATCTTATAGATATATTTTTATAAACAAAATATAATATTTGAATTCAAAAATAGTAGATAAAAATCTTTCTAGATAGTTTGACTAACGTTCACTTTGAATAAAATGCAGTGAAAATTAAGATGAAGTGAGTAGTGAGAGTGAAAATTAAGATGCAGCCAAAATTAAATTCAGTAAAAATGTAAATCAAATAGTAGGTACTTTATCAAAAGTAGTTTTTATTAATATATCTTATAGATATATTTTTAAGAACAAAATATAATATTTGAATTCAAAAATAGTAGATAAAAATATTTCTAGATGGTTTGACTAACGTTCACTTTGAATAAAATGCAGTGAAAATTAAGATGAAGTTAGTAGTGAGAGTGAAAATTAAGATGCAGTCAAAATTAAATTCATTGAAAATGTAAATCAAATAATACTTTATCAAAAGTAGTTTTTATTAATATATCTTATAGATATATTTTTATAAACAAAATATAATATTTGAATTCAAAAATAGTAGATAAAAATATTTTTAGATGGTTTGACTAACGTTCACTTTGAATAAAATGCAGTGAAAATTAAGATGAAGTGAGTAGTGAGAGTGAAAATTAAGATGCAGCCAAAATTAAATTCATTGAAAATGTAAATCAAATAATACTTTATCAAAAGTAGTTTTTATTAATATATCTTATAGATATATTTTTAAGAACAAAATATAATATTAGAATTAAAAAATAGTAGATAAAAATCTTTCTAGATGGTTTGACTAACGTTCACTTTGAATAAAATGCAGTGAAAATTAAGATGAAGTGAGTAGTGAGAGTGAAAATTAAGATGCAGCCAAAATTAAATTCAGTGAAAATGTAAATCAAATAGTAGGTACTTTATCAAAAGTAGTCTTTGTTAATATATCTTATAGATATATTTTTATAAACAAAATATAATATTTGAATTCAAAAATAGTAGATAAAAATCTTTCTAGATGGTTTGACTAACGTTCACTTTGAATAGAATGCAGTGAAAATTAAGATGAAGTGAGTAGTGAGAGTGAAAATTAAGATGCAGCCAAAATTAAATTCAGTGAAAATGTAAATCAAATAGTAGGTACTTTATCAAAAGTAGTCTTTGTTAATATATCTTATAGATATATTTTTATAAACAAAATATAATATTTGAATTCAAAAATAGTAGATAAAAATCTTTCTAGATGGTTTGACTAACGTTCACTTTGAATAGAATGCAGTGAAAATTAAGATGAAGTGAGTAGTGAGAGTGAAAATTAAGATGCAGCCAAAATTAAATTCAGTGAAAATGTAAATCAAATAGTAGGTACTTTATCAAAAGTAGTCTTTGTTAATATATCTTATAGATATATTTTTATAAACAAAATATAATATTTGAATTCAAAAATAGTAGATAAAAATCTTTCTAGATGGTTTGACTAACGTTCACGCTGAATAAAATGCAGTGAAAATTAAGATCTTTTGGCTTACCAAAAGTTTTTTTTATTAAAGTATTACATATTTTTATAAATAAAAATATTTTAGTTTAATTTTTAAACAAATTTTAAATCTGCTCTAGTGAATATTAGATTACAACAGAATAAACAGCCAAAAGCGCACAAAACTTGCTATTCATTTCACTTATTCTTACCTTATCTAGTATTCTGATTACAATTAAGAACGTTTTAACAAAATAAACCAAATATTTTTGAAACTTTGAAATAAACCGTAAAAATAAACGTCTCTAATTTAGCTGACAATTGAAAATCATGAAATTAAGAAACAACAAACGGCAACATTGTTGAGTATGCGAGTTGACTAGTGGGAAGTAGAAGCTAGTGATTTTGGCTCACCGGCACACCGGGGGTTTCCCGGTATCTCGGGGGGTTCAACCAGCCCTGTCCCTAGGTAACAATAGGTATTTGAGCGTCACACTATCCTCTGAATAGTATCTTGCTACTTCCAATGCATAAATGGTCAAATATATATTATTTTTAAAGGAACATAATAACTTTTCAAAAAAAAATTTTGTAGTCTGAAAATTTTCAAACTGCACTCATATAAGGAAACTTTTTCTTGATTATAATACTACTTGCTGTGTCATATGACAAAACAATAAAATATAATGTAAGTCAAAACTATCACTGACTCAAGAAGTGACCAACATTAAGAATAACCTGCGACAAAATGGTTCCTCAGAATTAATTATCGGCATAACCATTGACATTATTAAGAAACGAAGATTTTTTTTAAAAGTCCAATGATTACTATTAGATACTAGCGTGTACCAGCGACTTCGTTCGCGTCAAATTAATCATTTGTAATGGTGATTATAAAGCAAAGCAAGAATTTCCATTAACACACAAACGAGAAAAAACAATATGGCGATATTATTATATAACTTGGTAATATTTGAGGGGGAGTTTCATCTCGTTGGAATTTGACTTTCGAAAAATCCGTTTGTCAAAAATAAGCTTTTTACGCCAAGCAGTTTAAGCAGAATCGTGGTTAAGAAATTACCAAACTTTTTGGAGCACCCTGTATATTTATTTAAAAAATTTCAAAATATGTAAAAAAACCAAATAATTTATGCTTGTCCAAGCGTTTTCCCGAAAGACTAACCGTTTTTTAAATAACAAATATTGTAATATTTTGGGGCGTTTTCACCCTCTTGGAATTTGAGATTCGAGAAACCCCTCCTTATCGAACCTCTACACCCCACAGTCAATCCGTTTGCCAAAAATCAGCTTTAAACGTCAAGCAGTTTAAGCAGAATCGTGATTACTCAATGGTCATATTTTATGAAACACCCTGTATAAATTTATAAAAAATCGTTAAAAACAACAAAATAAAATATACGTGTTTAAGAGTTTTTCCGAAAAACTCACCGGTTTTTTAATAAAAAATATTTTAATATTTGAGGGATAGTTTCACCGTCTTAGAATTCGAGTTTCGATAAATCCCTTCTTATCGAACCTCTACATCCTAAAATCAATCTGTTTTCCAAAAATCAGCTTTTTACGTCAAGGGCTTTAAGCAGGATCGTGATTAATCTATGACCAGATTTTTCGAAACACCCTGTATACATTTTTAAAAAATCTTAAAATATGTAAAAAAAAAACAAAATAAAATATACGTGTTTAAGCGTTTTTTCGGAAACGACCGTTTTTTAAATAAAAAATATTGTAATATTTGAGGGATGGTTTCACCCTCTTGGAACTGGAATTTCGAAAAATCCCTTCTTATCGAATCTCTACACCCTAGAATCAACCTGTATGCCAAAATTGAGCTTCTTACGTTGAGTGGTTTGAGCAGGATCGTGATTAATCAGTATGTCAGTCACTTAAGGATTTTATATATTAGTATATACGCTGAACAGATTTAAACCAAATTTGGCACAAAAATACTGTGACACCCGAGAATCTGGCCGTTAGTTTTTGGTGGGGATGGGTGGTTGGTAAGGGGGTATGAGAGGGGGTTAAAAATTTAAAAAAATCGTAACTCCAAAATTACAGTAGCTAACGAAACGCGGTTTTCAAATTAAGATTAGGAATAATATTTGCAACAAAATTTGTAATAACATCAAAATCAGTCAAAGTCGCAGTTGTCGCCGATATTAACATATTTTAGTATGGGCGGCTATACGTGCCTCCCGTTACAAGTTACAATTTGGGACCCAGCTAAATGAGGCAAATGAGGCATTTTTTAAACCACCCCGACCCACCCCTAGGTGCCATCCCCTCACTTCTAATCTCATCAATGCCATTTTTAAATGTAGATAATAAAAAAGGCAACACAAAGATGTTTTTACAGTCTAATTTTGCGATAACGCAAATTCTTCCTTATCATCTATTTTTTTACTTTCAACATCTTAAACCGGCATATCTTTGTGTTTTTGCACTGTCTTCTATCGATTTTCAATCGTTTGCAAATTTGATGGTATTTTAAACGTTTATTTGATTCGCTTATTTGAAAGAAAAATGGTTTATACTGTGGAAGAAAGAATTCAAATAGTTTTTCTTTACGGTGCTGAAGGTATGTGTTATTTGAGAACGGCCCGTGCTTTCAATGAGAGAAATCCGGATAAAAACGTAAGTCACGTTTATGTTAGAGATTTGAGTTTAAAGTTTCAAGAAACTGGGTCGGTCAGAAATAAAACAAGGACAGGGCCCAGGGTACTGAATGAAGAAATGCAGATGGAAGTTATTGGTTAGGTATCGGTCAATTCAGAAGCATCAACACGCCAGTTGGCACCAATCACAGGTATACCTCGAACATCTGTCAGGAGAGTATTGAAAATGCACAAATTCCATCCCTGGAATCTCTGGAAGATTCTGCAGGAACTTGGCGACGACGATCCAGATAGAAGGATTCAGTTCTGTGAACTAATGACGGAGGAAATTCGAAGGGAACCTTCACTTACTAAAAATATTTGTTTTAGTGATGAGTGCTCATTTTTTTAACCGGAATTGTGAATAAGCAGAACTGCAGATACTGGAGCGATAAGAATCCGCATATTGTTGTTGAAGGACACACCCATGCTTATGTGGAAATGCTGAACAATTTGATAGAGCCAGCCATTGTAAATGAGGTTGAAAATCAAAGAAATTTGGAAGGAACTTTAACTCTTAATGAAGACACCTCATAAACTTTCAGCAAGATGGAGCCCCTCCGCATTATTCTATTGTCACAAGGCGGTGGTTGGATAGATATTATCCAAGGCAATGGATTGGCAGAAGGGGTCCAATCGAGTAGCCACCAAGGTCACCTGATCTCACTCCTTTAGACTTTTTCTTGTGGGGTTACACTAAATCCATAGTCTACAAGACAAAACCAGGTTCGTTGCAAGAATTGCGGCAGAGGATAACTGAAGCATGTCGAAATATTCCGAGAGAGACTTTCCAAAAAGTGAGAGAAGAATTCGAAAATCTAGTGGTTTTATTTTTTATGGAACAAAACGGCTGTCATTTTGAGCAATTGTTAAAATAAATTATCATTTTAAATTTCTTTCAAATTGTCAAACCTACATTTCTTATCACTACTTACCAGTAATTGTTGAAAGAAGACAGAAGTTGAAATCTGTATAACCATCGTTTAGCAATTTCAATTATCTTTCCAAAGAAGTGTCACAAGTGGGGTATCGCTATCTTGAGATTAGAAGTGAGTGGGTGGCACCTAGGGATGGGTCGGGGTGGTTTGAAAAATACTTCATTTGCCTCATTAAGCTGGGTCCCAATTTGTAACTTATGCTGAAAAAAACTCTTTTTTCATTAATGTCCACCTAATTTTTCGTGTAAGGGGTAGTTTTTCAATTTCACCCTAAAAACTTTATGATCATCGTTTAGCCTTTTTCATGGGCTTTGCAAAAAAGCGCCACAAGTGGGGTGTTGCCATTTAAGATTTTCAAGTGAATAGGGGTGCCGCCTAAGGGGTAGGTCGGGGTGGTTCAAAAAATACGTCATATGTATTCCCCCTCGATATTATAGAAACGGTATTTTTTATTTCTTTGATATCTTTTTTGGTTTAAGAATTATAGCCAGTGTAAGTTTCCAGTGGCCCACCCTGTATATATATGTAACGCTGTTTCGGGTAGCAAAAATAAGTGAAAAAGAATCCGAACTAGGCGTTGCGTCGTGTTGTGTTGTAACAATTTCAAATGTTAATAAAGTTGCCGAAAAAATATAGATCATAATTGGGGCGTTGGTGGGTGCAATAACATTCAATAACACAACCTTTCCCGGATATTCAATTCTCCCGAAACAATATTTTATAGCTTCATTTTCATACTGATTTGATCAAAATCAAAACCGAAGTAAGCAAAGCGCATGATCAAGCGCGATTTACATAATCAAAAAATTAAATAGACAAAATATACTATGAGAGGATAAAATATAATTTGCAATGTTAATGGTACACTTTATTTAATCAACTAATGATTAGTGATTAAATGTTTTATAAACATCTCCTAAAATTATAATTATGATAAATGGCAGTGAAAAAGCAAATGATTTAGCTAGAAAAGAGAAAAGGAACTCCACTAACTGGACCAGAACCGTTCTGTTTTCCAAGTGGAAACCAACGAGAGTCGGAACTGAGGAACCTGGAAGACTCCATCCGTAACCTGGAATGTGAGTCCTCCAACGGTCTAAGACACTCGAATAAGTTCCTGTGAACTTGCGACCGAAAAAAATAAAATATTTTCCTTGATTTAAGTAAAAACAATCTTCGAATGGCCACGCGGTTTCTAACAGGACACTGTCTCCTCAGCGAACACCACAGCCGTTTATTAAACACCACTTTATGTAATAGTAGTTATTAATTAGTATAGGCTTGGTGCACATTTCAGTTGATTTCAAAAAAACAAATTCCTACAGCAGCGAGTCAATAGCAAAAATCAGAAATTATCCCTATCTATTTCACGTCGCCGTCATGTTGATTGCATAGAATAATATTGAAATCGTGGTTTTGTTATAATATATAAGTATTTTAGTTTTTTGCTAGTGCAGTTATTGATGCAAAAAAGAGATAAAACACTCAGATACCAGGTTTGTGTGATATAACGCTGTTTCGGGTAGTAAAAAATAAATGAAAAAGAATTCGAACTAGGCGTCGGCGTCGTGCTGTATTGTGACAATTTCAAATGTTAATAAAATTGCCGAAAAAATGTTAATGCATAAAGGGGAGAGCAATTAGGGCGTTGTTGGGTGCAATTACATTCAATAACTCAATTTTCCCGGATATTCAACTCTCCCGAAACAAAATTTTACAGCTTCACAGTTTCTCACACCGATTTGATCAAAAGCAAAAATGGTTTCAAGCAGTTCGACGAAACAAGTGAATAAACAAAGTGCTCGTTACATAATCAAAAAATTAACAAGACATATACTATGAGAGGATAAAATATAATTTGCAATATTAATGGTATACTTTTTTTAATCAACTAGTGATTAAAGTACTTGCTATAAATAAAAAGTCCATAAACTAATTTCGATTTTGAAAATAGCTACTGTCACTAGAAACTTGCCATGACGACATCAGCCCTCTTTGTTGCCATTTTATTGAAAAATTGCTCTTTATTCAAAATCTGAGCTAGATAGGTATAGGACACCCTAATATATGTAGTTTGAAAGAGCATTTGAATCTGTTTCGACTTAGGTTGTCGTATTTAAAATAACAAAGTTTTTATGTAAAATAAATATTTAAAATAAATCATCTATTTTTGGTACCCCTGTATAAATTTCAGGCAGCAATACAATTTTTCAGAGATGATTATTTCTCTATCTTTAAACTCAGCACAAGAATTAATTCTAAAAAGTAATGTACAGGGTGTTGATAATCTATTCCATTGTGGCATGCATATTTAAATATCTTTAAATATCTCAAAAACCAAAGCTTGTAAACATATTAATATATAATAACCCTTATAATACATGCCTTATTCTCAAGCGTGCCCAAGGATCCAAATAAGAAATAAAATATCGGGTGTTCCATAAGAAAAAATATAATTTTGGTGTAAATCTTAGTTCTGACATACCCTGTACATTTCAAAATAATTTTAAATTATGCACATGGTCTTTCCACATATGCCCATAAAATATTTTGTTTCTACATATTTCCGTTTTCGTATAATCAACCGACGCGAATGAGTTGCGCCACCTTGTATATAGGTGTTCCATTTAAAAAAATATTCGCGATCCACTCACACTTTTTTGAGCCACCCTTTAGAAGTTCAAATATTTTCCTCAAATACACCGTAACACATACTTAGCTACAGTCTGGACTACAAAATTCATAAGTTTTTTATTATTAGAACTACAGATGCCCGACGCACTATTGCCGGACCCTGTAGAATCAAGGTTATTACATTGTTGGTGATAAATTAAATATTAGTATTGTGAACATTTTATTCCACCCGACTCTAGTTCGACATATGCTCAACGAATTGTGATCCTAAACCGACCAATCAAATGTAAAGTTTCAGGCATCCGCGTCCGCTTCTCACAAAAAACAAAAATTTTGTTTTTTAGGAAGCATCGCGCTGAACATCTAGGTGCGTGGCGAGGTGCGTGGCTCCAGTATGTTTTGACGCATAAATTTGTACATGTTTGATTCAGCATCGCCGGACGGCGAGGTGAATGGCGCGCATCGCATCGAGATGAAATGCCCCGCACTATGTTTGTACGATAGTCGCGATGCATCCTACGCGCACTTACTCGTCGTTTTCAAACAGTGCGCGTAGGATGCATCGCGACTAGCATCCTGGCGGGCAGCGCGGCCAGCATCTTGGCCAGCATCGCATCGAGATGCCTCACTATGTTTGCGCCCTAATATCTCAAATATATCACTTTCTTTCTGATCTTTACTTTCGAAAAAGTAGAACATGGAGCGTTGATAAATGCATGGGGAGTTGATAAATGCTTTAGGTATAACAGATTCGACAATCAACAGAGGATTAAACCAAGATAAAAAAATATAATATGAACAAAATAACTAAGAAAGAATTCATGAGATATGCGGCACCGCTCACCAAAATCCTATTTTATTTATTGGTTGGAAAATGAAGAGTGAGGATGTTTCCACCGACTATGCACTATGGAGATCTCATCGATAACAATAGTAACACATAAAGATGAGTATAGATGCATCGCACACGGAAATAAATAAAAATACGAACTGGTTGTAGGTATACTATCGTGCAGAGAACAGTGGACAGTAGATTAGTTGAACGAAAGATGAAGTCCTAGCTGAGGAATGTCTGAGACAGGACCAAAATGAATAATAAATAGCTTTTTTATTTATTTAGAGATAAAGAAAAAAAGCATTTATATATTTTTTATTTATATTTTTACAGAGATAGAGAAACTGTCAAATCCAAACTTTGTTAGATCTAAAGAGAAATAGAAAACATTAACACAGGATATCGACACATATCCTTGGGGTACTGGCTACAAATTAGTAACAAAGAATGGACGTGTCATGGACGTGAACAAAATGGAAAATATGGTACACGCTCTGTTCATCCCGTACAGAGTGTCCACTGGTGTTGGCTCTATGATGTCACCATAGGCTGGTAGAGGATGTTCCTGCTTTCACACTACAGAAACTGCAATAAGCCATCGGGACTATAAAAAATAAAAAGACTCTAGATGGCATAGAGGCGGAAGTTCTTAAGATAGCAATACTTCTATCAAACTCCGATCTGTTGCTGGCAATGTATAATGCTTGACTGTCGGGAGGAGTCTTTAGCAAGCGTTAGAAAGTTGCAAGATTTGTCCTGGTCAGCAAAGAAAAAGGAGATCCAATAGAGCTCTCCTCATACCGACCATTATGCATGCTTGACGCAGCGAGGAAAGCCTTATTTACCGAAGTCATTATTGCTTAGCGCAATATAAAGTGCTGGGGGATTATTGCCTAAACAATATGTATTTTCGATCTAGAAGATCTACAACTAATGCTCTCACGGAGGTCGTCAAAGCTGTACGAAAAGCGGAAAACCACAACCGCCATTCAAGCTGCATTGTTCTACTCGTTACGCTTGACGCTAGGAATGCATTCAATTCAGTAAAATGGGAACGATGCCGATAGTGCTTACATCATTAGAAAAATTCTTTCATATACCGAAATACTTTCTACGAATATGATGATTATCCAACGCAATACCACAAGATGTTTCGGGATTACCGAATAATACTTTTACCTGACACGAAATGCGTTACCCGGCAACACTACGACTCCGAGGGAGGAGTAGTGTTGCTGGTATCGCATTGACTTCATTTTTCGTTCAACTAATCTACTGCCCACTGTTCTCTGCACGATAGTATTCAACCAGTTCATATTTTTATTTATTTCCGTGTACGATGCATCTATGCACATCTTTATGTGTTACTATTGTTGTCGATGAGATCTCCACAGTGCATAGTCGGTGGAAATCCTCACTCTTCATTTCCAACCAATGTTGGTTATCGCAGGGATAGCAGCTATAACTCTTCTTGCTAGAGAACGGTATGCCATCTCTCAAAAAAGAACCGAATTGAACCAGAAAGAAGTAAAAAAGGAGGAAATCAGCAGGACCCATGAAGCCTGGCAGAGATTGTAGAAACAGGAGAGTAGGGGTCGCTGGACTACGTGACTTATTAAATCGGTGAAAATCTGGACACAAAGGCAGCACGGGGAAATAAATTACTACTTGACCCAATTTCTTAGCAGCCACGGCTATTTTCCGTCATATCTAGATAAAATGAGAAACGTAAGGTCACTCTTACTAGTAGGTATGCCTTTAATGAGAAGGTTATGTCGACGCAAAACATACGTTTTTTACATGCGACACGTGGAACATATACAGGGTGGCGCACCTCATTCGCCTCGGTTGATTATACGAAAACGGAAAGATGTAGAAACAAAATATTTTATGGGTACATGTGGGAAGGCGATGTGCATAATTTAAAATTATTTTGAAATGTACAGGGTGTGTCAGAACTAAGATCCATACCAAAGTTATGTTTTTTCTTATGGAACACCCGGTATTTTATTTAATTTTTGGATTCTTGGGCATAAAATAAGGCATTGATTATAAGGGTTTAATATGTTTAAAAACTTTGGTTTTTGAGATATTTAGAGATATTTAAATATGCATGCTATAATAAAAAAGTTTGTCAACACCTCGTACATTACTTTTCAAAATTAATTCTTGTGCTGACTTTCAAGCCAGAGAAATAAACTTTACTAAAAAACTTGATTGCTTCCTTAAATGTATACAGGGGTATCAAAAATTGCTGGTCTATTTTAAATATTTATTTTACATAAAAACTTTGTTATTTCAAATAAAACACCCTGTATTTTTTTAAATGAGTCGAAGCAGATTTAAATGCTCTTTTAAACTGTATTAGGGTTTCCTGTACGTATTTGGCTCAGATTTTGAGTAAAAAGCGATTTTTCAATAAAATTGTAATCAAGATGGCTGGTGTCGCCAGAGCAATTTTCTAGTGACACTTAGTAGCTATTTTCAAAATCGACATTAGTTTTTGGACTCTATTTAAATTTCTAATAGATTATTTTCATTTAATTTATCTACAATAAGGCTAATAAGTAAGTATTTATTATTTTATCAAGAAAAATGAAGTAGTATCTGCTGGGGCGAAGGAATGGACATGTTACTATTGATTTTATTATGTGAGGACAATTAGCTTTGGGGGGGGGGGTTGAAGGGTTTATGCTCAAAGATATCCAAATAGGAATTTTCTTGACAAGCGTTCCTTTGAAAAACAGCTTTTCCTATTTCGCAGAGCTGATAGTGTGGTATATGAAAAACCTATTAGGCAGAAACCTGTCGTTGGAAGTGAAGAAAATGAATTTGTCTTAATTGGTTCTTTTATAGAAAATCCAATATTTCTACAAGTCATCGTAAATAAATCAAAAAGAACTACTTCTTCATTTTTCTTCATAAAATAATAAATACTTACTTATTAAACTATTGTAGGAAAATTAAATAAAAGTAAAGTGTTATAAATTTAAATAAAGTCCATACACTAATGTCGATTTTAAAAATAGCTAGTAAGTGTTACTAGAAAATTGCCATGGCGACGCCAGCCATCTTGACTACAATTTTATTGAAAAATAGCTTTTTATTCAAAATCTGCGCCAAATAGGTATAGGAAACCCTAATACATTTTGAAAGAGAATTTAAATCTGCTTCGACTCATTTAAAAAAATACAGGGTGTTGTATTTTAAATAACTAAGTTTTTATGTAAAATAAATATTTAAAATAGACCAACAATTTTTGATACCCCTGTATACATTGAAGGAAGCAATAATTTGTTTAGTAAAGTTTACTACCCTGGCTTCAAGGTCAGCACTAGAATTAACTCTGAAAAGTAATGTACAGGATGTTGACAAACCTTTTTATTATAGCATGCATATTTAAATATCTTTAAATATCTCAAAAACCAAAGCATTTAAACATATTAAACCCTTATAATAAATGCCTTATTTTATGCTCAAGAATCCAAAAATGAAATAAAATACCGGGTGTTCCATAAAAAAAAATATAACTTTGGTATAGATCTTAGGTCTGACACACCCTGTACATTTGGAAATAATTTTAAATTATGCACATTGCCTGCCTACATATACCCATAAAAAATTATGTTTCTATAACTTTCCGTTTTCGTATAATCAACCGAGGCGAATGAGGTGCGCCGCGCCACCCTGTATATACAGAAGGATCATCGAGGACGGAATGGAACAACAACTACTTCCTGATAAAATCGTGTAAAAAATGCACCAGAGCGAAGAAAACTGGAACCACATATATATCAAGGTATATGGAAAAAATACTAAGGGAAAAGCAAATCGACCCAGACGCTGATACCTTGAAAAGAAGAAAATATATGGTTTAAAACTCTTAATCTTCGAAGCCACGATTTCATAAGACACTATAAAATTGTATTTTTAAAAACCAATAAGTAAACATTTAGGATAGTTTAGATTAAAACTATTCAATGAAATCAAACTTCAAAATAAATAAACAATACTGAAGGATTGGAAAAAGTATTACTTTAGGAACATGGCAAAAAAGAAACAATGTTAAATTGATTACATTTATTCCACTAATAGTCATGTTCACACAATTTATTATTACAAATTATTTCTAACTGGCAACAATACCTCATGGTGGATAAGCAACTTTCTTGTTTCACAAAATGCCATTTCTCTAGCGGAAGTTAGGACGCCTAAAACAAGAAAATGTATTAGACAGTTGTTTAAGTACAGTTTAATCTAAAAATCGTAAATGTTTACTTTTCTACTAACGATAATATTAGAAAATTTGTGATATTTCTTTAAAATAATATGTATAGTATACACTTAAATAAAATGATGGTTTATTTTGTACTAAAAAAGTAAATTAAAAGAAATAAATTAAATTTCAATAAGTTAATAAAAGCGGCATAATACAAATTTAATACATTTGATTAAATTCATTCTGGTAGCTATATTACATTATTATATTTTTTTTCTACAATATAATAAGCCTCAAAATTATTTTGAATTCTATCATATTTTCTTAGATGAAAATTGAACAATAATTTATTTATATTAAAAATTGCACTTTTGTTTTGAACTTTTAATCTGTTTTGAATATCAAACAGAATACAACTTATCAAAAAAAAATTCTACGATCATGCAAAAAGTAGCTATTTTTACACTCTCTACTGTATTAAAAGTAATTTTTTGACACTAGTGCAAAAAACACCTTGACATTATTAACGACAAATTTAACTAAAAAGAAAAAAATTGTACCTTGATTGTGTTAATCAAAATATTGTTACTAATGCAAGTATATTTTTGTTAGTCGCCATATTAACTCTTATGTAAATTAAAAAGTCAAAAAATAAATTGGCTTTGCCCAGGAACCGAACCCTCGCGTTTCAAATTGGTTAATCATAGTTGCCCATGAATGTCATCCGATAAGGAAATTTGTCATAATTTTCAAGATGACAACATTGTATTACGTGTTTTGCTGTAAGCTGTTAAAAATGTCGAGTTCGGACAGTAAACAAAGAAAATATTGGTGCCCCTCCAGATATAATTGAAATAGCAAATGAAGCTACGACAGATTTATTACTCGACAAATCTAAAATTGTGTATAAAATTTGTTATAAACGGCTCATTGAATGGTGTGCCACAAGGTTTGTTAAGAACATTACTGAAAATATTGTCCTAGCATATTTGAAAGAAAAATCAGAGATATTAAAGCCATCAATCTCTTGGTCAGAGTATTTCAAAGTTGAACGCTACGCTGTTAATCAATAAAAATGTTGAATTCAAAAAAAGTTATAAAAAAAATAAAATTAATATTTGTTTATAGTGTCATTGTTAGTGGTAATATTATGCTGTGAATTACTGTAAAAACTTTTTAATAAATATTTAAATAAGAATTTCAATTCGATCGTAGACAAAATGTTGTGTGCAATATGTGCAAAAACATATTTGTTGCACTCAGCATGACTCGATTTCGTCTAGAGCTCATGCGTCGTGCAACAAATATTTTCTTTTGGTACTATTTACACCAATAACTACTATTTAATATATGATTTGATTATTATTGAACAAATAACTAAACCGTCTTTTAACACATTTAGTCATCTGGCCATAATATGAAAACTACATTAATTTATCAGAATATACATTCATATCATCTCTGGATTAACGTTTTGCTAACCCTGTCAGTATCATCAGCAGTGGTTTGAAACTGATTACTGCTCATGCCCATGATAGTACAGGGTGATTCTTAAATAAGTGCAAATATTTTCAGGGGTGGTATATTTCGATCCCAGAAACACGTCTATGGTTTTTTTTTCGCTAAAAAAGCTGTTCGTACATTTTCTTTTAAATTTCCCTGTATATTTTTCGAAAACTTTTTAGAACTGCCTGTTCACCGCAAATTTTCCCACGGTATAATTTCTTAATATCAGATCTTACCATAGTTACGGCATTACTCTACGGTTACGGCAATAAAAGGGATGCAAATACAGAAAAAATCCGGTGGCTCTCAAAATTTTTTCAAAAAAAAATTATTTTTTTTAAATTTTCAAACTAAATAACTCGGTTATTTTGGACTTATCTGAAAAATGGTAAAGAGAAAATATGTTTCTTTTATCGAGATTTACCAGCCCTGAAAATATTTGCACTTATTTAAGACTCACCCTGTATAATGTTTAGCCAAACCTGCAATCATAAAAATAGGGAATATATATTCCTTAGCTCTAAAATTTTTATTTTCATATTAAAATTGTAGTTTTTAAATTTATTGTTATATCCGTTTTAGCTCAGTAATTTTGTCAGGAAACTTATATTATACAAATATCATAAAATAAAAATATTATGATATTTGTATAGTATAAATTTAAATCAAAATATTAAAATACGTGCTGGGTATTTTCTTCAGATTAGTTTTTTTGCGCATTTAAAGCTCTATGAAATATCTAATAAACAAAACATTTGGAAAATGCTTTTTCTGTGCAAAAGCTGCATTTATTGCTCAGTAATTATTCAGATGTTGATCTTGTGGAATATACAGGGTGAGTTTTCTAAGATGGTTTATCGGAAACTACTGGATATAGAGAGTCGGTTAAATGGGGAAAGAATTGCAGTTTTGTGAGGTCATAAATAAGGGCCTTTCAGATTTTTGAAAAAGTTTATGTCTAACTAGATATTTCGAAAAAAACAAAATTTGGATATATTAATATTAAAAATTGTCTCTAATTCCATTATAATATATTTTAGACAAAAAGTTTTCAGATAAAAGTTGTAGATAATCACCTCCTTAATGAGATTGCGACCTCTGTTTTTTTCTAAAGCCTGTCATTTTTGACTTATGATACAAACATGTTTTTTTAAATGGAAACCATAGGTGGCTATGACATCATAAAAAGCGCCATTTTTTAAGCTTTTCAGCGATATAAGCTATAACATGTTTTTTTCGAAAAATTACTTTTCAGGTTATAGCAAATCTTATCATTTTAAAACAATTTCACTTAGTTAGCCATGGAAACAATTTCAATCGTCATTGCCTTCAGAAATGCAAAACTGTCACATCCAAACTTTGTAAAATAAAATTAAAAAAATCGTAAATATGAATTTTTTAAATGAAGAAAAGCCTGTAGGATTATTGGTTCAACTGTTCTTGGTCATACATTTTCGAGGATACGTTGACCGGTGAACGTTACTTACGTTTTTTAGAGAACGGTTTTTAAGACATGTTAGAAAAGTTAAATTATATAGTCGCGCATCATATGGCATGAACTTTTTCAAAAATCCGAAAGGCGCATATTTATGACCCCACAAAACTGGAAGTTTCTTTCCCCATTTAACCGACTCTCTATCTCCAGTAGATTCCGAGATACCCACGTAGGAAGCTCACCCTGTATATTACTAATATAACGAGATGTAATTAAAGAAATATCATTGTAACTTTACTTGAAACTGAAATATATGAAAAAAAGTCCTTTGTTTTGGGTTTAGAAACCGATACGTCGCGTCGTGGAAGTAGTTCTAGACAAGACAAAATTGAACGAGACAACAGTAATAGTATTGTGGTACAGAGTAGTTTCCAGGCGTTTTAAGAAATGAAAATATGCCGAGACAAGCCGAGACGGGTCAAAGTTAGTGAGAAAACACGGAATATCCGTCTTTACGATTCGGACCATGACCTACTTCGAACAGTTTCGCACATAGTCTAGAGGATGTTTTAAACGTTCTCTACACTACTCGTAAAATAGGTGGAAGTAGGTCAAGATCAAATAGTGTTATTTTGTATACCCTCGCCTAAATTTGTCTTCGGTTAAGTTTGACTTCGACTTATTTCGCGAAGAGTGTAGTAGCCGCCTGAAGTATGTTATTAACATAATTTTCATAAAACAATTTTTTTGCACATTTTAAATTATTAACTAATTAAAAATATAGTTATTAATATACACTCAGATGCAAAAAAACGCAACGAAAAAATTTTTGGTCAAATTTAAAGTGTTATATTTTTGTTATTTTTAGCATTATTTTCATGAATTTTTTAGCAAACTGTGTATAATTATATCAGCTTTAATTCGTAAACTCAGTTTTTTATAAACTTTAGTATTTGGCATATTATACAGGGTTAATCGAGGAGTTGTTTTTTACCCTAATTTTAAAACACCCTGTGCAATAATTTTGTGTGTAAATTTTCCTGAAATATAATTTTACGGTTAGAACCATGTCTCCTAAGGATTTTGTTTTTTGGATCATGTCAAAATATGCTTTGGTTAATTTTTAAGAGCGAAATAAACTTGACACCAACAATTTGCAATTATTTATTTATTCAGTATATATTTTTATATTATTTCTTTTTGAAGTTATTTTTCAATATGACAAGCCGGCTTTGGTGATTATTTTGAACTATATATTACTATGAACTGTCATCATATTCGACGTTTAGGACATGCTTGGCAGGAGGGTTAGAGGTCGCAAAGCGGTATCAGCTTCATTAAATGAACTTCGCTTGGTTCTTAAAGAAGACTGGGAAAGCATAACGTAATATGATATATGCAGCGTCAATGACAGTATGAACGGACGTATACAGGCAGTTGTAGCAGTCAAGGGAAGCAATGTAAAATATTAGGGTACTTTTTACTATTTTTTTTTCTGATTTTTATACTTAAGTATTACAGATGCTTTCTTTAATATCGTTAGTTCTGTTATCGTTATTAATGTTTATTAAAACCAGGACTGTATCGTTAGTCTTTAACGTTTTTTTTCTTTAGTAGAAAGTATCCAATGCAGCATAATATGACATTACGACAGTAGTCACCAAAACCATCTCGTCATATTAATTTATTAAAAAATGAAATCATTAATTAGAAAATTACATCAAAAAGTAATAATAATTGAAAAAATTGCAAATTGATCGTGATCAGTTCATTTCGCTCTTAAAAATTAACCAAAGGATGTCTTGACATGAAACAAAAAACAAAATGCTCAGGACTCATGGTTCTGGCAGTAAAATTATATTTTCGAAAAATTTACACACGAAGTTATTACACAAGGTGTTTTAAAGTTAGGATAAAAAAACAACTCCTCGATTAACCCTGTATAATATATATTGTATGCCAAATACAAAAGTTTATAAAAACTTAGTTTACGAATTAAAGTTGATATAAATAGAGTTTGCTAAAAAAATCATGAAAACAGAGCTAAAAATAACAAAAATATAACACTTTAAATTTGACCAAAAATTTCTCCGTTGCGTTTTTTTTACATTTGAGTGTATAATTAGCTACATCCCTATAACGTTATAATATATGATTGGTTGTGCACTTAAAATCCTTCACAAAAGTTTATTGCGTATACGGTTACTGTAAAATAAATACTGCCAATGACTTAATATCTTTATTAAAGCAATTATACAAAAAAGGGCAAATCTAATTTGGATCAGCAAACTCAAAATTGAGATATAATCGTTAATCGGATTTACATATTAATACAATATTGAACCAGGTGGAAACAGACTGAATTGTGCTTTTTTCAGTACCTACTTTCTCCACCACTTCACCGATCATTCGCTTAAAAATTAATCAGTTTTTTATTGATCACGATAAGCAGCCTTTTTTTATATTATAAAACTTACTTAAGGTAATTAGGTACTTTAACCATCATTTAAAACGTTAATTAATGCTTTATCTTCACCTTGTTAAAATTTGTAAACTGGTACCTTAATAAGACATATGAAGACTCGATACTAGAGTTTGAAAATCAATAATAAATAACAATAAATAAGTATCTAGTTTAAGCTCATGTTGTCTAGTTTTAACTAGGCCTTGTATTATACATAGAGGGTCCGGCAATAGTGCGTCGGGCTAGCTATCTATAGCTCCTAGAATAAAAAACTTGGAAATTTTGTTTTAAGTGCAAACCTAAAGTATACCGGGTGTGTCTATAAAGTGGCTTACCCCCTATAACTTTTTTATTTTTTCAGATAAAAATGAAATTTGGTATGTTAGTATATGACATAAACTAGGATTGATTGGCGTATTAAATTGCTTTTGATCACTTCCTGTTTCACCGGAAATGACTACAACTTTTAATTTTTAAATCGCTCCCTCGGTATTTTTTACTTTATTCGATAGAAAATAACATTCTGAATAGAATGACATATCATATGTCAACTTTTGACATCCCCGCTTAATAAAAAAATGTATTTTAAAATTCAATTTAGCGTTAAAAACAATAATTCTTAATCAAGGAGCCTTGGAAAAATAGATTTGATCGTCTAACGTTTTTAGTGTCTTGTCCTGGCCAGTTAGAAAATGCTCAAATCGTATTTTAATCATAACTTATTTTTTTTTTCAAATGGAACGAGGGTGGCTCATTAGCATATTTCGAAAAAGCATTTTTTTACGAATAATTTTATACCACACACTTGGTATTTCAAGTCAACTTTTCATTACGAACCGCAAGTTATAATTTAAAATAAACCATATGCGAAAATGTCAAAAGTTGACATGCGATACGTCATTCTAGTCAGAGTGTCATTTTCTATCGAATAAAGTAAAAAAATATCGGGGGTGACATTTAAAACTCAAAAATTGTTGTAATTTCCGGTGAAACCGAAAGTGATCGAAAACAATTAATTGAATACGCCAACCAATACTAATTTATGTCATAATATACTAACATACAATATCCCGTTTTTTGTTTGAAAAAATAAAACTTTTGCCATTTTTGAGACGCACCTGGTATACTACGATTGCGTAGAATTAAACTCTGTTTGATTTAAGATTACGATATTTATAGCAAAGTAAGTTATAGACCATCTAAAGTAAAATCCTAATATAAATTTGTTTTCAGAACAGTTCTTGTATTTTTAATAATTTTTTAAGTAAAAGCTAAAAATATATATTTTTATCCATTTATTAATATCTCTAAAGCTATCAAAAGATATTTACTTTATCTATTATTATTTTTTATCAAAAGATATTTTTTATTATCTTAGGATTATGTAAAGTGATCAGGAAGCCAAAAATGCAATAATAGACAGTTTGTTCGATTTAAAAACTCTTCCTGAACCACTCACCCTCATTTTTGAGGCACCCTATAAAAGTTAAAACAATTATACAAAAATGGGTAAATATATTGTGTTGGATATTAAAGATCAACTGATTCTATGAGAAGAATATATCAAAACCCTTTTTAACGACTATAGAGAAGAAATAAATACCAACAATAATACCCCTGCCTCCCGCGTACAAAATGGGATACGATTTCCTTAAGCTCCGATTCATGAATAACCGATTGTATCAACGAAGCTGAGTTGCCCAAGGGGCGTCTGCTGGCTAGGTAGCGGTGGAGAGGGTTTCCAGGGGGTTCCAAAATCGGTAAAAAAAAACAAAATCTGGAACGATTTCCTTAAGCACGAAACTCTCACGAGAAGAACATTATGTTCCATAAAGTATCCTAGATATGGTCCGCTGGCTGGGCGCTGGTGGAATCCACGTCCGCTGATGGACCCAAAGAGGCCAAAAACCGTAAATTTGAAAACCATTTCCTCAACTCGAAATTTTGATGGAAGCGTACATTTTTACTGATATTTGTGAAAATAATCGTCCGCTGGCTGTATGTGGGTGGAAAAGTCGTCCGCTGGTGGGGCAAAGGAAGATAAAGGGTACCGATCATAAGCGCGCTCAATAAAAATATTACCTTTCATCAAAATTTCAAGCTTAAGGAAATGATTCTCGACAATCTATTCACAAAAAAACATGCATGGAAAACACGAGACGTTGAATCATAATTTAATCAGTCGACTAAATTTTTAATAATTGTAAAATATTATATTATTGAGTAACTATGTAGCATCGTATATATTTATTCAAGTGCGATTCACCAGAAATTATATGATTTTTTTTTCAAAAATATTATAATAATAATAATAGCTCCCGTATATAGCGTTTAACGCCTAGGGAGTAGCAAGGTACAGCTTGCCATACTAGAGCCTTTCGGTATACAAGGAAGGTAATGTGGCTAGCATTACGCTTCAACCGCCTATTATTACCTCAGGATTGTGAATCCCAAGTACTCATTTTAAGGCTGAGTCGACCTAGCTACCCAAACTATTTTTATTTTAATAAAAATAGTCGGCTGATGAAATGCCGGGTGTGGGATTCGAACCCACTACCTTCAGATTGGTAGCCGAGAGCCTGTACCTCCACGCCACCGGACACCTTTTAAAAAAAATATATTAAGCAAACAATTCCAAAAAGTTTAATCATCATCTTCCTCATCACTGTCATCAGATTCATTTGATATCGACAGTCTAGATTCGATATTCAGTTGTTCTAGTATTGAAATATTTGTACGGTGAGCTGTGTACGGTATTCGCAGCATCCGTCTATAGGCACCACATTTCAAAAGCATCGATTTTACGTTTCATTGCCAACTTCAATTTCCAGGTCTCTGAGGTATAAGTGGCAATGGGGAAAATTAGTGCTCTTAGTAGTCTGAGTTTATTGCTAATTGAAATGGTTGAATTTTTCCATATTGTATTGAGTTTGGTCATGGAATTACGTGCTATACACAGTCTTCTCTTGATTTCTGCATTACATCCTCCTTTGTTTGATATCAAGGAGCCGAGATATATATATATATATATATATATATATATATATATATATATATATATATATATATATATATATATATATATATATATATATATATATATATATATATATATATATATATATATATATATATATATATATATATATATATATATATATATATATATATATATATATATATATATATATATATATATATATATATATATATATTGATCTACAACTTCGAAACCTGCTATTTCTGTTGTATTCGTGGGTTCTCGTAGATCGATAATCATTAATTTTGTTTTTCTTTTATTTAGTTTTAACCCATATCTCTTCAAACCCATATACTTCAAACAGCTAAGTTAAGAAAAATATGTGCCACGGCACAGTTTGGTGACATGGTAACAATTTGCTCTCGGGTGTTATTTGTCCTTGGAATCTTTACTCATTGAATATACCAGATCAATATAATTATTGTCAAAGTCAAATGTCAATGTTAAAGTCAATGGGCCCATAAATTAGTACCAGGACGTCTGCTACAGCGCAGCAATCTTAATTTGAATCGCCTCATCAGATATTTTTCTTCAGACATTACGTAATTATCAAAAGTGTATGAAATATTTGGAGATTTACTTGTGCAGGATTAATAAAATGATCATTTAAATCTATTTTTTAGAACTAGAGATTCGTGGGGAGACAGTTTTGATTCTTCTTCTCTACAAAGGGGCCATAGGAATAATTTTATTATTTTTTTATTTATAGGGGATATATATAAAATTTAAAGATATATATAAAGTATTGGAGGATACTATTGGAGGATATATATAAAATATTTATAGAGGATATATATAGAGGATTTTTATAAATGGATTAAATTAATTTCACCTGAATCATTCCAATCAATTAAATAAATATATACGATGCTACATAGTTACTCAATAATACAATATTTTACAGATATTAACATTTTAGTCGACTGATTAAATTACGATTCAACCTCTCGTGTTTTCCATGCATGTTTTTTGTGAATAGATTGTCGAGAACCATTTCCTTAAGCTTGAAATTTTGATGAAAGGTAATATTTTTATTGAGATTTACGAAAACAATCATTCTCTGCCTGTATGTCGGTGGAAATGTCGTCCGCTTGTGCATCACAACGCGTTTATGTTCGGTACCCTTCTTCTTAATCTTCCTTTGCCCCATCAGCGGACGACTTCTCCACCCACATACAGGCAGCGGACAATTATGTTCGCAAATGTCAATAAAAATGTAAGCTTCCATCAAAATTTCTAGTTTAAGGAAGTGGTTTTCAAATTTACGGGTTTTTGGCTTCTTTGACTCCATCAGCGGACGTGGATTCCACCACCGTCCAGCCAGCGGACCATATCTAGGATACTTTATGGAACATACGGTTCTTCTCGTGAGAGTTTCGTGCTTAAGGAAATCGTTCCAGATTTTGTTTTTTTACGGACTTAGAAACCCCCTGAGAACCCTCTCCACCGCTACCTAGCCAGCAGACGCCCCTTGGGCAACTCAGCTTCGTTGATACAATCGGTTATTCATGTATCGGAGCTTAAGGAAATCGTATCCCATTTTGTACGCGGGAGGCAGGGGTATAACACTGAAACGGGATCATCTATTTTAAAGGAAGAAGTAATAGAATCAGCTAAAGATGGAAAAGCTTTTGGTTCTGACGACCTACCTGCAGATGTCTTAAAGCTAATTGAGGAACAGTATCTAGATGAGATAACCTCCCTGTTTAATAAGATCTATGAAATAAGAGCAATATGAAGGGAATGGATTCAATCAACCTTTGTCACAATTCCAAAAAAACATAATGCCAAATATAATGCGAAGAACACCGTACTATTAGCCTAATGAGCCACACGCTAAAGGCCTTTCTCAAAGTCATCCACCGTAGGATTTATAAAAAGCTGGAAGAAGATATAACCGATACCCAGTTCGGTTTTAGAAATGGTCTCGGCACAAGGGAGGCTTTGTTTGCCTACAATGTCTTGATGCAGCGATGTCTTGATGTCAACCAAAATGTATACGTCCGTTTTATCGATTATAATATGCAATAAAATATATCAATCATTTAAACCGTTTCATTTTAATAAAATATTACAAGTTTTAAATGGCGACGCGACGATTTAAATAAAAATTCAGTATGAGCCAATTTTAAAGTTACCACTAAAACATACGTTATTTTTTTTATAGATTTTTATTGATTTGATAAAGTGAGACACAAACAGTTAATGGAACGAAAAAACCTTTACACAAGGGATATACAACTGAAGCGCCCAATAAACAACTGTATGAGGAAGGCAAAAGGCTGGAAAGAGTCGGGAGGTATGACTACCTGGGTACAAGTGTTGACTGCTCCCTAGATTATTGTTTAGAAATAAATATTCAAATCGAAAAGGCCCGTGCATCGTTTATGGATATCAAGAAACTTCTTTGTAGCCACGACTTGAGCTTGGAGCTAAAAACACGGATGCTCAAGTGCTATGTATTCCCAGTCCCTTTGGATGGTGTAGAAAATTGGACCCTCAAAGCATACTGCGAGCGAAGACAGAAGCGTTTGAGATGTAGAATACTGAAAATATCATGGACAGATTATGTGACCAGTTCTGAGAAGACAGGTTCTGAGACGGAGGTTCTGAGAAGAATGGAGAAGGACGTAGAAATCCTTCATAATATGAAAAGAAGTAAGCTTCAATATCTTGAGACAAGCTCTTTGCCTGAGCTTGAGCCATTGCTTGAGCCATTGAAAAATTGTAGAAAAAAGATTTAATGGAACGAGAAGAATATCTTGGCTTAGGAACCTGCGAAAATGGCTTAACGTCCCATCATCTGACTTATTTAGGGCGGCAGCTTAGAATAGCTGTTAGAATAGCTATGATGATGGCCAACCTACGAAATGGAGACGGTGATGATGGCCAACCTCCGAAATGGAAATGACACATGCGGAAGAAGATAAAAGTTAAAATATTGTCCTGAAATTCATCCTCGTACATACTTTAGGTTTGCACTTTCCCAACAAAAAACAAAATTTCCAAGTTATTTATTCTAGGAGTTACAGATGTCTAACGCACTATTGCCGGACACTGTATAAGTAACCATACGAAAAGAGCAATAAAATAAACACTAAAATTCATACGAATATTTTGATTCAATAAACCGAGAATTTACTCAGCGTGAGTATAAGAGAAACAATATGCAATAAAATATATCAATCATTTAAACCGTTCCATTTCAATAAAATATTACAAGTTTTAAATGGCGACGCGACGATTTAAATAAAAATTCAGTATGAGCCAATTTTAAAGTTACCACTAAAACATACGTTATTTTTTTATAGATTTTTATTGATTTGTCAAACCTAGCATTCTTTGCTATTTTAAAATACGAAAAATCTAAAATAATTTTTAACATTTATTAATATCTCAAAATTAGTCTATTTTCCCCACAATTCTAAATAGGAAGATGTTTAAAAACTTGTTACTTGTATCTTGTATACTACAGGTAGAAAGAAGGTAGGAAATTAGTGAATGTTAACAATTATGTACTAGTAAATGCTTACAGTTTACTGATTTGCTAACACTACACCAGTTCACCAAAGTTCAATATCTAATTTTAAAACAAACTTTTACCAGTGAATGCTAGCATTTACAATCGGTTTGTTTTTTGACTAGCTCATAGCACCTACCGGCAAATTAATGTCCGGAATCTACAATCAAAGCCTATCGACGGAGCAGCTGATAGAAAATTTAACGTGAGATACTCAATTTTGAAATAAAGACATTTATATTAATCAAAATCATTTTAAAAACTTAAAAATACTAAAATACCACGAAAAAAATAATGGATTCATAACTACAGAATGAAGACTAAAATATTGAAACAAAAGTATACAAGGTGCCCCAGAAATAAGTGCAAGTATTTTAACTGATTGTATTTCAACCCCATGTATTTCAACGCCTATGAGAAATTTTTCGAAAATGTTGAATTTTTTGAAAAGAATATTCGATTTTTTTTTAGTTTTGGATAAAAAAACATAATTTCTTGTTAATATGGCAACAGAAGTAGTAGATTAAATTTACAAGAAAGAAAATCCAGGAAAGATCCAGTGGTTCTCAAAATTTGAGCGAAAAATAATTTTTTTTTTTGGAAATTTTCAAAGTAAAATAACTCCGTTATTTTCAACTTATTTGAAAAACGATAAAGAGAAGATTGGCCACCCATTAAAATACTTGCACTTATTTCTGGGACACCCTGTATAAAGCCCGGTTGAAACGGTACAAGTGTATACTTGGATGGCAACTTGAGTCAAATAATTTGTACAAGATCACTTGGTTCCAGTTGGTTTGTGAACATTGTACTTGGATAGATAATAAGATGACAGATTTGGCGTTACAAGGTGTGAGTGGGACTAGTTGTACATATGCTTAATATGGAACTTGTTATAAAACACTTTGTAAAGGAGAGCTTGGGCTCGGATGTGGATCCTTAAGGGTGAGGAACTTAGAGCTCTTTCCAATTTCATTCGCAAAGTAGCAATTGGTGATACAGACATTTAACAACCATGAAATTTAAAAAAATGTTGGAACTTGTAACGCCTAAACAATAACTTGATACAGACATTCGAGTTGCTTTATCAGCAAATCTGAAGTTTCAAGCAGGGTACAATTGAGAAGCGCAGCCTTCAAGTATATGTACTTGATCAAATACACTTGTATCATTCGTCCAAGTAAGTAGGCTGGCTCGCAACTTACTTCGATGTGACGAAGGTTTCCAACTCGACTTGGATAAAACAGTTGACACGATACATGCAGCATACAAGTGAAACCCACACAATGTAAATATAAGTATACTTGGTCGGACCTTAATAGGTCCGACCGAGTTCTCGTTCTCGTTCTCGACATAAAATGGCTGAGATTATAGGCCACAGCCAAGACTGCTCACAATCGTCAAATTAGCATATTTTGGAGCCTATCGCTTCACTTATCGATGCGTGAATGAATGCAATTCCGAAGTCCGAAGTCGAGCTTTTATATCTGATCCACATATCATCTGATCGAATCACGAATGGAATTTCCCGGACGGCTGAAAAATCGCCTTGGAATTTCGATTCGTAAACAATGAACAAAATGTTAGATTGAGAAGATTAGAGAGAATGTCAAATTTTTTGCTCTCTTAAAATGTTAAAAAAGCACAAACTTTATTTAGTTCAATGCTACGGAAAGGGTGATAATATTTATCGGAAAATTATTCTGGTCGGAAGCAAAAAATTACGTACCTAATTGATTAAGTGTCTTAATCAATTAGGTACGTAATTTTTTTTTCCGACCAGTTTTCTTTAATTTGACAGTGGTGGAAAACTTTAATAACAACAAAAAATATGATGATAATCAAAATTAATCTATCAAAGTCAATCAATAACAATCTATCAAAGAATGAAATCGAAATTATAACATATTTTCATGTTTTTCTTAACTTTTTCTAAAACGGTATGGAAATTTGGAAAGGTATAAATGGAATTAACAACAACAAGAACAAGCAAAAATTTTTACGAAGAAGGAATGCATTTTTCTCAAAATGTCAATATTAAAAATGGTTTTCCTCTTGAAAAGACAATCCGGAGACACTGCATATACATCTCCAAAATATTGAATCGATGTTATTTTGTTGTTGTAACCAAAAAATTGTATATTTTATATCAACATTGCAACAAGTGAAACCAATTATAAATTAGCGTTCAAACAGAATATAGATTGAATTCGATTGAACTTTCATTGTCTTTCCTTGTTATTTAATAACATGCAACAGGCTCTCTCTTCATATCACAATAAGTAGGCCTTGAGTGAAGAATCAAAAGGTTTAATTAAGCAACATTCAGTTAAAGTTTATACTGGAGTACTAACTAACCAATTTTGAGTTTTCATTCAATCTGCTGCACTAATACACATGCACACACAAGGCTAAATAAACTAGAAATTACAGTTCTTACCGGGCACGACACCCGGAAACAAAATTTACCAATTTTGGCATTTCTGCTAATACAGATAGCCCCTTAATGATCGACATGCACCTTGACTCGTTGAAAACCCTTTTCGTTGACCAAATTACGACTTCTGTTGCCTGACTAATCTCTTTTGACGTGCGGTTTCGTTTATTGCTTAGAACGAAATACGGCACAGATGACAGAAAGATTCTTTAGCAATACCCCGAGGGTAGACTGATTAGATACCGACCTCTCCATGTTACAATAACATTCATGCAACTATATTTGCGCATTATTTCGAATACTCCCACTAATAGTTTAGCCATTTTATATGGCGGATAATGGGAGTTGATATAAAATGGGAAAAATTAAGTGGAGAGCGTCGTAACTTGGGCCATAAGAGCTGAAACACGGGATGTAAGCTGAGAACTGATTTTTGAACCGATACCTCTAAAAGGACATCATCAGGATTTTTCTCAATTATGAATCGATTGGAACCAAACTCAGCACGTGGATAGAGGTACCATCTGTCCTAAGACAAATAGACAGACATTTTAATACAAATTTTGTGAAAGAGAATCAAATTATATTATTTATTAATTTTTAATTTATTACTTTTTCAACATATGTGTGTATATTTACTAACGTTGACTAAGTACTTTGTAGTACAGAGCCATGGGTTTGTTCAACGAACGTTTTTGTACGATCAAATTTTGGGTATAAGGAACTACCTGAGCGTTCACTGTAGACGAAATGCGAATACATCATTACATCTCTCAAAAAATAGCTGTCAAAACAGTGAACTGCTAAGTAAGAAATTGCTCCTAAGAAAACTAGAATTGTCTTCTGCTCAAAAATTAAAGGGAGTTGAATGATAGCAAAAGCACGAGAATAATTCGTGTTCATTTTGGAGATGAAACAGATGAAATCTCGGATGAAATCCAATTCAATAGTTTCAATGGAAAGGAAGACGGGAAAGAATATTTTCATAACAGCATGGAACAAACTTATAATCTCACAAGCAAAGGCAAAGAAGCATAAAAAAGTCATGGGAAGAGTTTGGCAGAAACTATTCTACCATCCTCTTAAAAACCTGAGAACTGGTGTTTATAAAAGTTCAGTTAAACGAATTAATAGCCACTCAAATGGAAACTTAGTCACTAAAAACAGGTACGTATAACTAATAGAATGCTGGAAAGAAAACTTTCAAAAGTTATGATGCACAGATAATATTATTACAAGTTGACAAGAAAACAAATTAGCACGTAATACTAATACGTTGGCAGAGTATAGAAAATTGATGAAACGGAAGTAGTCGAAGCAATAAAAATGGTGAAGAATTGTTGAGGGTTCAATGAAGCAATAAAAATGGTGAAGAATGGTGAAGAAAGAGTTCTATGTTGAACCACCGTTGTTAAGGAATTGTTGCCAATAATGAGTATTCTTCTTATGTGTTGAGATTCTTCTACTTCTTTTAATCACTGCTTATTAATAATAGGGACTTTCTACTAATAATAATTAGAAGATCGTTTATGACTAAGAGTTTGGTTAGGTTACAGATTGTCTTTTAGATGCTCAACCAAATTTTAACAGTGGCGTAACTTAAAACAGATAAAACCTTCCTAAAACTTTAATATTATAATCTAATTAATATAGGCAGGGGTACAACAGAATGCTTCCCGAAAAAATTACAGCTCTCGAAAGGGTAAATAAAAATATTATATTTTGTTTATTTTTAAAAACATTGGTAAACATTTTTTCTTGAAACTTGTTAGTCTTACAAACATCTTAATGCCAAAGCGAATGGCGATAGTGTAAAATTTTCGGGTACTTTTCAATAGTGATAGGAAAAACCGATTGATTTCAATAATCGAGTACTCGAGTTCCAAGCGATTTCAATAATCGAGCGATCGCTCGTATTTAAAAAGACGGTTTTTCGCCCGTCGCTTGTTGTACTCTTAACGCCAAGCAGTAAGTTGCGTGCGCAGAGCACATATTCTTTCGGTGATGAATGGCAAGTAGCAAGCGACCAGCGATTCGCTAGATCGCTTGATTTAGTTTATTTTAAAGATTATTATTTCACTCAGATACGCAACGGATAACGTCGTATAAATTTCCTATCTGCAATGTAGAAAATTTGCTCGACTTTTTATCGACTATGTCACATTAAACTTGGATTTCAATTTATTTCATTCTAGGATCGCTTGCGTTCGTCGCTCGTAATTCGTCACTTGCGTCGCTCGTTTATAATAGAGCGATGTCGGTTATTTCAATAATCGAGTTAGTTATCCTACAACTACTTTTCAATAGGGTGCAGAGTACTTACTGGTGTTACTGATTTCACCCTTATAGATAAAAGTTTGAACACAGCAGAGTTATGCGCAGTGGAGGAAAAGCGTTCAAACCACGACAGAATCGTTTAGTGAACGATAACTTTTGTGTTTTAACAAGAGTTGTAATCGTTAGTAACCCGATTCCGGGACGGTAATTTCGATACCAGCCTGAAAGTAAGAATTATAGGGATATATAAAAATCGTGATTCGGTTAGGTTAGGTTAGGTTAGGTTAGTATATGGATTGATTGTATACATTTGGATTGATTAGCGTATTCAATTCTTTTCGGCCAGTTCTTGTTTCACCGGAAATTATTACAACTTTTAATTTTCAAATGGTACCCTCGGCATTTTTTGCTTTATTTGGTAGAAAATAACACTCTAAATAGAATGACATATCATATATCAACTTTTGACATTTTCGAATACGATTTATTTGAAATCATCAGTAAATGATTTATAGTAGAGTATATAATTTTCTATCAAATAAAGTGACAAAATACCGAGGGTGTCATTTAAAAATCAAAAGTTGTAGTCATTTCCGGTGGAGCAAGAAGTGACCGAAAACAATTAAATGCGTCAATTAATTTTACTTTATTTCATATACTAACATATCAAATATCAATTTTCTATTTGAAAAAATAAGAAAAAATAGGGGCGATCTATTTTTGAGACGCACCCGGTATAATTAGCTATAATAATAATAGTTATTATTCTAATTGGACAAAGTTTTTCTTGATATATTTGTAATGGTTCCGAAACATTCCCGTAACTTTTTTCCGTGCGATATATGTATTTATTTCAATTGAAGAATATTTATTCCAGTTCTATTTATGAAGCATCCTTAATTTCATTAAACGTGATGTAATGAACACCCTTCATTAATTTTTAGATTACGACTAACGCATAGTAGAGATTAAATTCCTGAAGTAATTGCAAGACCTGTGACAACGGTAAAAGTTGGAAATCAAAAAACGCAATTAATCAAATTCGCATTAAAATGAGGCGACAATCACGCACCCCGTCTGTCTGGATTGTGCTGGAGCAGTGCCCTTGGTCACCGCATCGCTCCTGGAATCGGAGTTCAACAGCACGGTCGTCGGCCGCTACAGTTTAGTGCTGCTTCAGCTTCGTTCCATCCAGCTTTCGTCAGAGTAATAAAGAACTGGGTACAGTGAGGGGTAAATGCCGGGAGATACTGTATGGCAATGTGACTAACGATTGTTTAAAAGTGGTAAACAACGGTATGTATGTATATCCGGTTTTTATAGGAGCGCCCTACGCTGCCTTCCGGTCATGCGCTACCTGTGCCTGTTGTCGCAATAATCGCAATATCCTCATTGTATGTTTCGGACATGGCTCTATCAATCCAGGAAAGTTTATGTCGGTCTCGTTTTTACTCGTTACTATCACTACAGTTGATACCAAATAAACTTTTAGTCACGTGATTAAGCTTGACCGGCACAGCGTTGCCCACTTTTATATATTTTCTTCTAATCAATATTTTAGGAAACAAAAATAAACTAATTATAGATATATAAACACTTATTTACATAAACAAAACTCACCTTCTGAACAGCACTTAAGGGACATAACGGGCCATTACTACCGCTTTCCCGTTGAAAATATTCTAATAAAGTTGCGATGAGTTTTTTTACGGCTAGTAAACTATTTTGTACATTTCGCACTAAAAGAGGTTTTAAAAAGAATAATGTTCGACTGCAAGGTCTCTAAGTAAACATTTTTAAGCTTCACAACACTATTTATTTAAACCAAAAACTCCTCCTTCTTCTTACTCTATATTACTCTATATTAGGCAGATTACCTGTTCATTCTTCACATCATGCCTACAATTTCAATCGATGGTAAGGTTATCACACCAACTTTTTCTTGGCTTTCCCGTGCTTCTTCTTCCCATTGGTGATTTATCTAGAGCTGATTTTATTATTCTTCCCTCGTCCATTCGGCTTATATATTCATTCCATTCGCGTGTTCTGCTCAATACCCATTCATTAATGCTATCCACCTTGCATGTTTGCCTTATATTGTCGCTTCCTTCTCTATCTAGCAGCGTTTTACCTGTGATTTTGCGGTTGATTTTCATCTCGCCTGTTTCCAACAATTTTTTTGTTTTTGCTGTTTATTCATGGTTGTCTTGTTTGTTTAACTTCTTCTGTTTGTTACTTTTCTCCATAAATACTTTAATTAAATCTGTGGAATACCTATTTTGGTGCAATTCATTTTTATATACATAGTGTCTCAATATTCCGTGGACATAGAACTACTACGTTTTTTTTGGAATCAAAATAAGTTCATTGCTTTCCTTATATATAACAAAAATGCATTCATTCTTGATATGCATTTTTGTTATATAAATCAGGCAAACTAGTCGTAGGTACTATAACATAGTAACTTAGACAGCACAACAAATTGCATTTAATTGCATCATAGGTTGACAACTTAAGATATGTTGACATTTGTCTGGTTTTACATTGTTACCTGTTCAGTTTTAATTTAAAAATAAATGCATTTTTGGTTATAAACGGCTTGTTCAAAATTGTTCAAATTTAACACATGTATTCAGAATACCTATTTACGACTTCGCTGCAGACTCAACTGGGGAGCCAATATTTTGGCAGTTCAATTTTTGCATGGGATTTACTTTTCAACGCCAATGCAGCAAGCTTATAGCGATAAGTTTTGTCCTGTGAAGGTAGTAATTCTATGTCCAAGAAGTATTGCGACCTGTATTTGATATACTAAAAGGTAATAAGTTATGTTTGTTGTTACTCTGAGGAGCGGCAATCCTTCTACTGACGATACGCTGCGCTGGCGCCGGTCCGGTCGTACAACCGCGAATGTATTCAATCGATAAACGAACTGTTCCCGCCACGAGGATACGAGATCTTTCACTTTAAGATTCCAACTCTTATTTGAGAAGGAAAGTTCTCCTCTTTGTCCAATTTCGTAGTGTGGGGAACGATTTGTTTTTGTGTAGGGTTTCTTTAACTGCGTGACCTAAATACGGTCGTCCAAAAATCGGTGAACCAGATATCGTATTAAATATAAAAAGAAACCTTTTAAAAGATAGATATAAGCAGTGTCGACTTGTATGTAATGTTACTCGAACTGTTCTTCTAAAAATAAGCAGTCAAATTATATGTTGTTTATAGGTCAATAGAGGAAAGTAATTAAATAGGGAAAAGTACGAATTAAATCGTACCTCTTCAATATGTAGTACCTTGTAGTATATTTAGTAAGCCCGATATAAAATATCAAGGAACAAACACCTAAGAAGCTCAAAGAGCCTCAGTACTTGAATAAATAATACATATTTATCAGAGATTCTTCGTACTTGTGCTCTAATATTTTGATGACTTAAAGTAAGTGAGTTTGTATGGCTTGAGGGCTTGGCTTTATTAAAGCTGTGTATTTTTTTCAAACTGAAAAATATTTCTTTACTTTCTACTACGATTCAATCACCAAACCGTTCTAAATTTATGATATCCAATAGTGAAAATACTGGAAATGCATAATAGATAGTAGGCCCAAGAAGCATTTTTTGTTTTATAAGTGTGTTAGGAAACTTCCCAACACCATATTATACAACCTAAACGCATCTAGAATGGTTGTCGTGAGTTATGGGTAACCATTATATAACACTTATATTATATGCCCTAAACGGTCCATTTTATAACTGTTCCTATGGTAACCCTTAACACTCAAGGTGTGCAACCAAAGTCCTGAAAACTTTCTCAACACCTTTATATACCCTATCGAGTTACCGCTATAAAACTGAAAAATGATATATAATAGTTATATAGTGGTGTTGAGAAGGTCCCATAGAAATATCGCGCATGCGCGTTTTTTGAAAATATACTTGTTTCTTTCTGACTAACTACTTTAATATTTGCCTCTTTTTTTTAACATAAAAAGCAGATATGATCTTATTGCTCCAAGTTGTCCTACGCAGATAATCCAGACCAGAAAAAACACATGCGCCCCTAAAAGCAGAATTATTTAATAGATTTTTTTTATAAACAAAAAAATATGGTAAAATTTTTGTAATGAAAGTCAAATTTATTAATATAAATAATAGAACATACGACTTTTTTAATACATAGAAATAACTGGCAACTTGCCAAAATATAGTTTTGCACCAGTTTTCAACGTTATCTTAGAAATACTCATTGTACTCAAAAATGAAGACATCAATAATAATGGCGTCCATTATATTTAAAGTGCTATATATTACTTTAGGGTCTATAACATACTCATCAACCATTATATAAATTTGGTTACTTAAGGTTGCGTAAATGAGTTTGGGTTATTTAAAACACCAATTTTAGTGTTTTGTACAACTAAAGGTATTACAAATCACCATTATAAATGCCGGGGTGTTTATGGCTGCCTTTAGTCACCTAGAAAACCTTTATGTAACCCGTGGTGTCGACTGTAGCGACTCCCTGTGAACGAAATTTGACATTACAGCAATTTGACAGAAAATGTACAGAAAACAAAACATAACCTCATAAAATTGAAATAATACTGTTTTGGTTCAATTTGATCTATATTTAAAGTGGTAGGAGTTTGCAAAAGAGTTCTAGGGTGCTTTGGTACTTTGGTAGAACAGTTATGAATGAATTGACTATAGAAAAAAGCTCTTTAAGTGTAGAATGTGTAATGTTAAAGCGCAAAGTTCATTCTCTTATGTTCGAGAATGTCTTAACCAGGCATCTTCCTGTTCCTGATCGTTTTGGCAACTTTCTGTTGGAAATATCTCAGGTTGATCCTGATCTCTGCTTGTGGATGGTAAATTTGCATATTGGCTTTCAATATTGGTAGATGTAGTTTGAATGAGGTTTGGATTATTCCTAATTTTTTTTAAATTCTGAAGAACCTTTCTTTTGAACGTAGATGTATTTTTGTGTTTTGTCCAATTTATTTTTTTATTATTCATTATAATACCGAATTGCTTGCTTGCTAATATATTATTTGTTTTGATTATATTAAAAATTTGAGGTTATGTCATTAGGTTTGATATTCGGTAACTACAGGTTATATAAAGCCATGCAATCATTTGAAAGGTGCAAAAAACAATTTGAGGGAACAATTATATAACTTGTAACAATTATATAACTTGTAGTATTATTGGTTACATAATGGTTCTTAATAACACCTTTAGTTATATATTGTATATCTTGCGTACCTTTATAACACCTAATATTAGAAGTTATATAAAATAGATGTGAACACCTTTATAAAACCTTACTATGAAACCTTTAGTAACAAGAACCTGTAGTTTTATTAGGAAAGTGATAAACAACATTTCAAGGTTACTATTAGTGATAAGTAACAAACGCTACACTTATATAACTCAAAACACTGTAAGACACCAATGAGACATTTATTAAACCTTTATATAACTAACCTTGAGAATATATAACCTAAAGGAACTTAAAATGTTACTTGGGGTACTAACTCCGAAATAATATGGCCGAATTGAAAAAGTTTTATCATGCATTGTTAAAGCTCAGTTATACGCTTGAATTGTTGATCTTCGCAAAGATAAAGATACTTTTCAATATAGAAAAAAATCAACATTTTACACATAAACGTTAGGAACCTCTACATTATCAATCCGAGTATCAATCCTACTTTGTGTTCTTTAAGTCCTCAATAATGAGAATCTTGCTAACACCATAGATATTTAATGGAGCCAAACTTTTTAGTTGGCTTAGCCAACTAGAACTTACTTACAGGAACTTACTTTCCTGGAAAAAGAACACGGAAGAAGAGACTCTAAAGGGAGTAAATGCATTCTATGCACATAAGAAAATGTTTGGAAGAAGATGGGGTCTGCAACCATACATTGTACAATGGATGTACTTCTGTCTCTAGTTCGACCAATCATCACTTATGGAGGTGGGAAATGGTACTTAACGAGACTAATAGAAAGGGATATGTACTCTAAGTACCCTAAGAGTAACGGAATCCAATCTGTGGATGCAGACTACTGTTAGATCAGAAAAGGGACAATATGCTTACCAAACATTATTTTGGGGAGAAGATAAGAATTTGCATCCCGACAAGAGAAAAATGGGAAAGCCTACCTACTAAAAGCTGTCTACACAGATGCTCCCGTGACTTCAGGATGAATAGATACAGGCATCTTCTCAGAGGAACTAGACATCCGACGATGTTTAAGGCTATCGGATGGCTGTAATGTTCTACAAGCAGAAAGCGGTGGGTTACGGTTATAAAGGGAGCGGCCAGTTGTATACCAGGGAAAATCGCTAATATAGGAGATATCATGATACATTCTGACCACTTGGCCGCTTTAAGAAGCATCACCGTGGATATATAGTAAGATCAAAAACTGTGATGGACTGCCGAATAGCCCACCACATGGCAACCAAGAAGAGGACAGACTCGCCAAAGAGGGGACTCAAAACAATTACTAAATCACAAAAAAACGTAGTACGAATAAGTAAAAGTGTCGTCACTGGAAACTACCCCACGGGGGTAAACCTCATGAGATGAAATATTTTCAAAGACGGTTACTGCAGAGAATGCGAAGAGGAAGAAGAAAACATAAAGCACCTGCTGTGCCACTGTCCGGCACTGGAATATCGACGCTTTAAAACTTTAGAGCGCGTTTTTTTTAGAGGAACTAGAGGAAGTAGCAGAAACCAACATCAGCGACATCGGGAACTTTGTAAAGAGCTGGAAGTGCTTAACGCAAAGAAAGAATGAGAGTAAGATTTGGTACAATAATACAGGGATATCGCAATGGGCTCCAGGCCTCCGAGTGAGGGATCAAACAGGATCCCAAACCCCAGATAAAAAATGATTTGGTTTATTATTGTAAAGTTGAATAAAATCATTTTACTCTCCTAGAGTATAACTTCCCGACTAATAATTAAGTATCAGTTTAATTACCTGATAACTTTTTTAATTGTTTTTAAGATTTGGTATTTTGTGGTCTGTACATTACACTGAGTACATGTATCTAAAATTTTAATTCAAATAAATGCAAAATAACCGAGTTATTTTACTTTGAAAACTTCCAAAAAAAAATTATTTTTTGCTAAAATTTTGAGAACCACTCCAATCTTTTCTGGATTCCCTTTCTTGTAAATTTAATCTACTCCCTATGTTGCCATATGATTAACAAATTATGTTTTTTAACTAAAAAGTAAAAACATTTCGAATTTTTTTTTCAAAAATTTCCAAATTTTTAAAAAAAAATCGCGAAAAAAGCCTCATAATCCTGTTTCTGGGGTTGAAATATACTACACCTAAAGATATTGGCACTTATTAAGACCCACCCTGTATATAAAACTTAAGTGTGTTTGTTCCCATTATGACTTCGATACTGATAAAACTTTGAGAAGTTGTTCTACTGTATGCTAATATAAGTTTCTTGTTTAAATTTTGACACTTTTACAACATTTTGTTTGTGATAAAATCCCATCATCACAAAATATCTAGCCATAATGTCATAGTATGGTATAGATTTAGTCATGTAATATGTAATATCGCATATAATTAAATTAACGTTACATAATTTATCTGGCTATGATGACATCTACCTTTGAGGTTAGAGACGCCAAAAGTCAACGGCGTCCTATTTCGACCAAATTGGATCAATTTTAAGACTATAACCGCAAAAATAAACACTATCCTACCTTCCAAATTTTGACCAGGTATATCATTTGCAAGTTCAACAGGGCGTGATGACAAATTTCCTATTAAAGAAAAAAATAATTTTCCGGTATAACTAAGGATAGCGGATAAGAAGAATGTTGATGAAGTATCAGTTCTATCCATTAAATGTACGCAACGATCAGGAGTTTGGTGGATATTTATCTACCGGTGGATTGTGACCAAATTTGGCATGTCGATCGATGCACCCGAAAGGAGTAGAAATGCAACAATGCGGTTTTTTCTTTTAATATCTAAGAGCTGAATTCTGAATTCTAAGAGGTTAATATTTTCTGCGATTAGTCAAATTTATCTATTATAGCCGAGGGCTCAAATTTTGCTGGATGGTATTTCTTGGCCACTCAATAGCTTTCCAACTCCTCTCACACACTAAACCGGCGCCGGCGATTTTGCAAACTCTAGTGAGAAGGACTTTAAAGAACTAAATCAACTTTGTCGTAGATACTAAATTTTGGTTTGGGGGTATAAGATGTCTTATAGATGACTTACATTTGTTAGGATCATTAATTAATTGAAAAACATTGGATCGAGTTCAAGTTTTGCTGAGGGGTATCTACCTACTGCAATTTTTTTACCAACAGGTATGGTAGGCTATTAAGAGCGGCAAAAAAAGTTTCTTTAATTTCACTCAAAATGAGTTATTTAGGTCATAAATGACCTAAATACAAAATATTTTCATGGTGTCTGTCTGTCTGTCCGTTTGTCTGTAACACGATAACTGAAAAACCGCTAAACCGATTTTAACCAAATTTGGCACAAAAACACTGTGGCACCCGAGAATCTGGTCATTAGTTTTTGGTGGGGGTGGGGGGTTGGTAAGGGGGTATGGGAGGAGGTTAAAAATTTTAAAAAATCGTAACTCCAAAATTACACTAGCTAGCGAAACGCGGTTTGCAATATAAGATTAGGAATAATATTTGCAACAAAATTTGTAATAACATCAAAATCAGTTAAAGTCGCAGTTTTTGAGATATTCCGTGTTTCCGTAATCCGTTTTTGAGAAAATCCGTGTGGAGAACTCCAAACTCCCATCGGACGCGACCCCAGGTGGCGGATAGGGGAAATAACCGCGGACCAAAGTTGGAAAAATTCCTTTACTTTGAAACTAAAAGAGCTGCCTCTACCAACTTTTTATTAACATATTTTAGTATGGGCGGCTATACGTGCCTCCCGACGCCAATTTTTTTATTACCGATGTAGAAGCTGCAATCAATATTTATGTTACCCAAGATTTGGCAAAAAGTGTTTTTTTTAATTTTCAGATTTTTCTGTTTTACATCATAACTATAAAAGGGGAAAATAACCATTTATAATTCTTATATAACTTTATTTATTCATATTCATATATGAAAAAAGTGCAAAAACTTTTAGATCAAATATGTCCGAAGCTACTCGTTTTTTTTAAATTTATGGGGCACGTAGAGTATGTCCCGGATTGTCTGTACAAGAGGAAAAACTTTTTTGTTATTGGCATTGTGAGAAAAATACATTCTTCATAAAAAATGTTGACCTAAAAATCAAAAGGCGTTTCTAATGATATAATTTTCTGGTAATATAATTTCGGTTTCATTCTTTGATTTTTTTTCAAAACGTCAATAATAAAAAAGCTTTTCCTCTTGTAAAGACAACCCGGGGACATATTGTATATCTCTATCCTTAGAGTTTATTAGAGAGTACTGAATTGTTTTTTCACCGCTACTGGTTATTAATATTTCAGCGTATTTCGAACTTATCAATTTTTCAATTTTAATTTTACAGCTTCCTTTGAACGTGACTTTGAAACACATTTCGATTAGAGCTGGTATTCGATACTATTTGAATTAATTTTTAAAATTCTCTAAAGGGTGGGAGATTTAAAAGGATTTAGCCATCGGCGGCGATCGACCCTAGCCGACCGTTGAACCGCCCGCCCGCCCGCCCGGCCAGCTCGTTCATGTGCGTTTTTTATTCGCCAAAATTATGTTGCCTACCTTTTCTGTCTAGACGTGATACTAAACAGTTCATGAGATTACACGAAACGAAAATTTAAACGAAAAATGGGAAACCGCATTTTTTACCATCGGCTGCTCTTTTATCTCGAATAACATATATCAATATTATTAAATTTATATTTGTTGATGGTGAGATGAGATAATAAAATGAAGTAGTAATAGGTAGCAATCAGGTAAAGTGTAATACACACGGAGACTCATAGAAACATCTTTTACAAAATCATTATCTTTTGCTGCAATTTTTGAAAATAAATATGCGAGTATTTTCGTTTAACTCTATTATTTTTAATATAGGCTTTAATGTTTCATATTTTTGACACAGTAATTAATAATTTGGATGAAGGATTATTTAAAATTTATTAATTTGAAATAAAGAAATTTGAACTTACATCCAGACATTTCCCACTTGCATCGGCGGCGTATCAGGAAAACTCCTAGAAGAGAAAAATGTTAATAATTACAGATATTATTTAATTGAAAGTGCCATTAATCATGCGGAAAATGTATACTTAATCTATACTAATATCACACTGATATATAAAATCCTTAAGAGACTGACACACTGATTAATCACGATCCTGCTCAAACCACTCAACGTAAGAAGCTCAATTTTGGCATACAGGTTGATTCTAGGGTGTAGAGGTTCGATAAGAAGGGATTTTTCGAAATTTCAGTTTCAATGGGGTGAGACCACCCCTCAAATATTACAATATTTTTTATTTAAAAAACGGTCAAGTTTACGAAAAAACGCTTAAACACATATATTTTATTTTGTTTTTTTACATATTTGAAGATTTTTTAAAAATGTTTACAGGGTGCTTCGAAAAATCTGGTCATTGATTAATCACGATCCTGCTTAAAGCGCTTGACATAAAAAGCTGATTTTTGGAAAACGGATTGACTTAGAGTAGGGGTACATAAAGGGCATAGAGGTTCGATAAGAAGGGATTTTTCGAAACTCGAATTCTCAGGGGGTGAAACCACCCCTCAAATATTATAATATTTTTTATTTAAATGCCGGTGATATTTTATTTTGTTGTTTTACATATTTTAAGATTTTTTAAAAATTTATACAGGGTGTTTCATAAAATATGACCATTGAGTAATCACGATTCTGCTTAAACTGCTTGACGTTTAAAGCTGATTTTTGGCAAACGGATTGACTGTGGGGTGTAGAGGTTCGATAAGGAAAGGTTTCTCGAATTTCAAATTCCAAGAGGGTGAAAACGCCCCTCAAATATTACAATAGGTATTTGTTATTTAAAAAACGGTTAGTCTTTCGGGAAAATGCTTGGACACCCATAATTTATTTTGTTTTTTACATATTTTGAATTTTTTTTAAAAAAACCATACAGGGTGTTCCAAAAAGTTGGGTAACTGATTAACCACGATTCTGCTTAAACTGCTTGACGTAAAAAGTTTATTTTTGGCAAACGGATTTTTCGAAAGTCAAATTCCAACGAGATGAAACTACCCCTCAAATATTACCAAGTTATATAATAATATCGCCATATTGTTTTTTTCTCATGCTGACATAAATGTGAGAAAATTTCATCCAGTTTGTATGTTAATGGAAATTCTTGCTTTGCTTTATCATCACCATTACAAATGATTAATTCGACGCGAATGAAGTCGCGGGTACACGCTAGTTAAATATACAGGGTGGCGCACCTCATTCGCCTCTGTTGATTATACGAAAACGGAAAGATGTAGAAACAAAACATGTTATGGGTATATGTGGGAAGGCAATGTATATAATTTAAAATTATTTTGAAATATACGCGGTGTGTCAGAACTAATATCCATACCAAAGTTATATTTTTTTTATGGAACACCCGGTATTTTATTTAATTTTTGGATTCTTGGACATAAAATAAGATGTTTATTATAAGGATTTAATATGTCTAAAAGCTTTGGTTTTTGCGATTAAAGATATTTAAATATGCATCCTATAATAAAAAAAAATGTCAACACCCTGTACAGGGTGGTCGAAATTTTTCTGTTTTAACAGAGAAAACCTATTTCCTGACTTGATAGAGCAAAACCGACATAGATGTCATGGGCTCGATTTCCGAGGTGCGTTTTATGGCGTAAACCGCCTGTTGATATTTTCACTGCCAACAGAGATACGGGGTCTTTTTCAATTTTTTACCATTTTGAAAATTGCCCATAATTTTTTTATTTCGCGGAATTATAAAATTCTGTAAAAACGTTCTTAAGGCACTTTTTTAAGCACAACCCAGTGGCATACTCAGTTTTTTTCTATGCTTGCTCTTTTTGTCAGAAATAATAAAAAATATAATTTTTTGAATAGAAATCATAGTTGGCTATGAATTTAAAAAGATGCTGGCATTTAACCCTTTCCAATGATATAAAGTTATAGATATCTATTTCTAAGAATGAAAGAATTATTAGGTTTTTTTATCTTTGTATCGAAGCGGGCTTTGATTTTGTGTTGACCTATTTGTCTAATTATTTTTTATCACACTTTAATATTCTATATTATTATTTATCTGCATAATTAAAGACTTTTGAAAAGGTAAATTAAGATTCTATTAGTAGTAATGGTAATTATTAGTATTAGTAATTACAACTGAAATCGGTACAATAAGCAAAGAACAAAACTAAAAAACGTATTTTTTTGCGTGACGAATATAGTTCTAAAAAAATCAAAGATGTTCAAACTGAGCACCTCCTTGTTTAATACACAATAAACATCTTTTGAGCACAGGGTTACAACAATTTTGATTAGGCGAACTGGTGTAATAAGTCCAAAAGCTTGCCTAGTAGCCTTCAGCAATTATTCCTTCTCTCGTCTCAATGGTTCTTCCCTTATACAGGGTGAGTTTCCTACGATGTTCTCTATGGGTATCTCGGAAACTACTCGAGATAGAGAGTCAGTTAAATGGGGAAAGCATTACAATTTTGTGGGGTCATAAATATGCGCTTTTCAGATTTTCGAAAAAGTTCATGGCTTACTAGATATTTCGAAAAAAAAACAAATTTTGGCTATTTTAAAAATTGTCCCTAATTCCATTATAATCTATTTTAGACAAAAAGTTTTCAGATAAAAGTTGTAGATAATCACATCCCTAATGAGATTGTGTTTTCCGATTTTTTCTAAAGTCTGTCATTTTTGACATATGACACAAACATATGTTTTTTTTAAATAGAAACCATAGTTGGCCATGACTTCATAAAAAGCGCCGTTTTTTAAGCTTTTCAACGATATACGCTATAATATGTTTCTTTCACAAAATTACGGAGTTATAACTAATTCTTATCTTTCTTGACTAATTTCACTTAGTTAGCCATGGAAACAAGTTCAATCGTCGTTGCTCTTAGAAATGTGAAATTGTCACATCCAATCTTTGTAAATTAACATAAACAAAAACTGTAAATAAGAGTTTTTTAAATGAAGAACAGCGTGTAGAATTATTGGTTCAACTTTTCTTGGCCATATAGTTTCGAGGATACGTTGACCGGTGAACGTTACGTTTTCTAGAAAACGGTTTTCAAGACATGTTAGAAAAGTTAAATTTAGATACTCGCGCATTAATACAGTGGTTCCAACATGACTTTCATTATGACGCACCAACCCTCACCCCCACAATGAGAGAAATGTTATTTAAAAAATTATTTATATCATAATTATATAGACTCAGGGGGGTGTGACCTATCCATTTTAGATTTTTTTATGCGGTATGGTTAACAACAAGGTTTACAAAAAAACTTATGAATTAAGAGAGGCACTCGAAGAGGCGAAACAGGAGAAGTTTAATTATGTCGACCGGTCGTTCTGTGACAATAGCTAGAAATTCAGTTTTAAAAAGATGCATTTATGTACTCAAAATAATTGCGGATTTTTTAAACATTTTCTAAAATAACTTAAAGAGTACGTAGTGATATTATTTTTTTGAGTTTTAGTTTGTATAATCTAAATTGTAAAGAGCCGTTTAATAACATATTTTGTCTTTTTATAAGTTATAAATCACAACAAAATTTGAACACCACTGAAAACCGTTCTCTAAAAACGTAAGTAACTTTCACCGGTCAACGTATCCTGTATGGCCAAGAAAAGTTGAACCAATAATCCTACACGCTTTTCTTCATTTGAAAAATTTTTATTTACAATTTTTGTTTATTTTAATTTACAAAGATTGGATGTGACACAATTTCACATTTCTGAGAGCAACAACGATTGAACTTGTTTCCATGGCTAACTAAGTGAAATTAGTCAAGAAAGATAAGAATTGGCTATAACTCAGTAATTTTGTGAAATGGCGCTTTTTATGAAGTCATAGCCAACTATGGTTTCCATTTAAAAAAAAACTTATGTTTGTGTCATATGTCAAAAATGACAGGTTTTATGAATAATCGGAGAACACAGACTCATTAGGAATGTGATTATCTACAACTTTTATCTGAACACTTTTTGTCTAAAATGTATTGTAATGGAATTAGGGACAATTTTTAAAATAGCCAAAATTTGTTTTTTTCGAAATATCTAGTAAGCCATGAACTTTTTCAAAAATCTGAAAGGTGCATATTTATGACCCCACAAAACTGCAATTCTTTCCCTATTTAACCGACTCTCTATCTCCAGTAGTTTCCGAGATGCCCATAGAGAACATCGTAGGAAACTCACCCTGTACATAAGGTCTTTTAATTCCCCCCATAAAAAAGTTGAAAGGAGTTAAATCGCAGGACCTAGCAGGCCAAGATATGGGCACCTTGTTCCAACCCAATTCTCTCTAAATTCTCCATTTAATAGTTCAGTTGTAACTTGGTGTTTTAATCGTAACTGGTAATACTAATATAGAATGTTGATTTACCTTTTCAAAAGTTTTTAATTATGCAGATAAATAATAATATAGAAAATTAAATTGTGATAAAAAATAATTAGACAATAGGTCAACACAAAACCAAGGCCCGCTTCGATACAAAGATAAAAAACCTAATATTTTTCTCATTCTTAGAAATAAATACACATAACTTTATATCGTTGGAAAGGGTTAAACGCCAGCATTTTTTTAAGTTAATAGCCAACTATGATGTCCATTTAAAAAATTATATTTTTTATTATTTCTGTCAAAAAGAGCAAGTATAGAAAAAAATTGAGTACGCCACTGGATTGTGCTTAAAAATGTTAAGAACGTTTTTACAGAATTTTATTATTCCGCGAAATACAGTTACGGGCAATTTTCCAAATGGTAAAAAATTCAAAAAGACCCCGTATCTCAGTTGGCAATGAAAATATCAACAGACAGTTTACGCCATTAAAGGTTTCTCAGAAATCGAGCCAATGATATCTATGTCGGTTTTGCTCTATCTAGTCAGGAAATAGGTTTTCTCTGTTAAAACAGACCAATTTCGACCACCCTGTACATTACTTTTCAGAATTGATTCTTGTGATAACTTTCTAGTCAGAGAAATAATCTTTACTAAAAAATTTAATTGCTTCCTTAAATGTATAAAGGGGCAAAAATTGCTGGTCTATTTTAAATATTTATTTTTCATAAAATTTCGTCATTTCAAATGTAACAGTATGTATTTTTTTAAATAAATCGAAGCATCTTTTTTAAACAATATTTGGGTTTCCTATCTGGCTCAGATTTTGAATAAAAAGCTATTTTTTCGATAGAACTGTAATCAAGATGGCTGGTGTCGCCATGGCAATATTCTAGTGACAGTAGCTTTTTTCAAAATCGACTTTAATTTATGGACTTTTTTTAAATTTATAACAGGTTATTTTCATTTAATTTACCTACAATAATGTTAATAAGTAAGTATTTATTATTTCATCAAAAAAAATGATGCAGTATCTGCTGGCGGAAGGAATGGCCATTTTACTAGTGAATTTATTTTGTGAGGACAATAATTATTGCTGGTTGGCCTGAAGTTTTTACGATCAAAGATATCCAAATAGGAATTTTTTTCAGGACCGTTCATTTGAAAAACTACTTTTCCTATTTCGTCGAGTGTGGTATATCAAAAACCCATAAGACAGAAACCTGTCACTGGAAGTGAATAAAATGAATTTGCCTAAATTGTTTCTTTTATAGAAAAACCAATACATCTACAAGTTATCGTAATATAAATCAGAGAACTACTTTATTTTTCTTCATAAAATAATAAATACTTACTTATTAAACTATTGTAGGTGAATTAAATAAAAGTAAACTGTTATAAATTTAAACAAAGTCCATAAACTAATGTCGATTTTGAAAATAGCTACTGTCACTAGCAAATTGCCACGACGACACCAGCCATCTTGATTACCATTTTATCGAAAAATTGCTTTCTATTCAAAATCTGAGCTAAATAAGTATAGGAAACCCTAATATAGTTTGAAAGAGCATTTGAATCTGCTTCGATTCATTTTAAAAAATACAGGGTGTTGCGTTTGAAATAACGAAGTTTTTAATAAAATAAATCCTTAAAATAGGTCAGGAATTTTTGGTACTCCTGTATAAATTTAAGGAAGTAATAACATTTTTCAGTAAAGTTTATTTCTCTACCTTTAAACTCAGCACAAGAGTTAATTCTGAAAAGTAATGTACAGGGTGTTAATAATCTATTCTATATTATGGCATGCATATTTAAATATCTTTAAATATCTCAAAAACCAAAGCATTTAAACATATTAAACCCTTATAATATATGCCTTATTTTATACCTAAGAATGCAAAAATGAAATAAAATACTGGGTGTGTTCCATAAGAATATAACTTTGGTATGGATCTTAGTTCTGACACACCCTGTACATTTGAAAATAATTTTAAATTATGCACATTGCCTCTCTACATATACCCATAAAATATTTTCTTTCTACAACATTTCGTTTATATATAGGGTGAGTCTAGGGTTTTCATACTTCCGGATTTACCCGGACATGTCCGGATTTTTAAAGTGTACGTGGCGGCCCGGCCCGGATTTGGAAAAGTATCTGGGAAACCTGAGCGCAAAAACAAATTAATTTAGTAAAATATTTTACAGTTACAGTTGAATTAATTTATCAGTTATTTTGTTGAATAATCTCTGCGATGCTACAGCTCTACTTAACCGACCTCTTAACCGACGCATGTTCGAAAGTACTCATTTTTATACCTTGGCGCTAAAATTTTTCGCTTTTGGTGCACTCCTGTTTTTTTAATTTATATTTTGTTGATTCCGAGGCTATTACAAATAATACGTAAATGTCTTATAAAAGTTCATAAATAAATTTATAGATTTTTTTGCGATGTGCAACTTCACATGGATTTTGTCCGGAGTTCATTTGTCCGGGTTTTGTCCGGATTTCTGAGTGCACTTGTCGGGAATTTCCAAAAGCCTTTATGGAAACTAGGTGAGTCTTAAATAGGTGCAAATATTTTCAGGGCTGGTAGATCTTATAAATGTAAAAAAAATATATTTTCTATTTACTGTTTTTCAGAATAAATCCAAAATATCTGAGTTATTTTAATTTGAAAATTTAAAAAAATTACTTTTTGATAAAATTTTGAGAACCACTGGATCTTTTCAGAATTTTCTTTTGTGCAAATTTAATCTACTACCTATGTCGCCATATTATCAAGGAATTTATGTTTTTGAACCAAAAAAAATTCCAAATTTTTTTTCAAAAAATTCCAAATTTTCAATTTTTTTCGCAAAAAAAACTCATAATCGTGTTTCTGGGGCCGAAATATACCACCCTAAAAATATTTGCACATATTTAAGACCCACCCTGTATACCGGGTGCGTCTCAGAAACGGCTCAACCCTATAATTTTTTTAATTTTTCGGATCAAAAAACGAGATTTGGTATGTTAGTATATGACTAGTTGATAAATTAGGATTGATTGACGTATTCAGTGGTTTTCGGTCACTTCCTGTTTCACCGGAAATGACTACAAGTTTTGATATTTAAACAGCAACCTCGGTATTTTTTTACTTTATTTGATAGGAATAGAAAATGACACTTCGAATAGAATGACATATCATATGTCAACTTTTGACATTTGGGCTTAAAACAAAATTGTATTTTAAATTTCAATCTAGAGTACCATAGCTGTGCTAAAAACACTAATTTTTAATAAAGGAGCCTTGGAAAATTTTGATCATCGAATGTTTTTATAGTCTTGGCCGATTAAAAGATGCTCAAAACGTATTTTTAATCATATCTCAATTTTTTTAAATGGAACGAGGGTGGCTCCAAGCCAAACCAAAGCATTTTTTAACGAATAATTTGGTACCACACACTTGGTATTTCGAGACAAATTGTCGTTATGAATCGCATGTTGCAATTCCAAATAAACCATATTCGGAAATGTCAATAGTTGACATATTGATATGTCATTCTATTCACAGTGTCATTTTCTATAAAATAAAGTAGAAATATACCGAGGGTGCCATTTAAATATTAAAAGTTGTAGTCATTTCCTGTGTAAAGTGATCGAAAACAATTGAATACGTCAATCAATCCTAATTTATGTCATATACTAACATACCATATCTCGTTTTTTTATCTAAAAAAATAAAAAACTTATAGGGGTGAACCAGTTTTGAGACGCACCCGGTCATATACACATATATGTTAACTTTTGATATTACATAACATCATATATGTCAACATCATAACAAGATCATATATGTCAACTTTTGACATTTTCGTATATGGTTTATCTGAAAGGTATAAGTATAAGTAAGTAATAGTAAAATAAAAGTATAGACCATCTAAAGTAAATACCTAATATAGGTTTGATTTCAGGAGGAGTTTTTGCATTTGTAATAATTTTTTAAGGAAGGTTAAAAATATTTATTTTTTATTTATTTATTAATATCTCTGAAATTATCGAAACGAATTGACTCATATCTTAAGATAATGAAAAGTGATCTGAAAGGAAGCCAAAAATGCAATAATATACAGGGTGTTCCATTTAAAAAGATCATCACGATTCACTCACTCTTTTTGAGCCACTTTATAGAAGTCAAAATATTTTCCTGAAATACATCCTCGAACATACTTCAGGTTTGCACTTAAACAAACTTCTCAAGATTTTTTTTATTCTAGGAGCTACAGATGCCCGACGCACTATTGCCGGACCCTGTATATTTGTATATGATTGTAAAAACTCCATTATTTTTATTTCGTGTTGTATACAATCGAATGTCCTTCAAAAAACAGCAATTTAAATAAACTTCCACAATCTAGTACAAATCAAAAATAAATTAAAAGGTTAATGATTTCTTGCCACCACGCTCTATAAAAACAGATTGACTTCCAGGAATACTGTTTAAAAGCTGTTTCTCTGATAATTAACTAGTCTAATGTATTCCTGTCTCTATCTAGACACACGCCGACAGACTAAGATTAGAAACGCATTTCGTTAATAACTATTATCCAAACTAGTATCTAACTAAAAAGAAAACATTGACGGCCACCTGCTACTTCGTCGTACGAACGCTGACTGTTCTTGTTCGCGCAGATGCGCCCAAAAATTGGCCCACGTAGTGGAACGGCCAATTCGCAACAGTGACCCGTGGCAAGAAGAATATTTAGGGGAGCATTGGATAATACCGCGCCTTTGATTATTCCCTGCGTCTGTATATACATATCTCAAAAAACTATACACTCTATATGCGATATATTAACAAAGTTTAAGTTTAAACTTGAATCAAAGTCTCTACCGACTTTAATTGCGAGTGTTTAAAATTACCCTTTTCAGATCTATTGTGGTTCTCTTCTGATCCTTAGGTTTAAAGTTCTATCCTTTTCAAAAAGTCTAGAAACTTAGATACCCTTCATGTAGCTCCATGGCAATGGACTGAACGACTGAACCTTCATAGAGCTATCTATTAGTGGTGTCTTATACTCTCTATTAGTGGTCTCTCTATAATTGCCTATTACCGAGAACCTCACATTTGCCAGGTTGTCGCACCGACAAAAAATATGTTCCATCCTTTTTTAGCTTAGATACCTATTCAACTTACAATACCCTGTTAGTAGACCCACTACAGCTTTAACTGTCTTTTTGTCTTTGCTCATCAGGTCTGCCGTGAATTTTGGCGAAAATTCTACTATGAACTTTTTCGCCTTTTGCCTCTGCCCTGGTGAGTTTCTCCACATCGTTTGGTTGTGACCATTCTCCTGACTGTTTTTGCAATCCGGAAAAGTGTTCTGGGCCCATGAATAGCATTGATGAGCCTTGTTTAGCCATTTCATCTGCCTTTTTATTACCCTTGTGACCATCGTACCCAGGCTAAGGTAACATTGCTACGCTCACCCAAAGTATTTAGAGCATACAAACACAATCCCACATTAACCTAGAATTGATCTCTGTAGAACAAAGTGCCTTTAGCGCTGCTTAGCTGTCTGTGAAGATGGCCACCGAACGATGTGTTCTTTGCTGCCTTGTTATTCTTCTTCTTAGGCCGCCGTCTCCCTTCGGAGGTTGGCGATCCAACTGGCTATGATGGTGCGTGAAACCGCACCTCTGAAAATTTCGATCGATGTTCTTCCGAACCAACGACGCAGATCCTTAAGCCAGGAGTTTTGCCTTCTTCCCACTGATCTCCTGCCCTCAATTTTGCCCTCGATGACCAGTCTGAACACTTCGTATCGATCACCTCTCATGATTGTTATTCCTTCTATACAATAGTGGATTGTTGTTAATTCCGCCTGGAAATTTGTGACATCCTTGGGGAGTCTCGAGTCTTTATTTTCATGCGCCAACTTGTAACAAACTTAAAGATTACTTTTTGTCTTCTGACATTCAATGAAGTAAGAGTGGTATACGAAATTTAGTCTTTTTAGGTTAATCGTAAAATTTCGTTGATACAGGCCGATATTACGAATAGATCTAGTAGGACAAGGTCTTCGTATTTAGAGATCTTATCCAGGTAAGTATTGTAGATTCTCGTCCAACGGCACAGCGACGTCAATAATAAATCCCACCTCTTCAGTTTTGTCAATCATCACAATATTAAGGCGGTTGTGCTGGAGAAGATTAACTGTTTGTATTGTTGTATCCCAGTAAATGCTTTTGGAGGATGTTTGCTGCTTAAATAGTGGTGTGTATTTATAAGAAGGTTTTAGGGACTGTAATAACCCAAAGTTTTTATAAATTCCCTGGTGGAGGACCTACCGACCATGTCATGCCTAGCCAGATATTCTCGGGGGGCAGTGTTGAGCAGCCGGTAATATGCTGAATAAATTTAATCGCTGAGTTGCATCTCCTACAGTTTTCCGTCTCAACAGTGCATTTTTGTATGTTCTTTATAATATATGATCTTTATAATATATAATCTTGTAAGGATCACTTGGTCCCAGATGGCATGCAGGAATCTTTCTGTCTCTGGGAACAGGTAACCGAGCCACAGGTAGATAGTTGAGCAGCCGGTAATATGCTGAATAAATTTAATCGCTGAGTTGCATCTCCTACAGTTTTCCGTCTCAACAGTGCATTTTTGTATGTTCTCTTTTAACGGGGGCGCTTTCCTTTCATCAAAGACAGAATGCGCAGTCCCCAGAGTGTATATCAAACGATGAACGTCATGCTGGGAGTGTTAAAAAAAGAGTACCTTTTTAATTTTTTCTCCTCTGTGGCGGCTATTTCTTCTAGGTTTAGGAGCCCTCAGCCGCCTTCCTGTCGCGTCGGGGAAACATAGAAAGTCGACCTATAGAACTAGACTAGAACTAAAAAGACCTAGACCTAGCTATAGAACTACAAAGACCTTGGAGGGTGCATTCCATGTTTCGTAAGTAATACACTAATGCTGGTATCTAGCTGTTTTAGTGACGTCGTGGACCACTTTACAATATCAAATGTATACATAATTACAGGGAATGCCCATGAATGTATAAATTAGTGCTTGTATCTTATTTTTAGAATTTAATTTGGTAGCCATTATCTTTATTATTCGACCGTTTAGTTTCTGTGTGAACGCTTTACGGGCTCTGCTTGTATTTATTTCAATAAGTTGAAGTACAGCCAATTATTTGTACTGCATTTCATGGCTTAGGCTCTGTATTTCCATTCCGTCGATGAGCTTAAGCGCTTGGGCTTCTTGCAGTTTTCCTTTGCGGATGTTTATGGAAGCGCATTTATCCAGGCCAAACTCCATATCTTTGGAGAACAGGGAGACCCTTTCAAGAAGCTAGGTAATCTGTCTTTCTCCTCTTGCATACAATTTCAGGTTATCGATGTAAAATTGGTGAGAGATTGTCAATGCTGTTCGATTTTGGGGGCACAACACGTTATTATTTTCGCAAACACTAATTTTTATTAGACTTTATTAGACGGTTATTAATAAGGACATAACTTTATCAGAACGAAGCACAGTAGACTAAGATTAATAGTCGAGTTTACGAGTTTATCAATACAATACTTTCTATGTTTTGTACTATCTACTATCCAATATATCATTTCTATATCATTTTTAAAATATTGTCTTTATATCATTTTTAAAATATTTTAATTAAATTTTAATTTTTAAAATACTTTCTTATATCATTTTTAAAATATTTTCTTGTTATAAATTAAAGATTGTACTAATTACAGGTGCAAGATTATTGGAGGCCCAACTCTCCCCTACTTCCATTCAAGTTGTACGTGTTGGATTAGTGCCGGACAACTAGCAGCCTGATATGTTACAGGAGACGGTGCATTACACGATTTAATTTTGATATTAAATCAGAAATGAATATTTTTATCTTAATTACAGCCGTATTCACCGTTAATATGAAAACCTGCTGAAAGTTATTCCTATCCTAAAATTTAACACATTATTAAAATATGTCAAGACATTCACACCTTTTTTTTGTTATAAAAAGTTTATATGACAGGGCAAAAACAATAATAATAATAATTAACTAAACAAAGATATAAACCACACCAAAAATATATTAATAAAAAACCACTATCCACCATATTTTATTGACAAAGCATTAAACGAAATACAAACTAGTAGTGGGAACTATCGAATGAATACTATCGAAACATTCGATAGTTGCAATTCATTCGAATAATTCGATAGTTAGTAAGAAAACATTCGTTGAAAACTATTCGAATAAAAATTATCGAATAGGTCCGTCATCTGCCCTGAAACATTGTATTCTAGTAATTCGGCAGCAAAAACCATTCATTTATAAAATTCATTCATTTATGAAATTCATTTATTCGTCAGGATCAATTATAATAAAATATTAACTGAATTTTAGTTGTCGCCCGGCGACGTAGGTTTCTTTCCGAGAAACCCGACAGCGGTCGGTGGTAATGCTATGAAAGAAGCCGGCATCTTTGATTTTTTGCGGAGTCAGATAAAAATAAGGACACATTATTTTTTTTATTGAGGTGCTAGTATTTACACAGAAAATACATAATGAAGGGCGCTGTTGCCATATTTTGGTATTAGTTGATATTAGCAAAGAATATTATTGTTTGGCTTTAGTTAGTTAGGGATAGTATGTCTATATATTCTGCATTTTTTTTATTAATATTCTGTTGTTACACTGCAATAATACTTGCTATTTTGGACGTAGGAAAATGATTTTTAATGTTTTTAAGCAAAGACTGGTTTAATAAATAATAATAACAGTAATAATTTGTTATACCTATTAACAACAAAATTTAAAATCATTTAATATAAACATTATTTTAAGTAGTAGCAAAATATAAACAACAAATTAGATGTCAAAATTATTTATATTAGATCCTATTTAAAAATAATATAGTCTCTAAATTTTTTGCAACGTTGGTTTATTAAAGAATAATAATTACAGAACTAATTTGTTATATTAACAACAAATTTTAAAATCATGAAATATAAACATTTATTAATTTTCTAAGCATGCAATGTAATGGAAGGAAAATATAAATAAAAAATTAGAAATCAAAATTATTTATATTAGGTGCTTTATAATTACTATTTAAAAATTATATTTACTTTTACTGGCATTTACTTTAAGAAATAAATTAAATATTTCTTCGCAAAAAACTACATGTAAGAGAATTAACATAAACAAAATACAAACATTGTTAACCTTTTTTTTAAATTGGCACGTGTAAAACTTTCATTTTATTTTTCTCACCCCATAGTTTGAGTTCGATAACCCCATTTACTTAACCACATTACTTAAATATGATTATTAAGTTCCAACTAATTCATATTATTAAAACATCTAAAATACAAATATGTATTTTTAAAATTAATTGTAAGTTCATCTCATCTCTGTTAAAAATTGCTACTTCTGCTAAAAATTTCCCTTTAAAAAAATGCAATCTAACCTAACCATAATATACCATATAAAATTAAATAATTGAAAGATCGGGCTACGGAAAATCACACAAATTTTCGGAAAAATTTGTGTGATGACCACTTCGCACACAATCGTCAATTAAAAAAAACTACTATTTTAGTATTTTAAATATTTTAATAAACGCAAAAATTGCATAGTATTTACAAGGCGAAGTTATAAAAATTTGAAGAACTAATAATGCACTGACGCACACAAAATCAAACGAATACTAAATTTCATTATCAAAAGAATTCGATAGTCAACGATAACCATTTAGTCGCACGGCGAGGTTGTCACATATGCTTTAGTATACAAATGAATGAATGATTTTATTCGAATAAAACCATTCGATAGTTGAAATCATTCATTCAGTAACCATTCGATAGTCTAATTCATTCGATAGTTCCCATCGCTAATACAAACCCCAAACCATAGGCAGAATACACACAATGATAACAATACACAATATAACTTATAATTCCATACATATGTTACGAGGAATTTCGGGGAAAATAAGAAGGGTAGGAAAATAATATAACATACGAACATTCTTCAAAACACAAAATATACTTAGATCCATTTTATCAGTCATTAAACCAATGAATACTGAACAACAAACAAAAAATGTAATATACAAAATACCATGTGAATGCGATAAATTTTATATTGGTAAAACATCTAAACCCTTAAATATTCGAATTAAAGAGTATAAGGATTATTATTTAAGAAAGGGCGATTTTCGCAAATCTGTGATTTGTCGGCATTCATGGGACACAGGACATGCGGTAGATTTAAACAACACAAAAATTATTTTGAAGGAAAAATAAAAGAGTTTTTTTTAATACAGTCAAATATATATTAATTAAATATTTGTTTTTGAAAATTTTCAAAGTGAAATAACTGCGTTATTTTGGACTTATTTGAAAAGCGATGAAGAGAAAATATGTTTCATTTATCGAGATCTACCACTCCTTAAAATACTTGCACTTATTTCTGGGACAACCTGTATAGAAGTAAGGGTGTTTTTCGCTCGTGCGAAAAAGGTCTTTTGCCTCCGGTTTTTTAAAAAAAATTAAATTGTCTTGATCAAAAATTTTGTAAAGACCAATACTGGGTCGGACATCTGAATTTTTACTACAAAATGGCTCAGTTTTACAGGGTTCTACTGCTTTATTTCCATTATTCCATTATCGATAACGGTAATTTGATCTTGAATAGGCTACGAGTCACGATTTTGAGAAACTTTAAGACTTCCTGATTCATTCAGTTCAGCTGACCCAATCCTCTGTGAAGTATATTACTTTTAGCTTTTCGGGTATATACTTTCTTACACATTGTAGAAAGAAATTCTCTCTTTTCTGCTACAGCAGCAGCCTCCTCGTGTACACGTGTTTTTAACTGAATGAACCGCGGTCGCCATTAAAACTGGAGCATGTTTTAGGTTATTATATAGTTCTTATCACGAAACTTTTCCTCTATACTTTTGTACATTTGGCATCTTGTATGATAATGCCATGACTCAAACTAGAAGAACCTAGGCAATACCTAGGCAGTGGATATAAATGTGTTCTGATGTAATGTTATGTTACAGCCCATAATACGAATATTTGGATTTTCAAGACATATTAATATTTTATTATCTAATCTAGTTTACACGTTATTTAACTCTTCTCTGCTGTCTCAGTAATTTTTAGCAAATTCATTGTAGCAACATTTTAAACAACAATTTAAACTTGGCTTTTAGTTCCGTCCCCAATTCAAGCCAAGCATAGATATGTTTTCTCCGTCAACCGCAGAGTTCGCGTCAAATTCGTCTACCTTCTTACAAAGTGGAGCTCGAAAAATATTACACCGAGGTCCCCAATTGTCAATCTACGCTACCGTACATTTAGATCGAGACTATTTAAATTTACCTAATGCTATTCATTCTTTTTTTGCTGCCAGTCAGTCATATTTATTAGTTATTAATAAAAGAATATTGGGTAAAACTATACAGGGTGAGTGTTAAATAAGTGAAAATATTTTCAGGGATGGTATATTTCGACCCCAGGAACACGTCTATGAGTTTTTTTTGCAAAAAAGGTGATAAAAATCGAGCATTTTCTTTTAAATGTTTCTGTATATTTTAGAAAACTTTTTAGAACTCCTGTTCACCGTAAATTTTCCCACGGTATATAGTTTCTTAATATCTGATATTACGGCACTAAAAGAAATGCAAACAACGAAATTGAGGTGGCTCAAATTTAAAAAAAATATATTTTTTTTTAATTTACAAACTTTAATAACTCTATTGGACTTATTTGAAACTTGATAAAGAAAATATATTATGTTTATTTTATTGAGATCTACCAGCCCTGAAAATATTTGTTCCTTATAGACTCACTTTGTATAATAAAAATTTTCAAACCGAACAAACAACAGATGATTATTAAAATTATAAGTGTCCCAGAGAAAGACGTTTTACAATAGTTATTTTACAAATTGGTGTTTATGTTTAAAAGCAACTGACTATTATACTGATGAAAATTGATTAGTTAGTTATGGAGTCACTAAGGATCTTACGTCACTTTAGTGAGAAGATTAACCATTTAATTTTTGCTAATCCAATCTTTTTTGAGCTCTCATCGGGACCGGCCCACCGGCCTATTTTTCCACCGGCCCACCGGGAATTTTCCCATATGGCCCATCCACCCCTGAATAAACATATCATGAGTAAAAATAAAAACAAATTAAGCATATACAGAAAGTTTGAGGCTTTTTGGTTTTACCTCATTAAGTAATTATTATCAGGTAATTGTGAATTATGAAGTTTAACTTGATAGAATATCAATGGTTTTTATAGACGTACCTCTGTTGTACCTGTTGAAAAAAAAACTAGAGTGTTCTTGAATAAAAAAAAATGATCTTGAGTAGTTTTATTTAGATATTTTAAATAGTTTTTTTCTCTATTCTTTGTGTTTTTTTTTGCTTCCGGCAAGGGGTATACTTCCCGAAACGTTAAGCATTCATTTGTTCGTTAGGTATAAGTCTGTTTATTAATAAGGGGGACACAATGGATCTGTAAGGTCGAAATGATTAACCCCCCTCCCACTCATTCTAGATATAAGTCTGCTTATTAATAAATCACTGCTGGCAAGTTCGTCTCCGTTGAATTAACGCCAGCAGTGTTTACAAAAAATTACTATTTCATTTTGTAGATTTTCTTACAGTGCAAGTGGCGAAATACCCAATACTTTTTTGAAGTAAAGTAACATTGCTAGACCCATGTTCTCTCTATGTATCTAGAGCACGCGCACAGTCCCACACTAGTTCAAAATTGACTATAGATACAATAGAATCGAGTGACTTTAGCTCTACTTAGGTATCTGTGGTAGCTTAGATATATCTGTTTGTAAATCCTTGAGAAGTTTTATATGCTGGTGAGGGTTAGGCAAACATATTATTTTATATTTTTATATCATACAATCAAAAGGGAATTTTTGCTCGCTCTTGTTGATATAGCATACCAGATATCAAATAAATAAATGTATTAACTCCTAATAATTAATATTAAAATAGATTCGTATGAATATTTACCTCCTTTTACCAGATGCTACTGAAGGCTCGACAACTAATGGGGAACCATGGAAGTTAAAACCTGAAACAAAAATAAAATATATAATTTGGCATACAATGTTTGGGAGGATTGTTTTCTAATTTAAAAAAAAAATATTATATACAGGGTGTTTCAAAACAAATGCGAAAAACTTCAGGGGGTGATTCCTTGTTCAAAATAAAGGGTAGTTTGCTTCATAAACGTTGGGTCAAAAGTCAACCATTAGGGAGATATTGCGGTTCAAAGATGGCGGAAAAATAATGTTTTTATTTTTTATCTTGAAAACAAAAAGAGATAGACTAATAAAATTTTATGGAAGCATTACTGTTATGAAAACACACTTTCTGGTAATTTTTTCACTTTTTTAAAATGAGTGGAAGGGGTTGAAATAAACTACCCCTATCATTCTTGTTAACGAAATTTAAAGAAAAATCTTATCAAACACATGCAAAAAAATTAATTTGGATAGTTTAGTTTGTTTAGAAACTTTTTTATCTCTTGTATTTTTTTGATAAAACTCACCGATTTGAAATTAAAAAATAAAATGTAAAGCATTACATGTCAGGACAAAAAACATTTTTAGATTAAGAATCTAGTGATAATAACGATAATAATAATCATCTAGATAATAACGTATTGCAGTAGACTAATGTCAAATAAAATGATATTAGGAACATCCTAAAAAGTAACAGCGGCCGACTAGATTTTTTTCCTAAAAAAATTACAGCAGCCTACTAGATTCTTTATCAGAAAATGTTTTTTGTCCTGACATGTAATGCTTTACATTTTATTTTTTAATTTCCAATCGGTGGATTTCCAAGAGGTAAAAAAGGTTCTAAACAAACTAAACTATCCAAATTAAAGCATTTGCATGTGTTTGATAAGATTTTTCCTTAAATTTCGTTAACAAGAATGATCGGGGTAGTTTATTTCAACCCCTTCCACTCATTTTAAAAAAGTAAAAAAATTACCTGAAAGTGTGTTTTCATAACAGTAATGCTTCCATAAAATTTCATTAGTCTATCTCTTTTCGTTTTCAAGATAAAAAATAAAAACATTATTTTTCCGCCATCTTTGTACCGCGATATCTGTCTCCCTAATGGTTGACTTTTGACCCAACGTTTATAAAGCAAACTACCCTTTATTTCGAACAAGGAATCACCCCCTAGAGTTTTTCGCATTTGTTTTGAAACACCCTGTATACTTTATACTTGCTGTCTGCGGGTTTTAGTATTAAAATTGCAAATACTACTACTTGTTTGTTTAAAAAGTAGAATGCTTTAAATTATTTGAAAAACTATTTATCTAAAGATTTTCTTTGTAGGAAGTATCACTAGTATAGATCTATTAAAAAACTACAAGAGTCTTGCAGCAAGCCCAAGATCTAGACCAGTGATGGCGAACCTTTTGAGCTCGGTGTGTCAAAATTTTGAAAAATCGAAACATAATTTTCGTGGCGTGTCACACACAAAGTAAAGATTAAAAAAAGATATGTTGTTTCTGTCAACAATCCCGTACATTTCGGTCCATATGTCTTGAAATTGCATGACGGCTACTTCTACTTACAATTTCTACTACTACCTTTATCAATCAATTTTCGTTTTTTAATTCTCCATCACAGGGCTACAAAAACAAACTGATTACTGGTATCATAAGATTCAAATATACAGGGTGGCGCCTCTATTTCTGCACAACCAAGGAGAACGACGCGCGACGGTTTGTATTGAAATGAAATTTTGTGAGTATATGTAGGTTAATTTAGAGCACCTTTTAAAAATATAGAAAGTTTGACAGGGTGTCCCCAAAAAAAGTAACATATCAAAGTTTTGTTTTTTTAATTTAACGCCCTATATATTAATTGATTTTAGGATTCTGGGAGAAAAATAAAGGTGAGTTTTATAAGAGAAGTATGACTAAAATGTAAGGTTTTTGACATAATATTTAACATTTTCTAGAAATAAAGAACAATTTTTAAACTACCATAAAAGTTACCTAAATTGTAATTTACGCGGTATAGTCTAATATGTAGTTCAATTAACTATTGTACTTTAAATCAAATTAAAACTCGATCCAAAAAGTTATACAGGGTGAGACAAAATTAATATTGAGCATTGGTCACCTTTAAAGCATGTTACTCTTTTTATTTAAACACCCAGTATATTATTCCGATATTCAATGGAGAATTCATGTCTCTTCAAAATACTATTAAGGTTGCCTACCCCTCAAACAAAGATTTTCGTAGATATTTTCATTTAAATGATTTGATCTGAGTAGATCTTTATTATTTGATAAAATCTAGGTGGCTGTGATATGTCTGACGTTACTTCAACATAGCTGTCTAATTAGTCCAACTTTAACAACTAGTTATCATTTTGTGTCATTTATCATAATTGTATATATTTTTAAAAAATTTTTCGGTTAACGTACATACGCAGTCAAAATTTCATTTCGATACAAACTACCGTTCTCCTAGGAGCTTCCGCGGCGTATGAGAGGCGCCACCCTGTACAGAAGATATTTCTCCAACACAAAGAATATCTCGTACATCTGATTTCAGAATTTAATTATTTGTTTTATTATTTTTTCCATTTCTGGTCGTTATGCGAGACAAATATTTGAATTATGAAATTTTGTATCTTTGAAGATGGGTGTAACCAAAAATGAGCTCGCGTGTGAGCATTGACACGCGTGTCATATTCGTCGTAGATATCAGGAAGTGGCGCAACTTATTTTTTAATATTTTTCAGAAGAGCGCGAGCGGTTTAAAGTTTTTTTAAGACTTTTGTTTGAATAGGTACCAATCAAAATATATTCTAGTCACTGTGTGCATCTGTGTTTCTTTTTTGTTGTGACTGCAATATATTTTGGTTGATAACTCGGTTGATAATGAAACAAAAATCGTCAAAACTTTTAAACCGCTATAAAAATATTAAAAAACTAGTTACGCAACTTCGTGATATCTACGAGGATATGTTCGCCATCACTGAACTAGACCAACATAGGGTTCTGCAGTTCTGCAAGACCTGGTTTTAAAGTAACTAAAATAAATATAATAATTTATTTTATATTTCTCTATGACCAAGACTACTTATAAGTAGCAGCATTAGACTGCGAAACCAAGGAGATCTTGGTCTGGCATATTGTCATTACAATATGACAGCTACTTCCGTAACTATAATAGGAACCTAAAAAATAACCTATATATACAAAATCGATCCTGATCAAATTACCTACAGGCAATGGTTAATGGTTAAATGCAATTTTGGCCTAACCATTGATGAGGGGCAAAGGTAGGTACATAAAGTTAAAGTTTTGTACACAGTTAAAAACGAAACATTATTCTACAATGTTTTCCGTTCACATTCAAAATAATTTACAGTTAATACAATGTTATCATTAGGGCTGTCTGTCTAATCTTTGAATTTTTGTCTTAATCTGAAAGGCTATTTCTGCACAAACTCTCACAGTTAATTCCGTCAAATACCCATGATTTATATAAAATTAATGCTTTCTTTATTTCTCACAGTTAAAACATATTAAATATTATTTATTCAAATTTATTTTACGACATGCATACTGCACATTGCATATTAATGTAAAAGTTCGATCATAACAAAATAACAACATTACTGTTGTTGCCTGTGTAGAGATTCATTTACGATAATAAAGTTATTATCTATACCGAGTGTTTAAAAAAAAATGGTTCACCCCTTAACTTTATTATTTTTTCACATAGGTAAATAAAACGAAATTTGGTATGTTAGTATATGACTTAAATTAGGATTGATAGACGTATTAAATAATTGCTTTCGGTCACTTCCTGTTTCCCCGGAAATGACTCCTACTTTTGATTTTTAAATGATACTGTCGGCATTTTTTACTTCATTTGATAGAAAATGACATTCTGAATAGAATGCCATATCATATTATGTCAACTTTTGGCATTTTAAATTTCAATTTATAGTGGTCATAAATGTAACGACGCAATTTGACTCGAAATATCAAGTGTGCAAATTATTCATAAAATATGCTGCTTCCAAATATGCTAATGAGACACCCTCTATTTGAAAATATTGAGTTATGATTAAAAATACGATTTGAGTACCTATCTTTGACCTACCAAACCTACCAGAAGACGAAAAACATTAGAGGATCAAATCTATTTTTTCTTGGCCATATATCCTTCATTACAAATTAGTGTTTTTAACACCGTCATGGGACTCTAGATTGAAATTTAAAATACGATTTTTGTTTCAGCAAAAATGTCGAAAGTTGACATATGATATGTTATTCTATTCCGAGTGTCATTTTCTATCGAATAAAGCAAAAAAATACATACGGAGGGTACCATTTAAAAATCAAAAGTTGTAGTCATTTTCGGTAAAACAAGAAGTGGTCGAAAACAATTGTATACGTCAATCAATCCTAATTTATGTCATATACTAACGTACCAAATCTCGTTTATTTATTTGAAAAAAAAACAAAAAAATAAGTGACAGGAGTGAGCCACTTTAGAGAAATACCCTTATGTATGTTATAGTTACCCCCTATATATGTTATAGTGCTCATTAAAATATTTTCGTCCTTTAGATTTTACTAGTTTGTTGTATTAATGCTGTGTTGATATGAACAAATTTATTAAATTAAAACTAAATTCATTCGCCATTTTGTCTGATTTACGACAAACGCACTCCTTATGTAACATAATACACAATTTAAAATGTTATATAATATATTTCACCTGAACGTTTGTTATGTACTGTATTATTAGCGTGTTGTATACCCCTTTTATAGGGTGCTTTCTAGTTAGGTACGTCCGGTTTAGCTGAATGCGACTGCCGGTAGGTATCATACATTTAAACCAGTCAGATTGTGGTTTACTTCGATTTAGGAACACGAAAATACATAATATATGTGTAGTATTATATATTAGTTATCTGTTCAAATTTATATTATGTTCAATAAATAGCACGAATTAAAAAAAATATAAGTATTTTTATATAATAAAATAAAATAATTTATTGTATTTATAGTTAAGATAGTTAAGAAATATTGTTTCTGAATTTAACAATATTGTTGGGGATGTTCTAAAAATCAAAATGGGCTTCTATAGTAATTTAATTTTTTGTTATTTTTTTGATAGATGGTTAATATTAATTTTGATTAAGAGTCTATTACTCAGTACATTCGGATTGTTCTCAGGAGTCGAGTAAAGTGGGTGTGTGGCCGAAGGAAATACACACATGGACAAAATTATTGCATATAACGATATTTTTATTTTATTTTGGACCTAATATGATTCTTTTTATATTTTTGGACATACTGGCTTACTACACGACTAACTAAAAATCTAAGTGCAACTAGGCTGTTATTATAATTTTATTTCATGAGTGAAAATCAACAAAAACAAATTTCATTTTAAACAGAAAATATTGAAAACAATTTTAATTATTTCTCACAACTAATAGTCCGTATTGCCTCCTCGAGCCTCAATGCAAGCTGTGAGACGACGTGGCATGCTCTCAATTAAGTTGTCCAGAAGATGTTGAGGAATGTCTTCCCATGTTTTGCGCCCAGAAATTTTCAATTCATTTAAGGATCATTCCTTTTGACAATATGACGTTTTAGCATGTCCCAAGCATGCTCGATTACATTCATATCTGGAGACATCGGTGGCCACCACACTTTTCTTATATCCATCACAGTTTTCTTATCTTCCTCACAAAATTCGCGAACTGCTAAAGTGCGATGGGGAGGAGCATTATCGTCCATGTAAACAAATTCATCTCCCACTGCCCCTCGAAATGGACGCAATAGGCTCTAAAAGGAGTTCGAGCTCCGTGCATTATACCTGCCTATACCATAAACGTATACCTATACCCATACCATAACCTCTTGAAACGGGACACGTGGTTGGGCTGCATTCAAGCGTGATGCAGGTGCTCTCCAGACCAAGAGCGTCTTCCAGATGCTCTCCAGACCAAAGGTCCTCGCGAGTCTGACACGGCCTATTCTTGTTTCATCATTAAACATGCCGAAATTCCAATTAAGTCCATTTGCTCCAAACCAAACCTCAGCCCATTGTAGTCGCGTAATTTTGTGCTGTAAATTAAGCTTCAGAACACGTAGAGGCCTTCTTAAATGTAATCCTCTGTCATGGTGTCTTCTTGCTATGGTCTTTCTTGAAACATTTACTCCTTCAAGGCGAGCTAACTCATTTTTAATAGCAGTGCTAGAAAGCAGGGGATTGCGTCGTGCAATTAGGGATATTTGACGGTCTTGCACAGCAGTAGTAACTCTCTTTCTGCCTCTTCCAGGCCGGTGTGTAACTTCGTTTGTCTTCCTGATTTTTTTTAAATATTTGCGAAACATCGCTTAGGTTAACTCCTACAACTTCAGCTATTGTAACTTGCCGGTAGCCCTGTTGAGACAGTGTTACTATTCTGACTCTATTAAACTGTGAAATAATGTTTCTAGACATTTTAAGAGCAAAACAATGATCAAATTTCTTCTGAAACCCAAGAGACCACAAATCGAAATGTGCAAGAATCTGTAATAATATTGAGTCTGAACGATACATATTGTTTACCATATCCATTTTAACAAAAAAAAATTATTACAGATTATCAAAGCTATGTGTAAAAAAAGATTGTTTAAATTCCTTTCCGTATATTTTTAAACGATATATGCAACAATTTTGGCCATGTGTGTATAATATATTATATTCAGAAATGCCCAAGGACAACTGCCTAAGGTTTAGACCGATCCTGTAATATTAAGCCACACACAAAAACACACGTGCTTTGATTAAGGCTTGATTAAGGTTTGCAGAGCTTCAGCATTTGCCATAAAATAGCGAGCAATTTGTTACAAAACCATAAAATTATATATCACTATAATCACAAATCTTCAATTTATTTCCTTATTGTAACGGAATTTTAGTTGGCACACTAATTTTAGCGCAACACGCATATCTTGAAGGTAAGTCAGTCAAAAGTGCTCAGCATTGGGTCGTAGCTACAATTGAAAAATCCGTCAAGAATAACGAATACACATTAGTGGCTTTCTTAGATATATAAGGACTAAAGGTAGAGCAGTTAACCATCAACTGGGTGTTAGAAAGGCTAGAGAACAGGACTATAACATCGGAGATGGGGAAAAGCTCAGCCAAAAAGTGCGCAACAAGAGGCACACCACACAAGGAGGGTTATTATCACCTCTGCTGTGGCTGATTCTAATGAACCCGACCCTGACCCCTCTGACAATGAAGGGAATTAGGATAAAGGCATATGCAGACGAAGTGGTAATACTGATCGTTGGCAAAGACATGCAGACGATCAGTGATATCATGGTATCTGCTCTGAAGAAGCTAACGGAATGGGCAAAGAATTGTTTGGACATCAACCCAGACAAAACCGAACTCATTCTGTTTACAAGAAAATACAAGATACCCAAGTTCACGCTACCAAAGCTGGAAGGGAAGTCACTTGTACTTGCTAAGGAAACAATTTTTTTTTATTTTTATTTTTTCAAATGGAACAAGGGTGGCTCATTAGCATATTTGGAAAAAGCATTTTTTACGAATACTTTGGTACCACACACTTGATGATTTGAGTCAAATTGTCGTTATGAACCGCATGTTACAATTTTCAAATAAACTATATGCGAAAATATCAAAAGTTGACATATGACATGTCATTCTATTCAGAGTGTCTTTTTCTATCAAATAAAGTAGAAATATACTAAGGGTGCTATTTAAAAATCAAAAGTTGTAGTCATTTTCGGTGAAACAGGAAGTGACCAAAAACAAATGAATACGTCAATCAATCCTAATTTATGTCATATACTAACATACCAAATTTCGTTTTTTTTAACTAAAAAAATAAAAAAAGTTATAAGGGTGAGCCACTTTTGAGACGCACTCGGTATATCTAGGTCTTGGCAAGATTGAATTAAATATTTTAATAATTATAACATAAACTTTTGTAAACAATACTCATATTATTATAGTTTTCCTATTACATTATTATTTATTCAAATATTTAAAATAATTCTTTTTTAAAGGAGTAATTTAACTTAGTATTTGAATCTTTATCCTTGCAAAAACGTTAAAAAATGACACCAGAGATGATACTAAAATTTTGACATTTCATGGTAAATTAACATAAACTCTATAAAAATTACTTACTTCCATAATAGATGTTTAGCCGTTGTTAATCATTTTGAAACATAAAAAGAATTAATTAAAAAGACCGGATCAAATTTAAAACATATTTGTATTTTGTATTATATAGGTTTAAAAAGAAACTAACAAAAGGAAATATGATTTTGGAAAAAAGTATAGGAAATATAATTAAAACAAGCATAAATATGTAGATAATGTTCGGCTTTCATTAAATTAATTCTGCAAAAATTGCTTTGTTGTGTTTTTACGTTTTATCAGATAGGAATATATTGTGATTTAAAACAACTAAACTTACCATTCAATTTATCAATAGCTTTATCTGCAGAAGATTGATCGGGACAGTCGACAAAGGCGTAACCACCCCTTTTGATTAGGATGTTGGTGCAGGAGAGGTTTTGTTCGAGGAACAGTTGTCGAAGGGCATTCTCGTTTGTTTCCGTGGGCAAATTCCCTACGTACAGTTTGCTCATAGTGATCGGTGGTATTTTCGTTATCGACATGATTGTGATTACGCCGTAAATTACGCAAATCCAACAATAAATTGTTCACCTACCGAGAAAATCACAGAACACCTCACTACAATAAGTTTAACGCACAAAAATCTTTTTGACAACGGTGACAGATAGCAGATTTTTTATGTATTACTGACATTTGTTGTAATGACATATTCATTCATAGCCATCGTCGTGAATCTTTTAAACTGGCATATTTATTTTTAATATCACGTTCACAATAGGAATAGGTTTGGGTTTTTTATTGTATCGAAGTGCGTGCAAACATACCTGTGTTTTTATGTATACGTTTTTTTTTTATTTTTATTTACACGGTGACCCAAACAAGCTCTATATTAGGTTTTTGGTTTGTAATTTTCACTTCAAATTTTTTACTTATTGATATAATGATATTAATGGTAACGCACATTATGAAAACATTTTTGTCAATATACAGGATGATTCAAACATATTTTAAAACTAAAGATTTATTTCTTTAAATAAAATTCTATATATTTTTTTAGCTTAGTGCCGTTAAATTTTCATTCCAAAAATACCATCATGTCATATACTATACAGAGTGATATTTTAAATATAACCGTTTTTAAACTAAATTTTCTGCTTATTTAAAGCTTTCTGAAAATTCTAAATTCAAAGAATTTAATTGTTTTTTGACAGAAAGTATTGTATAATAGTGTCTTTTTTAAAATTGGTTGGTTTGGTTTCAAAATTTGCAATATTGTTTGACATATGTATAGTGATAGGGTGAGGCAAAACTAAATGTTGTATTTTTCTAAACTATTTCAAATGGGATTATGATACAAAATACAGAGTATTTTGTTTCATAATTGACCAGAGTTTTTTTTTTAAATCTTTTTGGTCTTATTAAGCACATTCTATACAGGGTCCGGCAATATAAAAGGAAAATATTTTAACTTCTATAGGGCGGCTCAAAAAAGTGTGAGTGAATCGAGATGATTTTTTTTAAATGGAACACCCTGTATATTATTGCATTTTTGCCTTCCTTTCAGATCACTTTACATAATCCTAAAATATGAGTATATATATTTCAATAGTTTCAGAGATATTAATAAATAAATAAAAAATATGTATTTTTCTGCCTTTCTTAGAAAAGTTATTAAAATACAAGAACTGTCCTGAAATCAAAATTATATTAGGTATTTACTTTAGATGGTCTGTACTTAACTTTTCTATAAATATGATAACCTTAAATCATACACAGGATGTTCAAAATTCTTCGCAAACTTTCTAAAACATAAAATAATTTTTCTTCGTTTTTCTAAATGGTTAGGTTAGGTTATATTATTTTTTCAATATATGGAGAATTAAATGAACATTTTTTGTATGTAGAGTATTTCAAATTTTTAACGCTTTCGCAGATATTCACTCGCTATTTGACTCTAGCTCCAGTAATTTTCAGATACTCAGATGCGAAGGTCAGGGTGGTCGGAATTGTATCCCGGAAACATCAGCGGCATATTCTGCAGATAAAAATAAGTAAATATATGTCCTAAAATTCTTCGTTTCGGAGATACAGGGTGTAGAAGTTTAATTTATATTTCCGGTTTTTCCACATAATTTCTGAACTATTGTCTATATTTGGATAAAAATGGTGTTTTTTGACATGACATGCGAAATTTGATTTAGATATCAATATGACTTCTACTTGTAGGGGGCGCACGTACATGTGTTTTAACTGTTTTGAAGAGTAATAACTTTTTAAAACTAATGAATAAAAAAATATACATTTCCGTCTTTTTTTATATAAAAAATGTCTCTTAGTAAAAATAGCTGAGCAGTTCAGGGCTGAAATGGCAACTCTTTTCTCTTACTAGCAAAATTGTTTAGGCGGTTTAATATCGATTAAAAGTTGTCTCTTGATATTTTGTCAGTTTCGGTTTTTTTTTTTATTTTTTTTATTATTTATTTATTGTGAAGCTATATAGAAAATAATTGGACACAATAAACTAAACAAAATTGCTCCTTTACACGCACAAACAAAAAGGAATCCAAACAAAACTAAAACAACAATCAATCGTAGTTCTATCGATATCCGGGTGTAATAGACTTATGCAGCATTAATATGGAGCTTGGTTATGTGAATGTATGAAACAGCATACGGGGTTAAATAGGGAATACAGAGTATATTTTATTTATACGATATACTTTTAATCGACATTAAACGGTCTGGAAAAGAAAGAAAGTCAGTGGCGCACATGTTTCTTTAGCAAAATATTCCACTGATAACCCATATGCACGTCCTTGGTGAATCATGCCAAAATATGTCACCTTATAGTAACTTCTACCCTCAAAATTTCATGCAAAACTCTATAAAGGTTTGGAAGAAAATTATAATAAATCGAAAAAAAGTAAGACTTTGTAACTTTTGCCCTATGCTGATACGAAAAATAAATCTTATTTTTGCATGAGAAATCTCCCCATGAGAGATGGCATATGTTTTTTGAAACACCCTTTATCGTAGATATACATGTAAATATTTTTTTACAGAGGATTGAATTAATGTAAATCTTACATCGCCAAACTTTATCAAAAATATTGATAAAATTTGACACCCGATATACGTAACATAAGTCCAGCCAATAAAACAACTTTTATTGTTATGGTTATGGGCAAAATTGTTACGGAATGTTTCGTGTATGTTTGACCTGCAGTCAAAGAGAAACTCGTTCTTTTTTCCGCTCCTTTTGAAAGACTAAGCCGGTGATCACCATGGACGTCACGTCAGTCGACCCTTTAAATAATAAGGAGACGAAAATACATTTAAATATTTTAAATCTAATTAAATGCGCTATTTATCGAAAGTGAATATATTTAGTATGTTATACTATTTTTATCGTATATGACATTAATGTAATTATGAATGTAATTAAAAAGTAACATTAAAACATGAAAATTAAAGATATAACAACTATATAACATATAAGAGCACTTAAGAGTAAGCATATTAGAGATGCTGATCATTTTGTTTCTAGCATGAAGCATTCCCTATGCGGCAGTCTCGACTATCTTTTATTATTTATAGTATGTAAAGTTTGTAATACCTTGATTCATGGTTATAAATTTTATCCCTAACGGACTACAAAAGTTTTAAACGCGGATTGGTCGAATTTAAAGACTTTTAAATTTATTGCATTTTCATTCCTCCGTTCATCGGATGTACGATTTGCTTGTGATTGTCGTCATTTTATATTTTTATTTCCATAACGATTTCGCTGTTTTACTTATAGTCTAAGAACTAGCACTGTTTTCGACAGAAAATTTTATGAAAGCTGGTTCTTTAATATATCTTTTGTTAGGCCCTCCTGATCAGAGTGCGGACCGTCTGGCTGCCGGTAGACGTTTCGTCACTACTGCGCATCATATCTGTATTCATCTGTTTACTACTGCGCATCACAAATACGCCCAGTATTTCAGGAACTAGGGGGCTAGGATAAACATATGTGTAGCATATTTAGTTTCATAAAAAGTAGTAAAGTAATGTTAAAATCGCATCATTCTATTTTTTGTACTCATAAACGTGAAATACCAAAAAAAACACATGAAAATGGGATACCCTGTTCAGATGTGATGCGCAGTAGTGAATCGCAGTATTCTACCGGCGCGACAGCCAGATTTACCGCACTTTGGTCAAAAGAGCACAGGAGAGCATAGCCGAAGATATTCAAATTTTATGAAAGCTGGTTCTTTAATATATCTTTTGTTAGGCCCTCCTGATCAGAGTGCGGACCGTCTGGCTGCCGGTAGACGTTTCGTCACTACTGCGCATCATATCTGTATTCATCTGTTTACTACTGCGCATCACAAATACGCCCAGTATTTCAGGAACTAGGGGGCTAGGATAAACATATGTGTAGCATATTTAGTTTCATAAAAAAGTAGTAAAGTAATGTTAAAATCGCATCATTCTATTTTTTGTACTCATAAACGTAAAATACCAAAAAAAAACACATGAAAATGGGATACCCTGTTCAGATGTGATGCGCAGTAGTGAATCGCAGTATTCTACCGGCGCGACAGCCAGATTTACCGCACTTTGGTCAAAAGAGCACAGGAGAGCATAGCCGAAGATATATTAAAGAACCAGCTTTCTTAAAATTCTTGTTTTCCTGACGTTGCTAGCTCTTGTACTATTATATTTTTATTAAGGCTAGATTAAATTTGCCAAAAAAGTGTTAAAACGTCTTTTATCGTACTACTATTATTTCACCGTTGATAGGCTGATGGAGTAAAATATTTACGTATGAAAAGTTCGGTGCAAAAAGGATTTGGCAAAACGCAAACATCAGATTTCCCTAACGGACTACAAAACTTTCAAACGCGGATTGCTTTACACAAAATAAGATTTGGATAAATTAAAATTACAGAATGACATAGATCGGGCGGAACTGGAACCTGGATGCAGGTCCAAGAAGTTTCAAGTTACTCCGGATGCAGCTCTTTTAAAATACCGGATTTACCCATCTCGAAAACATATATCATCTTGGCAAGCGAAACCTTGGGTCGGCGTTTACATGTATAGGAGTGAATGGCCATGGCAATCTAGTAAGTCGGAGAGAGCAAAAATTAAAAATATTTATTATATAACCACTTAATCCGACGCTATATTTCATGCGCATGGGAAAATACTTGTTCTTCTGTCTTTATTCAGTACATCAGGTTTTACTCAGCGTGTTGGCCTTACCCTTCGTACACACGAAAATCGGCACCCAGGTTAGAAATGCCGAGCCTAGTATAAGATTTAATTAAAATATACCTATTAGTAATTCTAAGAAACTAAACTTAAATTAAAAAAAATCGCGCCGGGAGGCACGTACAGCCGCCCATACTTGATTTTTTTTATCTCAAAAACTGCGAGTTTGACTGATATGTTGATTTTTTATACTGATTTTGTTGCAAATATTATTCTTAATCTTAAATTGAAAACCGCGTTTCGCTAGCTACTGTAATTTTGGAGTTACAATATTTTTAAATTTTTATCCCTCTCCCATACCCCCTTACCAACCCCCCACCCCGACCAAAAACAATGACCAGATTCTCGGGTGCCGCAGTATTTTTGTGCCAAATTTGGTTAAAATCGGTTAAGCGGTTTTTGAGTTATCGTGTTACAGACAGGCAGACAGACACCATGAAAATATTTTGTATTTAGGTCATTTATGACCTAAATAACTCATTTTGAGTGAAATTAAAAAAAAACTTTTTATTTGCCGATCTTAATAGCCTACCATACCTGTTGATATGGTCGGCTAAAAATTCTCAGGTAATGAATGCTAAAAAAGCATAGACGTGCTGCCGTAGTGCACGTGAACAGGGTGTCTAGATTATATTTTTTTTAGGTGTAATGTTGTACAATTCAATATCCACTTAAAGCAGAACTCAAGGACCTGGAAGACTCGATCTTTAACCTGGAATGGGAATCCTCCATGGGTCTGTATGATGAGTTATAACTCAAGAAAGGGGAACACAATAGATCTATAAAATCGCGGTGTATACAGTATGTCCCGGGATCTTCGAAATTAACATTTTGAGAAAAATGCATTCTTTCTAAAAGCTTTTCCTAGCTCTAAAATGGCTAATCCCATTTAAACTTTTCCAACTTTCTATACTGCTTTAGAAAAGATTTAAAAAAAACATGAAATTATGGTTGATTTTTTTCCCAACAACGATTTAAAGTCCCAAAAATCCAATAGCGTATCTATGGTAATATAATCTATGCATATAATTTCGTTTTCATTCTTTGATAGATTGTTATTTATAGAAGTTTAATTAATATCATATTTCTTGATGTCTTATGCCCACTTGCACCGTTTGTATAAACTTTGTTTAAAGGCTAAACAGTGATTAACTATACATATTTTATTATAGTTAATCACTGTTTAGCCTTTAAACAAAGTTTATACAAACGGTGCAAGTGGGCATTAAAGTGTTAAAGAAGCACAAAATTTATCTAGTTCAGTGCTACAGAAAGGGTGATATAGTTATCGGAAAATATGTGATACTCTCGGTGATACTTTACACCAAAAAATATGACGTTAATCAAAATTATTAATAAGCATCTATTAAAACATTATAATAACATATAAAAATAGAAAGTCGAAATTATATTACCATAGAAACGCGTTTTGATTTTTAGGACGAAAGCTTGATTCTCATGCACCGACGATACGATGATACGATATTAATTTTATTGGTTGAATTTAAAGACTTCGATTCCATTGGTTAGAAAATTACGCAGTTTTTAAATTTATTGCATTTTATATTTTCATTTTCATAACGATTTCGCTGTTTTACTTATAGTCTAAGAGCTAGCAACGTTTTCGAAAGAGAATTTTAAGAAAGATGGGTCTTTAATATATCTTTTGTTATACTCTCCTGAACAGAGTGCCGGTAGACGTTGGGATCACTACTGCGCATCATATTTGTATTCAACATCTGGGCCCGTATTCTATAACTTTAACATAAAAACGTTACGCTTTCAAAGCGGTGAGCGCAAGTATTCGATCAGCGAAACGCAAGACAGTCGATTTTGGTATTCTCGTTGCCATGCGAATCGTGTTCTGGATACGCGTTGAGCACATATTGGCAACATCACCTATTGTTGAGTTATGTCAAGCTATTTTTCTATGGATATGTCATTATTCTTATTATACGAGGGAAGTGTTGAAGACGCTTCTCAGCATTTTCGATGTTTTGAACAATATTTCTAGCTGCCAAGTCATAAATTATCAATTACTTATTGAGGAATTTATAGAAGAAGTAGTCATTTTCACTAAAGAGCAAGATAACGCAAAAAATCACAATTTTTTCGATTTTCACTGACAGTTTGACAAGCAAAACGATCCTTTAAGGCAACCGTTTTCAAAGCGCTGAGCGCAATCAGTAAAGACGTTAAGCGCGTCAGACGAGAATACCGAAATCGTTAATTATGTGCGCGCTCAGCGAAAATTAACGTCATATACGCTGAGCATCTAGAACCGCTTAGCGTTTTCAAAGTTGCAGAATACGGGTCCTGTTCACTACGGTGCATCATAAATTCGCCCTGTATTTGAGGAACTCGGAGGCTAGGACAAACGTATATGTAGCAAATGTAGCTTCATAAAAAAGTAGCAAAGTAATGTGAAAATCCCATTATTGTATCTCTACTCATAAATGAGAAATCCCATAAAACACATGCAAATTAGATACCCTGTACAGATGTGATGCGCAGTCTACTGGCAGCCAGACTTCCCGCACTTTGGTTAGGAGAGCATAACAAAAGATATATTAGAGAACCAGCTTTCTGAAAATTCTCGTTTTTCCGACGTTGCTAGCTCTTGTACTATTATATTTTTACTAAGGTTAGATGAAACTTGTCAAAAATCAACGGATAACGTACGCATGAAAATAAAGCTTTAAGCTTTAGCGACGGTCCGACGGCACCCTGATTGGTCGTAGAGTTTTTGCCCCATTTTTCATCCGTATTTTTTTTAATCCAACCCGTCAACCGAGAAAGATCGTTTGATAACGGACGTTTGGGCACTTTTTAAAAAAAAATAATCTAACCTTAATAAAAATGTAATAATACAAGAGTTAGCAACGTCGGGAAAACGAGACTTTTAAGAAGGCTGGTTAGTTGATATATGTTTTACTATGCTCACCTGACCAAAGTGCGGGCGGTCTGGCTGCCGGTAGTCTACTGCGGTTCACTACTGCACAGCACATCTGTACAGTATCCCATTTTCGTGTCTTTTATGGGATTTCCCGATTATGAGTAGAGCTATAATGATGCGATTTTCACATTACTTTCCTACTTTTTTATGAAACTAAATATGCTATACATATGTTTATCCTAGTCTCCTTAGTTCCTGAAATACAGGGTAATTTTGTGATGCGTAGTAGTGAGCAGATGTTGAATACAGATATAATTCGCAGTTGTGAACGCAACGTTTCCGGCAGCCAGACGGTCCACACTCTGTTCAAGAGAGCATAACAAAAGATACATTAAAAAACCAGCTTACTTAAAATTCTCCCTCGAAAACGCTGTTAGCTCTTGCACTATAGTAAAACCGCGAAGTCGTTATGGAAATGAAAATATAAAATTACACCAATCACAAGAAAATCTTACATCGAGCATTCACTCTAAGACAATATTGAAATTTGGGAAATTATAAATGGGATTGGCCATTTTAGAACAAGCAATTTTTTTTATGAAGAATACATTTTTTCAAAATGTCGGCAACAAAAAAGTTTTTCCTCTTATAAAGACAATCCGGGGATATACTGGATACTTCTTTCCTCCATACAATCTATAATCTACAATTAAATATGATTTGGGCTATTGATTTTTTTTACTAAATAGAGGAATTAGACAAGGTGATACACACACTGGCATCTAAATTGTTTACTGCTGTACTTGAAGTTTTGAAGAAATTGAATTGGATCATAATATGGGACAAAAAGTAATAAAATAAATAGAGAATAGTATTTAGATAATAATAAGTTTTCTATCTAGAATGCAGTAGATGTTATTGTAAGAGCAACGGATAATGGATAATAACTCAAACTAAATACTGAACGGAAGTAAATGAGGCATTAATTTTATATTTTATTCACGTTCTTTATAATATATTTTACCTGCGCCACTGTTTTAACCTTGCTGGCCCCCAAAGAAACACTCGTTGGAAGTTGATCTATGAGAAGGGATTTCGCAAGATCACGCAGGTTAAGTATGCGGAACCGGAACTCACCCCTGACAAGGTAAATTGCCAAAAATCAAAACAAGTTTTTAAATCTTCGCGTTTCGACGTACACAATTCGAGATTATTTCGGACGGTGGGGGCCACCTCGAAATTTCTAAGTCGAAATCCATTGTCGTCCGGAATGTTAGGACGTTAATAAACGTTAGAAACGATGACATTGCCTTGTAAAAGGTGCTTTACACCCCTCGTTTTTCTCTCGAACTTTAACTGGGGGTATTATGCTTAGTTTTCAATCTGGATCAAGCACCTCGTACCCGCAAAACATGTTGCAATTCAGCAACAACAGTCAATAAAAGATTTTTTATAAAAGGCTTTAAAAATCGTATGATTGAGATTTGTGTCGAGAAATATTCATGGGCTTTATATAAAACCAATTTATGTAAATCTAGACAAGATGTTACAATTATCTATCTATCTTCGTAAATTTAATGGAACAAAATCAATTTTGTGAAGTAAAGTTGTAGGATGGTATTAGAATTGGCCGTCAAAATCAGTAAAAATATAGTAAAAACTGCCGCTACACTAAAATATACATGTAGATCCGTAATAAATATTATCATTATGTTAAAAAATCTCAGAGATGGTATTTAAGCCTGTCACCAGTTCAAAAGATTTAGCAACTAGCAGTTTAAGTAGATTTCTTCAAAATGTCTAACCATTGATAGGAAAAATACCCTCGAGACATAACGTCCCTTTGGAGGAATCTTTACAAATCAACAGGGCTAGATTGAGGGAAGACACAACATTGATTGAATTGAAGTCACAGAACGCCTTTTAAATATAGGTTCATAATATGTCTGAACAATCATAAAATTAACATAAACAAAGGGGTGATAGGTAAAGAGCGTAAAATAAACATAAACAAGGAGGTGAAGTCTCGTATTTCAGACGTGGGGTCCAAGCAACATAACATAAAGTGGTCAGAAAACCTGGTTGTTTATAGGGAACTTTATTGGAAAATGTATACCATGGGAGTAGTACCCATATTTACTTTTGGAGCAGTTGCTTGATGCAGCGATATGGGAACCTGCGTGCGCATCAAAAGGAATGGAGGTCATTCTGGCTCTAACACCACTGCAAATAATTGTCATCGGTAGATATGCCAGTACAACAATGATTAGAATGATCATTGACGGAAACTGTATTGGAAGAATTGTCAGCTCAGGAGCTTGGAGCACCATCAAAAGGAAAAAACGTATCTATAACGTAAAAAAATTTATAACTCATCAAAAATGTCAAAATTGGAATAATCGTTTGCTCAGCAGGTAAAAATCCCATACAATAACGTGGTATACTGATACTTCTAAAACGAAAGCAGGAACAGGTATAGAAATATTTTGGCCGAAAACTAAATACTTGAACCAATGGGCACCTACTCCAGTATCTTTCAGGCAGAAATTTACGCTATCAAAAGATGCGTATAACTTATCTTAGATAGGAACTGATGGAAACCAGGAAGAACCATCTTTTGGATAGCCGATAATCAGGCAGCATTAAAAGCATCAACTCTCAGTACCCATCAATTCGAAGATGGTCAAAGAATGCCGAGAGAAGCCGAAAATATGAGGCAAAGAAAATAAAGTGCTCCTACTCTGGGTGCCGGCTCACCAAAGGATAGAAGGTAATGAAAAAGCAAACGATTTAGCTAGAAAAGGAGCGAACACTCCACTAACTGCACCAGAACCGTTCTCTCTCCTTAAGTGGAAACCAACTTAAAGCAGAAGTCAAGAACCTGGAAGGCTCCATCCGTAACCTAGAATAGGAATCCTCTCACGAAGTCACGAAGCGTCACTTGAAGAAATTTCTCAGAACTTACGACCCAGAAAGAGATATTTTTGGATTTATGTAAGAACAATCTTCGGATTGTCACGGGGATTTTAACTGGACACTGTCTCCTTGATGAATACCTCAATAGATTTGAGCTAAGAAACAACGGCGAATGTAGATTATATGGGGAAAATGGGGAAACACCAGAACACTTCATCACTGAGTGCGCCTAGACGACAACCATTCGCGCCTTGAACTTTGGTATGACTGTTATCGGAGATGGAGAACTACCCTCTGTAAAACCGTCTTAGATACTGGCTTTTGTCAAAGTCCTGAGACTATATGAAGAATTCGAACTCATGAAAGGGGGGCAAAATAGACCTGCAATGTCGTGGTGATACCACCCCTACCAAATAAATTCTACATTCTAAATTCTACATAAATATGCAGAATTTTATGCTAATTAAAGGCTAAACTCATCCCTTTAGATACAGAAAAATATCGGTTGCATTTGAAAAGCCTTACCTCTTTATCTTTACTATTTTTGGGACTTTGTATAGAACAAAATATTTTTAAGATATGGCAGTTCTATAAACCAGGCAATATTTATATAAAGTTTTTCTTATATTTTTGTCAACAACGACGTTATTGGATTTCCTCGCACTAATGGACCACCTAGTATTCTTTTTCTTTTTTTGTAATTTTTTTTGGAATTTTAAAGACACGAATCATGTGAATTGATCAAGTCACTTGAATTCAATTCACATGAATACAATACGACCGATTAAACTCGACAAATCATGTGAATTGATCAAGTCTAGTTGAATATTGTTTAACTTTTCACGTTCAACTGGTGTTTTTGAAATGGCGGCCAGAAGGTGGACAGAAGAAAATAATGTGAAGTTAATAGTTTGAAAAGTAAAGTGTATATAAAACATACAGAATCCGGAATACAAAATTAGGAAAAGAAGAGTAAACCTTTCAGTGTTGCCACCTTCTACATTATCCATATTCAACATATTATTTCAATTCACTGTAATTTTAAATTTGTACACAACAAAATTGATTATTAATTTTAATCATATCAGTATCTATTACTAGCAATTGTAGAAACACACCATATTAATTATTTTTAGGCATAACACATTTTTATATTTATTTTTAACTATACTTAAAAAATAACTCTTAACATTGCCATATTACGAAGTAGTTTAAAAAAACACATTCTTTTAAATATTTTGTTTGTACTTACCCTTTCAATGAGAACCAAACTGGGTAAAATTATTCTTATGAGGTTTAAATTTAATAATTTCACCATATTAGTCATACTGGGATCACATAACAGAAAATACCAACATGTTTATCGGAATTCACTATTCAGAACATCGACAAAATCAAATAAACCGTATACGAACGGCACACAACAAGTCATTCCTGGGATTCCAGATTTCACTAATTACAGCATATACCTACTTCTTTTGACTATCTGGCAACACAGGGCGTCGTATAAGCTGAAAACCCTTAATAGTCGGTTATCGCCAGCAGTTCTGAAAATGTTGCCATTATTTTTTTAAATTTTCAAAATTAAATAATTCGGTTATTTTCAATATTATTTTATTATTATTTTCAATCTAAGATCATTGAAAGATTGGTTAAAAAAAAGGCTTCTATCTTTTCTCCTTAGATATAAAGTAATAACTACCCATCAATTTGGATTTCTAAGTAACAGTTGCACAAATGATGCTATATGTTCGACCTTTTTAATAATGTATACTCTAGACTGAATAACCATCACTCTACAGCTACAATTTTCTGTGATTTCTCTAAAGCTTTCGACTGTGTCAATCATAATATCTTAATTAACAAATTGCAATACTATAGATTCAGGGGAGTGCCGCTCGAATGGCTTAAGTCATATATTGGCAAAAGAAGGCAGCTTGTGAGGATTGATACGTCTATGTCTCCTCGTAAACCTATAGAATGTGGTGTCCCTCAGGGTTCAATACTTGACCCTATTTTATTTCTGGTGTTTATCAACGACATTGCAATTCTAGACATTAGCGGTAAAACCTGCCTCTTTGCGGACGATACTAGTTTCACTTGGAGCGGCCCAGATGTTAAGGCACTATATAATACCGTATGATCGAATAAAAACGGCGTCAGTGATGGCTATGAAATGAAGATCGCTGTCATTTTATATGTAAAATTATATGGGAAATGTGTTCGATCGTCATTTCTACGCCAACTGGACGCCGTTTTCTTAGGATCATAGGGTACTATATCCAGTGACTTACCATTAAATTTTGATGCGATTCTAATCTCCTATGCCTCAACCTTTCAAAAACTAAAGTTTTGTCATATAAAATTACTATACAATCTTTTGTACTTAATAACACCACTATTGACGTCGTGGACTACGTCGTGGAAATTTTTAGGACTTGTTGTAGACAACTCGTTAAAATGGGACTTGCACATCCAAGCTTTATCAAAGAAACTAAGCGCTGCCTATTTTGCGCTAAGATCAGTTTTTAAGGAACTTAACTTGTCAACTTTTAGAATGGTCTATTATGGCCTTTTTGATTCGCATCTTCGTTCTGCCCTTCCATTCTGGGGTACTTGCTGCGCGACAAAGTTTGATCGTATTTTCAAACTTCAAAAGAGAGCAGTTCGATATTTATTGGGACTGAACAGTAGAACTCTCTGCCAGAATTTCTTTAAAAGTTTTAAAATACTGACTTATTCATTTTTGAATCCGTTTGCTTAATCCGCAAGCACATATCTGCTATTCCGGAAAGGCCATCTCACAACTATCCACTTAGAAATGCGGAGCACAATTTTTATCTGTCAGCCCCGAGCTCAGAACTAGTTAAAGGCTCAATACTGTACAATACCAAAAAAATGTACAATCATCTGCCTTTGAATATCAAGTCACTTCCATTCTTTCCCGCATTTCGTAAAGCTCTGAAATCATACTTACTGGAGAGAGCTCAAATACCTATATGCGGTAAACGACTTTTTTGTTGATCATGAACAATTTTGAATTTTAAGATTTTGATCATCTCACAGACTGGTTAGAGGTCTAGTATTTAATCTATCTATACATTAGTATAGATTAGTAGTAGCCTTTATAAACAAGGGTAGTAGAGTTTATATATTAATATAAAATCCTTAAGTGACTGACATACTGATTAATCACGATCCTGCTCAAACCACTCAACGTAAGAAGCTCAATTTTGGCATACAGGTTGATTCTAGGGTGTAGAGGTTCGATAAGAAGAGAGTTTTCGAAATTCCAGTTCCAAGAGGGTGAAACCACCCCTCAAATATTACAATATTTTTTATTTAAAAAACAGTCAAGTATCCGAAAAAACGCTTAAACATGTATATTTTATTTTGTTTTTTTACATATTTTAAGATTTTTTAAAAATGTATACAGGGTATTTCGAAAAATCTGGTAATTGATTAATCACGATCCTGCTTAAAGCGCTTGACGTAAAAAGCTGATTTTTGGAAAACAAATTGACTTTAGGGTGTAGAGGTTCGATAAGAAAGGATTTTTCGAAAATCGAATTCTAAGGGGGTGAAACTATCCCTCAAATATTAAAATATTTTTTATTTAAAAACCGGTGAGTTTTTCGGAAAAACTCTTAAACACGTATATTTTATTTTGTTGTTTTACATATTTTAAGATTTTTTATAAATTTATACATAGTGTTTCATAAAATATGACCATTGATTAATCACGATTCTGCTTAAACTGCTTGGCGTTTAAAGCTGATTTTTTGGCAAACGGATTGACTGTGGGGTGTAGAGGTTCGATAAGGAGGGGTTTCTCGAATCTCAAATTCCAAAAGGGTGAAAACGCCCCTCAAATATTACAATATTTGTTATTTAAAAAACGGTTACTCTTTCGGAAAAACGCTTGGACAAGCATAATTTATTTGTTTTTTTTTACATATTTTGAAATTTTTTAAAAAATCATACAGGTTGTTCCAAAAAGTTGGGTAATTTCTTAACCACGATTCTGCTGAAACTGCTTGACGTAAAAAGCTTATTTTTGCCAAACGGATTTTTCGAAAGTCAAATTCCAACGAGATGAAACTACCCCTCAAATATTACCAAGTTATATAATAATATCGCCATATTGTTTTTTCTCATTTCTCATAAATGTGAGAAAATTTTATCCAGTTTGTATGTTAATGGAAATTCTTGCTTTGCTTTATCATCACCATTACAAATTATTAATTCAATTCGACGCCAACGAAGTCGCTGGTACAGGCTAGTATTTGATATTTTATAACTCTTACATGATTTTATCCATTTAAATTTTCCTTTTGTAAACTTTTATTGATACGCCTGTGTTCTGCAATGTCCATGTATGTTTTATTTGTAATTTTAATGACGTACATTTTTTTTAATTGATTTGTATTGTATGATATTTTTTATTATTTGTATATTTTTTTGTGCTTTTGTTTTGTAAATGCTCTGTCGATGAAGCTATTTTGGCTTTTTGTACAATAAAGCGTAGTTTATTTATTTATTTATAATTTATTTTAAAAATGGTAAAGATAAAAGTTGTTTCTTTTAACCAGATCTACCACCCCTTAAAATATCTGCACTTTATTCTGGGACACCCTGTATATAGTTCATACCAGATAAACTGTTAGTCACGTGATTAAGCTTAACCGGCACAGCGTTTCAGCATAGCTACCACCTGAATCTCAAGCGGGAAATTTAAATTCCAATTAGTCAGCCTGGGGCCGAGTATGTCCATGGTTGGCAACAATGAATTTAAAAATCACACCTTCGATTACGTATCTAAGAGTTTAATTGGTATCGCTTATAGATATAATTCATGTTATTATAATTCTATAGTAAAATAACCATCTGCCTAAATCAAATCTGAGCATTTGACAAATGCCTAATAGGGATTTCGGCATATGCAAAATATCTAGTTACTTAGTCACAAATGAATATCTGCCTAAATTTGATATACCTACGATATTATACAGGGTCTGACAATAGTGCGTCGGGCATCTATAGCTGCTAGAATAATAAACTTGCGAACTTTGTTTAAGTGCAAAGGTAAAGTATGAACTAGGATGTATTTCAGGAAAATATTTTCACTTCTACAAGGTGGCTCAAAAAAGTGTGAGTGGATCGGGATGTTTTATTTTATATGGAACACCCTGTTTATTATTGTATTTCTAGCTTCCTTTCAGGTCACTTTACATAATGCTAAGATATGAATAAATATGTTTCAATAGTTTCAGAAATATTAATAAAAAAATATATAAAACAATTTTTCTTCGTTTTTTAATGGAACACCCTCTATATAATTTTTTCAATCGATGAAGAATTAAAAAATAAACATTTTTTGTATTTAGAGTATTTGAAAATTTTTAATGGTTTCGCAGATATTCGTGGTTTTATATTTCATATGACACTTTATACAGTAAATTTTTATCAAAGCCACCCAATGATTTTTCTCTCCTATTTTACCGTTGCTTGAAAGAGCCATATGAGATAATCCCGCGAGTATCTGCAAAACTGTTAAAAAATTTGAAATACTCTAAATACAAAAAATGTTCATTTTTTAATTCTCCATCTAAAAAAATAATATACAAGGTGTTCTATTTAAAAAAAAACCACGAAAAATTATTTTATATTTTATAAAATTTGGCGTAGAATTTTGAACACCCTGAATGTTTTAAGATTACGATATTTATAGCAAAGTAAGTATAGACCATCTAAAATAAATACCTGATATAGTTTTGATTTTAGGACAGTTCTTGTATTTCTAATAATTTTTTTAAGAAAGGCTGAACAGCATATTTTTTTATTTATTTATTAATATCTCTGAAACTATCCAAATATGTTTACTACTATCTAGGATTATTTAAATTAAAGTATCTGAAATGAACAAAAAAACGCAATAATATACAGGGGGTACCATTTAAAAAACATCATCCCGATCCACCCTCACCTCGACTCTCACTTTTTTGAGCCACCCTGTAGATGTTTAAATATTTTCCTGAAATACATCCTAGTACAGACTTTAGGTTTGCACTTCAACAAAAGATTCCCAAGTTTTTTATTCTAGAGGCTACTTACAGATCCCCGGCAAGAGTGCACCCTGTATTTATGTATATTAGCTTTTACCTAAATTTTACAAAAACACATTAAGAATTCCTGTCCATCAATGCTTGCAAGTGCTTAATTTCTAATCTTTGGCCCTTTGTTAAACGTTACGCCACTTAATACGAGCAAAAGTATTGAAAATTCGAACTGGTTCTGGTTCCCCATACGTTCGTGCTTTCTATATGGCATTAATATGATAAATTGAATTTTAAATGAATGCCCGAGCTTTTATACTGCTTATCCGTCTCTATATAGATCGGGTATTACTTTGTGCTTCCTACAATGAGCTTTTAAATATTTTATCCCTTTCCTATAATTAACGATAATTCTGAGGTTGCAAGGGTGCTCGGCATAAGCTCTTTTTCATTGGACTGTCTTATATAAAAGGATGATGTATAAAAATGCTATATAACACAATTAGATGAACTACATAAAGAAAAAGGATGAGTTATATTTAAGATAAACGTAAGTATAAGAAGTATAACATCTGCATGATATGTTTAATAGTTTGTATACCAGATAGTTTTGTATACAGTATGTACCTGGATTTGTCTTTTTTATTATTAACATTTGGAGAAAAATGCATCGTTTGAAAAAAAATCTTTATTCTAAAATGGCCGAGGGGGCAACCGCGGCTAAAATTTTGTTCACCATTGCCAAATTAATGCCAAAAATTGCCAACTAATGCCAACTAATTCCAACTAATGCCAATTAATGCCAACTAATGCCAACTATTGCCAACTAATGTCAAATAATGCCATCTATTGCCAAATAATGCCATCTATTGCCAAACAATGCCAACTACTGCCAATTAATTTCAGTAATTTCCATACTAATGCCAACAATGCCAGTAATTCCTATGACAATGCCAAACCGTACCGTGTAATTTCTGATGTAAGAGTGGTCGCCATTTCGTTAGTTATCTAGGTACGTAGTTAAAATCAAAACAAACGTAATGGCGATATGTAGCCTATCTTCGTGGTCAGCCGGTCGTCGGTGGTATGACAATAAATTTGGACTATCAAATGAAATTAAAACACCCATAAAAAACATATCTTTATTCTTATATCAAACTAGCAACAAATCAATGAGATCATCTTTCTACAAATCATGTTTTTAATTGTTTTACTTCAACGAAGCATAGCCGATATAAAATTTTAAAAACAAATAAAACGTATAGAAACTATTTACAAATTGATTTAAATATTTTCTTTATGTTAACAAGGTCATGTCTTTTAATAAATGGTGCAACACCCACCATTTCAACTGGGCCGTAAAAAATAAGTTTTTTTGGACTGTATCGATATCATCCTTTTTAGGCCATATACATTTTTCCATATTTTATATACAGGGTGTCCCAGGCTGAGCGTGCATTAGAAGTTTCTAGAGAACCACAATATCTAGATCGGAGATTGTTTGCACGTCATTGTTTTACAACGTATTTTACAAGTATACGGGGCCTACAGTTTATCGCCGAATCCGAACGGCACTATTTGAGAGGCTGTACATGGCAAACATACTATGGCGGCTCGCTGGTCGCTCTATTTAGATAAATATAATAATATTTTTATTTAAATAAATCTATTTCAAAAATTAAATTGTTCAAATGTCATATAATAATGGCGGTAGCTGTCATGGAATTGAGCGATTAAAAATTATCATAAATCATTGTTTTTTTTTAATGGAAATCTACGTTTTTTATTTCACTAGTGAAAAAGGTTTTCAATTCTTTACTTTTTAACTGTGCATATTCCTCTATCTAAAATAAATCTTTTTTAAGTTATTTAAGATTTAGTTTGAAAACGGATATTTTTCTTGATTTTATCTAGCTTCCTTTGACACGAGCTTTGACATTAAGTGTCAAACAGTCATATAATTTATTTCCATCTGTCAGAAAACGAATTATTTGAATTTTCTATTTTATAAATACTGCTGCTTAAAAGTTTAAAATAGTTATTTTTTATACAAGACGATAAAATGATATTTTATCATCGACCGAAAAGATTAATTCACGAGCGAGAATTAATTTTGGGAGACCATAATGCAATTTTATCGTCGTGTATAAAACAATATTTTTTTCCATAGCGAGTTACGTTTTAAAAAATATTCAGAAATTATTATTTCAAGTAATTTATTACGAGAAGAAAAAATATTGTGCTGGGTTGGCGTTAAAATCAAGAAAACTGGTTAAAATCAAGAAAAATAGACGCTTTAAAACTATATAAATCTTAAACAATTTAAAAACGATTTATTTTAGGTATAAGAACATGTAAACGAATTGAAAAATCACTAGTGAAATAAAAAAATGGGTTTCTATTTGAAAAAAATGATTTATGATAATTTTTTAATCGCTCAATTCCATGATAGCTGCATGGCCATTATTATATGACATTCGAACAATTTAATTTTTGAAATAGATAGCCACATGTCTTCTGTTTATGGGACAATGGCTGTGGTAATCAGTAAATTTGACGTTTAGGCTATACACATATTTTTGACAGGCAGTTTTTTTCGTCTAAAAATTTTAATTTTTTTTTCTCTAAAACGGTTAATGCTAGATGCTAGGTATAGAGTTTAATACCAAAATTCATAAAATTTTACAGAGAATTTAAGTATGTAATAAAAAATGGAGGCACCCATTTAAAATACGAAAGTTGCCGCCAACTTCCGACATTTCCGGAAGTTCCGCCATATTGAAAATATTTTTAATCGATAGATCTGTTGTGAAACAATAATGTACAAACAATCTCCGATCTAGATATTGTTAGTCTCTAGTTCTCTAGGAACTTCTAATGTACACTCAGCCTGGAACACTCTGTATACACACCTACTTATTATTACACCGACTTACCTTTACCAAAGTTTCCTTTACTCTCGCCTTTACTTTGATTATGTTTCACGTGCACACGATTATTAATTTTATTTTTGACTAACCTTTCATCTTACACAAGTATATTTAATATATTAATTATAATTATGTATTAAAATCCGTTTTTACAAACGAACTTATCCGAAAATTAATGTTTAATGCAGCAAATATATTTAACTAATTCCAAACTAATGCCAAACTAATGCCAAAAGTGCCATAGTACTGCCAATACTAATGCCAAAAATACACGTAAGTATGTAAAAGTAATGCCAATTATTACCAATTATTGCCAATTATTTCCAATTATTGCCAATTATTGCCACTAATGCCACGAATTTGTACACAACCATATTGCCGGTTGCCCCCTCGAAAATGGCTAATATGTTCCCTTACTTTTACAAATTTCCATACCGTTTTGGAGAACATGAAAAAAAACATAAAATATAGTTTGATTTTTGAACTCCTATAAAAATCAAAATGTGTCTCTATGGCAATATAATTTCGTATTCATTCTTTGATAGATTGTTCGTGATCACTTGATCATTTTAATTAATCTTATATTTTTTGCTGTTTTAAAGTGTTAAAGAACCACAGCATTTATTTAGTTCAATGCTACCGAAAGGGTGATAATAGTAGTCGGAAAATGTAATATTTTAATAACAGCAATAAATATAACGTTAATCAAAATTCATAATAACCTATCAAAGTATGAACTCGAAATTATATTACCATTCCAATTCGACAAAAATCAATTTTGATTTATAAGACATCTTGATTTGGAATAATTCAACCATATTAAGTTTTTTTAATTTTCTCTAATAACGGTATGAAAATTTGGGAAAGTATTAACTGAATTAACCATTTTAAAACAGACAAAAATATATATGAAGAGTGAGTACGTAAAATATTGCGATTTAATGTCTGAACATGACATAAAACCTCCTAAACGTACAGAATTAACACCGTTCCAGCCCGCTGTCGCTCTTCTAAACTTTAAACTAATATTTTATGATTTAATAATAAATACTTTAAGAAAACATTTGCTTGTGTGAATAAATGAAGTTTATTGTACTCAGGTATCCTCAAATTCGCTAATATATCAAAATTTTTAGTAGATATCAGTCAAATTTGATCCGAGCAATTTGAATTGAACATCGAGTGTCAAAAGCTCTCGAGATCTCGAGAAGTTGAATCGCTAATTGCGTTTGGCAAATCGCATCGCAGATTCGAAATCTAAATAATTCGATCAAATGAAATCAGATTCTAAAAAATAATCGAATTCGAAAAGGTTCGAAATGTTTTCAATTCTCAAAAGTATTCGAATTCGAAATGCACTTGACTCTCAAAATTATTCAAATTTGAAAAGATTTATAATGTATTCGATTCTCAAAAGTATTCCAATTTGAAAAGATTAAAAATGAATTTGATTTTCAAAAGTATTCCAATTCCAAAAGATTCGAGATATATTGTATACTCAAGAGTATTCCAATTCGAAAAGATTCGACATATATTCGATTCTCAAAAGTATTCCAATTTGAAAAGCTTAGAAATGTATTTGATTCTTAAAATTATTCCAATTTGAAAATATACAAAAGGTACTCGATGATTCTCAAAAGTATTCCGATTTGAAAATATTGAAAATGTATTCGGTTCTCAAACATTTTTCTATTTGAAAAGATTCATAATGTATTGGATTCTTAAAAATATTCCAACTTGAAAAGATTCAAAAGGTATTTGATTCTCAAAAGTATTCCAATTTGAAAAGATTAAAAATGGATTCGATTCTCAAAAATATTCCAGTTTGAAAAGATTCATAATGTATTTAATTCTCAAAAGTATTCCAATTTGAAAAGATTAAAAAGTTATTCGATTCTCAAAAGTATCCCAATTCTCAAAGATTCGAAATATATTCGATACTCAAAAGTATTCCAATTTGAAAAGATTCAAAATATATTCGATTCTCAAAAGTATTCCAATTTAAAAAGATTTGCGATATATTGGATGCTCAAGAGTATTCAAATTCGAAAAGATTCGAAATATATTCAATTCTTAAGAATATTCATTTTCAAAAAGTATTCCAATTTAAAAAGAGTCAAAATGAATTTGATTCTCATAAGTAAGTATTCCAATTTGAAAAGATTAAAAATGTATTCGATTTTCAAAAGTTTTCCAATTTAAAAAGATTTGCGATATGTTGGGTGCTCAAGAGTATTAAAATTCGAAAAGATTCGAAATTTATTCAATTCTCAAAAATATTCCTTTTCAAAAAGTATTCCAATTTAAAAAGAGTCAAAATGAATTTGATTCTCATAAGTAAGTATTTCCAATTTGAAAATATTCAAATGGTATTCGACGATTCTCAAAAGTATTCCAATTTGAAAATATTGATAATGTATTCCGTTCTCAAAAATTTTTATATTTGAAAAGATGAGAGAAATGTATTCGATTCTTACAAATATTCTAAATTGAAAAGATTCATAATGTATTCGATTCTCAAGAGTATTCCAATTTGAAAAGATTCAAAAGATATTCGATTCTCAAAAGTATTTCAATTTGAAAAGATAAAAAATGTATTCGATTTTCAAATGTATTCCAATTCAAAAAGATTCGAGATATATTGGATGCTCAAGAGTATTCAAATTCGAAAAGATTCAAAATGTATTCGATTTTCAAAAATATTCCAATTCGAAAACATTCGAAATTTATTCAATTCTCCAAAATATTTCATTTCAAGAAGTATTCCAGTTTAAAAAGAGTCAAAATGAATTCGATTCTAATAAGTATTTCTAATTTGAAAAGATTTATAATGTATTCTATTCTCAAAAATATTTCAATTTGTAAAGATTAAAAATGCATTCGCTTCTCAAATGTATTCCAATTCAAAAAGATTCGAGATTATATTGGATGCTCAAGAGTATTCAAATTCGAAAAGATCCAAAATGTCTTCGATTTTCAAAAATATTCCAATTCGAAAATATTCGAAGTATGTTCGATTCTTAAAAGCATTCCAATTTGAACAAAATCAAAATGTATTCAATTTTCAAAAGTATTCCAATTTAAAAAGATTCGAAATATATTCAATTCTCAAAAGTATTGCAATTTGAAAAGATTCAAAATGTATTCGATTTTCAAAAATATTCCAATTGAAAAGATTCGAAATATGTTCGATTCTTATAAGTATTCAATTTCAAAATGATTTCGAATTTATATTCGATTCTCAAAAATATTCCAATTTTTAAAAAATAGTACAAGATTCGAAATATATTCGAATACAATATAAAATTATAAAAATCATTACTTTTGCCCACCCACTTAGAAATATATAATATTTTGCTCACCCACTTATAATAAACCTAATATCCCTAGGATTTTTTTTAAGAAATATTTCCGAACTGTCTGGAATATTATTTTGGAAATTGTTTTTAAAATATAACGGTTCATAAATTTTCTTTCAGAAATTTGTCGATTTTTCAAAATTTTCTATGTTTATGGCATTAATCTGGATTGATTAATTTATTCAATTAATTTCGTTCACTTCCTCTTTTACCGGAAATTTTGGTGTGTCATTGTGAATAGAATCACATATGTCAGCTTTTGACATATTCTCTTAAAAAAAAGTATAAAGTAACTTACATTTCAATCTAGAGTACCACGGTCATACATATAACTACAATTTGACTCAAAATTACGAAGTATCTGGTACCCAATTATTCTTAAAAAGATGCTTTTTTCAAATATCCCAATGAGCCACTCTCGTCGTTCCATTCCAAAAATTCAGTTATGATAAATACGAATTGGACATTTTTTAACCGACCAGCAAAAGACACGAAAAACATTAGACGATCAAATCGATTTTTCAAAAGCTCCTTGATTAAAAATTAATGGTTTTAACACAGCTATGGTACCATTTAGAAATCAAAAGTTCTACTGATTTCCGGTGGAACACGAAGTGACCGGAACTAATTGAATACGGCAATCAATCCCGATTTATGTCAGATACGTACGAAATTTGTATTTTTATCTGAAAAAATAAAAAAGTGATAGAGGTGAGCCATTTCTGAGAAAGACCCGGTATATTTAGTACATATTTTTCGTAAATTCCTTTTTGTTTAGTTAAATATATTCTTGTTTTTTTTTTTAATAAGCGACAAATAAAGTACAATTATTCATTTTTATTAAAAAAGTTCTATTAAAAGTTGTCTATGAAGCATAAACTGATATCTAGAAAGTACGATGTACGACATATAAGCCGGATTTCGGATCTACACATGGGTCTATTATAAAACTAGATAGAAAAGGGCGACCAGGTGTGAGCTAGAATTTCGTGTCTACGATCGGTTTTGTCAATAGGGCACTAACGGCCAGGTAACAACTAGATATTCCCATATGGGCGGTTATCATTCTGGCGTTTTTTTTTATTTTTTATAGTAAAGTACAGATGCATTTAATGGGACGTGGGAATATTATGTAATATTTTACATCTCGGAGAGCATTTTTAATATAATTAATAGTAATACTTTAATTTTATAAATATTAAACCATATAATGACTGCAAAGGACCTGCCATATGACCTATCTGTTTTAGATTTTTTTATGCAGTATGGTTAACAACAATGTTTACAAGAGGTTCATGAGGCACTCAAAGAGTTGGTACGAGGAAGTTTAATAATGTTGACCGCCGTTCTGTTGAGGGTCCACATTTAGTAACATGTTATATAACATTGCTATTTAACAAGCTACATATCACATGTTAAAGTACCGGGAGCCGTTTACATTATAATTTTCGTAATCATGAATCGTTTTGGGGAGAAGGAGGTTCAGCTCGCAGCAGCGGCGTGATTAATTATTTTTAAAGACAAAGAAAGAAAGTCGAGAAAAAAACGGTTTTGAGTCTGCCATAGCCTACAAGCAAGATCTAGATATAGTTGAATTCAATTAGCTTACCTTTTCAATACCTACCTCGGCTGTTTCTCGTGGTGTAATTATGTCTTTAAAAACATTAATAACTTAAAAGCAAACCATTTTGAATTATCCACTTCATCTAAACCATTACCTGATTTGCATTTCTTATGTTCCCTCTGGAACTGGTCTATTAGACAACGCTTTTTTTCTCAACTTTTCTCTTTCCAAATATATACATTTTGCAATTTTTAACCATGCATCATGCTTTTTTTATTTCACTTTAAATGAGGGACTACGGATATCCCATAACACTGTATGATCTCTATACAACTTAGTTAGTTGACAAGTCTGCTCTTGACTCTACTCCATTAATAATATAAGAACCATACGATTGAAAAAAAATGGCGTCAGTGATGGCTATGAAATGAAGATTGCTGTCATTTTATATGAATAATTATATGTGGAATGTCATCGATCGTCATGTCCAAGCCAGCAACTGGACGGACGGTCGACTGGACGCATTTTTTTTTCGATCATACGGTATTATTAACCAGTAAATAAACAAACCAATATCAGCTCACCACGCAAAGATTCTGTCGCGCATGTCACTGAAAATATGATCGGCTAAACTAGAAATTTAGCAAGTCTGGACGCATTGTTTCATGTTACAATAGCAGTGTTGCCCAACATCTTTTGATCTTTACCGACTACAAATGGATAACATCTAGCAAGTTATATAGCAAAATGTTTAGTTATTGCTAAATATGGCTAAAAATATGTAACATGTTATATAACTTTGCTATATAGCAGTGTTATATAGCAAGTGTGGACCGTCCTTGAAAAGCTTGTAATTCAGTATTAAAAAAGATGCATTTTATGTACTCAAACCAATGGCGAATTCTTTGAACATTTATTAAAATATTTTAGTGAACATTTGTTAAAATATTATATGTAGTGCTATTAGTTTTTTAAGTTTTAATTTTCTTAATGTAAAATTAAATTGTAAAGAACCGTTTAATAAAATATTCTGTGTTTTTATAATTATAAAATCGTTATCAATCATAATAGAATAAGATGCCAACTAAGTGAAATTAGTCAAGAAAGATAAGAATTGGCTATAATCATTAGTAATTTTTCGAAAAAAAAGTAATACGGTTATATCGCTGGAAAACTTAAAAAAATTGCGCTTATTATGAAGTTACGGCCAACTATGGTTCCCATTTACCCAAGGCCGGGTAAAGGAAACAGTAGCTTGTGTGACCTGTTTCGTCTTTTTTTTAAGTTTGGATAAGCCATTTACGGCCGGGGTGTGGGGCTCACCTCTAATCCGAGTCCTACCCACTAAAAACCTATGTGTACTCTAAGCTGACCCATCTCGGTACCGTCCTGACGGCATTTCTTCAAGAGGGGCCACTGTCCATGTCACATTAGGTTCTACCTCTTTCGTCCAACTGCTTCCTTTTCATTATGTCTCTCAACATTTTCCAGACAGCCTTATATACATTTCTCCCACTACATCATAAGGTCTTCAACGTTTCAGTTAGTTAGGGATTCCTGCTATACAAGTTCAGCGCGTATACCAATGTATATGAACCAAAATATGAACTCTCCACACTCGAAGAGTGTGTACGGGGGTGAATCAAAAGCATCACAATACTAACATGTGGGAGAAGCTTGACGATCCTCGAAAGGTATTTACTATTTACCGAAAACCCCGTGCTCAGTCAACGCTTGCGTCACGTAATAGTTTACCTGTACCTGATTATTGTTTGTTTATTCTTTAACGCTTTTTTATGAAAATCTTAGTCCGTCCATTGTATTCTGCCCATCTTGTTTGCCATTTTTCCATGAAAATTCTACTGGCTTCCGCACGGAAGTCTTTCCCATTTTTATAAATCAACTTTCTTTCTTCTACCAGAAGGGCAATCGGTGGGGTTTTCGCGGGCAATAGCACTGCTTGGGTTGGAGTAGTGCGATATGCGGAGATGATACGCAGTGCCATGCGTCTATTCATTCTTTCTAGCATTGTTTCATAATGTTTATATTAAATGGCTCTGTCCCAAATTGGGGACGCGTACAATATGGTGGAGTGCACGACCGTGACCTTTCTTTTGCCAGCTCGAAGCACACAAACTTTGTTAGGTTTATGGTTTAATCTCATTCCGGCATCCACCCATGTACTTGACGGCCTTTTGAGGTCTAATATCGTATCCAATTATGTTAATGAGTAAGTCCTTCGTTCTACGCTGGCCAACCAGTACTACCATCTCAGTTTTTTAAGGAGCCAACTTTAGACACATATACTCTAATTTGTTCTTGATGACCATAACTACCGTGTGTACTCTTTCTTCAAGGATAGTACTCGTTGGTGCGGTTATTAGGACTGCTAAGTCGTATATGCCATCATTGTGCAACCAGAACATGTTTCCAATCTCAACACCTGATCATAACAGACATTCCAGAGTCCCAGAGTGTTGGGCCTAAGATTGAGGCTTGAGGGACCCCGCCAGGTGACTTTAAATTTATCCCCATTTTCAGTGATAATATATCTACGTGACAGGTAATCATGTATCATATAAGTTATATAAGTATATCTCTTGGCTAGGAATCTCAGAAGAGTTGATAAAATTCAACATTAGTAAGTACTAATGTTAAATTTTATCAACTGTTCTGAGATTCCTAGCCAAGAGACAGAATTGAAGGCAATTCTAATAACTAAAGTAAGCAGAACGGCAAATCCCCGGTTTTTTGGCTGTCTTTGCAGAATCGCATCTACTCTGTAAGCAACCGCTTCAGGGCATCAAGGGTTGGTTTCCTCCTACGAAATCCACACTAATGTTCGTGGAGTTTATTCCCATTCTTGAGTTCCTTTTGCTGTCTATTTCTTAGTAGGCTCTCTAGCAATTTTCCGCACGAATTCGGGACTTATTAATTATTTTCCGGCTGAATTAGATAAAGTATCAAGAGATAACTTTTAATTGGCATTAAACAGCCTACAGTATTTTTATATGAAAAAAGTCAGTGGCATATATGTTTTTTCTGAAAATATTACCAGTGATAACCTATATGCATGTCCCCTTTATCAAAACTTTTTTAGCATTAAAATATCTGGCACTTATAGTAACTTTTACCCCCAAAATTTCATTTGAATCGCTAAAAATACTTGGAAGGAAATTATGATAAATCGAAAGAATATTAAGTTTCTGAGATTCTGTAAAAACGAAACAAAGCCGAATCGGACCTATGTTGATATGAAAAATAAATTTTATTTTTACGTGAGGAATCTCTCCACGAAGATGGCACAAGTTTTTTTGAAACACCCTGTATAATAAAAATTATAAAGTCTCTTTAAAGTAGGATCAAACGCAATGGCTACACTAAACATATTGTTCTAACTTAATTACTGAACTAACTAAATTATTGAATATTTTTGAAGACGTTAACATATTCAAAATTATATATATTCCATTTTATTTCTTGATCTAAGATAAACGTCGATTTACATAATATCTAATAAATTATAAACCTATGTATATGCATTTATTAATTAGAAAATGCTAAAAATAATAGACTATTTTTAATTATAAATGTATTCTTGACGTATAGTTCAATTGGATCACAGTCCTTAATTGAATGCGAATTTTAAAATCAAATCAAGCCTTGTTGATTGGATTGTGACAGGAAATTTGATAAATTGAAAAGCAATATCTGTCGACTGGTTTGGAGACAATGGCAATAAATCATTCATTTAGGTATAATAAATATATCGCAAAAAGTCCAGCTTTCTGTTTTGTGATCAATACGTTCGTCTAGTCTGCATATTTTGATATGGGGTGTGTTTGGCAGGGGAGGAGAGTATTTATTTAGAATTTTAAGTTTTGATTTTTAATACAATTTTGTTATTTGATTTAGTTTTCTATATTTTTTCGCAGGTAATTTTGGTTAAATAAGATATACCTAAATCAATAAGCGCAGAAATAGCAGATGATTTTTTGTAAAAAGTTTTTGAATAAATATATTAAGGGAGGAGTATAATGCTATCCATGTTTTAAAGACAGAATCGATGACATGTACCACCATTTTTAAACTATCAAAAATGGTGGTACATGTCATCGATTTTAGATTTTTAGAACACAACCCCCCCCTCCCCCTCCATCCACCAAAATATTTAGCTTGCGGACTTGGCCTGCGGATGAAAATCTTTTTTATCAGCGTTTGTGGGGCGGACCAAGACTATGGCAGCCCAAGCCTGTCACAGGCCAAGTCCAAACAAAACGAACAAAAGTTAAAGTCGACTTGCAACGCTACTTCTTTCTAATGTAGAGAATGTACAAGGAGGGGATGGGGGGTTAATCATCTCGACCTTGGAGATCTTGAGTTATAACTCATCATACAGTCTATAAATTATATATCGAGATCTTGATATCGAGAAGTGGACATCTACCTCCTACGAGGGTATTTAGAATGAATTTTGAATTTTTAAAAGCCCTGGGACTGTATGATGTGTCACGAAAGGGGGACACAATAGATCTGCAAGGTCGCAGTGATTAATCCCCCTCCCACTCATTCTAAATTCTAAAATTCTACGAGGGTATACACCCTTTCACGGTTGGGGTTTGTCCCTCTTGTACCGTGTCCTTCACAGTCGAGGAGCTTGTCTCCTCCGACTGAGGTGCTCGTGTGGTGGAAGCTAAAATATCTGTCTCCATATCCTCCACCTCTTTAACTTGGTCTCTAATTAGACCTGATACTGGTGTTGTTCCGAATATATAATAGAGGATATATCTCTCTTTCTCTATTGCCTCCTTGGATTGGAGGTCAATTCCTATTATGAGGACCCTCCTCCCTGGAGCTGACCATGGCCCTACTACCTCGAGTTGATGACTCGCCAATGTAACTCCTAGAATAAAAAACCTGGGAATTTTGTTTAAGTGCAAACCTATAGCACACTTTATTAAATTAATGTTCGGTGCCTAAAGTATATACTAAGATGTATTTCAGGAAAAAAAATCACTTCTATAGGGTGGCTCAAAAAGTGTGAGTGGATCGTGATTTTTTTTTTTTTGAATGGAACACCCTGTATATTATTGCATTTTTATTAGAAATACAGGTTTTTACAGTTTTAATATTTATTGAGAACATTCATTAAAACCAACCAACAAAAAAACGACGTCAAAGACGGCTGAGGAATGACAATCGATTAAAAAAAATCCCAAATCAAATTAAATGAATTATATAATTAATAATGTGTTCTTTTTTTATAAATTGGATTAGGATCGAAAGAAATCAACAGAAGTCCTTTGTTTTAAATTTGTCGACGTTTCGCAAAATTTATTTGCATCTTCAGGACACAAATTTAAGTTAAGAGAGCAAAAATACAATCAAATAAAAGTTTTTCCAAAAATTTAACAAACAACTTAAAATACATATCAGTGGAATTTCACACATATACAATTGGTAAAACTACCCTAATGTTAACAATTAAATAAAATATATGTATATGTTACTCACATTTAAATCTGGACTTTCTTAGTCATATCCATTAATACACGGATGGTATAGAGGGGAGTGGTATATATCCCTTTTTTCCTTTTAAAACACATAACACACTTACATAAAAAAAACATATAACACAATTATGTATAGAGAAATATCACGAAAATCTTTTCCTTTCACAGACAAGCAGTGCAGATGTACCTACGTTGACCGTATACAGAGAGCAACTAATTCTAGTTGATAAAATACTAATATAATTTTTACCTGGAGATAAAGAACAGTTGAAAAAAGAAACATATAAAAATATTATTTGGATTTAAACCATTATTTTGAAGTTATATTATTTAATTTTTGAAAGAATATTAAAATATGCTGTACTCAGGTTTTCTACGTCTGTTCTTTTATTAACGCAATTTTTGTTTTTTTGGATTTCTATCATCTCTGCAAATAATCTTTTCTTATAATTAGATTGTGTTTGTAAAATAGTGGTATTGTCAAAATCGAAGTTATGGCCTGTCTCTATTTTGTGTTCTACTAATGCGGTAGGATTAGATTTCAAAAGAAAGTTCCTTTGATCATTTTTATGTTCATTCAATCTTTGTTTTAAATATCTACCGGTCTGCCCAACATAGCTTTTAGGACATTGAGTACAAGGAATGTTATATATTATGCCGGATTTCAGTTCTTTTTTATTCTTTGATTTTGTTTTTGAAAAGAACCGTCTCTTTATGGTGTTATGACTCCTTGTTGTAATTTTTATTTTTTCCTGTTTTTTTTTGTAGTATGACCCTTAAATGTGTTTTTAATTTGTTCTGACAGACAGTCGATATAAGGTATTTTACAATAAACTTCTCTATCATTTTGGTTAGTAGATTTGAATTATGAATTGCCCTACTACTTATTTACTAAAATTTTGGTTAAAAAACAGCATATTGAATTGAAAACAGTTTTTTGGAGTCTCCCTGTAGAACACTAGTATTATCCCTTTTTGATAAGAAGATAAATTATTGGTTTTTAAACGATTTAAACTACAAATAGTTCTATGAAATTTGTTGTTCTTCTTTTCTGATACCTTATCGAACCGAAACGAAGTACATTTTCTTGATAAGGAATAAATTCTATATATGGTTAAATATTTAACTGCACTAAAGAAATAAAAATGTGGTTCTTTATTAAATAAGTAGATATTGAATATCGCCTGGTTAAATAAATATAATTTAGTATGTTCCAAAAATATGGAAATAATTTATTTTTGCAAAATTATAGAAAAACAAAGATATAGATAAATATTTTAAACACTATATCTCCAGATTGGTATCTGGATACTTTTATTTATATGTATTTGTATTAGTATAAAAATACATAAAAATAAAAAATATATAAAAAGTGAAGAAAAATTACTACATTATAATTCAGGAGGCAGTGAAGATTTTCGGTATTTATTTTCCCAGTCAGCAAACACCGATAGAATTATTCTATATGTTATTGTTATTCTAAGCAAATCTCATATACAGAGTGTCCCAATATTCCATGAACATAGAACTACTACGTATTTTTTTACTACAAAATAAGTTCATTGGACATAATTTACCTCTGTACAAAAGTGCTTCGTTTGTCCGCTAGAGGGCATCAAACTTTAAAAAAATAAGCAGATTTTTTCAGATATTTTAAAAACCGTTATTCCGACTGGAATGAGTTGTTTTACTAAGAGCTCTAACATATGACTTTCTCAAAATTCAAGAAAAAGTACGGGAAGAGTTAAAACTAACCCCACCCCTACATAAATTTCAGTATAAATATTTTCCGCCTCCACCGAAGACCAAATTTCTTTTTGTAAAATGGCCCCTCTAGTATTTATAACATTTTTTGTCTCTTGTAAAAAACACGCCACCGTGCATACCCTTTGAGGAAAGAAAATATTTTTTCAAAGCTAACCTATAAAAAATGTTATGTCACATCTATCGAGGCGCATAAAATCTATTATACTCTAATAATCTAGTTAGCGAAAATATGGAATTTTATGTTATAGTATCACAAATTATATTTGACAATAGGCTTCATAAAAAGCTTAAAAAAACAATAAATTTTAAATTAATTAACGTTCAGGTTTATTTTTTATTCACTAACCTAACGGACAAACAAAACACTTTTGTATAAAATGTCTTTTATAATTTTTTTTGTATTTGTGTGCAATTAACTTATTTTGATCCAAAAAATACGTAGTTGTTCTATGTCCACGGAATATTAGAACTCTTTGGAAAAATAAATTCTCAAAAACTATGCGATGTAGCGTTTTTCTACAAGAAATAAAAAATGTAGTAAATTCTAGGCATCATTTTACGAAAAGAAAATCTGTCGTCGGTTGGAAAATATTTATATTAAAATTTACGTAGGGGTGGGGGTAATTTTCATCCTTCCTGTACTTTTTCTTGACTTTTGTGAAAACCAAATGTTAAAGCACTTTACAAAACATAGACATCCAAAATCTCAATCAAATCTGAATAACGGTTCTTAAAATATCTGAAAAAAATATGTTTATTTTTTTAAAGTTTGATGCTCTCTAGCGGAGAAACGAAGCTTTTTTGTATGCCGGGTGCGTCTCAAAGGTGGCTCACCCCTATAACTTTTTAATTTTTCAGTTAAAAAAACGAGATTTGGTATGTTAGTATATGACATAAATTAGGATTGATTGACATATTCAATCGTTTTCTAATGACTACAACTTTTGATTTTTAAATGGCACCCTCGGTATCTTTTTTACTTTATTAGATAGAAAATAACACTCTGAATAGAATGACATATCATATTATGTTAACTTTTGACATTTTCGCATATGGTTTATTTGAAATTATAACTTGCGGTTCGGATAGGGTTCCCAACCGTCCCGGTTTGGCCGGGATTAACCAGGAATCAGAAAGTTTGTCCCGGTGAAAGTTTTGCCTTGGCCGGGACCTAATGTTATGTGTTTATGTTTAAAAATTAAAAAAGTGTGTACTATACACATATATTTAATTCATACATATTTTAATTTCTAATATTTAATGTTTTGTTTCAATTATTTAAAAACTTAAAAATAATTGTCCCGGAATCGCCGGTGCTCAAGTTGGGAACCCTAGGTTCGGAACGAAAATTTGATTCGAAATACCAAGTGTGTGGTATCAAATTATTAGTAAGAATATGTTTTTTCCAAATATACTAATGAGCCACCCTCGTTCCATTTCAAAAAAATTGAGATATTATTAAAACACAAGACACTAAAACATTAGACGATCAAATCTATTTCCCAAGGCTCCTTGATTCAGAATTGTGTTGAAGTGTTTTTAATATATCCATGGCACTCTAGATTGATTTTAAAATACGATTTTATATTAAGCGAGAATGTCAAAAGTTGACATGTGATATGTCATTCTATTAAGAACGTAATTTTCTATCGAATAAAGTAAAAAAATACCGAGGGTGCCATTTAAAAATCAAAAGGTGTAATCATTTCCGGTGAAACAGGAAGTGACCAAAAACAATTGAATACGTCAGTCAATCCTAATTTATGTCATATACTAACATACCAAATCTCGTTTTTTATTTGAAAAAATAAAAAACGAAAAAAAGTTATAGGGGTGATCCATTTTTGAAACGCACCCGGTAGAGGTAAATTGTGTCCAATGAACTTTTTTGATTCCAAAAATACGTAGTAGTTCTATGTCCACGAAATATTGGGACATATCGGACTATAGGTACGGCAATGAAATAACCTCCCAAGTGGACACAATTTACCTCTATCGGGTGCGTCTCAAAAGTGGCTCACCCCTATAACTTTTTTATTTTTTCAGATAAAAAAACGCGATTTGGTACCTATGTTAGTATATTATGATTCAATTAGAGTGTTATATCCATTAATAAAATTATTCACTTTAATATCAAATATTTATGTTTGGAAAAATAAGTGGATTGTCCTTTTTTTAATTAGTGAACCGTTTATGAACAAATTATTTCATATTCACCGACTGGGAAAATATGTACCAAAAAAGTTCACTGCCTCGTGGACTATTAGGAGTTGTTTAATTAACTTTATTTTGTGTACCTAATTCAGAATTTATACCTATTCCAAATTACCCTCCACTTTTTTGACTACACAAAAATTTATATATCTTTTCTATATTTATTTACTTGTACCTTGATAATCTGTTTTGTTATTACTTCTTAAATAATACTACTAACTATTTATTTATAAAACTTGAGATTAGAAAAACCTTTATTTGTGAATTTACGTATATGTTTCGAGAGGTATATCTTTTCCCGTCGTCGGAAGCAAACAAATACAAAGAACAAAGAAAAATAGATATTTACGATACAAGTGAGTTGACAGCATCATTATGATACGCGTGTGAAAGTTGCACAACGCGTGCGTAGCACGAGTTGTGTAGCCACACAAGTATCGTAATGGAGTTAACTCGCGTGTATTGTACAATATTTTATCTACGTCTAACTATAAAAACACATGAATTTTAAAAATTATTGTATTTAACTATATACCTATCCTAAAAATCAATTACCTTAATACCTTTGTTCAAATAACACCATGCATGGCAATGTCAATATGACAGTAAATAATATTGATGGCACTAGTTTAAAAAACGATTCGGAAAGTATTCCCTCTGACATTGAAGAAGAGGTACGCATAACATATTATAATAAATAAGTTTTCAATTTTTTAATAATTAAAAACATGAAAAAATTAAATAGAACAGTTTATTTGTATTTAGTAGGTATTTAGTGCAAAATAAATGTTTTACAAAATATTTTTTTTCTCTTTGGTAGTCATCTAAACAAGGAGTGCGGTAATGAAAATGCGTGTGAGTGAAGGAGCTCTTAACTCACTCAAAATGCGTGAGTTTCGTAACTTACTGACGTAGATAAAACTATTTAAAATATCTAAATGCAGAAAAAAAAATAGAGGGACGGCGAGGCCCAGGAAGAAAACAACATTCCTGGCTAAGAAACATACGGGATTGGTGTAACATCAGCGACGCAGCCACCATATTTCGAAGAGCCGAAAACGGCAGTCTACACATTGTATGAAGAGTACAGACAATCGTCAACGTGCGGCTAAGCACAAGGCACAGGAAGAAGAAGAAATGCAACTATTCAAACACTTCAGGTTTTTAAAAAAAACTTACGTCTACAAAAACCGTTGACGTTCTGTTAAAATGGCATATGAAGTTATTTATGTTATGTTCTTTAAATCAAAGAAGCGATTGCCATTATATTACTAACATTTACAGATGCATAAGCAATACATTTATTTTTCTTAGATTGTATTAAAAAGCCTCTTTTATTTTTCTTTTTTTTTAGGGGCTATCGCTTCTTTCATTATAATTTTTGCGTTAATAAAATAAGGATAAAATCTACTCTGTGTCCCATGAATGCTGACAAATCTTAGATTTATGAAAATCGCCCTTCCTTAAATATAATGTCTATGTTCTTTAATTCGAATGTTTAAGGGTCTAGATGTTTTACCACTACAAAATTTATCACATTCACATGGTATCTTGTATATTACGTTTTTTTTGTTTGTTGTCCAGTGTTCATTGGTTTAGTATGTGTTAAAATGGATCTAAATGTATTTTGTATTTTGAAATATGTTCGTATGTTATATTGTTTCCCTATCTGTTTAGTGAATTGTTGTCTGAACATATTATTTTTGCCCTATAATATAAACTTTTTATAACACCTTTTTTTCGCTTATACTGTGATTAAGATATTACATATTACCCGAAGTTAATCTGTTTATTAATTTTATAACTTTGGTAGTTCAAATTCTGTGAATTATAAGAAAGGTCGGGTCACCATATCTCTTTTTTTACCACCAATTGTTCGTAGAAATATTCGCGATGCAATTGCGAATGCACTCTCACTACCTGCGTATGCGTCGGTCGATTCATTGGCCGGCGACACGACCAATCATTTAAATTCACGGATTAAATTGCACTTCATGCGCGCAATTGCAGCAAACTGGAACCTGTGTTGTACGTGCAGATCGAAAAGCAGCGTTTGTCCCTCGCGTGGCATGCACTTTCCCCTCTGGCCGCATTTAGCATATACAACGACTGCAATTCTGCCCCCTATATGTGCAACTTCGGTTGGTGGACAGCGCGGACGGACGACCAAGCGTCCGGAAGGGTTGGCTGCAAAGTGCATAGGACGATGCACCCTTATGTAATGCGAAAAACGATACGATACGCGCGAAATTGACTTTATCGCCCTTTCAATTGTCGATTGGGCACGAGCAACACGGATGAGGTTTATTTAAAATGACACCGTCCAGGGGATATTTTAAATAACTTTTTTTAATGATTAGGTGCTATACAGTATGTCCCCGGATTGTCTTTACAATAGGAAACACGTTTTTATTATTGACATTGTTAGAAAAAAAGCATTCTTCATAAAAAAATTTTGCTTGTTCTAAAATGGTTAATCCCATTTATCCTTTTCCAAATTTCCATACGGTTTTGGAGAAAATTTGAAATAACTTAAAAATATAGTTGAATTTTTTCCTAAAAGTCCTAAATATCAAAACCCGTTTCTATGGTAATATAACTTCGGTTTCATTCTTTGATAGATTGTGATTGATAGAATTTTAATCAAAGTCATATTTTTTTTGTTTTAAAGTGTTAAAGAAGCACAAAATTTATTTAGTTCAAATGCTATGGAAAGGCTAACAATAGGTATCGGAAACGGTGTTCAAAATTAATAATAAACATCTATCAAAGAATGAAATTGAAATTATATTATCATAGAAAGGCCCTTTGGTTTTTAGGACTTAAAAAAACAACAATATTTTCATGTTATTTCAATTTTTTTCCAAAACGTTATGGAAATTTAGAAAAGTATAAATGGTATTAACCATTTTAGAACAATCAACATTTTTTATGAAGAATACATTTTTCTCAAAATGTCAATAATAAAAAATGTTTTCTTATAGTAAACCAATCCGGAGACATACTGTATATCTTCACTAATCCTTACTACGTGTTAAATTTAATAATGATTTAATCATAAATTACTTAAAATACAGTTAAATTTACACCATTTCAAAAATGTTGAAAAAAGAGTACCAAATTAAATGATTTACCTGATCATCGGCTGACCACTGTCTGTTGGATATTTCTGAAAAATGTTATCTACTATAATATATAGGGTGTTTCAAAACAAATGCAACAAAACATTAAAGCCTCATTCAGAATCTCAAAATTATATTATTAAAAGTAATAGAATATCTTAGAAACACATTGCGGTAATCCGTTGTGTCCATAGAAAAAGCCTAATAAAATTAGCTTATAAAAAAATACATTTTTCATTTCTAACCACAATTTTTCTTGACGAATGATAATCAAAGGCTTTATTATTATGACATTGCACGCAAATTTTGGAGTATAATTTTTAATGAGGAACCAACTTTTACGCTAAATGAAACAACTAATTTATTCCACAAATTTCGATGTTCCTAAAATGGATAGGTCAGGTGATCTAGAAGGCCCATGCAATTGGTCCACCTCTTCCTATACCTGACTTCGCATAAATGTGATATAAATAATTTTTGATATTTCTTTCATTATGGGGGAGTGTGCCATAATGAAAGTCATGTTGGAATCACTCTATTGATACGCAAGTATCTAAATTTAACTTTTCTAACATGTCTTGAAAACCGTTCTCTAAAAAAGGTAAGTAATGTTCACCGGTCAACGCTATTCCCGAAACTCTCTCGCTCACCTATCCTCGAAAATGTATGGCCAAAAAAAGTTGAATCAAAAATCCTACTAAAAATTCGTATTTGCAATTTTTGTTTATTTTAATTTACAAAGTTTGGATGTGACAGTTTTACATTTCTGAGAGCAACAACGATTGAACTTGTTTCCATGGCTAACTCAGTGAAATTGTTTAAAAATGATAAGAATTGGCTATAACTCTGTAATTTTTCGAAAGGAACAAATTATAACTTATATCACTGAAAAGCTTAAAAATGGGGCTTTTTATGAGGACATGGCCAACCATAGTTTCCATTTAAAAAAACATTACGTTTGTATTATATGTCAAAAATGAGAGAAACACAATTTTTATCTGAAATTTTTTTGTCTAAAATAGCTTATAAAACAACAACTTTTAAAATAGCCGAAATTTGTTTTTTTCGAAATATCTAGTAAACCATGAACTTTTTCAAAAATCTGAAAGACGCATATTTTTGACCCCACAAAACTGCAATTAGTTTACTCCAGTAGTTTCCGAGATACCCATAGAGAACATGTAACATGTACAGAAACTCACCCTGTATAAAAATAATAATATACCGACAGGAATTAACTTTGAAATTTAACTTGGTATAATATGTCATTTTAACAGAACGTCAACGGTTTTTGATAGACGTAGGTCTATGTTGAAAAAAGATAAAGTGTTCTTTAATAATTGAAGTTAAATATTTTAAATAGCCTTTTTCTTTATTATTTGTGTTTTTTTTTGTTAACACATTTTTTTATCCGTGTCTATTGAAATAACGCAGCGGTCAGTAAATGGAATGTCATACATGGATGTTTTTATTTAATGCATTTATATGTGTCGATGTTTCCATCCTTAATGATGATTTATTTTAAAATATTATCATAACAATGGTCGATAGAAGTGACAGCTTGTCCGCTCTGGTAATAACATGAATTTGCTGTGGTCAAAAAGGGAGTTTTAAAGAAATTATAAAATAATTTTTGTCATTCTGTGGTCAAGTTGGCATATAACAGATAACAAAATTATTTCTTTTAAATAACTGTATATACCGGTGCGTCTCAAAAGTGGCTCGCCCCTATAACTTTTTCATTTTTTTTCAGATAAAATAACGATATTTGGTGTGTTAGTATATGACATGAATTAGGATCAGAGGCGCAACTAGGGGTGGGGCTAGGGAGGCTTCCCCCCAACCTCTAAATTAGCCCTTCCAGATGTTTGGTGCGATTCAATAAAACCACGTGATATAGTGCGATTATACGAGCAAAGTTGAGCAACAATCGTCAGGTTCTCATGGTTGATCACCAAGGTTATTGATTTTAGGTGAGGCACAAAAAGTAATTTTTGACTCCAAATAGAACATGCATTTCTTTTTCTAACGTCATAAATAATTTGTTAAACAATTTCCAAACAATAAATCTAAAAAATGTCCATAGATTAAGCGTATGTACAAGTTGGGCCAAATTGGACTCTTTTAAAGGGTAACACCCTTTTCTAGAGAAGAGAGATGAAAATTAATATCGGTGTACTGAAGCTTAATTTTTATCAAAAACATGACGGTAAACACAACTACAACTACAACCGTACATCGATATCTGTTACCGTTTCGGAGTAAACGGTGTGTTTTCAAAAATGTGCATTTTTAACAAATCGCTGTAACTTTTTTGATATGAAAAATTTTGTACTTTATGAAATCATTTCCAAAGCACCTTTTTACGTAGAATTTAATGATAGAAGTATAATTTTTTTTAAATTAATAATTTAAGAGTTATCAACAGAAAATTGGATTTTTTTATATGGGACACCCTGTATATTTTTAATTCATTGAATAGAATTTAAAATTACCTTTCCAAATATATAATATACTTGATATTTTGCTCTATTCCTCTTCGAGATATATTTTAAAAAATCGTCCATTTTGAATAAGTACGCTTTGAACGGTGCCCACTGTAATACAAAAAATTCTAGCTGTGAGCAGCAATTAAAAGGAAAATAATATTTGCAGTGAGTGATGCAGAATTTTATAACAATTTACACATTTACATCAACACATTTAAACTATATCTAATAACAATAAAAATAAATGACAAACCAAGACATGAGATTTTGCTACAGGTGTTCGACATGACCGTCTTCTGTAATAGACAGACGGGACCGTTTTTCAACATTTCTCGCGGAATTCATTAACTCAGTGAGTATGAAAGATACCCTCGCATAACCGTCTAATTCTTGCCTAGATTATACGGGTAATATGAAAATAAGGACCCTTATTCTTCCGCAAATAGAAAAATCCATAGGCGCTAAGTCCGGCGGCCTCGACAGCCAACGGCTGAGATCTTCGTTAGCTATTCATTATTCTCGAAATTGGCTGGAAAAATTTGCTAATAACTTCAGTGTGCTTCAGTGTTCTGAGGCGGTACCTCGTTTTGCTGAAAAAAATATGTTTTGGAGTTCCATTAGGGGCAGATCATCAATAAGGGGTTCAAAGCCTACTGGTTAAAAGTGGCGAACTTTTAAAAATTCTGTATTTCGCAGGGGACTATAACAAAATATTAAGTGTGCTATATTTTTGGAAAGGCAATTTTAAATTATTTTCAGTTAATTAAAAATATACAGGGTGTCTCAAACAAGAAATCAATTTTTCTGTTAATAACTCTAAAATTGTTAATTTAAAAAAAAATATTCTTCATACCATTAAATTTTACTTAAAAAATGTACTTTAGAAATGTTTCCATATTTTTTTTTAGTTTCATGTTTTTGATAAAAATTGACCTCCATAGACCGACATTAGATTTCAATTATCTCCTATAGAATAGAGTGCTTCCCTTTAAAATCGTCCAATTTAACAATTAAGAAATTGAGATTTATTGATATCCGGTGAAGGTTTTAAAGTCACCTTTTCTGCAAATCAAACTAAATAGATAGGCGCAAATTTGAGATGTGGCAATGTCGCCTTCTCTATCTCAGTTGGTTTTTACAGTACGTAGTCAACCTCCGGTTGTTTGATCGGGTTAAAATGCACAATGTTATATCTGTTCTTACTAAATCTATGGTATTAGATTAAATTTACAAGAATGAAAATCCAGAAATGATGTGGTTCTTAAAATTTTAGCACATTTTTTTCTGGAAATTTTCAAAGTAAAATAACTCCGTTATTTTTTACTTATTTGAAAGACGATAAAGAAAAAATATGTTTTTTATCGAGATCTACCACCCCTTAAAATACTTGCACTTATTTCTGGGACACCCTGTATTACTTTAGAAGTCTCAGGGCTTGAACCCCCCAAAAGTCGGTGTCTAGTTGCGCCCCTGATTAGGATTGATTGACATATTCAATTGTATTCTGTCACTTCCGGTTTTACCGGAAATGACTACAACTTTTGATTTTTAAATGGGACACTCGGTATTTTTTTACTTTATTCGATTGAAAATTTCTGACAATTTCGCATAATATGGTTTATTTGAAATTCTAACATGCGGTTCATAACGACAATTTGACTCGAAATACTAAGTGTGTGGTATCAAATTATTCGTAAAAAAGTGCTTTTCCCAAATAATATGCTAATGAGCCACCCTCGTTCCATTTGAAAAAAATAAGATGTGATTAAAAATACGATTTGAGCATCTTTTAACCGGCCAGGACAAGACACTAAAAACATTAAACGATTAAATCTATTTTTCCAAAGCTCCTCGATTAAAAATTTGTATTTTTAACACAGCCACTCTAGATTGAAATTTAAAATACAATATTGTTTTAAGCGAAAGTGTCAAAAGTTAACATATGATATGTCATTAGATTCAGAGTATCATTTTCAAATATAGTAAAAAATACCGAGAGTATCATTTAAAAATCAATAGTTAAAGAAGTGACCGAAAACAATTAAATACGTCGATCAATCCTAATTTATGTCATATACTAGCATACCAAATCTCGTTTTTTTATCTGAAAAAATAAAAAAGTTATAGGTGTGAGCCACTTTTGAGACGAACCCGGTATACATACCAATTTATTGTTAATTAAAGTTACATTTTCTGTTAGCATTACCAAGACGAAGACTTGCTGGGTCAACAATTTATTATAGAACATTTCACTCTAGCCATAACAATATGGTTAATTATTATGGACCCTATCAATTACGTGAGGGTATCAGGAGGAGGTCAAGCTAAATTTGACTTAATCTCACGTAAGGGAGGGAGGGTTTTTGCAAATATGACATTTTTTTCGGACAAAAAAGTGGTGTAAAATGTAAGAAAATAAGATTAATGACAATTATTGAGTTTACAGTTGAGGGTTGGAACCTTTGGTGTTACAACAGTAAAATTCACACTAATTCACCACAATCCACCAACACACTTTACTTTTACACTGGACGCGCGTTTTGCAAGCATGTTAGCATCCAGCAGATCATTACATTTAATATGCTGATGAAGCTAACATGGTTAACGAAACGCCCAGTACATAAGTAAAGTATTTTCGTGTATTGTGGTGAATTAGTATTTTATTTTGCAATTATTGAGTTTATCGGGAAAATTTCTGGTTCGGTGATTTGCCTTCGGACAATTTTTTATCGCCCTTTTTTTTCGGACAATTTTCCGGATACGGTTATATTTTATAAATCTCTCAGTATAGAATATTACATTTTGGTATTTTTCGAAATGAAATTTGATGACGAAAAAAAAACATATAGTCCATTTAAGACAAACAACTTTAATATACACATATTTGAATGGCATTGTCATTAGCGTAACAAGCAATTCAACAAGAATTCAACCTAGGGGCGCCTAGGGCTTTTGTTTTTTAAAAAAATCGTCAATATTCGTATATCAATACATTTGATAGACTTGGTTATCGAACCGTGTTCCAGTGGATTACCTAAATACCTACAAGTTTTTATTTTAAACTAATTTTGTTTTTTGTGTGTTAATTCTAATTAGTTCATTAATATAATAATAATTTTTAATTAATTATTCTAGCTTTATTTAGTTAATTCTAATTAACTAAACCAAAAAAAAAATCTAGCTTTGTCATGCACCCTCAGGCCCCCCAGTAATTATGCCCATGGGCATTGTATTTCTAAAAATTATTTTGTTTTAGAAAAAAAACTGAGGTGGAAACTTAATATGAGTTTTTTCGCAACGCCAGAGTCACCCTGTAGTCTACCAGGCGCGTCTCAAAAGTGGCTCACCCCTATAACTTTTTCATTTTCTCAGATAAAAAAAACGAAATTTGGTATATTAATATACGACACAAATTAGGATTGTTTGACATATTCAATTGTTTTCTGTCACTTCCTGTTTTACCGGAAATGGCTACAACTTTTGATTTTTAAATGGCACCCCCGGTATATTTCTACTTTATTCGATAGAAAATGACGCTCTGAATAGAATTACATATCATATATCAACTTTTGACATTTTCGAATATGGTTTATTTGAAATTGCAATATGCGATTCTTAACGATAATTTGACTCGAAATACCAAGTGTGTGGTATCAAATTATTCGCAAAAAAATGCTTTTTCCAAATATGCTAATGAGCCACCCTCGTTCCATTTGAAAAAATTGAGATATGATTAAAAATACTATTTGGGCATCTTTTAACGGACCTAGACACGAATAACATTAGTCGATCAAATATATTTTTCCAGGACTCCTTGATTAAAAATTAGTGTTTTTAACACAGTCATGGTAGTTAGATTGAAATTTAAATTTCAATTTTGTTTTAAGTAAAAATGTCAAAAGTTGACATCCGATATGTCATTCTATTTAGAATGTCATTTTCTATCGAATAGTCATTTCCGGTGAAACACGAAGTGACAGAATACAATTGCATACCTCAATCAATCCTAATTTATGTCATATACTAACATACCAAATCTCGTTTTTTTTTATCTGATAAAATAAAAAAGTTATAGGGGTGAGCCACGTTCCGTGGGTTCCACCCGGTATATTTCGTAATTTAAGATATTAACATAAACTTAAAAACAAAAGAGCAAAAATACAACCAGAGATATAGGAATTAAACTTTCCTTTGTTACTAATTTATTTACTTAAGCACACAGAGAATTCACTGGGCCATTATTATGTTTTGATACCCAACCCTAATTATTTATCACTCGAAGAATAAGACGATAATAATAGTTGGTAAATACCTAATGACTTTTTGGGTACACCAAATATTAAAATTTTTATCGACTAACAAGTTAAATACAATGAAGCTATATATTTTGATTTTACTAAAGAATTTTTCATTCTATTGTGAATCGCTGCGAAAAAATAGACATTTGAGAATTAGCTTGATGTTAAGTAGGTGTGCCAAATGGCAATAGTTTTATCAGTTTGCCATGGCAAATCTACTTTATATTTTGCTAATGGATTCTACAGTCAAAGTGCAAAAATAAGGTAATTTAAATTTTTAATGTTTTATTGCATGTCATTTTTATAATTGGATGGTTTTTATTCATCTTCAGATTCAAAATTTGTATTAGCTAGTTAGCGTTTTAAAACTATAATAATGGTCATAAATAAATAATTTTTTATAGATATAAGATATAAAATAAGTGAAATACTTTAAAATATCTTATAAAATAATTTCTTTACTCGCTATTCTTTCTCTTTGCTATAACTTTTGTTTAAGACAGGATATAATTTTATAAGTACAGAGTGGTCGAAATTGGTCTGTTTTAACAGAGAAAACCTATTTTCCGACTAGATAGAGCAAAACCGACATAGATGTCATGGGCTCAATTTCTGAGACACGTTTAATGGTGTAAACCGCCTGTTGATATTTTCACTGCCAACAGAGATACGGGGTCTTTTTGAATTTTTTACCGTTTTGAAAATTGCCCATAACTTTTTTATTTCACGGAATAATAAAATTCTGTAAAAACGTTTTTTTTAAGCACAATCCAGTGGCGTAGTGAGTTTTTTTCTATGCTCGCTCTTTTTGTCAGAAATAATAAAAAATATAATTTTTTAAATGGAAATCATAGTTGGCTATGAACTTGAAAAATTGCTGGCGTTTAACCCTTTCCAACGATATAAAGTCATGGGTATCTATTTCTAAGAATGAGAGAAATATCAGGTTTTTTATCTTTATATCGAAGCGGTCCTTGATTTTGTGTTGAACTATTTGCCTAATTATTTTTTATTGCAATTTAATATTCTATATTATTATTTATCTACATAATTAAATACTTTTGAAATGGTAAATTAAGATTCTATATTAGTAATTACAATAATTAAAATCGATACAATAAACAAAGAACAAAACTAAAAAAATGTATTTTTGAGTGACGAATATAGTTTTCTAAAAAAAATCACCAAAGATGTTCAAACTGAGCACCTCCTTGTTGAATACACAATAAACATCTTTTGCACACACAACGATGAAACAGCGAGTTACAACGATTTATTAGGTGAGCTTGTGATATAAGTCCAAAGGTTGCCTAGTAGCCTTCTGCAATTCTTCTCTCGTCCCAATGGTTCTTCCCTTATATATATAAGGTTTTTTAATTTTCCCCATAAAAATGTCGAAAGGAGTTAAATCGCAGGACCTAGCAGCCTAAGATATGGGGCCCCTTTTTCCAATCCAAATCTCTCTAAATTCTCCATTTAATAGTTCAGTTGTAACCCTGGCATTTTAATTGTAATTGGTAATACTAATATAGCATGTTGATTTACCTTTTCAACAGTTATTTAATTATGCAGATAAATAATAATATAAAATATTAAGTTGTGATAAAAAATAATTAGGCAACTTCGATACAAAGATCATGACCCGCTTCCATACAAAGATAAAAAACCTAATATTTCTCACATTCTTAGAAATAAATACACATAACTTTATATCGTTGGAAAAGGTTAAGCGCCAGCATTTTTTTAAGTTCATAGCCAACGATGATTTCCATTTAAAAAATTATATTTTTATTATTTCTGACAAAAAGAGCAAGCATAGAAAAAAACTGACTACGCCACTGGATTGTGTTTAAAAAAGTGCCTTAATAACGTTTTTACAGAATTTTATTATTCCGGGAAATAAAAAAAGTTATGGGCAATTTTCAAAATGGTAAAAAATTCAAAAAGACCCCGTATCTTTGTTGGCAGTGAAAATATCAACAGGCGGTTTACGCCATTAAACGTGTCTCAGAAATCGATTCCATGACATCTAAGTCGATTTTACTCTATCTAGTCAGGAAATAGGGCTTTTCTGTTAAAACAGACCAATTTCGACCACCCTGTACACTATAGTACACTTTCTTTAAAGAGATTTTCAGATATCACGTAAAGTTGTATTTTTGTATTGAAATTACAGGGTGTTTCAAAAAGCATGTTCTATTTCTCATAGGGGGATTCCTCACATATAAATAAAATTTATTTTTTATATCAACATAGGCCCGATTCTGCTGTTTCGTCGTTACAGGGTTAAAATCTTAATTTTTTTTTCGATTTATTATAATTTTACTCCAAGAGCTTTTAACGATTTGAATAAAATTTTTATGGTAAAAGTTACTGTAAGTATTAATTTCTAATATCAAAAAAGTGTCGACAGATTCACCAGGGAGCAGGGACGTGCATATTGGTTATTAAAAAAACATTTTCTAACAAAAAATTTCTGCGCCACTGACTTTTTTCTCTTATTAGCAAAATTGTTGATCTTGTTAGCAAAAGTTGTACCTTGATATTTTGTCAATTTTGATCTCCTTGATGAAATAAACGCAATTTTATTACTCATAATAATTAATAAAATTAAATTAATAAATTATTCATTTAATTTATTTTATTCTTAAAATTTACAGCACTGACGTTCAGTGCTACCTATAGCAAATTCAAGAAAAGAATAATGGTATTTAAGATAATTACAAAAGACTTATTTTTTAACGTTTTAACATCCTGTAACTTTAAAACCATGCACCCATGTTTTTATGAACTTTTTTTCAAATGTTTTGATGATATTATTTGATGAGGAATCAATAAATACTGATTTAACATTTTGTATAGGCAGTCAATATCATAAAAAGAAATTAAAGGTTGCTATTCGTCTTGGATTAAGGCAAATTAATGAAATTGCGTTTACCTCATCAAGAAGACTGAAATCGATAAAATATTTTTTTGTCGATTTTAAGGTGTTTAATGCCGATTAAAAGTTGTCTCTTGGTATCAAGAGACAACTTTTAATCGGCATTAAACGGCTACACAACTGTGCTAACAAGAGAAAAAAGGCAGTGTTTCAAAAGTGAAGTCAAAAAGTCATTTCTTTTGGAAAAATATTCTAGTACGAAATATTCAACTTATGCACGTCTTTGGTGAATCTGTCGATACTTCTTTACCATTAAAATATGTCGCACTTACCCTCAACATTTACTCTCATAATTTCATTCGAATCGCTAAAATTACTTGGAAGAAAATTAGATTAAATTGAAAAAAATAAGATTTTGACACCATGTAGCTACGAAACAAAGCAGAACCAGACCTATGTTGATATAAGAAATACATCTTATTTTTATGTGGGGAATCTCCTCTATAGAGATGACGTACGGTGTTTAAAACACCCTGTATATTTCCAACTGCATTTTTTGTACAAACTACTTTCCATCCAGTAGATTCATTAGAAATATATTAAAACCATATTTAGGTACAGTGCTGATCATTTTATTTTGTCTCACAGTTCACTGGATACGGTTCACATTTTTACATGTATAACAATTCAAAATATTTCCTTCAAAGAATAAATAATTGTATTTTTTTAAGTTTTATTTCATTTTCCCAAAAATGTTATTTACTGTCCAATGTTATATTATTATAAATTGTTACTTTAAATGGACCACCGTGTATATTAGAAGTATATTAAATAGCACATCTATTTCTTTTTTGAAAAATATATCACACACGCCAATTTCTTTTTAACATCTTAATTAAATTTAATAACCATCTGTAACAATTACTGTCTGTAAAAACTAAAAATTATGTTCCGCTAAAAAAACGCGTTTTGATTTTTAGGACTTGAAAAAATTTAACTATATTTTAAGACATGATAATATGCAATAGAGAAGGTTTAATAAAGAACATGCCATAAAGAAGGTTTGCAATTGGCATGTAAGTATGCCTATTATGCCCTATAGGTATAAAACACCATACCTCAAAATTAGCTTAATGTTAAGTAGGTGTGCCAAATGGCAATAGTTTTGATAGTTTGCCATGGCAAATCTACTTTATATTTTGCTAACGAATTCTACGATGAAGTGCTACAGGAAGGTAATTTTCATGTTGTTTTCAGTTTTATGTTATATTGCTATGGTATTGTAAATTTGTCTTTGTGTGGCTTTTAAATTTGAAGGTTACATAAGAGATTACAGAAGTATTTTTTTTAAATGTCACAAAAGTATGATTGAAGTCATTTTAACGCCTAGGCATAAAAGTGAGATATGAGTGAAGCACTTTTATGCCTAAGCACAAAAGTACGAAAATATATTATTAATTCTCAATATATAATTATTTATAACAGACACCAACAATTAAACTTTTAGTTAACTACGTAATCGAGGGCGCAATTTTTAAATTCATTGTTGCCAACCATGGACATATTCGGCGCCGGGCTAACTTACTAAAATTTAAATTTCCCGTTGGGAATTCAGGTGGTAGCTCTGCTTTAAAAAATGTGAAGTTGCATTTATTTATACATTTTCTGACATTGTCATTCGTTTTGACACTTTAGTTTTAGTTTTGTATTACGAGTGTTTGGTTTAAATGAATTATGCTGTGATACTAGGGTTACCAGATGTCCGGATTAATCCGGAAATATCCGGATTTTCACTACATTCGGTTGAGTGCGCGCAGATTTTTTATAAGCATCCGGATTTTTATGTTCCATTAAGAAATATAGTTTTTATATTAGTTTTAATAAATTTAGTTACTTAAAAAATCGTCGACAAATTCATTGTTTTACTTCGTAAGTTATGAATGTATTTTTTTTGAAACGTCACAAAAGTGTTTGCGCCGTGATTGACAATATAAAAAAGTTATTTTAATGCTTAGGCATAAAAGTAAAGCGCTTTTACGACTAAGCACAAAAGTACGAAAATATGTTATTAAACTGACAAGAAGTGTCAAATTCAACGAGCGTAATCATAATTTCTCTCCGTATGTATTACTATTAAATATTTTTATATTATCTAGAACGTTTGAAATTGTTTAAAAATGTATTTGTGGCGTTTGAGAAAAAATCTAAGATTGTTGAGTAAGAATAAGTTTGAGAAAAAAATCTCTATTCGGAACAAAAATTATTTTTTGTGCCTCGCCTGTATGTCAAACAGTGGCGGATATATATATATATATATATATATATATATATATATATATATATATATATATATATATATATATATATAATTGTGTTAAATATTAGGGTTTTTTGTTAAAAATGGCGCCCTAAAAGCACATTACTTTTTATTTTCCCCCCTAAAATAAATTCCTGTATCCGCCCCTGATGTCAAACGGACAGCCTCGCCACAAAAGTATCATCACAGTATCATTTTTACTCCTAATAAAACAATATACTATTTTTGCTCTTATATTCTTAAAAATTATGTCGTCCGGATTTGGACAAAATCGGGGTGGTACATGTTTTCATCTGGTAACCCTATGTGATACTTGAAGCTTAAAAATCTTTACTAGCAGACCTTGCAGTCGAACATTATTCTTTTTAGAACCTCTTTTAGTGCGAAGTGTGCAAGATAGCTTAATAACCGTTGCAAAAAACTCATCGCAACCTTATTAGAATATTTTGAACGGGAAAGCGGTAGTAATGGCTCTTTATGTCCCTTCAATAAGTGCTGTTAAGGAGGTGAGTTTTGTTGATGTAAATAATAACAGCTTATATACCGGGTGCGTCTCAAAAGTGGCTCACCCCCTATAACTTTTTTATTATTTCAGATAAAAAACGAGATTTGGTGTGTTAGCATATGACATAAATTAGGATCGATTGACGTATTCAATTGTTTTCGGTCACTTCCTGTTTCACCGAAAATGAATACAACTTTTGATTTTTAAATGACACTCTCGGTATTTTTTTACTTTATTTCATAGAAAATGACACTCTGAATCGAATGACATGTCAACTTCTGACATACTCGCTCAAAAACAAATTGTATTTTAAATTTCAATCTAGAGTGCCATGGCTATGTCAAAAACACTAATTTTTAATCAAGGAGCCATGAAAAAATAGATTTGATTGTCTAATCTTTTTAATTTTAATGTCTTGTCCTGGCCAGTTAGAAAATGCTCAAATCGTATTTTTAATCATATCTCAATTTTTTCAAATGGAACGAGGGTGGCTCATAAGCATATTTGGAAAAAGCATTTTTTTTGGAATAATTTGATACCACACACTTGGTATCTCGAGTCAAATTTTCGTTACGAACTGCAAGGTATAATTTCAAATAAACCGTATGCAAAAATGTCAAAATTGACATATGATATGTCACTCTATTCAGAACGTCATTTTCTATCGAATAAAGTAAAAAAATATCAAGGGTGCCATTTAAAAATCAAAAGTTGTAGTCATTTCCGGTGAAACAGGAAGTGACTAAAAACAAGTGAATACATCATTCAATCCTAATTTATGACATATATTAACATACCAAATCTCGTTTCTTTAATTAAAAAAAATAAAAAAGTTATAGGGGTGAGCCGCTTTTGAGACGAACCCAGTGTTTATAATTAATTTATATTTATTTCTTAAAATATTTTGTATAAATATCTGAAAAAATATCTGAAAAAATGTGTTTATTTTTTTAGGTTTGATGCCCTCTAAAGGGATTTCAAAAATACGTTAGTACTTCTATGTCCACGGAATATTGGGACACAATGTATATTTAATTAAAGAACCAATTTTAGTGAGGCTTCAGTAACAAATCACTAAAATTAGTAGTTTTTTTCTTAAATTAGTGTTGTTTTTTTTATTTAGTAAGGTATTATGTATATACCGAGTGCGTCTCAAAAGTACACCCCTATAACTTTTTTTATTTTTTCAGATAAAAGTCGATATTTGGTATGTTAGTGTATGGTATAAATTAGAATTGATTGACGCATTCAATTGTTTTCGGTCACTTCCTGTTTTACAGGAAATTACTCCAACTTTTGATCTTTAAATAGCACCCCCGGTATTTTGTTACTTTATTGGATAGAAAATGACACTCTGAATAGAATGACATATCATATGTCAACTTTCGACATTTTCGCATATGGTTTATTTGAAACTATAGCATGCGGTTCATAACGACAATTTGACTCGAAATACCAACTGTGTAGTATCAAATTATCGTTAAAAAATGCTATTTCTAAATGTTCCATTCGTTCCATTTTAAAGAATTGGGATATGATCAAAATACGATTTGGGCATCTTTTAACCGACCAGGACAAGACACTAAAAACATTAGACAATCAAATATATTTTTCCGCAAGGCTCCTTGATTAAAAGTTAGTGTTTTTAACATAGCCATGACACTCTAAATTGAAATTTGAAATACGACTTTTTATTAAGCGAGATTGTCAAAAGTTAATATATGATATGTCATTCTATTCAGAACGACATTTTCTACCGAATAAAGTAAGAAATATGGGGTGCTATTTAAAAATCAAAAGTTGTAGTCATTTCCGGTGAAACAGGAAGTGACTAAAAACAATTGAATACGTCAATTAATCCTAATTTATGTCACATTATGTCATATTTTTACTAACATACCAAATCTCGTTTTTTTATCTGAAAAGATAAAAAAGTTATAGGGGTGAGCCACTTTTAAGACGCACCCGGTATATTTAAATCACTAAGTACCAATCGAAAAGATTGTGAAAGATTTTGGACGAAATGCGAGATTTTGAAAAGTTTCTTTTTGCGAAGACATGTTTTCCTGGTACTGAAACGTACCATCAGTAAAAACTTTTACGCTTATTTAAAGACGGTCCCACACGATGTGTCAAACCAATACCACCTAGATATTAAGATCTTATCTAGGTGGTATTGGTCAAACACCTTCCAACGTTGGAAGGTGTGGTTGGTGTTGTGGTTGGACTCATGAACATTTGCCACCTCGTGTGGGAGACACACTTGTGAATTGCAATATTGTCGAAGCATCGTATCCCATACAGCACATCAAATCACATTTACGATGTGTTTACATTATTAGATGTAGACACAGGGTGACACAATTCCCCCGATGTAAATATGCAACGTTTACACATTGTAGTTCAACACGTATGCACAAAGGTTAAACGTCCGCCTCACAATGTAGCCACAGTATAGCATTTACGTATACACAAAGTAAGGGATACACAGTGTGCCGTAGGATACACAGTGCTGATGTATTACGTTTAAACTATGTTTACACATTGCAGTTGTGACTACCGCGTGTATACCTATGTATTTTGCTTCGTATATACATCTTGTGCTAGATAAAACTACTTCTTATGAACGAATTTAGGAAATAATACAAGTTTTGATGCCTAACTTTTCGTTCTTTTTAAGAAATATTTATTCAATGATACCAATTATATCTTTTTAGAACGAAAATTAGGAATGCAAAACTTTGTATTTTCCAAAAGTATCTCGATCGTAAGTTCAAGAGAAGTAGCCTTAAAATTGTTCCATTTTTGTTTTGTATTAAATGTAACATTTTTCTTCCATAAAATGGATTAAGTGGTTAAAAATAAAAAAATTCTTATATTTCTTTATATCATGGAACGCAATAGCGCAAATAACACAACAATAATAATTATTTACACTGCAGAAACCAGAAGTAAGAAAACACTGTAAAAGAACAGAATTTGTATTAAAATGGTAAACACTGGTATATCGCCACAATTTGGTGGACCTCGTTTTTTTCGAGTCATTTTTTTCTCCTCTTTTCCCTCCAAGCAGTTGGTTTATTAGCATACTCATTCATCGAGCACTCTGTTGGACTTTGTTGTATTTTATTTCCAGATTAACAATCTCACCCTTAAATTTTATATGAAACTGATTATTGAATATTAAACATATCTGTATATCGATCCATCAATAACTTACCGAATATCTGTGTAAGAAGTTCTTTGAAGTGTTTAAATCTTTCTTTCTCTGGTCCATTTAGATTTTCATTATTTCCAAATTAAAAAAAATTATATTGCAGAGCTAACTCAGCTAACCTCTTTATCATTATACGAGAATATTTGGAGTTTTCATTCATTGGAGTCAAAATTTGGTAAATGGGTATCGAGTAAGGGAAGAGTTGCTGCTATAATATTAATAATACTCTTAGGAAGGTGTAACAAGGTAATTAAAAACTTGTACTTACCTTAAAATCTCTTTTAAACTACACACAAACAGAACATTTATATAGAGCTTCCGAATGATAAAACAATAATGGCTGCTAACACATACCACTCCTAGAAAGGAGAAAGGAGAGGGACACATAAGATACACTTGGTCGGTGTATCTACGCTGAGGCTATCCGCGCATACGCACACCTTCATTTCATGCTACAAAGCTATACACTATTACAAAGTGTCTATATAGATATTTATATTATGTGTATACGTCATATTTTTACAAGGTGTGTACTATAGGCAAAACTATGATACGAAGTATCACACATAAATATGACTTATACATTGTATGTCTCATATACCGACGTCAGATTTCATCATTTTAATAATTATTTGTTACGTTACAAAAAACTCTTTAGAATCTTGAGTGCATACGGTATACAACTAGTAAACACTGCATCACACAATTCTATCAATATAAACATGCGTGTATCTCATATGTATATGCTAGAACTAGATGAACACTTAGGTTCACTTTAACATATGTTGTTTCTCATGTGTCTCCCTTGTAGAAACGTAATTTCATTTGGACGTGCTATATGGGATACGACCGGCTTAAAACTCATCTTGTTTAACATCTAGATACCTTTAGAAATAGTTAACTAACAAATTTATATAATTAAGAAATTCACATGTTTTTACTATGTAATTAGTGTTAGCATCATGTACTGAATTTGGAAGATGTAATATTATTTTTTTATTAATTTTTGGTATAATTTATGGTATAATTTTCATTATAGTATTAGCAAGTATTAGTAATATCTTTTACTGATTCTAAAAAGGTATTTTTAAGACATTACAATTCAAAAGCTTTCACTTTTAAACTCCAAAAGACATAATCTTTAATACATCGTTACAATGTTGCCAACAGTATTTCCTATATTTCTGTAAATTTTGTTGGAGTTTTATTGTAATTAACAAAATTGCGTTTATCTCACCAAGCAGATCGAAATCACAAAATAACATATACAACTTTTAATTAGCACTAAGCGGCCTATACAATTTTGCCATCAAAAGGAAAAAGTCAGTAGCGCACATGTTCTTTTTTTTTCGAAAAATACTCTAGTGATAACCAATATGCACGTCCCTGATGAATCTATCGGCACTTTTTTAGCATTAAAATATGTAGTACTTATAGTATCTTTTACCCTCAAAATTTTTTTAATTCGAACCACTAAAAGCGATTGGAAGAAAATTATAATAAAGCGAAAAAAAATAAGACTTTAACACCCTTTAGCCACGAACGAAAGCAGAATCGGACCTATATGTTGATATGATAAATATATCTTGTTTTTACATGAGGAATCTCCGCACGAGAGATGGCACATGTTTTTTGAAACGTCTTGTATCTACAAATCTGTTCATAAAGTTCTTTGTCGTCTTCTCATTTCTGGTCTCCATTGGTCTTTGCCTGTCCAGAGGGTTTGTCCATTACTCTTGTTTTGATGTCGTATTTTCCTTCTCTCCAACTCTATATGAGTCTTCCTCTCTTTCTTTTACCTTTTTGTCCAATTAAGTACTTTCTTTCAGGATTCGCTTTCTTCCATTTTTTGTACATGACCGAATAACCATCTAAGTTGGTTAATTTTGATGTCTTCTCTTATTCTGTGATTAACGCCCATAATGTTATGAATTCTCTCCATTTCTTACTCTATCGAATTTCGATTTTCCGACATTTATAACTTATAACTATCATTAAAAAGTGCTTAAAATATATCATAAAAGAACTTAAACATTAATAATTGTTGAGTCAATTTTTAAGTTCGCGGTATTGAGTTTAGAATGTGTTGTCGCATAGTAGCATAGCATTTGATTTACACCATCATACATTGTAAATCAAAACCAAATGTAAAATGTGCAAAGTTTCTCTATCTTTACTAGATGTAGATAGATAGGTCTTAAAATGTATCCAATAATTGGATCGAGGGGTGTCTCGCTATTGGAATTACATGTACATTTTCTTGGCAGTCGCTGGCAGTCATTGGCAGTCTTATGGCAGTCGCTTAGCAGTGGAAGGATATTTTGGCAGTACGGGTACATTTTTTTACCCGAGTGAGACACCCCTCGAATTGGATGTATGGTGTTGATATAGCTATTTTGTTGTAATTCATCTTTGATCTCTTGATTCATCTTATTGATTCATCTTGTGGAAGAGTTTCCACGACTTTACTTGTATAAACACGGTTTGTGTCCACTCCATGATAGTTTTATCCATTGGTTATCGCAGCCTGCTCACTGCGACTTAAGCTTTAGTATTTGACCTGAGATATCCTTAACTCCTGATTTAGTACATGATGTATACCTATGTACACATTTATTTGTTATTTTTTAGTTTCTGTCAAAGTGGTTCCAAACACAGACCTTTCTATCACAGAATCGAAAAAAAAACGGCGTCAGAGACGGCTGAGGAATGACAATCGATAATAATTTTGGCGAGGTCAAGCCCTAGTCGTCAATTTCTTAGCTCGTGCTGTTATTTATTTGTAAGTTGTGCTTACTGCCGTAAGAAGGTTGTATAATTTATTTTTATATTGAGTAAAAATGTTTTCTAAACAGTGTGGTGTGGAAAATAGATTTTTGTTTTGTGTCTGAAAACGTTCTATCCTTTTTAATCTTCCTTTAATTAGTGTTAATTTTTGACAAGTTTTATGTTAATTTTTAGTAAATGACATCTAGAGATTGGCCTTGCCAAAATTATCATCGATTGTCATTTTCCAGCGGTTTTTGGCCTCAATTTTTCGATCATATGATATTTTGCTTTGTGTTATTTGCAATTTAAGTATGTATTTGAACAAGTAAAATATGTTAAATATAATTAATAAAACTTAAGTTGTTAAAATAACTTAACTTTGTTAAAATAAAACTTAAGTTACAAAAAATATGTCTAGACTTTATGTACTTAACTAGGGTCTAATATTAAGACTGCATAAATTATTCCATATAATATGACAAATATTTTCTCAGCGAGAAGTCACATTTAATTAACCATTTATTAAGGAAATTATATTAATTTATGCACAATCTGGCAACCGCGATATGCATTTTAGATTTTAAAGTAATTTCAAGGGGTGAACGAACGCTTATAACAGGGTGCCGCCTGTTTTGCGATGGCTGCCGAGCTCTGAAAACAGTGGGGATGAAATTCTCCCAAGGTGCCGCGGGGGTTGTAGGAAAATGGCAATGTTGTCATGCTTACTTCTTTATCTGAATATTACAAGAAAAGTATTGTTTTTATGTGATAATGTCTTTCGAGTATTTTTTGTGATAATAATATTTAATATCTTAATACTGTTAGAAAAACATCGCAATACTTGTGAGGTCATTTTTTATTTTTTCAGTTAATAAAACGAGATTTGGTATGTTAGTATATGACATAAATTAGGAGTGATTGACGTATTCAATTGTTTCCAGTCACTTTCTCTTTCACCGGAAATGACTGATTTTTAAATGGCACTCTCGGTATTGTTTTACTTTATTCGATAGAAAATGACATTCTGCATACTGTGATATATCATATGTCAACTTTTGACATTTTCGCATATGGTTTATTTGAAATTATAACATGCAGTTCACAACAAAAATTTGACTCGAAATACCAAGTGTGTGGTATAAAATTATTCGTAAAAAATGCTTTTTTTTAAATATGCTAATGAGCCACCCTCCTTCCATTTGAAAAAATTATGATATGATTAAAAATACGATTTGGGCATCTTTTAACCTTCGAAGAGAAGACACTAAAAACATTAGACGATTAAATCTATTTTTCCAAGGCTCTTTGATTAAAAATTAGTGTTTGTAACATAGACATGGCACTCTTGATTGAAATTTAAAATAAGTTTCTTTATTAAGCGAGAATGTCAAAAGTTTATATATGATATGTCATTTTCTAACGAATAATGTAAAAAAATACCGAGGGTGTTTGGTTTGTTGCAGTCATTTCCGGTGAAACAGGAAGTGACCAAAACCAATTGAATACGTCAATCCTAATTTTATGTCATATACCAAATCTTTTTTTTAATCCGAAAAAGTAAAAAAGTTATAGGGGTGAGCCACTCTCTTTAGACGCACCCGGTATAGTATATCTTTATTTCTTGAAAGATATAGTTACAGTTAGTAAAGAAGAGTCTGACTGAATCAGTTATGAATGAGTGTTAACGATTTTTTCTTACTATACAGGAACCTTAAGTTTCAACCTTAAAGGGATACCTACACGCAGCAAACTTTTGATTAGTACATATACATATAAATTTTATACAGTCAGAAGATCAAATCAGACGGCGAACTCTCAAATAAAAGCTGTGTTGAATCCCAATTCATAACATCATTTAATGTTCTAACCCCACTATACAATCCTTTCCAGGGGCGGATACAGGAATTTATTTTAGGGGGTGTCAAAAAAAAAGTAACGTAGAATATGCTTTTTAGGGCGCCATTTTTAACCCAAAAGGCTAATATTTAACCAAATTTACAGATTTTAGAGGGGCGCCGGGCCCCATGGGCCCCCCTCTGTATCCGCCACTGATCCTTTCCATGTTAATTTCAAACACGTATATCTTGTTTGTGTTACGGTTTGTATACAAAAACCATATTCTGCATATTCAGACCATATCATTGCCGTAAAAACATGTAAAGTCCTAGTGAACTTTCTTGTCACATTTCTTCTAACATTAAAAGCAAGCGTCACACTGCTTTGAATTTTTATTGGGCCAGATGCATGGGTTCTACTGTATTGGTGATTAAACCAATCCTGTATAATCGATCTTCTAACAGGCTTAAATCTTTGTTCACTTCTTGATGAACTCCAGTTTTACCTCCATAATTGTCATCCAACACCTGAAAACCCACCCATTGACGTAACTATAGGGGTGCCCGGGGGTGCCCCCCCTTGGTACTGCTGAGCACTCCCCAGAGAAATCCTGAATTATGACTCTTGGCTACGTATTAATTTTTATTTGCTTGTGATGCAGTAAAAATGACGTTTTCTAGTTTTGTTTAGTTAAGATTATTTTGTTGTGTTCAAAAAATGTGTTAATTTTTATTCTTTTAGAAAATTTGTAGGTATTTAAGTAATCTACGGGAACACGGTTTGATAACCAAGTCTATGAAATTTTTTGATAGAGATTCAATCGACTCATGTAAACGTTTTATTCAAAAAATGTGTTTTTTAAAATTATTTTTCACTTAAAAAAAAAGCCTTAAGCCCCCCCCTGGGCTCAACCCCAGGCCCTCCCCAGGCCCACCCCAGGATAAATTGCTAGTTACGCTAATGAAACCACCTACCTTGGAACGTGTAATTGCATTACAACAGTGATATCCGTCGTTTTCTTTGCATTTTTCAACAAACCATTCTGTAGTCTTTCCTTCAGCCGAAATATTTCTCCAGTATCTGCGTCCTTTAATTGGTCTTTGCCTTTTTAAACTTATTTTTAAAAACTCTATATCTTGAAGAGGAATCGAGCAAAATATCAAGTAGTATGCTACTTTTTTGGAAAGATAATTTTAAATTCTTTTCAATGAATTAAAAATTACACCCGCCTGTATGTGTCCCAAATAAAAAATCAAATTTTCTGTTGATAATTCTTAAATTGTTAACTTTAAAATAATTATACTTAAACCATTAAATTTTATGTAAAAAGATGCTTTGAAAATGTTTTTATAAAAATACAAAATTTTCCATAGCAAAAAAGTTACAGAGATTTGTTAAAAATGCACATTTTTCAAAAACACCCCGTAACTCCGAAACGTTATCAGATATCGATGTGCGGTTTTCATCATCATGTTTTAAAAATTGAGCTCCAGACACCGATATTAGTTTTCATCTATCTCCTATAGAAAAAGTTGTTTCCCTTTAAAAGTGTCCAATTTGATCCACCCTGTACATACCATGAAAATATTTTTCAAACAAATACATTTTGCCTACTAATAATTAAAAAAAGACTCGAAAAAATATACACAATATCAGAATCTTTTAAAACGGATAGAGAACTTCTATTATTTCCTTCACCATTTTGTACGGAAACGATGAAGTAGCCTTTTTTGGGATAATATACCAGGATAATATACCATAATTTGGTATTACAAATGCGTGGCAATGCATATAAGTTATATACATTCTTACTATTTATAAGGTTTACAGTTTAAAATCAAATTTTATGCCAAAACAATAAAACAAAAATCAGTCTTCTTGTTTTTATCCATTAAAACTTGATTTTAAAACAATGTCGGTTGAAAACTAGCTAATCTCTTGTCTATGGAATCTAACTCAGTTAACTATGGTTTTAAATTATTTACTATATACGTTACGGCTAAAATGGATACTTGCAAATAGCTATTTTGCAAACAAATACAACATGAGCACAACCAACACTGCAAACTAACACTTAACTCACAAAATAACATCGCTTTTTGCAAAGTAGCTGACTAGTTTGAAAACTAGCCAAGTATCCATTTTAGCCGTAGCATATACAGGGTGTCCCAGAAATAAATGCAAGTATTTTAAGGATAAAAAAATATATTTTCTCTTAATCGTTTTTCAAATAAGTCCAAAATAACGAAGTTATTTTACTTTGAAAAATTCCAAAAAAAAAGGCGATTTTTTGCCAAAATTTTGAGAACCACTGGATCTTTTTTGGATTTCCTTTCTTATAAACTTAATCTAATACCTATCTTTTGTCATATTATCAAGAAATTATGTTTTTAACTAAAAACTAATAAAGCTTTCAAAAAATTTCGAATTTTCAATTTTTTTTTCGCGGAAAAAACCTTGTAGGCATGTTATTTCTGGGGTTGAACTATACTACTAGTTAAAATACTTGCACTTATTTCTGGGACACCCTGTATAATAGACAAAAAACTATTTTTAGTTTTTACTACTTTTACGTTCTTCCTAAGTTAATTAATTTTTACGTTCCACCCTAAATATAAAAATAAGGAATAAACTGGAATAAACCCAATAATTGTCATTGGTCGCGTTCATCCGGACAAGTTGATCAGTGAGCGATGTACCATCGATTGGTTGTCCTGCTGAACGCGCTTTTTAGCATCCCTTAGACAACGAACTCTCTTTCGTTTTCGACCACTATTTTTGACATCGTTCGCAACTTAGCGTATTCATGTATTGTTATATCGCTTTCTCGTAGATGCGGGTGATATTCAAAGATGCGACTGGTCAAGAATCACAGTTAAATAAGAATACGTAATCAACTATAGGTGCCACCCAAAGTGTTGCTAGGTCGGTTATGCCGGGTTGTACCACCTTGTTAAGCTGTTATTGCTGGTATGCTGGCCGTTGGCAACATGTTTGATAGTAGGCTAGGCTCTTACCAAAGATAATTCTACTACTCTTACGAATGAAATGGACTATTTATCGACATGAATTTGCATGAATGAGTTTTAATTGCTTTGCTTTACTTTGGTTTTAACCATAAAGTAACTAAAATAAATTATTTTGTATTTCTCTATGGTTTTAACCTTTTTGTGATTCTCCGTTTTTCTTTTAATATACAGGGTGGTCCGAACTGTATTCCGGAAACTTCGGCAGTATATTCTGCAGATAAAAATAAATAAAAAAGTTCGTATAAATGTATGTCCTAAAATGCTTAGTTTCAGAGCTACAGGGTATAAAAGTTTCATTTTTATTTCGATTTTTTCTAAATAATTTCTGAAATAACGTCAATATATGGGTGAAAATAGGTGTCTAGGAGAGTTTTTTGACATGAGAAATTTGATTTTGATGTCAATATGACTCCTACTAGTAGAGGGCGCCACCTACGTGTGTTTAAACTGTTTTGAAGCGTAATAACTTTTTGTCCGTATCTGTATAAAAGTACCGAGCGAAAAAATATACATCTCTGTGATTTTATACGTAAAAAATATCTCTTTGTAAAAATCGCTACGAGCAACCGTTCTTAAGATATTTAGAATGGAAATAGTAAATACATGTCATTATTGACGAAAAATAAACACATTGAGTAGATAGTTATTTTTTAACTTTTTATTTTTTTAAATTAATCATAAATTTTTCTGCAAAAAATGATGATAAAACAGTTTCTGTTAAACGCATTTGGCACAAAAACATTTCAAATTTATGATTTGAGTGTAATAACTATTTAGTCAACATGTTTAATTTATGTCAATGATGACAGGTATTGATAATTTCTATTCCAAATATCTCGAAAACCATTACTCGTAGCGGTTTTTACCAAGAGACCTATTTCACGTAAAAAACGTCGTAAATATATATATTTTTACTCAGTATATAGTTTTATACGGTTTTATACAGGTACATAAGAAAAGTTATTAGTGTTCAAACCAGTTAAAAAATATGCAGGGGGCGCCCTCTAGAGTAATATCACGGCATATAAATCACACGGCAGGCTAACTCTGCCCAGATCCCATTGTACAAAATTTCTATAAAATTTGACCTTGAAAATACCAATATGGGTGCCGAGCAGGGTTCGGAAGTAGTTAATTAAGACGTAATTTACCTGATTAACTGTATGTATAATGATGTATTGATATTATGAATAATTTTGCTTTTTATGAGGGGTCTAAAAAATATGATGTGTGAATATTATATTTAAAGCCATATTTCTTCTGTTTTCTTAAATACATTGTATTTTCTAAAGCTTCAACTTATTATAACCTCACCTCAAACCTTTGATATTTGAAAGTTACATACATAGGTTACATAAACTACACCCTCTACGTAAACTACATGTAATGTAGTTTATGTAGTTTATAAAAGTAACATGTAGTTTTCCGAACCCTGGTGCCGAGTCAGGGCCGGATTAAAATGTATTAAAACATTTCCCAGAAAATAAACTATTGATAGACAGGGTCGTATTAAAAAATATTGTAATTGACTGAAATTGAATTTTATTTACACAATACTTTTATCTAAACAAATGAATCGTTAACCGCGCATACTTCACGAAAAGCAAAAATGAAAAAAATAATTAAACATTTAACTGTAGAGAATAGACCAATTAAAATTAAAAAACATGCCAGGAGTTACAAACAAGAATTAAAGAAATACCCAATAAAATATCTATTGAACAACCTAAAGAGGCTACGTACAAATTATGTCCATCAATTATGGACATAGTAAATTTTGTTAATATTCAAATCGCACAAATTAACAAATCAGCTAAAGGAAGAAAAGTAACTGATGAATTTAAATACCAATATTTGGCTATATACTTTTCGGGGCTAAAAATATACAAGACGCTCTTGACAAATCCATTTTGCTTTCCACGTCCAGAGACCCAAAGACACTGATACAGTACGTCTGTCCGTTCTGTAGCTACGGGGTATCCGTGAGAGGGGAAACGATATTCTCTCGATGTTTTTCGAAAAAAACTAGACGACGGGTCCCATCAATAAAAATTCGACAAATTTGCAAGTAGCCAATAAAATGTGTGGGCGGAACGATTAAGGGAACGATTTGCGGTGACGTACTCGTCAAATCGACGTATAAAATATATTGCTGTTTATTTAAATGTGTTTTTGTCCGCATTCCTTTCATAGACACAGATCCAGCAGATGTACTGTAATGAATATATGACATCGATATCAAACCTGGCTTAGAAAATCTTAGTTTATTTGAGACTCTGAAAAAGAAAAGTTATATACAGTACATCTGCTGGATCTGTGTCTATGAAAGGAATGCGGACAAAAAACATTTAAATAAACAGCAATATATTTTATACGTCGATTTGACGAGTGCGTCACCGCAAATCGCTCCGCCCACTCATTTTATTGACTACTTGCAAATTTGTTGAATTTTTATTGATGGGACGCGTCGTCTGTTTTTTTACGAAAAACATCGAGAGAATATCGTTACCCCTCTCACGGATACCCCGTAGCTACAGAACGGACAGACGTACTGTATAAATATCAAGTGCAATTTCTTTTATAATAGTGGTCGTGATAATATTGTAGGTTTTGAGGACCAGAAGGAGAACAGAGAGTTTAAACCCGCTCGGGTGTCTAATGTTGTTATGGTAAGAGGTATCTTTACCAATGGGAAGCAGTCCCTAGCTTATTTTACAAGCTTTTTTTAACTTGCTTTGTATGTATGTTTGTTCGGGGCAAATCTTGTAAGCTAAATTAGAAGCACTTCCTTTCATTGTAGGAAATTGAAATTTGGCATGTAGGTTCAGTCCCGATGACAATACATTTTCTTGCAAGGCATGACCCGAATTTTTGACAGCTGTCAAAAAAAATTTCAAAGTTGTCCGATTTTGATAAAAATCTATATATATGATGGTCATGGGTTAAAATGGAAGAAAAAAAATTGAGCTGTCAAATTTGACAGCAGTCAAAAAAATCTCAAAGTTGTCCGATTTTGATAAAAATCGATATATTGGATGCTCCTTACCCCATAGTCGGTTTTCATTTTATTTGTTTCACATTTGAACTGTCAAATTTGACAGCTGTCGTTTTTTTAAGCTAAATTAGAAGCACTTCCTTTCATTGTAGGAAATTGAAATTTGGCATGTAGGTTCAGTCCCGATGACAATACATTTTCTTGCAAAGCATGATCCGAATTCTTAACAGCTGTCAAAAAAATTTCAAAGTTGTCCGATTTTGATAAAAATCGATATATAGGATGGCCATGGGCTAAAATGAAAGAAAAAAAAGTTGAGCTGTCAAATTTGACAGCTGTCAAAAAACTTCAAAGTTGTCCGATTTTGATAAAAACCTATATATATGATGGCCATGGGTTAAAATAAAAGAAAAAAATTGAGCTGTCAAATTTGACTGCTGTCAAAAAAATCTCAAAGTTGTCCGATAGTGATAAAATTGATATATTGGGTGCTCCCTACCCCATAGTTGGTGTTCATTTTATTTGTCTCACATTTGAACTGTCAAATTTGACAGCTGTCGTTTTTTTTAAGTTCTCCTTTTTTAACGAAAATCGATATACACATTATTGGGATGCCCATAAGAAGTTATTTAAGAAAAAGAATTGAGTTTAAGTGTGTGGCACTGAGAAACCAGCATAACTAAAAAGTAAAAAATAAATTTAAGAAAAAAAACTTTTTCTTTAAAACTTTTATTATAAACTTATAACGTCAGATTTGTGTATACAGTTGCACTCATAAAAATCTGATACGACAACTTTATCTTGTAATTCCTGTAATTCCAATATCTTGTAAACCTATCATTATTCCCATCCAGGATAAATTCATCCAGTTTAGAAGAACATTTAAAAAACTTTGTGTCCGAATATTACACACTGGTACTGAAAATTGCCAAAATGATGTGGCCAACATCTTATTAAAAACGGCAGACCTTATTATAAAAAACAACAAGACCTCTGTTCTTTTCTCTCTGAATTGTCATGAACTATCCATATAAATTAAAAATATATACGGATAATCAGAAAAACAGTAATTTAGAAATGAATCTTGTTTGTCATTTTGCAGGATACCTAATAATAAAAATTACTTTGAATGCCATTTGAAGTTTCCGGAATACAGTTCGGACCACCCTGTATATAATCGAATTAATGGGCGCGTTCAGGGACGGTCAGCTTCTGAGTGGCTGAGTAAAGCTACATTCGAAATCAATTCGCTGGCCGAGTGGTACTTAGACGTTAAAGTCGGCACGAAATTAACCATTCACAACAAATTTCAATTCGAATTTTGCGCATGCGTGTTTAAACGTTCTCCTGACATTTTTTAGGTTAGTTGTTGGTTTTGATTTTGGAAGAGTCAAAATCCGGGACAGTTGTTAATTAAGTTTTCCAAGTTTTTATGTTTAGAAAAATGGAAACAAAAACGTCATTTATTGATGATTTTGTTCTAAAATGTGTTTGAAGCACCCAAAACTTTTTCTCGCCATTAATATGGGTCGGACACCCCATTTTTTGGGTTTTGGTAAACCCATTGGTTTTCGGTCAAGCTAATTATTGAGCTGCAACAATAATTGCCGTTTTTTTTAACAGCAAAGCAACAAGTCCTAATAAAATAAGTATAGCGTCCTTCACTCATTTTCTTTTAATAATTATTTACTTTTCACAGGAAAATGGCCTTGTAACAACGACACAAACAAAATAATTATTAAAATTTAAATGTCAAATTTGTCATAATTGTCAAACGAAAATTCCGTGCTGAAGTGGAAGTTTGCAGCTTGCAAGCTTTCAATCCAACTTCAACTTGCACTCTGGCGTCGAATTTTGTTGTGAATGAGTACACTGAAGTACATAAGATAAGCTTGCGTGCCAAAGTACGACTCGGCCAGCGAATTGATTTAGAATGTAGCTTAAGCGGTTTGGTAAAGGTGTGGATCCGGTGGCTGACCTTGAAGCCCATATTTGCTGCATTTGATCATCGATACTACGCAAGCGCACATCGCCGATGTTGCCAAATTGCAGTTTATTTTCGAATTCTTTGCAGTTCAAAAAATTTTTTTTGAGTGTTAATCAGTAATAATCAGGGTTCGGAAGTAGTTAATTAAGACGTAATTTTTTTTGCATATCCTATTCCATCCGTCCATTAGGAAAAATATGGTTTATAAATCATATTATGCTAAGAAAATCACATAAATTAGGTGTAAGAATAGAGAAATCTACAGATAGCACAAAAATTAATGCAATATATGTATAAGCAGAATATTAAACAAGGTAACTGTTAATGTTGCTGAAGCTGATTCTACAATTTTTATTACATTAAAATCATATTATGCTAAGAAAATCACATAAATTAGGTGTAAGAATAGAGAAATCTACAGATAGCACAAAAATTAATGCAATATATGTATAAGCAGAATTAAACAAGGTAACTGTTAATGTTGCCGAAGCTGATTCTACAATTTTTATTACGGAGGCTAAAAGGCCTTATAAGGCCTCCGTAGTTTTGATGGAATGTTAAAAAAAACATATTATGAACATGATATGGAGCTACACTTGAGCTACAGCATTTAAAAATTAAAAAAAAAAAGAAAAAACTTGGACATATCCCTTTTAATTTCCCGAATTTTTAATAAAGCACTTTTTAAGCGTAGCATAATAATCTAGAGCAATTAGATTAATTATAGGAATCTAGAGTTTTATTTCTATTTAATTTTATTGACTATGAAAATACATAATAAGCGTTTACATGTTGTGCGAAATATTGAAATAATATACCGGGGCGTACTATGATTGAAAAAAATAGCGTCAGCGATGACTATTTTATATGGGAAATGTCCTCAATCGTCATTTCCCACCCAACCGGACGCCGTTTTTTCGATCATACGGTATATATATATTGACCATATATTGACAAAAAACACTGAAAAGCACATATTTGGTTTCTACTGAAAATAATTCCAAAATAACTTGCAATCTGGCAACATCAAAGATGTGCGCATGCGTAGTGTCTGTGACTATATGCAGCAAAAACTAGTTTCAAGGTCAGCCACCGGATCCACACCATTAAGCTTGTTTCATATTGACGCGAATCGCGAATTGCGATTTTGCGAAACTGCTCTCATTGGTCCAATTTTAATGATCATGAAGCGCTGTCAGAAATTTTAAGATTTTGGCGATTCGCAAGAAGTTAAAGTGTTTTCAACTTTTTGCGAATATTCGCGCGATTTTAAGGTTCGCGTTATCAAACTCCTGTACAGACAATTTGTGAAAATTCCTAAATTTTTTTTCACCTTTTTTTCTCATTTCTTGAATTAAATTGCGATAAGCACCTTGTTGCTTACGAAATTTAAATATTTCATATGTCCCAAATGACCTATAAACCCGTTCTATTCTACGTTTTAACAATAAGTAAATGGCAATTTTGCACCTTTTGTTCCAATCCCACAATCGTAATCAATATTCATAATCATTAAACAAATTTAAACTTATATTTGTATGCTGTAAAATATAAAATAAAGATCGTAAACACGAATAAAAACAAATTAAGGCATCTCAGGTTATGATTTTTTTTAGTAACTTTCAGTGGAGCAAAAATGAAATGTCCCTAAAAATTCGCGACTGTATGAAATAGGTCCAAATTTTGCGAATATTTTTTGGCGAATCGCTTTTCGCAATTCGCGATTCGCGTCTATATGAAACAAGCTTTACCCAGCGCTCGGTCAGCCGCTGTGTTCCCTGAACGCGCACATCAGCGCACATTATGTTCATTCTGTCTTTTATTGAGTTTCATGCAACCAACGATACACGTGACTAGAGAACCCAAATACGTTTAAATTACCTATACGGAGGGTACCGCTTAAATTCCTGTCCCGATGTTAAAGGATGGCTATAGAATTTCAATGCATTTCCTACATAAGTCTACCCATAAGCCTATCCTTGGGTGGTAGGAGGTTTGACTAAACAAGGATGAACCCAATGACATCGAAATAAATTAGACCCGGCGACTTACATTTTGGCGAAATCCATCATTGCCTTAAAAAATTGCATGTATGCCAAATTTCCACTTCGACCGTATTTAAAAGGAAATCTTACCTACGTATACGTACGGAGATAGCTAACCCACATTGTAAACCAGGAATTCCAAATATAGATTACGTCGTAGAATACTTTAAACCGATAATAATTAAAGGTAGCCTAGTATCACGAACTACTCCCAATCAGCATTAGCCGTTATTTAAATCTTCTGTAATTATAATTTTTAGATTTTAAGAAATTTAACATAAAACAATCGACAACGTCGCAACGCCAGCTGACACTGAAAACGTACGCATTTTACTATCTTTACTCCTAAATTCAGGCAGCCAACAAAACATGCAGTTCGAATTCGTTCATAAATTGCTTTACGGCGTTGCCAGTGTGTTGTGGTTTTTCGAAATGTTTTATGAGGTGATTTCCAGATATTTTAGTGTTTTGTGATATTATTTTTAGTGATTTTATTCGAAAACAATAAGACAATGGTGCGAACTTGCTTAATTTGCAAAAATAGAGACGATTTAGACCTAGCAGTTTGATTTCGAAGGTGAGTAAGGCTATGTTACATCAGTGCGGTGCCGAAAGGTAAAATAGGAAAAAATCTTTGGAAATATTAGTAAATCACACAGTTTTGGAATGTACCGTTATAAGTAATGAATTAAGTTAGTTTCGTCACGTTTGGTTTTATTGAATATCTTGATCATAATATTTAAATATTATCAAAACCAAGTATACAAATGCGAATAATAATTTGTTGAAAAAATATATAAAAAAATTAAAGATGTCACAATTACGAAAAATGTTCAATAGTGATATACCATATGATCGAAAAAAAACCGGCGTATATGGGGAATGTCATCGATGTTCATTTCTAAGCCAACTGGACGCCTTTTTTTCGATCATACTGATTGTTATTAGGATTTTTAGTTATTAAAGATGATTTTTTAAGTGTAAAATCAAAATAGATTTATATAATGGATATTACATACTAAATACCGTATGATCGAAAAAAAAAACGGCGTCAAAGACTGCTGGGAATAACAATCGAATATAATTTTGGCGAGGTCTATTTCTAGATGTCATTTATTAAAAATTGACATAAAACTTGTCAAAAACTAATACTGATTATAGAAAAATTATAAAAGGATAGAACGTTTCCAGAAACACAAATCAATATCCAAAAAAAAATTTCGTGTTTATATTACACCATTTAAAAGTCAAATACAACCATAAGGCTTGTAATTAAAAAATAAACAAGAGTAGGGGTCATGACATATCACCTTGCCAAAATTATCACCGATTGTCATTTTTGACGCCGTTTTTCTTTTGATAGTATAATTTTTGTAATAGAGGAATGTATTTTTTGTTTTGTTTATTAAGACTAAAAAAAATTATATAGTTTAAAAGATGAATGCTTCTTTGTTTGATATTGTCAAGAAAAATGGCGCATCCGCCAGAAATTAAAAATGTATTACTGGTTGCCTGCACAACCGCAACGTATCCGCCAGAAATTAAAAGACTTTTTCAGGCGCCATCTTTTAGTCAAGTCGAGAAGTAAGGGAATCAGACAATAGAATTGTCTGGTATGAAGAAGTACGCTTTCCGAGAATTGGGGAAATTTCGAGAAGCAGTCAATAGAGTATATAAGCCGGAGCCATCGACAACTGAGAAAGTTTTTGAAATTTGAATATACCGCGTGGAAATTGAAAATCGGACAATTTGGTGAAGGAATCTTATAAATAGTTAGTTTGTTGTGTGTTATAAGTTAGTAATTGTGTATAAAGTGAGAAAAATAAATTCGTTAAGTATTTTATTGTGAGTTTAAATTAGTGGACCCACGGAATCCGTAACAATTGGTGTCGGAAGTGCGATTCAAGAGGATTTTAAGAAGAAATTAAGTGGATTGGAAGATTTTTAGACCCAATTAGAGTATTTTTATGGTTGGTACAAGAGAACAAGCGAAGAAAATGGAAGAAGTAAGCAAATTATTGGGCGATTTTATGGAGAATATGAGAAGAGAGAAAGCTGAAGAACAAGAAAGACTCCGTAAAGAACGAGAAGAAGAGCGAGCCCGATTAGAAACAGAAAAGGAAGAGGAAAAACTACGACGTCAACAAGAACAAGACCGGCTTGAGAACATTTTCGAAGATTTGAAAGTTCAACGACAACAAGACAAACAAGAAGAACAGGACCGGCAAGACAAAATTTTCGAAGATTTGAAAATTCAACGACAACAAGACAAACAAGAAGAACAGGACCGGCTTGAGAAAATTCTGGAAGATTTCAAAGTTCAACGAGAGCACGACAAACAAGAAGAACAGGACCGGCTTCAGAAAATTCTTGAAAATCAAGAAATTAGACAAGACGGTTGGAGAAAATTGTTGAAGATTTAGAAGTGCGTCGCCAGAAAGAAAAATTAGAAGATCAAAACCGATTTAAGAAGAACTTTGAAGAACTGAAAAAAAGGCAAGACATCCACCTTCAAGAAGCCGTAGAAGATCTTGAGGAACGCCTTCAGCAGAAAATGGAAAAATTAGAGATGGACCTACAGAAGACCAAGGTACAAGTAAAGACACCTGGCGTTCATGGAACTGCGAACCTCAAGGCCCCGACCTACGATGGACAAACCACCTGGACGATGTACCACCGCCAGTTTGAAGCAGCCGCCGCTGCCAACGGATGGACTGACCAGGAGAAAGCAGCGGCACTTGTCATCGCGCTGCGTGGCCCTGCCCTGGAACTGTTGCAAACTATTCCTGCAGCCCAACAGCAGGAATACCAAACTTTGGTCGCTGCACTGGACAGAAGATATGGCGACCAACATCGACGCCAACTTTACCAGGCACAGATCAAGACACGCCTGCAGAGGTCCGGAGAGAGTCTGCAGGAATTTGAAGCAGACTTACGTCGGCTGGTACACCTAGCGTATCCTGAAGCACCGGAAGGATTTAGGGAGGAACTCGCTGCTCAGTGCTTTATCAGCGGACTGAGGGACAACGAATTACAGAGGGCGCTGCAAATATCCCGATTTTCTACCAGCAGCGAAGCACTGGTCAGGGCGCTGGAAATCGAAGCTGCATTTAGCGCCATCCCTAGACCGAAGATAAGATCGGTAACGGTTGAGGAACAGCCCGGAAGTTCTCACATACGTTTGGAGGAGATGTTTAGTAAACTATGTGAGTTACTAGTGAACAAGAGTAGCAACAACACCCAGACAGAGAGCTATAGAAGATCACAGGACATAAGGTGCTTTAGATGTGGCAGGAATGGCCACATCAAACGGGATTGCCGCGTTCAAATGCGATCCCGTTCACCATCCAGAGAACGTAGGCACCAGGAAAACTAAAATCAGTCAATACTAAGGGGCGAGTATTGACTGGGGAGAACAGAGCCCCCAGGATTTTTTCCATTAGGAGTCTGGGAAGAACCGCTGACAGTTTAGTGATCGACGGGAAGGTCAATGGTAGGAGAATCCGAATGACAGTGGACACTGGCGCTATGGTATCGTTGGTGCGGGCTAACTCAGTGCAAGGATTGAAGCTGATGCCTCTGGGAAGAAGAGTGTGTTTACGTACAGTTACGGGGGAAATGGCCGTTGTACGGGGAGAGGCTATCGTCGAACTGAAGTTAGGAAATTTGAAGTTTCAGCATAGCGTCTTAGTGGCAGATATTGAAGATGACTTCATCTTGGGCATGGATGTGATTCGTCAACATGGATTTTCGTTCGATCACCAGAGAAATATCTTAAATATTGGAAATGAAGAGTTCATGTTATCTCCAGACGAGGGACCAGGCAGAATGGATGTAAGATCAGCGGAAACTGTGGTGATACCTGGTAATACCGAGAAAATCGTATTCGGTAAAGTGGAGAAAATCGCTGGGTGCTGTGTTGGACTGGTACAAAGTAGCGACAACAAAAAGATAGGTACTTAGTAGGAAAGTCGTTGGTGAACACTGACAAGAATATACCGATCAGAATTGCGAATGTTTTCCCGAATTGTGTCAAGATTCAAAAGGTGACAAGATAGCCATCTGCGAACCTGTAAGAAGTGTCACCCGATGTGATGAAGTGTCGTCAGCTGTTACACAAAAGGCATCCCAAGAAACACTAAAACATCTAGAACAGCCATGGGATCACCTAACACCTGAGGAGAAACAGAAGGCCAAGCAGTTCCTGCTAAAGCATGGCGGTATTTTTGAGAAGAACAACAGTGGAAGAACGGATTTTGTGAAGCACCGGATTAATACTGGTCATGCTCAGCCGATTCGACAACGTCCTAGAAGGGTGCCCCTTTCCAAACAACAAGAAATGGAGACAATGGTAGATAAGATGCTAGAAGATGGAGTTATCGAAGAATCATCGAGTCCATGGTCATCTCCTGTTGTTTTGGTGACGAAGAAAGATGGTAGTACACGATTCTGCGTGGACTATCGGAAGCTCAATGACGTCACTAAGAAGGACAGCTACCCACTGCCACGTATAGACGACACGTTAACCACACTGGCAGGTTCGTGCTGGTTCTCCACTCTCGACTTAAAGAGTGGATACTGGCAAGTTGGTCTGGACGAGGAAGACAAAGAAAAGACGGCTTTTTCTACAGGAAACGGACTATACCAATTCAAGGTCATGCCGTTTGGATTATGCAATGCTCCAGCCACTTTCGAACGTCTCATGGAGGTGGTGTTAAGAGGATTAACTTGGAAAACGTGCTTGGTTTACCTCGACGATGTATTGGTTATGGGAAGAATTTTGAGGAGCATTTGCGAAATCTAGAAGAAGTCTTCGGCCGCATACGGAATGCTCACCTGTACTTGAACCCGAAGAAGTGTAGCTTATTCCAGCGACAAGTGGAATTTTTGGGCCATGTAGTCTCAGCAGACGGAATTTACACTGACCAGAGAAGAAAATCGCTGCAATCAAGGATTGGCCTAAACCTCGCGACAAACATGAACTTAGAAGTTTTCTGGGTTTATGCACCTATTACAGAAGATTTGTCAAGGGATTTGCCAATATAGCTGCACCCTTACATAGACTTACAGGTGATGAAGTCGGCTACGAATGGAACACCGATTGTGATGTAGCCTTTGGAAGACTTAAGGCGGCTTTATGTTCAAGTCCTATTCTAGCCTACCCGCAACAACAAGGGAGGTATATCCTGGATACCGACGCCAGCAATATCGGCATAGGTGCAGTGCTATCACAAGTGCAAGATGGCGAAGAACGAGTGATAGAATATTACAGTCGAGTTCTATCCAAACCAGAAAGGAATTACTGCGTTACCCGGAAGGAGCTGCTAGCAATTGTGAAGGCAGTTGATCATTTTCATAAATATCTGTACGGCCAAGAATTTTTAATTAGGACAGATCATGCGGCTCTCAAGTGGCTTATGGAGATGAAACAACCTGAAGGTCAAATAGCACGATGGCTCGAGAAGCTCCAACAGTATCACTTTACCATCCAACATCGTGCTGGAAAAATGCATGGTAACGCAGACGGTTTATCCAGAAGACCCTGTCAAACCGATTGTAAGCACTGCTGTAAAACGGAACAACGTGAAGGCACTGTCATGATAAGGAGTTTTAAACTTGGAACCGATGAACAGTGGACGACGACACAATTGAGGAAAGATCAAATGGAAGATCCAGACATCGGAGCAATACTACGGCTCAAGGAAGGTAACGGCGAGAGACCACCGTGGCAGGATATTGCGGACAGAGGGCTCGTTTTCAAAGCTCTCTGGGCTCAGTGGAATTCACTGGTTATTGAGAATGGATTGTTAAAGCGCACATGGGAAAGTGCGGATGGCAGCACAGTAACAACTCAGTTACTGGTACCAAGGAAGAAAGTTACCCAGGTATTGGAAGAAATTCACGGTGGTAAAACTGGAGCCCATCTTGGGGTAAACAAGACCTTGAGCAAGCTGAGAGATCGCTTTTACTGGGTGGATTATTGCGAAGATGTCAAGAAATGGTGTCGACAATGTAAAATTTGTGCAGCCAGCCAAGGACCAAGCACTCGATCTAGGGGAAAAATGAAACAATATAACGTTGGACTGCCATTCGAAAGAATCGCTGTTGACATTGCAGGCCCATTCCCTGAAACGCACAAGGGCAACAAGTACGTTTTAGTGGCGATGGATTATTTCAGTAAATGGCCAGAAGTTTTTGCCATTCCAAACCAAGAAGCATCGACTGTAGCTGAAGTATTAGTCATAATGTCTTCAGTAGATTTGGAATTCCCTTAGAGCTTCACACTGACCAAGGAAGGAACTTCGAGTCAAGACTGTTCCAGAAGATGTGTGATCTGCTTGGTATTCACAAGACTAGGACAACAGCTTTACATCCGCAGTCTGATGGGATGGTCGAAAGATTCAATAAGACCATTGAAGAACACCTCTCGAAAATGGTGGCCGAACATCAAAGAGATTGGGATCAACACATACCGCTGTTCCTAATGGCGTATAGAAGTGCAGTTCACAACACCACCGGACTTTCACCATCGAAGATTTTATTTGGTCGAGAATTACGGTTGCCTTGTGACTTGGTGTTCGGATCACCAGACGACGGCACCACAAATGTAGAGGACTACGCGGATGAACTGAAGGAAAGGTTAATGGAAATTCATAAGGCCGTAAGAAGTAAGATTACGCTAGCCAGTGACCGGATGAAAGCTCGTTACGACCTCAGAGCCAATTCTACGGGATTTCAACAGGACGATATGGTATGGTTATATAACCCACAGCGCAAGAAAGGGAGGTCCCCAAAGTTAACTCCAGCATGGGAAGGTCCTTATACAGTCATCAAGAGGATAAATGATGTTGTGTACCGGATTCAACGCAGCCCTAGAAGTAAGATGAAAGTAGTTCATCTGGATCGATTGAAGAGATACCAGACAGGAACCTTGATCGGGACGATCAAATTTGAGAAAGGGCAATGTCAAGAAAAATGGCGCATCCGCCAGAAATTAAAAATGTATTACTGGTTGCCTGCACAACCGCAACGTATCCGCCAGAAATTAAAAGACTTTTTCAGGCGCCATCTTTTAGTCAAGTCGAAAAGTAAGGGAATCAGACAATAGAATTGTCTGGTATGAAGAAGTACGCTTTCCGAGAATTGGGGAAATTTCGAGAAGCAGTCAATAGAGTATATAAGCCGGAGCCATCGACAACTGAGACAGTTTTTTGAAATTTGAATATACCGCGTGGAAATTGAAAATCGGACAATTTGGTGAAGGAATCTTATAAATAGTTAGTTTGTTGTTTGTTATAAGTTAGTAATTGTGTATAAAGTGAGAAAATAAATTCGTTAAGTATTTTATCGTGAGTTTAAATTAGTGGACCCACGGAATCCGTAACAATATGTTTTATTGAATAGTTAATTATTTATTCAGTACAAGGTCCCGATTATCCGCGAAGAAACTGATCCAGAAATAAGTAAATATTTTAGAAATTTTCTTTTGTTTAACAAAGAGCTTTATTATTGTTGTTTTAAATAGTAATATTTTTATACCTAATATAAAATTGCAATTCGTCACGACAGTTTTAAAATATTCTCATTTTTCACCGTTGCTTCGATCAAAATAATACCATTAATTCACATAAATGTTTTATAAAAGTCGTCTTCGGCTCGTATTCATTGAACGGTTGATGGATTATATTTCTACTGGAGCAATTTACAGACATTACTATGGAAATGTGCATATCATAATTTCAATTAGTTATTTTCGTATAGAAGTGATTGTAGTATAGAAGTAGTCATTTTCAAAATTTGAAGAGCCATCTAGCACAACAATATATCGTATCCAAAAATCATATTTACGAGAATATAATATTAAATTATATATTACAATCAAAGTAACTACGCCCCTGGCACACATTCTCAAGATCTCTGAACAGCGTTGCCATTCTCTCGGGAATCCTTCATGACTGCGATCAGCGCGTCTTGTTCCCACTCGCATAGAACAAGAAACGAATGTCTGATTCTGATCTTTTTCTTTTTATGAATGAAATGCCGGGTCTACTTTATTTAGAGGTCATTGGATGAACCTATGTCATGAAACCATTCGACTCGATTTTCTGTCCTCCTTCAATACTGGACATAAATTCTCTCATTGCTCTTATGGGGAGGCCGCGGTATAGGGAATTTAAACGTATTTGAGAGAACCCAATAGAGAACCTCATAACCAGGGTTCGGAAAACTACATGTTACTTTTAAAAACTACATAATCTACATTATATGTAGTTAATGTAGTTTATGTAGAGGTTGTAGTTTACGTAACCTATGTATGTAACTTTCAAATATCAAAGGTTTGAGGTTAGGTTATAATAAGTTGAAATTTTAAAAACACATAATGTATTTAAGAAAACAGAAATATGACTTTAAATATAATATTTACATCATATTATCACTATTACACCTCATACAAAGGAAAATTATTCATAATATCAATACATAGTTTATTAACGTAGTTTTCATGTAGTTAATGAACGGGAAAAGATGTAGTTTTTGAAGAAAAACTACACGTAGTTAATCAGGTAAATTACGTCTTAATTAACTACTTCCAAACCCTGCTCATAACCATCACCCCCCGCCGAGACATTATACTATTTAATCTATGGTGTCAATAGGGTTCAAAATGTCAAACGACAAATGTCAATAATGTCAGATAATGTCATTGAATTTTTCTTTGGAGGGTAGCATAATTTTTCAAAAATTTATATTTTAATTATATTTTAATTTAAAGTAGTGATAATTTACGTCAGTATCTTTTATAAAAATTTATGTTTTACACGATTAATGGTAAATGCTTTGATTTTTATCATTTAAACTTAAGGAATACGTATTTATTCGTTTTTGACTGAGGGGTAAACCGCTGCTGTATTTTGGTGTACAAGATGTTGGTATTTTTAGCATATTCGTGGTATTTTTGGTATTGGTACGAAATTATTTGGCATTACTTTCGTATTTTTTGGCATTAGTGTACAGAAATTCGACAGCGGTTTACCCCTCGTTTTTGACATATTTACACCAACAATAGAATACACAAAAAATATACTTCGGTATTTGGTTTTATTTGGTAATATTTTTAGACATGAGCACCCAACAAAGTCCCGCTAGTGCTTCAATTGAAAGGGAAAAAGTTTATCAATTTATTTTAGAATTGACCAGTCCAGAGACGAGAGAGAATGCACTTCTTGAATTAAGGTACCACATTCACTATAATATACCTAGCTATTTATTACTTTAAGTTTTTATTTATTAGTAAAAAGCGAGAGATTGTACCTGACTTAGCACCAATGTTATGGAACAGTTTTGGTACAATAGCGGCTTTGCTTCAAGAAATTCTCTTGATATATCCCGCAATTAATCCACCAACCCTCACAGCTCACCAGTCAAACAGGTAAAAACATTAGTTAAATAGTCTTCATTTATTGTTTAATATTTTTATGTAGGTAATATTACATGTTGAAAGTTTAAATTCTAATATTGTTTTTTAGGGTCTGTAATGCTTTGGCTCTTCTTCAGTGTGTAGCATCGCATCCAGAAACTCGTTCACAATTTTTGATGGCTCACATTCCATTATTTCTCTACCCCTTTCTACATACAGTCTCAAAAACTCGACCTTTTGAGTATTTGAGACTGACTAGTTTAGGTGTAATTGGAGCGCTTGTTAAGGTTTGTCTTAGATATTATATACATATAACTACACTATTACAAAAAATCGGCTTGAAAATGAAGATTGCTATGCAATTTTTATGTAAAATTATACAGGGTGAGTTTTCCACGATTTTTGGAAAACCCCATATTTTAGCTTATATCGCTGAAAAGCTTAAAGAATGGCGCTTTTTATGAAGTCATGGCCAACTATGTTTTCCATTTTAAAAAACATAAGTTTGTGTCATATGTCAAAAATTACAGGCTCTAGAAAAAAGTGGAGAACACAATCTCATTAAGAATGTGATTATCTACAACTTTTATCTGAAATTTTTTGTCTAAAATGTGTAATGGAATTAGGGACCATTTATAAAAATATCCAAAATTTGTTTTTTTCAAAATATCTAGTAAGCCATGAACTTTTTTGAAAATTTGAAAGGTGCATATTTATGACCCCACAAAACTGCAATTCTTTCCCCATTTAACCAATTCTCTATCTTCAGTAGTTTCCAAGATATCCATAGAGAACATTGTAGAAAACTCACCCTGTATAGCTAATGCCATTGATTGTCATTTTCAAGTCAACTTGATGCCATTATTTTATCATACGACATGTTCTACTGTCAATTCCCATTTCAGACTGATGAACAGGAAGTTATAACTTTTTTGTTAACGACAGAAATTATACCACTTTGTCTAAGAATCATGGAAACCGGATCAGAATTGAGCAAAACAGTGGCAACATTTATTTTACAAAAAATATTGCTGGATGAAAGTGGATTGTCATATATTTGCCAGACTTATGACAGATTTAGTCATGTAGCTATGATATTAGTAAGTACTCTAAAATTTATTTTTAGTAATATGTGACTTGGATAAATATCTATTTTATAGTATTTTTGTGAAAAATATATAATAGGTATTTTGGATTAGTCTGGTTATTATATATTAATACCATTATCCAACCAAGAAAATAATGAAAGTGACAGTTGTTGCCTATCATTTTAATTTAAGTTGAAATTATTTATCTATTATTTTTTCAATATGGTTGGTCTAAATTGTCCCTTCTCTCGTTGAACAGACTCTAGTTATTTTAATTCAATGTGTAAGGGTTTTTTTGTCAAGAAGTTTAACTAGGTATTATTTATGTTTGTGTTGTGTAATTTTTTACTTTATACAGGGTGGTCCGAACTGTATTCCGGAAACTTCGACAGCATATTCTACTGATGAAAATAAGTAAAAAAGTTCGTATCAATGTATGTCCTAAAATGCTTAGTTTCAGAGATACAGGGTGTAGAAGTTCTTAAGCAATGTCAATATTTGGATGAAAATTGGTGTCTAGAAGTATTTTCACATGAGAAATTTGATTTTGATGTCAACATGACTCCTACTGGTAGAGGGCGCCACCTACATGTGTTTTAACTGTTTTGAAGCGAATAACTTTTTGTCTGTACCTGTATAAAACTACCGAGAAAATATCTTTTTGTGAAAATTGTTACGAGCAACCCTTCTCAAAATATTTAGAATGGAAATAGTCAATACATGTCATTATTGACGAAAAATAAACACGTTGAGCAGATAGTTATTTCACTGAAATAATAAATTTGGGTAATGTTTATTTTTTTAAATTAATTCTAAGTTTTTCTGCAAAAAATGATGGTATAACAGTTTCTGTTGAACTTTTGACAAAAAAACTTTCAAATTTATGATCTCAGTCTAATAACTATTTAGTCAACATGTTTAATTTTATGTCAATGATGACAGGCATTGATAATTTTGATCGCAAAAATCTCGAAAATCAATACTCGTAGCGATTTTTACCAAGAAACATTTTTTACGTAAAAAACATCGTAAATGAATATTTTTTTACTCAGTAGTTTTATACAGGTACGGACGTAAAGTTTAAGTAATGGACGGAAAATTGTTACTTACTCTTCAAACCAGTTAGAAATATGTAGATGGCACCCTCTACTAGTAGGAGTCATATTGACATCAAAATCAAATTTCTCATGTCAAAAAACTCCCAGACACCAATTTTCATCCAAATATTGGCGTTACTGCAGAAATTATTTGGAAAAGTCGAAATAAAAATGAAACTTCTACACCCTGTATCTCTGAAACTAAGCATTTTAGGACATACATTTATACGAACTTTTTTACTTATTTTTATCTGCAGAATATGCTGCCAAAGTTTCTGGAATACAGTTCGGACCGCCCTGTATATTATTTAAAAATACATGTCTTACAATTAAAGAATATATGAAATGAGTCTGATTTATTAAAATTTGTTAAGAATTTATGACATATTCATATACAGGGTGTTTCTAAAAACATGTGCCATCTCTTGTGGGGAGATTCCTCAGGCAAAAATAACATTTATTAACATTTTGTTTTGTACTTCACTTAAGATCTTCATTTTTTTTTATTATAATTTTTTTCAAAATGCTTTTAGTAATTTGAATTCAATTTTGCGGCTAAAAATTACTATCAGTGCTACATATTTTAATGCTAAAAAAGTGTTGACAGATTCACCAGGGACGTGCATACGGGTTATCACTAGAATATTGAATTTACAGAAAAAGGATTTTTACGCCACTGTTTTTTCTTTCCTTAGCAAAATTGTGTAGCCCGTTATATAATGCTGATTAAAAGTCGTCTCTTGATAGTTTGTCGATTTTGGTCCCTTTGATAAGAGAAATGCAATTTTATTAATTGTTTAGTATAGTCTGTCCAACGATAAGATCCTTGACAGTGATAGATGTGTGTCATTTTATTTCCAAATTAGTTTATTTTATTTTACAAAGAAATAAGTTGGTACAATTGTAACGCATAGCAGAAAATTAATATATTTAAAACCACTCATTAGATTTTGATGTTTTTTTTTTTAAAATTGTAAATTAATTCCTTCTTAACGGATGCTACCTCAGAAATTCTTATTCCGAATTTATTTTGAGCATATACAGGGCACAACAATAAGACGAAGTTTTTTGCCCGAACTTTGTAACACCCTGTAGGGTGCAGCAGCTGTAGTAGCTATTGCTAAATCAAATCACATTGTAGCCTCATCCTTTGTGAGCATTTCGTTTTTTTAATCACGACATTATCTCTCTTTTTATTGGAGATACGCTGCTTTAAAACGAACGTCTTGGAAAAATGCTGCGCAGGCAGAAAGTTTTATGTATAAATAATCAAGGCGACATAGCCGAAAACTGATTTATGAGTACTTGCAATATGACAACGACAGTTGTCAAATAATAAAAATGTAATTATCTGTGACGGATGTTGCTCGTATTGTGGCTTTAATTGAGGATGGCCGAAGTCAACGTTATGTGTCCGATACCCTGGGCATACCTCGAACAACAGTCCAGGATGCTTGGAATCGGTATATGGAAAGGGGAAATTTCACCAGGCGAGTGGGTTCCGTAAGAAAACGGAAGACAAATTCAATTGACGACCGCTTTATTGCCCTGAATACTTTACGAAATCGTAGAATTACAGCGTTTCAGAATCAACATCTGCTACAAGCCGTGCGTAGAACTCAAGTCAGTGAGAGAACAATCCAACGAAGATTAAAAGAAAACAGCTTGTCTGCAAGGAGGCCTGCCAGAGGACCTCAGGTCTTCCAAGACATCGTCGAGCACGTCTTCAGTTTGCGCGTTTACATGTGAATTGGTTTGGTCGCGAATAAAAATTTCTGACGTAGCATCCGTTAAGAAGGAATTAATTTACAATATAAAAAAAATCATCGAAATTGGGACTAGTTTTTAGTGGCCCGTTTTTTTGCCGGTGAGTGTATTATGAAAAAAACTGTATAAAATTGAAAAAATCTAATCGAGTTATTTTATTAAAAACAATTACAATATGTGTTAATACAAAACAAGCAAAGATTTATTTTAAAAAACCACATATCAAAAAAAGATATAAAAAGATTTCTTGCTTTCAAGCCGTGTTTCAAGCTCGAGCAACTTCTTCAACGATGTGAGGACATATTAACAAATTGATATTCTGAAAGGAAAATTTTGTTAACTGGAATTGAATTGATCGCTTTATGCTTAAAAAATCCTTTTTAGGGTCTTGTATCTCAAAAGAAATAAAAGGAACCCTTGTAGAATCAGTTTGTTGTCTGTCCGTCCGTCTGTCTATCAAGACCTTTTATCTCGGGAACGCGTGGTTTTCTTCTAAGTTAACCTAAAAAACATTTTGACTTTCAAGTGGTGCTTTTAAGATGGCGTAAAGTAGGTGGTCAGAAGAAAATGCTGTGAAAAGATGGTTAATGCATTTATTGTTACATTTATCAATATAATTATTCAATATGATTATTATTTACCGATCGTGTGTCTGTCATCGTCTGTCAAAATCTTACCTGAGAAAAAAAAACAGAATATAGCAATCCTTAATTTTTTTTAATGTCATTAACTGTTCAGTGTATTAAATAAGTACTCATTGATTTCTCATCAATAAATATGAAAAAGGTTTTTATAAACATGGGTGCGGAAAGTTTTAAAGTTATAGGATGTTAAAACTTAAAAAAATGGTCTTTTGTAATTATCTTAAATACCATTATTTTTTTTAAATTTTGCTATATACTCTGTTTTTTTTTTCTCAGGTAAGATTTCGACAGACGATGACAGAAAAAATGCAGATGACGTCCATACCAATCCATTTATTTAACTAAAAAAAGTTTCTAATATTTTTTAAATTAACTATGGATGGGTTTATACATAAATCCGTCATGCGTCATCTCTTGTTGTTTTTAACCAGTTTTATTGGTTTATTTCAAAAATGGCAGATCATATTTCAATATTATTGGTTTGACGGAACGATGAACGACAAACGAACGCCGCGCCGATGCGTGTGAACTCGTCTTAAGATTTTTGAGAGTTGTCAAAGTCTTGCCAATTTATAGGTTATAATTTTGTGTCAAATAGAAATGATAAATATTTTGCATTTTGCATTTTGGCCTGTGTTATTACGTGGGTTTCGTGTTTTTTAAAATTAAGTGGAGGAAAACTCGCTGGAAAATTAAGTGTTGACCCTGACCATAGTTTACAGTTAATATTCGGTGCCTAGAGACCGTCAGAGACAGTTTGCCAGAGATTATGACCAGAGAGATGTATTAGCCACAAATAAAGTTTGTATACTATCTTGTATATGATAGCAAAAACTAGAGTATCTGTAAAATAGCAGCACACGATAGGTAAATAATAAATCATATATTGAATAATTACCTATATTGATAAATGTAACAATAAATGCAGGAAGTTGCTTGAGTTTGAAACACGGCTTGAAAGCCGGAAATCTTTTTTGGTATGTGTGTTTTTTTTAAATACACCCTTGCTTCTTTTGTATTAACACATACTGTAATTATTATTGTTTTTAATAAAGTAACTCGATTAGATTTTCTCAATTTTATACAGTTTCATTCACAATATTTTGAAGTAATCATTTGTCAAATTTTAAAGATATTAATTTTCTGCTATGCGTTCCAATTGTACCAACTTATTTCTTTGTAAAATAAAATAAACTAATTTGAAAATAAAATGACAGACACATCTATCACTGTCAAGGATCTTGTCGTTGGACAGACTGTAGCTAGCACATCAGGGTTTCAAATTTTAATAAAAGTTAATACGACATACACAATTTTGCTAACAAGAGAATAAAGGTCAGTGGCGCACATGAATTTTTTAGGGAAGTATTACAGTGGTAACCCACGATAACCCCCCCAGTGTCGGCACTTTTTTAGCATAAATATGTAGTACTTATAGAGAGGCGTAAACCGCAGGATAAAATGTATACACTAATTCCCAAAATTTATACTAATTCCCCGCTAATTCCCAACTAATTCCTCTAATTCCCCAACTATTTCCCCTAATTCCCAATTAATTCCTCTAATTCCCAACTAATTCCCCTAATTCCCAACTAATTTCCCTACTATCACTAGTTTCCTCTCCGAATAACTTACGTAAACTAGGCCACACATGATGGTAAGTTATTCAACAAATGTCTATAGTGTTTGCTGTAGATATAACCTTCGGTTTTGAATTAAAAAAAAACTAAAGAAACACCATATTTTTTTATCAAAAAACATAAAAAAGTTAAAAAATTGAACACATTTCTTGTGGAATATTTTGGTATTATCGAACAAAAATAAACGGCTATTGTTTTTTAAATGCTTCATATCTTCTCCTGATATTTATTTGATCTGTCCGCTTCAACTGGAATGGACCATAATAGGACAGTAAAGAATAAATTCTTTATGAACTATCTCTGTGTCTTCCTTCTTGGGCCAAATAAAGGTTGATTCTCACTATACCTTCCGTTTCCATTCCATATCCGTTCCGTATTTTTTATTGTATGGACGCTATACGTAAGCTTCCGTTCCGTATCAGTTCCATACTTTTTATTATACAAATTATACCATTACGAAAGTTTTATTTTAAAAATTTGTATCTTTTCAAAAAGGTAGCAGATTTAATTAAGAGGTGAAAACATTAATAAATATCAGCAATATTTTAACAGAGCTGGTACAAATGTAAGAACTTGACAACGCTGTTTCCGATATGCTTCAGTCCGTCCGACAAAAAAATGTATGGAAGGAAAGGATATGGAACGGAAGGGAAACGGAACGGATAGTGTGCATTGTCCAATTCATTTACATGATATAATATTTTATGTAAACGGAAGGAAGCTGATATGGAAGGTATAGTGAGAATCGACCGTTAAATTGTCGAGCTCTGCTTTCAGAAACCTGAATTTATAATTTGCATTTCTCCTATCTTCAATAATTCGACCAATAAACCACGACTGGTCATAGAAAACTGCGTTATAGTTTTCTAAATGTATATCCATCAGAGCCCATCAGTTTCCGATAAATTGGAGGGAAGCATTCTATCTGAAAACTCTTCCGAATCATCGGAGTCGTCGAGTTCCATCACGTCCGAATCAGTAGAGGAGTCTGTGCTCGTGCTATCAGCTTGATCCATGGGTAACTTCTGTTTAGATTTTTTCATTGCCAAGGGCAACTGGGACTTCTTAGAAGCTGTTTTTTCTAAGTTTTGCTTGCATTTCCAATGAATCTTTTCAGTCGGTCAGTACTCGCTGTACCATTAGACTGATCTAAAAGCCAGCAGTACGATGACTTTTTAATAATCGAAGATTTCTTGCCAAGAGTGAGTTATATATACGGTGATTTTTCCGATATGCTATGTACTTTTTTGGGAAAAATCTTTTAAACTTATGAAACATGTTTCCAAAGAATCATCACATTCGCGATTAGGGATCTCGTTAGAAATTAAGTCCGCAACCTTGTCCATAATTATACAATCTTTATTATTGACACAATTTGCTATATCTTGGTCAATTTCATTTTCCTCGGAGTTTTAGTTAAGTTCAACACCATCTTCGTCAATATCTTCGTTGTCCTGACCTTTTTTCTGCAGTCTTGTAAATAATGGTATCTGCATATATTTCCAGTCGTTTTCCTTGGCATTGATTCCAAAACGATTCATATCTTTTACGACCATTCTTCAATTGTAGTTTTGATATCCAAATTGGGGACTTCTTTTTCCAGTGGTAATTTTTCTTCCTTCAGTCTGTTTTTCAATCTATTGTTTTCTCTTGGAAATGCAAAAGTTCCCCTTAGATAATTTATGGTATTATTTATTGTGCTAATTTTTTCAATTCGGTTCAGCATAAATATCCTTTATACTAAAATTGATTACTGTGGAATAAGTAGAGGTCATGGATGATTCATAGACTTGGCTAAAAATCATAGACTTGGCTACCAAGAATGCCGATGCTTAACATTTCTGGTCTTAACTCAGAGTTTTTAATCTTCAGTATCAGTTTAATTAAAGCGTGGGCGTTCATCTCGGTGCAAAGGTAACAATTACTGGTCAAAAAATTTTCTAATGTTTTGTATTCTTTTTTTTTCTTTAATTCAAGCTCTCCCGATTCTAGTAAAGAAAAGTGCTGGAATCGAGGAATAATTCATAAGTTTAAGATACGCCACATTACCTTTACTTTGTGGAATTTCCTTATTAAGTTGTGCAATTACCATCAGACTGCACATTTTTTTTGCGGAGGCAAAATTCATCTTGTCTTCATTTTTGAGATCAGAATCTGTAAGAAGGTGTTTATCTTTTGAAACCTTTAGGATCAATTATCCGTCCCTGAAATTATCCGAGGTGGCAGTGTATTTTCCAATCGGTAGATTTATTTTCGGTTTTAGAAAACGCGTACGCATTTTTGTTAAAATATGAGTGGTGTCCTGTACATAGCTTTCTTCATTTTGTCTATGCTACACTGATACCACTCCCAGTCTGGATCTGACGAAGAATATAGGGGCTCTGCAGCTTATGTGTGGAATATGTTTTTCTTTCTGCTAAAGAAGATACCAAATCAGTATTTAAACGCATAGCTCTTAAAAGACGAGGGGCCTTTGAAATCAAATTCACCTTCCTAGGGCGTCGTTTTTAGCGTCCACGAATCTATTTAGCGTAGAAATTGAGAGTAAGCTATTTTTCAAATTTGATTGTAGTGTTTCGTAAAGTAACCTGCCTCCAATATAAAAGAGATACACCGCGAATTTTTTTGTAGCATCATCGTACCTATTTTGATTGTTTGAGCAAGTAGAATTGAGTGATACATCTTGCAATGTTTTGAGAAGTCGCGGTATATCAGTCTTTTGTTCAGTTTCTAATTCACTTATATTCTCCAAAAGTTTCTTCGCTAGTTCACTGTTTTTAATGACTATTTCGCTCACTTTTTCAGTGATGAAAAAGTAATCCGTGATTAAACTTTGGTCATCTACCAATTTTTCTCTAGCTCGTCTCTCCCTCTCACACCTTTGATATTTTTTTCTATTCCATTCGGATAGAACATTATCCTCATTCTGGATATCGATTTTGTGTAATTTTTTCAATGAGGTATTTGTATCGATGCAGTTACTATCATCTATAAGCGAACAAATTCCCCACTAAATTCCTCTAATTCCCCACTAATTCCTCACTAATTCCTCTAATTCCCTAGTAATTCTTCACTAATTCCTTTAATTCCCTACCAATTCCCCACTAATTCCTAGAGGTTGTACACCAAAATTCCCCTGCGAAATACCCATGGACTTATAGTAACTTTAACTTTCAAAATTTCATTCAAATCACTAAAAGCACTTAAAAGACAATTATAATAATACAAAAAAAAAAGGATTTAACTCCTTGTAGCTATGAAACAAATCAGAATCGGACCTATGTTGATATAAAAAATAACTCTTATTTTTACGTGAGGATATCCCCACAAATCAGAACAAATTAGGCAAATGTAATCCTCCTACGTCCTCCTACTCTGCCCACCCAGGGATAGAAGGCAATGAAAAAGCAGACATCTATGTTGAAAAAGGAGCGAACACTCCACTAACTGGACCAGCATCAGTAAATGGAAGCTAAAAAAATGAGAAACACCAAAACACCTCATCACTGATGCGCCGAGTCGACAACTATCCGTGCCATGAATTTTGGTACGACTGATATCAGAGATGGGGAACTAACTATCCTCTGTAAAACCATCTCAGATACTGACTTTTGTCAAAGTCCTGAGACTATGATGAGTTATAACTCAAGAAAGGACGGATGCAATAGATCTGCAAGATCGCGGTCATTTACTCCCCCCCCCTCCTATACATTTTACAATTTTCCCACAAGAGTGGCACATGTTTTTGGAATACTCTGTATTTATGCATATAATGTTATAAAACTATTGATTTGTATTGCATGATTTGTCTGATCACATATTTCATATTTATTACTTTTTTAGGGCAAAATGGTGATATCGTTAGCAAAAGAACCATCTGCTAGATTACTCAAACATGTTGTAAGATGTTACTTGAGATTGTCAGATAACCCGAGGTAATTAAGATTTGTTATATTTGAATATAGCATAAATCACTGATTCTATCTATTTTAACTATTACACAGCCACACAAAAAAGAAAAGTGGGGTATGCTTTTTATCAGACCGTCATATCATATAGTATTTTTCGACGTTGAGTACGAATCCGCTATTAGAATTACGCTATCACATCTCATTTTTTTCTAACCTCAAAAAATCCGTAAAAAATTAGGAAAATGTAGGAAAAAGTCAATTTTTTTTCTTATGTATAACACTATAACCTAATGTAAATGGACCTGATAAACCCAAAACTCCCTTCAGAATTGTGCTAAAATGTCTCATATTTTTTCTAACTTCAAATTCAATTGATTTTCGAGAATTGCACGGATCTTAACCAAAACCGGTATAGGTTTTTTTTAGGTCGTTGATCATGAATCTGACGTCGGATTTGCAGAATTCAAATGGCGGATCCAATATGGCAGATGCGAATTTCCAAAATCGCACGGATCTTAACCAAAACCGGCATAGGTTTTTTCTGGGTCGCTGATCGTGAATCCGACGTCGGATTCGCAAAATTCAAAATGGCGGTTCAAATATGGCCGCGAATTTAATAAAACCACGGATTCGAACGAAATCAGTATATGGGAGTTTTTTTTAGGTCGCTGAAGAATATCTACCCTGTGGGCGCAGGACCGATTCGAATCGGACTCACACCGTTTTTGAGGTCGCCCATATGGGATCCGCCATCTTGAATTTTGCCAGCCCCGCGTCATATTCGCGATCAATGACCCATTTGACTTTAGATTCGCGATCAGCCACCTAAAAAACTCCCATATACTGATTTTGTTCGGATCCGTGTTTTTTTAAATTCGCGTCGGCCATATTTGATCCGCCATTTTGAATGTTGCGAATCCGATGTCAGATTCATGATCAGCGATCCAAAAAAAACCCTATGCCGCTTTTGGTTAAGATACGTGCGATTTTGGAAATTTGCATCTGCCATATTGGATCCGCCAGTTTGAATTTTGAGAATCCGATGTCAGATTTATGATCAGCGATCCAAAAAAAACCTATACCGGATTTGGTTAAGATCCGTTCGATTTTCGAAAATCATGACTTGTGGTAGGTTTTTTGAGGTTAGAAAAAATATGAGACATGCTAGCTCAATTCTGAAGGGTGTTTTGAGTTTATCATGTCCATTTACATTAGGCTATAGTGTTATATGTAAGAAATATTTTTTTTTACTTTTGAGGTTAGCAAAAAAAATTAGATGTGATAGTAATAAAATTCTGATAGCGGATTCGTGCTCAGGCGTCGAAAAATACTATAGGATATGATGGTCTGGTAAAAAGCATACCCCACTTTTCTTTTATTGTGTAGTTGTGTTATTATTTATTATTGTTATGGTACGTCCAGACCTGAGAAGTCGAGCGCGAGACATCCCAAATTTGCTAAGTGTCGACGGGTCTCGCGAGAGCCTCGCGAGACAACCCACGGAGCCTCGTTGCTATCTGTCCCCTGTTTGTTTTTCGACGGCCGGCCGAGGCCGATCAAAGAAAGCTCGCGGCTAAGTCTGGACGTGTTTTTTGTAGGGTCGCTCAACTGCGAGATATTAGACTGATTTATGAATTTCAACTATTTAAAATTAAGTAATCTCAAATTTTTAAATGGTACACCGTATGTATTATCATTTTTTCTGATAGAATTTACAAATTTTGCGTCACTGATACTTTTTACCGTACCGAAATCTAACATTTCTTTAAACAAATTGAATTCTTACAAAATCTATTATTTTAGATATACATATAATATATAATAATAATAGCTCCTGTATATAGCGTTTAACGCCTTGGGAGTAGCAAGGTACAGCTTGCCATACTAGAGCCGTTCGGTATACAAGGAAGGTAATGTGGCTAGCACTACGCTTCAACCGCCTATTATTACCTCAGGATTGTGAATCCCAAGTACTCATTTAAAGCTGAGTCGACTTAGGTACCCAAACTATTTTTATTTTAATAAAAATCGGCTGATGCAATGCCGGGTGTGGGAATCGAACCCACTACCTTGAGATTGGTAGACGAGAGCCTGTACCTCTACGCCACCGGGGCACCTTATATAATATATAATATGATATGCAAAATAAGTTACCGAATTGTACGTAGAATCTAATAATAAAATAAAAATAGGGTATTCCCATTAAAACATATACCGTGCTGGCAACTGTTACTTTTGGGTCGGCATTTACATGTGTGGAAGTAAATCGCATAGGGATCTTATTAAGTCGGAGTGAGAGAAATGCGACCGACCGACGCGACGCGCGACGGTGTGCTGTTGCGGCGTTGCCGATACGCCTTTCCCTATCAAGTAAAGTACATAAAATCACGATCGCAAACCGCTTATATTTAAAAGAATTTTTTTTTCAAGAGAACTAGATAAAATCATTAGACATGTTTCTGAGTATCTGAAATGGAATTATAAGGATATCGTGAATGTGTCATTTTTTTTATAACGAGAAAACGTCAGTAATCGCGATAATTTAAAAATTCAACTTTTTAACACATAACAGGCCATAACTCAAGAACCACTTTAGATATTGAAACTTTTTTTTATTTTCAAGATCGGATATTTTACAATATGTTTACATAAGAAAAATTCGATAAGGTTGTTTTTTCTATTCAAAAATTGTAAACGATCCATCCATTTACTTTTAGAGCATAGCAATTTTGAGCAATTGTGTAATTTTTTTATTGATAAAGATTTTCACATACTGTCTACAAAGAAAATACAGCAGAAATATTAACAAAGTTCTTTAAAAAAACTACAATCTATTATTTCTAATAGATTTCGAGATATCGATTTTTGAATTCAGAGTTCTAATAGCGCGACCACTATCGAACACTCACTCAATTCCACTTATTTTTACCAAAAATGCAAGTGTTTCTAGCTTGCACTTAAAAAAATTCAAGCTATAGGGAAAATTACAACGATTCGTTAATAAATGAACAAATTAAGTATCACGAGACGTAATTAAATCGTGAAGCTGAACGCATGGCGTACACCTTTCCCTAGAACTTTAAGTACTGACAGAGGTATTATTGGGTCGACCGGTCAACTGCGACAAATCTGCTATATCCCCTTCCACGTCTCTTAGCGATGTGCACAGTTTCTCGGTTTATTTCATATGTTTGGCAACGTGTTTACTGTCCTCTCTTTGTTCAGTACATTATAAACGCATTGTACTCTTCTTACATACGGAAATCTCGACCCAAGACTAACCTTTGCCAGCCCTTAGTACTCGTATATTATATCCGTAACACTTTTTGAAGTACCCTGTATACTCTACAGTAATTTTCAAATGTGCTTCTTAACCTTTCCTATAACTTTTCTATTTAATATTTTGTTCTAAAAAACGAATCTTGTAATAGACGTCGTGTCTCGAAACAAATGAAGCGTAAAAGGAAAAAAATCGACGATGTATAAAATGCGACGAACCAAATATCATGTTAAAGATACAAAAATTTATTACTTATGTGTTTATTATTTGCTGCAGGTTTTTCATCAGACATGTTTACACAAACCGGTCACCTTTCACTATGATCCAACTCGCTTGTCTCGTGGCAGGTTTGCGTCAAAAAATAAATAGAAAATATCTCGCTCTCGTCTCGCTCTCGTCTCTCTCTTGCCTCGCTCTTGTCTCACTCTTCTCTTGCTCTCGTCTAGCGCTTGGCTCCTCAGTTCTGGACGCACCATTAAATGCAGTAACAGAAAATTGGATGTTTTCTTTCTTGTTCCAATTAAATTTTATGAAATTAGATGGCCCCTGTGCCTTTTAGGACCAGTCGTCACTATGAAAAATAAATTTATTTAAATTTAATTATAAACTTTATACAGGAATAACTGAATATGCATTAAATTATAGATATAACAAATACGAATTACCGATAAATATCGGTATATACAGTGTTTTGTTTGGCTATAAAGGTTGGATGTTTAAAAGTTTTTAAAAAATAAAAAAAATTAAGTTATAAAGGGGGATGTTTTGTGAACAAGGGGGAAGTTCTTGCTTAGAAAATTGCAAGAAATCCTAATTTTGAACCCAAAAAAATATCTTGAATTTTATTTCATGTCTATTCCTTTTTTGGTGAAAAAACTGTATTGCTTGTCAATAATTAATCAACGGATGATAAAAGGTTACGTTACTTATGGACATTGCCTGGAAACTTATATGCACAAAACATCCCTCTTTAGAACTTTTCTCTTTAAACGGTCATAAACGGGAGTAAAATACTAACCGTGCGAACAAAAACTAGAGGCGCCACCGTTCATCAAATGGTGTAAAAATTGCGAAAATTTAATCATCTAATTTTGACACAAGGGGTCGCGCTTAACTTTTTAATTTTAATTCAATTTTCTTTGTTTTCGAACTATATTATTTTTGCTGTATTTTGTGAATGTATAAATGTTTTCTTAGTGTAAAGTTGCAGTTTATTAATTTAAATTATATTACATACATTTAAAATTAAAATATTATGACATATATGTCAGTTGCTGTCTAAAAAGTCATCTTGATAACTAAAAGTTCGTTATTGTCAGAGATAGTAAAAATATCCAAATTCACAAGTTATAATTAGTAATTAGACAATCATTCTATAATATTTTATTATATATATTATTTCAAAAACAAAAACATAATGGTACAGCGTAATTTTGATATGCAGGTTTTAAACAAGAATTGCTGCTATTTTTTTCAGGTTTCGTTGTCAACCGCGGAAGTTTCAGTGATTTTAGTGTTGTCGGATATTTTTATTTGTTAAAGAGAAATATTGCATTTGGATTGCAAAACTAGAAGTGGTAGTTTTATTGCAATGTAAGTAAGCGTTTGTACATTTTATACTTTTTTCATACCTACGACAAATATATATTCCGGGTGCGTCTCAAAAGTGGCTCACCCCTATAACTTTTTTATTTTTAGTTAAAAAAACGAGATTTGGTATGTTAGTATATGACTTAAATTAGGATTAATTGACGTATTCAATTATTTTCGACCGCTTTCTGTTTCACCGGAAATGACTGCAACTTTTGATTTTCAAATTGCACCCTCGGTATTTTTTTACTTTATTCGAAAGAAAATAACACTCTGAATAGAATGACATATCATATGTCAACTTTTGACGTTTTTGCATTGTTTATTTAAAATTATAACTTGGGGTTTGTAACGAAAATTTGACTCGAAATGCCAAGTGTGTGGTATCAAATTATTCGTAAAAAAATGCTTTTTCCAAATATGCTAATGAGCCACCCTCGTTCCATTTGAGAAAATTGAGATATCATTAAAAATACAATTTGAGCATTTTCTAACTGGGCAGGACAAGACACTAAAAACATTAGATGATCAAATCTATTTTTCCAAAGCTCCTTGATTAAGAATTAGTTTTTTCAAAATAGCCATGGCGCTCTAGATTGAAATTTAAAATACGATTTTTTATTAAGCGAGAATGACGTATTGACGTATAATATGTCATTCTATTCAGAATGTAATTTTCTATCCAATAAAGTAAAAAAATACCGGGGGTGCCATTTAAAAATCAAAAGTGGTAGTCATTTCCGGTGAAACCGGAAGTGACTAAAAACAACTGAGTACGTTAATCAATCCTAATTTATGTTATATACTAACATACCAAATCTTTTTTTTTTTTATCTGTAGAAATAAAAAAGCTATAGGGGTGAGCCACTTTTGAGACGCCCCCGGTATATTAAAATTTTATAATTCGTTTTATTTAAAAAATGATATAAAAGAAGCCTGTAATTGACATACCTAATTGTTACGTAATATATTACTTTACAATTAAAAAATTGTCAATTTAAAAAATATATTAAAAATATATACAGGAATTAATTGAAATTTTTAGTATGCGAACAAACTCGAGAGGCACTTTATAATAATAATAAATGTCTTTATTGTCAAAAAAATTTACAATTTGTAGACAAAGGTAAAGTAAACAAACAAAAGAGAATACAAAACAAGTATACAAATTACATTGTCAGTCTTATTGTTTAAAATAAACATTTATAAATGTTTACAATCTCAAAGAATAAAAATAAGATTCAAACATAATTAGTAAGTTTATAGTAAATATTTATAGTAATAGCAAATATTAAACCAGTATTTACAAGATCAAATTCGATCATCAAAATATAAGTCATTAATAAGATTTCAATGCTTTGCGAAATGAAGAAAATTATGTTATGGATTTGATTTCAAATGGCAGGTGATTGTGCATATGGTTTATTTGCGCTTATTTACTTTCATTTTCTTAACATGACAGATAAAGTTATAAAGGGGGATGTTTTGTGAATGTGTCAAATGAATCGTATATACAGTGTTTTTATTTTGTAATTAATTCAGCTATGTTCATTTTTAAAATGGATTATTTCAATGCATTGGATTTTGGATGTGAAGATATTTTGGATATGGCTTTAAATTAACGGTATGCAACCGACAATAAGTACTCTGCTGCAAAAAAGTGATATTTTATTTTTTTAAATATGTTTTTTGAATAAAAAATAGTTCTTGCTTAGAAGATTGCAAGAAATCCTAATTTTGAACCAAAAAAAATATCTTGAATTTTATTTCATGTCTATTAATTTTTTGGTGAAAAAAACTGTATTGCTTGTCAATAATTAATCAACGGATGATAAAAGGTGAAGTTACTTATGGACATTGTCCTCTTTAGTAAGTTTATAGTAAATATAGTAATAGCAAATATTAGACCAGTGTTTACAAGATCAAATTCGATCATCAACATATAAGTCATTTACGGCGTAGAAAGCCTGGTCTAGTAAATAAGATTTCAATGCTTTGCGAAATGAAGAAAATTATGTTATGGATTTGATTTCAAATGGCAGGTGATTGTGCATATGGTTTATTTGCGTATGGTTAATTTTGACAAAATAATTTTGTATTAAGGACAAGATACGTCGCTAGTGGTAGGAAAAAATATTTTTTAGAGTATACTAGTTTATTTGGTTATCTATAAAGCACATACCGGATGCGTTTTATTAGTGCCTCACCCCTATAACTTTTTTTATTTTTTTCAGATAAAAAAAAAACGAGATTTGGTAAGTTAGTATATGACATAAATTAGGATTGATTGACGTATTCATCTGTTTTCGGTCACTTCCTATTTCACCGGAAATGACCACAACTTTCTATTTTTAAATGGCACCCCTCGGTATTTTTTTACTTTATTCGATAGGAAATTACACTCTGAATCGAATGACATATAATATGTCAACATTTGACATATTCGCTCAAAAGCAAATTGTATTTTAAATTTGAATCTAGAGTGCCATGGCTATGTTAAAAACACTAATTTTTAATCAAGAAGCCTTGGAAAAATAGATTTGATCGTATAATGTTTTTAGTGTCTTGTCCTGGTCGGTTCAAAGATGCCCAAATCGTATTTTTAATCATCTCAATTTTTTCATATGGAACGAGGGTGGTTCATTAGTATATTTTTTTACGAATAATTTGATACCACACACTTAGTCTCAATTGTCGTTATGAACCGCATCCTATAATTTAAAATAAACCATATGCGAAAATGTTAAAAGTTGACATATGACATGTCATTCTATTCAGAGTGTCATTTTCTATCGAATAAAGTAAAAAAATACCGAGGGTGCCGTTTAAAAATCAAAAGTTGTAGTAGTTTCCGCTAAAACCAGAAGTGACCGAAAACAACTGAATGTGTCAATCAATCCTAATTTATGTCATATACTAACATACCAAATCTCGTTGTTTTATCTGAAAAAATAAAAAAGTCATAAGGGTGAGCCACTTTTGAGACGCACCCGGTATAATGCCTTTTAAATGTATTTTGTCAATGAGAAATAGTAAAAAAATAGTTTTATTAAATTTGGTTCTGCGTCGAAAAAATACTGGTTTGTTTTTGAATTGAAAACAGATTTGACATCTATGGAAAAATTCAAACTTATAAACAAACAGTTTCATTAATTTTCAACAAATTAATATGAACGGACACAAAAATAAAGTAAAACGCATTTTTTAGGAATTTTTGACAACAGAAATATAACTTGGCTAAGAAACCCATAGAAATTAAAAACATATATATTTTATGATTTTACCGTATTATTAAAAGTACACACAACTGAAATGTGAAGCTAAAGTAATAAACATAAATTATTTTCAACAAAACTGCAAACCTTGAATGTACATAACTTTTTCAAATACAGTTCATGCTAATATAGGATCTGCATTTGACGCACATGGATCGTGCACATTTGATTCATGAGATTTTTGTTTTTTGTCATTTCTTCATTGAGATATGGTTGCCATATACCACATCACTTTCTTTTCTGGTATTGATTATTCAATTTTCTCTCTACTATAAGTAAGAGATTCAGAATCGGAGTTATAGTTACTCTTCGGAGAAAAATCAATGTCTCGATGGTATTCATCTCAGTTAAGCCTCTTCAAGTTCATCAAACCACTCAATGCTTCCTCAAAATTAGTGTCCCAGTGAGGCACACTTTTTAGACTACCCACCATCCTAATAATGTAACATTCTTGGCGTGGTGGTGCCACACAGACCCCAATGTAACTTTAGCCACCGCTTGTAGAAACAATATTTGATAAAATCAAGTGCGCCTTTAACAGTTGCATTTTGGTACCCTAACTTAAAGGTAAACGGCGCGGCGAGGCCTAATTCTTAAACGTAAACATTTTACAGAGGTTTAAATAGTGCTTGGGGTCCGCTGGACCCCACACAGTTGAGGGTTAATATATATATTTTAAATTTACATTTTTTTTAATTGTAAAGTAATATATTACATTTAAATGGAATATATTACACAACAATGTCAATTACAGGATTACAGGCTTGTTTTCTAAATAAAACGAATTATAAAATTTCAATATATGTATATTTGTCGTAGGTATGAAAAAAGTAAAATATAAAATGGACAAACGCTTACTTACATTTCAATAAAACTTCCACTTTTAGTTTTGCAATCCAAACGCAATATTTGTATTTCACAAATAAAAATATCCGACAACATTAAAATCACTGAAACTTCCGCGGCTGATAACGAAAGCTGAAAAATATAACAGCACTTTTTGTTTGGGACCTGCATATCAACATTACGCTGTACCATTATGTTTTTGTTTTTGAAATAATATAGAATATCTAATTATAACTTGTGAATTTTAATATTTTAACATGATTTTAACTATTTCTGACAATAACTAACTTTTTGTTATCAAGATGACATTTTAGACAGCAACTGACATATAGTATGTCATCACAATGTAAAATGTTGAGTCAACAAATTATTGAGCCTACATGGTCTACCCCACGTCTACCCTACATCATAGTTTTACACTTTTTAAATAAAATTATAACGGCACTGATAAACCGGAATTTAAGTCCGCCATATTTGAGTCCCTTCGCGGTGGATCTAAGATATTTGATATGCTCCTTCCTTAATCTTTTTATTCAAAGATCTTGATAGAGTGTTATTTTCTTCTATCTATGGTTATGGATGGGGTTATGGCACTGGCATCGACAATAGGAGGTGATTTACAAATTACAATGAGTAACGCTTATTTTCACAAATTCTTTGAATTCAAAGGCGAAGGCGATGGGTTAAACGTAGTCTTGACTAAGGACAGGGAGGGGCGCTTTGACTCTAAATATTTTAGTGATGGGTTGTTATTTAACTATCTGTTATTTTATAACAATTATTTAGAAATAACATAACGCAACCGTTACTGCTTTTAAAAAATAACAGATATAAAATAACGACACGCAGAGATCGAGTGTTCGTGAAACGAAGTCGGCGCTCTGCACCGCCACGAAATTCGATGCTGCTCGAAGCAATTCCAAAAAACTATGTACGTGTATGGATGGAAAACCTATTATTTCGACAACCATCGATACAGGCGGCGAGATACAACGGACAACGGAGTGGGGTATGCGCTACGGCGCGGCGCGTCGTGTTGGGCTGACAACAGCTTAAAAATAATAGGATATAAAAGCAGCTTTTTTGAAACAGTTGCGGGCATAACGCCTGGCTGTCGAGATAACAGGAGTGGGAAAGGAGCGCTGCTGCATCGGTCGATTGTCGATGGAGGCTCGCAACGGGTTGGAGAATAACGCATCAGTTGTTTTAGCTATGTTGTTTTTTTACCTGTTACGAGCATAACAGAACGGCGTTCGAGATAATCGGAGGTTTGAAACAGGTTGGAGAATAACGCATCAGTTGTTTTAGATACATATTGTTTTTCAACCTGTTACGAGCATAACGGGCGGAGGTCGAGATATTATGGCGCTGTATGTTTCAATACTTTGTTATTAAGTTTCAATATTTAAGTATTTATTTATTCTGAAAAATTTTCAGAATAATATTTTAAGATTTTTTAAAAATGTATACAGGGTGTTTTGAAAAATCTGGTCATTGATTAATCACGATCCTGCTTAAAGCCCTTGACGTAAAAAGCTGATTTTTGGAAAACGGATTGACTTTAGGGTGTAGAGGTGCGATAAGAAGGGATTTTTCGAAACTCAAATTCTAAGGGGGTGAAACCACCCTCAAATATTAGAATATTTTTTATTTAAAAACTGGTGAGTTTTTCGAAAAAACTCTTAAACACGTATATTTTATTTTGTTGTTTTACATATTTTGAGATTTTTACAAAATATATACAGGGTGTTTCATAAAATATGACCACTGAGTAATCACTATTCTGCTTAAACTGCTTGACGTTTAAAGCTGATTTTTGGTAAACGGATTGACTGTGGGGTGTAGAGGTGCGATAAGGAGGGGTTTCTCGAATCTCAAATTCCAAGAGGGTGAAAACGCCCCTCAAATATTACAATATTTATTATTTAAAAAACGGTTAGTCTTTCGGGAAAACGATTGGACACGCATAATTTATTTTGTTTTTTTACATATTTTGAAATTTTTTAAAAAATAATACAGGGTGTTCCAAAAAGTTGAGTAATTGATTAACCACGATTCTGCTTAAACTGCTCGACGTTTAAAGCATATTTTTGGCAAATGTGAGAAAATTTTATCCAGTTTGTATGTTAATGGAAATTCTTGCTTTGCTTTATCATCACCATTACAAATTAATAATTCGATGCGAACGAAGTCGCGGGTACAACTTAACAAGTATAGCTAGAGACGTGAGAAATATAAAATAAGAGACGCCCCCCGATGCGCAGTGGACATCCCACAAATTTGCTTCAATCAGATTTTTCGTAGCGTAACTGCATCTCTCTTCCGCCGAATGCGTTCTCTCTCTATCGTGTGCGCGACCGGTGCTATCCCCAAGTCTCTTCCTATATTTGTCAAACTGTACATGCTAGTTTAAGTGTAAAATTAATTCGAACTCTAGTGTGTAGTTGGTTTACTTATGAAGAATATACTACACATTTTCTTATATTGCTATTTTTTGACCGCAAATGGTAAAATCATAACGAAGAGCTTCTCGCCCGTCGAGTGAGATGCACCCTGTACACTGCTACGCAATTCAGAATCTACGCGGATCGAGGGGTAGGGCGTAGGTAGATCGGAATTTATAGATATAGACGAGTGGCGGCATTTTGGCTTTTTTATATCGCAATTTGTAAACAGCGCTTATTTGTAAACAACCCCCGTTTTTAGAGAGGTATTTTAGATAACAATCGATATTTAGAAATGTTATGACACCCTGGAAATACTACCACCGAGCACGTCATTGTTGCAACTGCGTTAATACGCCTGGCGGTGACCGCCTCATATTCTTTCAGATATTTAGCAATAAAATAAAGAAACCTGTTATTTTTAAGCTGTTATTTTAAGCTGTTTTTTATAAATAACTATAACAGTTTCAACTGTTATCTAAAAATAACAGTTTTGCCCATCACTAAAATATTTTACTATTAACTTTTATATCTATTTTGATAGATTGTTATTTACTTTTATCTATGGTTATGGATGGGGTTATGGCACTGGCACCGACAATAGGAAGCGATCTACAAATTACAATGAGTAACGCTTATATTCACTTAAAATAAAAGCAACTGAAACCGAAAACATAAAAATATATATTTTAATTCTTTTTCTAAAATACCACTAAATTTTTACTTTCAAGTGATTCTGTATTTTAGAGCCAGAGAAGCTTTGAGGCAATGCCTGCCTGATCAATTAAAAGATAACACATTTAATGTGTGTTTGCAAGAAGACAAATCAACAAAACATTGGTTACAACAGTTATTGAAAAATCTAGAAACTCCGGCAGGAATTTCACCTCTTACATCGCAATAATAAGATATATCAAGAGTAATAACTTAATGCATGCCCAAGTAATGTATTAATTATTTTTTATTGTTAATATTATGTAAATGTGAAACATGTAAATTAAATTTTACTAAAGAATAATTATTTAAGATAATATCTGTTTTATTTACACCACATACCACAAACCATACTTAATACTTTATGCGATATTTATCAATTTGATTGTTTTAATGCTTTAATATAACTATCTTTATTTTTTTTAAATGTAAAAACTAAATTATATTTTTTTAATACTTTAATACAGCAATATCACAAATAATAGAGAAAGGAAAAACTAGATAAATATTTCTGATCTTCATTTTATAGCCATCGCCGACGCCGCTTTTTTGGATCATATTGTATTTATATATAATTTTAGTTGACATAACTTTGATATAAGTATGTCTCCGGATTGTCTGCAAGAGGAAAAACTTTTTTATTATTGACATTTTGAGAAAAATGCATTTTTCATAAACATTTTTGCTTCCCTCCAAAAAATCTTATATGGTTATTTCGCCACTGCAAGAAAATCTACAAAATAAAATAGTTATTTTTAGTAAACACTTTTGCGTTAATCCTAAACGGAAAATACTTGCCAGAAGTTGTTTACAAATATACAAATTTACCTAACGAACAAAAAAGTGCTTAACGTTTCGGAAAGTTTATCTCTTTCCGTCGTCGGAAGCAAAAACAAAGAATAGAGAAAAAAACTATTTAAACTATTTAAGTTCAACTATTCGAGAACACTTTAGTTTTTTAAAACAGATACGTCTACAAAAACCGTTGACGTTCTGTTAAAATGACATTATATTAAGTTAAACTTCAAAATTAACAATTACTATCTGATAACAATTACTTAATAAGGTAAAACCAAAAAGCCCCAAAATTTCTTTTTTTTTTAATTTTTGCTTGTTCTAAAATGATTAATCCCGTTTACATTTAACCAAATTTCCATACCGTTTTAGAGAAAATTGAAAAAAACTAAATAATTTTTTGCTTTAACATTTTAAAACAGCAAAAAAATTGACGTTAACTAAATTCTATTAATAACAATCTATCAAAGAATGAAAACAAATTTATTACCATAGAAACGTGTTTTGATTTTTAGGCCTTTTATTAAAAAATCTACCACATTTTCACGTTTTTTTCAATTTTCTCTAAAACGGTACGAAAATTTGGAAAAGTATAAACGGAATTCATATTAGAACAAGCAAAATTTTTTGTGAAGAATGCATTTTTCTCAAAATGTCAATAATAAAAAAGTTTTTCCTCTTTTAGAGACAATCCGGGGACATACTCTATATTTTTAGACTTTACACCGATTTTAAGATATATACGCTGCCATGTTTATGTTTCAATATTTCACAATCTTTCATGCTATCTAATTACAATTTATAATTAGATAGTAAATATTTTTTACTGTCTAATTACAAATAATGATGAGAATGAGTGGCTACCACACAGTCAATTACCAGTATATAATTTTAAATAATTATCATTTTAATATGACTAATCAAAAAAAAGTAAACAGCCAAAGCAAGTAAAAATAGAAAGATAAAATGATCGCCATTATAGAAGTCGTATATATTTACACATGTATACAGTATTTCTTTCAGATATAATTTATTAAGTATAGTCTAGTCAAGTTATATTTCTTGGGGGAAGGTTTTGGTTTGGTTTGGTCATCATATCAGAACTACCTGACTTATTTTGTTCTTTATGTTTTTTGGGGCGCCTGCGCCGCCGCTCCGCACAGTGATGCCGAAAACGCGAAAAGTGGCAAAATATAATTTCTCAACTTACTACTACGTTTTTTAAAATTATATTTGTTATATGTGGTTTTCTAAGTATATAAGTGATGTTTTGAATTCAGAAAATTGAATTATGTGTACAGAGTGGACTTAAATTGGCTGTAAAAAATAAAAATGGTTTTTAAAAAATTTACTCATATTATTTTGTCTTTAATAGCATATTAATTTAATACTCTATTCTTTGTAAAGTTTAAAAAATCAAAAAAGTTTGTTTAAACACAGGACATAAATATACAGGGTTTTATTTTCAGCCCCTTACAATATAATTATCATTTCGTTTTTAATATAATTAATCTTTTTTTCAGAACTAGTTACCAATAAGTATTACTTAAATTGTAACGAAAATTTATTTTCGTTGTGCTTGCCTTCGGATTATTTTACTTTTAAACGAGGTTTTTACAGTTTGCAATTTTACTCGCATTGACACTTGGCCCTCGGGTACCATACTTTTTCCCCGTTGGATGTTGTGCGTCGGATAAAATATATTTTTTTATCGTTCTTTAATAATTCTCAATGGTACTTAGCAAAGTTGAACTTATTATTTGGATTTTAATATGTTTTGTTCAACGATTATAAATTAAGTTGCTCTTTTCATGGATCGTACCATCCATCACGAGAATCCATGGAGTACCAAATTACACCAAATGGTACGGTGTACAAAATATTGCAGACTGTAAAACACCGTAGATTGTTTTAGGCAATTCATAATACAATAGTTGCAATTTTTGGTTGCCTATCTACTGTTTGAGATTCATTTGTTTATTTTTTAACAGAGGTTAAGTGAATTTTCCTTGTTATCAGTGCTAATTGATTAAGATGCAATTGTTTCCTTCATTTTTTAAGGTATGTAAGGAGTCGTTAAGTATTATTTTTATTAGTAGTTGAAATTTTATCGAGAATTAGTTTAACAACGCATGACTATTTTTAATTCGATCTGATATGTCAAGATTTTCGGGAGAAGGGGTATGGTTAATATAAAACTAAAAATTTTAAAATTTTGCCTTCTTCTCTTCTCATCTCTGCTCTGGGCATTTGGCCATTATTCCAATCTGTTTGAGATTTTTTATTTTTTTTTTCTTCAAGACTGCACGCTGAAGGTACGATTTTAGATAATTTTACTACGGTTCTATTTAACAATTTATTTCAGCAATTATTTCATTACTTAATATATTTTCTAAACGTAGGTAACTACCTATTGTTTTTTTATTTTTGTTTTTTACATAGCTACAGTTTTTTTTCATAAGAGCACGTGCTTAGACTTATCGTAAGATAGTTACTCTACTATCTTTCGAGTTATATATAACTAATTATTGTCTTATTTTTTCTACCTATATATAATATACGGAGACGCCACAACGTGGAACAGGAACACAGACAGGTGTTCGATACAGAGTCAGGCTGTCCGAGAGAACCAACTGCTGCAGGAGTACGATCAGGAAGATCCCAGGAAAAGCAGGCCTTTGGTAAGTAAAGCTTTTATAATTTCATTATTAACGACTATAGTCATCTTTGAAAAAACTTTACTTGCCAGAGGGTGGCTTCTCCATACCTGGACCCTGTGGTGGTTATTTTTCTCGTTTGACTCCTCGACAGATAAGATTTTTCTAATTTTTTTCTCGCCTTATCTGTCAATTAATTTCTTATTAATAATATTTTTTTTTTATAATTTAAATCATCGTCTCTTCGTATTGCATTTTTTTTGGATTTTGTTTTTTAGCACGTGCAAAGCAATAAATAATTGTCTGATGGAACCACGGTTTTTTTATCCAATTTTTATTATAAAATCGTACCTGTAGTGTGGTAGTGGTCTTGATATTTTTTTTTATTAAATTGATTTTACATTTTTTAGAGAGAGAGACAGAGAGAGAGAGGTATACATTTTATCTTTGCCTAGTTTTTTAAAATAATTTGGACAATACTCAATTCTAATTTCATTTAAGCTGTTATAGCCAGATTTCAAAATTTATTATTAAAATTTTATTAAATTTAATTATTAATATTAAATTTTCAGTTTGATAGTAGAATTTTGTCAATTACTTACTTATTCATTTTTTACTGGTTGTTTTTTGAGAAGACTAACAACTTATTGGTTAAATACCAATTTGTTTTGTATTTTAAAATTGATCAATTTTAATGTTAATTTTAAAGTTAATTTTAAGTTGATTTTTAGTAGTAGTTAATTAGATTTAATTTAAATATTGTTAAGGTAAATAACTATACCTTTGATTTAAATTTTGATTGACTCTCATTGTACATTTTATTGGCAACCACAGACAGTCGACTTGGTACTGTAGAACACTACCACATAACTGGGTACTTAACCATTATTTGGAATAGCATACTGCTGTTTATTATCTTCTAGGAAGATACGAGAACTGACCCTCCCCATAAGTAGCTCACGCACTGAGACTGGTGGAGTCTCACAAGCTCTCAAGATTAGCCAGACAATCACGCTACCCACCAGCGGATGAGTGCAGCGAAGAGGGCGAGGCCTTTCTCCCAATCAACTGAAGCAGAACCATATATCTAAGTATCCCAGTTAATTACCTAATTACTTCATAATATAGTCAAGACTGTCACAGCCAGCCAATTGTACTATAGTGAGAAATTGTTAAGTAAATATAAGTTAGTTTTAAAAAAAATAATATCTTGTTTTATTTAATTCCAAAGCATACTTCTAAATTCATCAACATCTAGAATTTTGTGGGTTATACACTTTTTTTTTTTTTTTTTTTTTTTTTTTGTAATAAGTTGTATTTATTTTTTTATACAAAAAAATTAAAATGAGAAAAAAATATATTTTTTCAACCTAATGAGTTGTATTTATTTATATTTATACAAAAAAAAAAAAATTAAAATGAGAAAAAAATATTTTTTTATTTATTTTGTAACAATAAAGAAATACACTATTCTTTTGTTTTATACAAAACTTCTTTAACTAAAGAAAAAATATCGTAAAATCTAAAAACACAGTGACCTTAAAAACATTTTTTTTTTGGTTTCAACAACATTAAATAAGAAATAGAAAAATCGTTTGTTTTCGAAAACTCTACAGGAAAAATTTTGTTATACTTGTATAAATGCTGTAGCACTTCAAGCATCATAGGTTTTGAAATTTCTAGAATATCTACGTTTACCTCTGATTTCCACTGCAAGAGGATTGCATAATCTGAATTTTCGACGAATTTAAACAGAACTTTGGCAACAGATAAAAAATGTACACTACCTCCTTCGTATAGTGCTAGATTCAATTCTTTTTCCAAAATCCAAATAAGCAAGTGATTAGATTTTGTGTCCGAAATAGTATATTTTAAAATTGTCTTTACAGAATTGAACAAATTATTTTGTAAAACACCCTTAATAGATATAAAAACATCCTGTAATGGATCCGTTTGAATTTTGCCATTTTTACTTAGAAAATACATGGTATTTAGCCAGAATTTTAAAGTATTTTGTTTATAAATTACGCCCAACCATGCTAAACAAAATTTACATACAACTACATTATCTTTTTTTCTCTAATATTTTGAATATTTTCTTTACATAGATGTATAAAACAATTTGAATAAAAATGTCAGATTTATTTGGTTCTATGGTAAAAATTTATTTGTATTCTATGGTAATGGTAAGACTCTTTCAAAAGTTATTACATTATTATTTAAATTATTTTCACAACTCTTACATTTGACCATATAATTGAGATTTTTTTCAAAAAAATATCTATTTTTCAAAACAATACTGGAAGAAGAACCATTTTTTTGAAGGACCTCAGATTTAAAACTACCCCTATCAGAAGAATTGGTAAAAAAACTACAAGATATATTATTTTCTGAAATTTTTAAAGATGATAAAGTTGAAGGAATAGCTTTAAATCTCTTAAAATCTACCAAAAAAATGTTGTTTTCTTTTTTAATTTCAAAATTATCCTCAAACAAATTTACTTTAAAATTTCCTGAATAGTTTTTAGCAAGTTTAATAAAAAGATTGGCGCTTTGCAACTTAGGTCGATACTCTATAAATCCTGACTCAATCATCCTGTTTTTTCTCTTGTTTCTTTAAAATACCTTCCTTACTTAGTTTCAAGAATAATTTATCATTTTCTCGAACAACATAGGGTATAGTGGCTTTTTTATAATAGTCAGGGACCAATTTTATATTGTTTATCACTGTAGTAAGCATATGAGCTCTTTCTGCCAGTATACCTGGAGCTTCATGTTTGAGGTAGGTAAAATGTACATGAAGATGATAAAAAGAGGGTTGATAATGGAAATAAATCCTCAACTGTGAACTATCTAGTCCGTATTTTGACTCAATAGCATTAATTCCTTTTTCCTTTATATTTTCAAGCAATGGGATATGTTCAGCACTTAAATCTCGAACAGACTTAATATCTCTATTGTTACATATAGCCAGGAAGTATAAAGTATCAATTTCACCATTCCATTTCAGATCAGGTACCATAACAAAGCCATTTATTGGGTCTGGATCTTCGACAAGGATTCTGTCTGATTCAGAAACGTGCTCCAAAATATTGTAAACCCATGTTAGATCAAATTTTTCTTCTAGGAGATGGGGCAACACAAACTTGTTATAGATATCCGGTGTCTCATCCACCATGTACGTATTCTGAGACGAATATTTAATAATGTGCTTCTCTGTAGCAGGATGAATAATAGTTGTTTTAATACTATTTAGCTCGACAACAGGGAAATATTTATAATTTCCGTAGATATCGTTGTGAAAAACTTTCTCTAGCTGGCCGTTATCCGTAAAATTCGATAAACCATCTGCGGAGAACGCGGTCTTTTCTAAAATAACAACGGCTTCTCCCACTTTCGATTCGAAGTTTCCTCTTAAACTGACCGTTTTTCTGTTTGTGTTGTTATGTAAAACGCTCGAGATTTTAAAGTCTGATAAGTCTTTTATATTTTCGTGAAGAGTTTCTCCATTCGTTGTATCTAATTTTAATTTCTTTGCTGGAATCACTTCCGAATTCTCAATCGTCACACTAGCCATGGATACAATAGTCGATTTCTCCGATTTTTAAAATTTAAAAAATTTTAAAATTTTTAGTTTTATATTAACCATACCCCTTCTCCCGAAAATCTTGACATATCAGATCGAATTAAAAATAGTCATGCGTTGTTAAACTAATTCTCGATAAAATTTCAACTACTAATAAAAATAATACTTAACGACTCCTTACATACCTTAAAAATGAAGGAAACAATTGCATCTTAATCAATTAGCACTGATAACAAGGAAAATTCACTTAACCTCTGTTAAAAATAAACAAATGAATCTCAAACAGTAGATAGGCAACCAAAAATTGCAACTATTGTATTATGAATTGCCTAAAACAATCTACGGTGTTTTACAGTCTGCAATATTTTGTACACCGTACCATTTGGTGTAATTTGGTACTCCATGGATTCTCGTGATGGATGGTACGATCCATGAAAAGAGCAACTTAATTTATAATCGTTGAACAAAACATATTAAAATCCAAATAATAAGTTCAACTTTGCTAAGTACCATTGAGAATTATTAAAGAACGATAAAAAAATATATTTTATCCGACGCACAACATCCAACGGGGAAAAAGTATGGTACCCGAGGGCCAAGTGTCATTGCGAGTAAAATTGCAAACTGTAAAAACCTCGTTTAAAAGTAAAATAATCCGAAGGCAAGCACAACGAAAATAAATTTTCGTTACAAAATTCAACTAAAAAAATATATTTATATTCATATCCATGAGAAAAAAAAAGAAACTAAATACATCTGTATATTTATGTAGTTACCTATTAATGAAAGTAACACCAAAACATCTAAAAGACTGGAACGCTCCTTTCGCATTAGATGTAAACAATTATTGTTCACTTACAACCATTTAATTTTAGTTATATTTTTAAATGTTCTATAATTTAAAAATATCTGTAATTAGCTGTGGTAAAAATATTATACTTAGTTTATAATTAGAACTTAGTTATAAGAATTTAATACGCAAGAAAAAAAAATTAAAATTATCCTAAAGCTTCTAGATAAGATGGATTTAGCAAATGGATAAAAAAAGTAATTTAATCTATAATAAGTTTTAGAGCTTCAGGATGCTGTTCTATTTTACTTGACAGAAGAAGTCTTGGTGATCTCTTACTATATCCGAGAAAATTAGTCGAAGGTGCATGACATTGTCGATAAAAGTTGTTAACTGATTGACGATGCATCATAGACACATTGATACGTCTTTGTAGTTTATATTAACAATAAATATTCAATATTAATGAAATTTCTAATAATATTAAATTTAATGTCATATAAGCATAAAACGAATAAAAACTTAGGATTAACTGGGAAAAGCTAGTTAAAATTACACATTAAAAATTATTTTTAAATTTGAATATCTTGGTATATCGAAAATTAAATTGAATTAGAGAAAATATATTAGCAGTTTACTTTCTAAAACTAATTAAAAATAACCAACAGATATATTTTACAACACCTAAGAAACACCCAGTAATATACTGTCATATGTAATTTATTTTGGGAAACAAAATCATAGTTTTCGGGAGAGTTAGGCAACCAAAAGGGTATTTTGTTGGTCATGAAATTTCGTAGTTATGAAGAAAAAAGGCTAATAAGTAACCTACATCATATTTTTTGAAGCAATTTGGAGCATTCTTAATTACATCAAGGTCTTTATTAAATTTTTTTATGGTACCAGGGAACTCAAAATTAGAATTACCATGAGGGAAAACAGTTGAAAACAAACTTTCTCAGAGTAGGTACCATCAGTTTTTAACTAATTTATCACCAACGTTAAACGCAGTAATTTTCAGGGATCAGGGATTAATAATGGACCAGTTTTTATTTAAAAATTATTGGGAACATCTGCATCACTGTGCGCCGGCGCCGATTCGAAACTGATGTTTGCTAACAAAATTTCACGCTTATAACTCCAAAAGATCTATTTTTTTCAGAAATAATACCTCTATACAACGTAAAAATAGACAAAGTTCCCTAAAAATTCAGTTCTTTATATTATTTCCTCAGAAAATCCGATTAGGCTCTAGCGCTGTTTCAAGATAATTTAAGTAAGCTCACATACTTAAATTATCGCTTCAAAATTGATATTTCTCATTGAAAACACCGGATGTATACAAATTGTATATCTATATACAGGGTGTCCCAGACTGAACGTGCATTAGAAGTTTCTAGAGAACTACATCTAGCTCGGATATTTCTTGCACATCATAGTTTCACAACCAGATGTATCGATCAAAAATATTTTCAATATGGCGGCACTTCCGGAAATACCGGAAGTTGACAAAAACTTTCTTATTTTAAATGGGTGCCCCCATTTTTTATTACATACTTAAATTCTCTGTAAAATTTTATGAATTTTGATTTTAAACACTCTATATCTAACATTGACCGTTTATGAGAAAAAAAAAATTTAAAATTTTTGAACGAAAAAAACTGTCTGTCAAAAATATGGGTATAGCCTAAACGTCAAATTTAGTGATTACCACAGCCACTGTGCCATAAAAAGAAAACATGTGGCTATCTATTTCAAAAATTAAATTGTTCGAATGCATGGCCACAGCTGTCATAGAATTGAGCGATTAAAAAATTATCATAAAACATTTTTTTTTAAATAAGAACCCACTTTTTTATTTCACTAGTGAAAAGGTTTTTTAATTCGTTACTTTTTGATTATACATGTTCCTATACCTAAAATAAATGGTTTTTAAGTTATTTAAGATTTAGTTTTAAAGGGTATATTTTTTTTTAACCAGTAGCCTAAGCCTTTAAACGTCACGCGATGTAAAACTATATCTGGCCATGTCATATTGCCACTAGCTATCACCACAGACAACCTAAAGTTTAAGTTAGATTGTGCTATCACTAAAATACGAGATATATTTTTATAAATACCTACACTTTATAAAGTTTTACCAGGAGTATTTTTAATACAGTGTGAAGTTTGGACCTTAAAAGCTGAACAAAAGCGAGCTTTGAATGCACTCGAAATGGACTATTTGAGACGCAGTGCGGGAGTATCTAAACTGGACAGAGTTAGGAACGTGGAAATCAGAGCCAAAATGGATGCCACACAGACAATAGTGGATAGAGTCGAACAGAGGGGCCTTAAGTGGTTTGGACACTTGCTACGCATGGAACACCAAAGATGGACCTACCGTATCTACAGCTGGTCACCTCCTGGAAAAAGGAAACGAGGACGGCCTAGAAGATCCTGGAATGAGGCCATCAGAAGGGCAATGGAGGACCGTAACTTGGAAGAGGAAGATGTTCTTGATCGTAACAGGTGGCGGTTAGGCGTGGGGATGCGACGTTAGTTGCGACAACCCTGGAGTATATATATATTTATAATACTATACGAAATTCAAATAATTAGTTTTTTCTTCTTCTTCCTTCTTCATACTTGGCGAATTGCCTGTTTGGTTTCGTCGTCTCTACCGGTCAGTTTGACATTTGAAATTCAAATAATTAGTTTTTTGACAGAAGGAAATAAATTGTCTGATGGTTTGACACTTAATGTCAAAGGAAGCTAGATAAAATCAAGAAAAAATTACGCTTTAAAACTAAATCTTAAATAACTTAAAAAACATTTATTTTAGGTATAGGAACATGTATAATCAAAAAGTAACGAATTAAAAAACCTTTTCACTAGTGAAATAAAAAAAGTGGGTTTCCATTTAAAAAAAATGATTTATGATAATTTTTTAATCGTTCAATTCGATGATAGCTACGGCCAATACTATATGACATTCGAACATTTTAATTTTTTAAATAGATAGCCACATGTCTTCTCTTTATGTCTCAGTGGCTGTGGTAATCGCTAAATTTCACGTTTAGTCTATACAAATTTTTTTGACGGCGGTTGTTTTCCTCCAAAAATATTTTTTTTTCTCTCAAAAACGGTTAATGTTAGATATAGAGTGTTTGAGATCAAAATTCAATTTCAAAAAAAAATGGGGGTACCCATTTAAAATAAGAAAGTTGCTGTCAACTTCCGGTATTTCCGGAAGTGCCGCCATATTGAAAATATTTTTAATCGACAGATCTCGTTGTGAAACAGTAATTTGCAAAAAATCTCCGATCTAGATATTATGGTTCTCTAGAAACTTCTAATGCACGCTCAGCCTGGGACACCCTGTATATATATATATATATATATATATACACATATATATATATATATATATATATATATATATATATATATATATATATATATATATATATATATATATATATATATATATATATATATATATATATCAACAATAGGTCGTAAAGTTTGGTACATTAATTTTAAATCGGCTATATTAAAATCACTTATAATTAATTTTAATCTATTTTTTAGCTTTAAGTGATATCAGGATATTATCGGTGAAAATAAAATACTAGATATACTTAAACATTTTATTATTACTCGCATCTTTTACTTACGTTTATACTTATTTATATATAGTGTGTTGATATTGCGTTAATTGATTGTAAATTCCAAAAATTATTCTTTATATATTATTATACAAAGCACGCTTAATAAATTTTTCATTACATTTTATTTTCAAAACGCTTTCAACATTATTGTAGTTAACTTACTGGATAAATGCGATATTTCACGACAATAATATTAAAACTTTGAAAAACTGAAAAAAATTGATCATACATATTAAAATAATAAGAAGGTAAATTATTAACTCGAGAAATTTAGGCTTTCAATAACGCTTCGAAAAAGTTTTGCGAAATGGCCAAACCTTCTTTATTTGCCTCGTAGTATGGCAATTTTTGAAATCTTTCTATGTACGCTTTGACGTTAGGAAAGTCCGAGTAAGGAACCATAGCATTTGCGGATGTCACAGTAGCTACGATACTGAAATCGGCAATGGTTGGCATATTCCCAGCAATATAATCCGTCTTGTTCTCGACAAATATTCTCTCCAAAAAACCAATGGCTTCCTTAAGTTCGTCGAGTTTCTCCTGGGTCGGTTTTAGGCCTTTCAAAAAAAGGGGTCTCTGTAAGAAAAAAATAATATTTAACTTTAAACGAATTCAATCCATTAATTCATTTTTAATTCCATAAAACTAAATATACCGGGTGCGTCTCAAAAGTGGCCCACCCCTTATAACTTTTTTATTTTTTCAGATAAGAAAATGAGATTTGGTATGTTCGTATATGACATAAATTAGAATTGATTGACGTATTCAATTATTTTTGGTCACTTCCTGTTTTACCGGAAATGCCTAGAACTTTTAATTTTTAAATGGCACCATCGGTTCTTTTTTTACTTTATTCTATAGAGTATGAAATTCTGAATAGAATGACATATCATGCATCAATTTTTGACATTCTCGCTTAATAAAAAATCGTATTTTAAATTTCAATCTAGAGTGCCATGGCTATGTTAAAAAACTAATTCTTAATCGAGGAGCCTTGGAAAAATAGATTTGATCGTTTAATAATTTTAGTGTCTTGTCCTGGCCGGTTAAAAGATTCCCAAATCATATATTCTTAATCATATGTCAATTTTTTAAAATGGAACGAGGGTGGCTCATTAGTATATTGGGAAAAAGCATTTTTTACGAATAATTTGATATCACACACTTAGTATTTTGAGTCAAATTTTTGTTATGAACCGCATGTTATAATTTCAAATAAACCATATGCGAAAATGTCAAAAGTTGACATATGATATATCATTCTATTCAGAGTATTATTTTCTATCGAAAATAGTAAAAAAATACCGAGGGTGTCATTTAAAAATAAAAAGTTGTAGTGATTTCCGCTGAAATGCGAAGTGACCGAAAACAATTGAATACGTCAATCAATTCTAATTTATATAATATACTAACATACCAAATCTAGTTTTTTTAACAGAAAAAAATAAAAAAATTATAGGGGTGAGCCACTTTTGAGACGCATCTGGTAGAGAGTGGTCCGAATTATATTCGGGAAATTTCGGCAGCATATTCTACCGCTAGAAACAAGTAAAAACGTTCGTAGGTAGGTATAAATTTATGTCCTAAAATGTTTCGTATATACAGGGTGGCGCCTTCCATTCGACGCGGAGGCTCCAAGGAGAACGGTAGTTTATATCGAAATTAAATTTTGGGAGCATATGTACGTTAATTGAAAGCATTTTATAAAAATATATAGTTATATAGGGTGTTCCCAAAAAAAGTTACATCAAAGTTGTGTTTTTTGTAATGGAACACCCTATATATTAATTGATTTTCGAATTCTAGGAAAAAATAAAGGTGAGTTTTATTAAAGAAGCATGTGTTTAAAATGTAAGAATTTTGACACATTGCACATTTTGTGAAAATGAACAGCAAGTTTTAAATTTCAATAACACCTACTTAAATTTTACTTTACCCTGTATAGCCTAATATTTAATTACAATAATCATTGTTTGTTAAACCAAATTAAAATATAGTTTAACAAACAATGGTTGACCATATATGGATTGACTTCTAAATATAAAGGGTGAGTGAAAGAATAAAGTCGATCCATTGATTATTTCATTTGCTTTGGGAATTAAGAAAGAATGGTAATTAGAAGGTTTAATGTAAGCTAACTTTACTATTAATTTTAAGCATATAATACTGAATAATTCTCTTGATTATGTTTAATATACAGGGTGGTCCGAACTGTATACCGGAAACTTCGGAAGCATGTTCTGCAGATAAAACTAAGTAAAAATGTTCGTATAAATAAATGTATCTTGTAAATGGTTAGTTTTGGAGATACAGGGTGTAGAAGTTTCATTTTTATTTCGATTTTTTCCAAATAATTTCTGAACCATATCTGAATAAAAATTGGTGCCTGGGAGATTTTTGACATGAGCAATTTGATTTTGATATCAATAAGACTCCTATTTGTAGGAGGTACCACCTACATGTGTTTTAACTGTTTTGAAGAGTAATAAAAATATCTCTTGGTAAAAATCGCTACGAGCAATCGTTTTTAAGATATTTAGAATGGAAATATTTAATATAGGTTATTATTGACAAAAAATAAACATGTTGTATAGACAGTTATTTAACTGAAATTATAAATTTGGGAACTTTTTATTTTTTTAAATTAATCATAAATTTTTCTTCGAAAAAATGATGATAAAAAAGCTTCTGTCGAATTTTTGACACAAAAACATTTCAAATTTATGTTTTCAGTCTAATAACTATTTAGTCAACATATTTAATTTATGACAGTGATGACAGCTATTGATAATTCCGATTCCAAATAACTCGAGAACTATTAATCGTATCGATTTTCACCAAGATACCTTTTTTACGTAGAAAATGTCGTAAATATCTAATTTTAGAAATATTTGTTAAAAAATATTTGTTAATAGTGTCATTGTTAGTGCTTATATTACTCTGTGAATTACTGTAATAATTTTTTAATAAACATTTGAATAAGAATTTCAATTCGATCGCAGAAAAATGTTGTGTGCAACATGTGCTCAAAGTATATTTGTTACCCTCAGCATGATTACAACTTACGCGTCGTCCAACAAATATGTCCTTACAATAGGTATACTTTTTTCTGTATGTATAAATCAAAAAAATTGTGGCGAGACGGTCCGTATATATAATTCCATAAGATGATATTATTTAGAAAATATATGAATATTATTTACCGAAATAGCTAATATTCTGACGAATAAAATACTGGAATCCAAATGTAGTCTGTGGTCGATGGTAGCTCTTAATTTATAGTCGTTTTTGGGGTATAGCGAGTCATCTTTACCATACTTTGCCACCAAGTATCCTATGATGGCATGGCTGTCAGGCACGACAAATCCGTCATCGTCTTCCAAAACAGGAATGGTATGTTGAGGATTTTTCTAAACAGAAAAAAACAAGAATATAGGAATATTAATATACAGGGTCCGGCAATCTGGCACAGGGTGCGTCGGACATCTGTAGCTCCTAGAATAAAAAAACTTGAGAATTCTGTTTAAGTGCAATACTAAAATATGTACAATGGATGATTTTTTTTAATGGAACACCCTGTATATTATTGCATTTTTGTCTTCCTTTCAGATCAATTTACGTAATCCTAAGATGTGACTAAATATATTTCGATAGTTTCAGAGATATTAACAGATAAATAAAAAATATATATTTTTCAGCCTTTCTTAAAATAAATATTAAAAATACAAGCCAAACCAAAACTGTCCTGAAATCAAAACTATATTAAGTATTTACTTTAGATAGTTCGTGCTTACTTTTCTATAAATATCTTAATCTTAAATCGTACAGGGTGTTCAAAGTTCTACGCCATTTCTACGCCAAATTTTCTAAAATATAAAATAATTTTTCTTGTTTTTTTTAATGGAACACCCTGTAAAAAATTGACATTTTATGCATTTAGAGTATTTCAAAATTTTTAACGGTTTCGCAGATACTCGCGGTATTATTTCATATGGCTTTCAACGGTAAAATACGAGAGAAAAATCATTGGGTCTGGAAAAAAAAATATACAGGGCGTTTATATTTTAGAAAGTTTGGCGTAGAATTTTGAACATCCTGTGTGATTTAAGATTACATTATTTATGGCAAAGTAATTAAGTAAGTAATTAGTTTAATTAATACCTCATATAGTTTTGATTTCAGGACTGTTTTTGTATTTTTAATAATCTTTTTAAGAAAGGCTGAAACTGCATATTTTTTATTTATTTATTAATATCTCTTAAACTATCGAAATATACCTATCTATTCATATCTTAGGATTATGTAAAGTGATCTGAAAGGAAGCCAAAAATTAAATAATATACAGGGTGTTCATTTAAAAAGGATTAACCCGACCCACTCACACTTTTTTGAGCCACCCTGTAGAAGTTAAAATATTTTCCTGAAATACATCCTAGTATATACTTTACCTTTGCACTTAGTCAAAATTCCCAAGGTTTTTATTCTAGAAGCTACAGATGCCCGACGCACTGTTGCCGGACCGTGTATAGGGTATATGGGGCATATAGGTATATGGTGAGATGTGGATTTTTATAATTTATAAAAAAAGTATTTAAAGACTTTGGAAATTGTACCTAATAGTAAAAAATATAGGTATACATATGCAAAAATATGTTAATTAGTGGATGCAAATTAATGAATAAATATTTGCTGCTTTATTCTGAAGAAAAAAGTTATGTCCGCTTTTTTACTGTCAGCTAGACTTGTTTTTATCAAATGCTATTTATTTATTGTTGTGTTGCTAAAAAACAAGTTTTTGGTCTTTGAATACGTTAAATTAAAATTAGCATTTTCTTCTCTTTTTATATTTTGAATGTGTTATTATTTAAATTAGCATTAGCTTCTATTTGGGAAATTAATAATAACTGCTAGTTCTTTTTATTAATTTACTTTTAGAGAGCGTATAAGAAAATAAATAAAGTACAAAAATTATATACAGGGTATTCCATTAAAAAAAACATAAGTTTGGGTCATATTTCAAGAATGACAGCTCCCAGCGAAAATCTAGTTACGCCACTGAGTTCTACGGGAAAACTTTTTGGGACACAGTTTAAGTCGAAAAATGCAATATTTTTAAATTCTCTCCGTATTTCAGAAACCAAGAGGGCTAGGACAAATCTGTGTAGCATCTTCAATTCAGAAAAAGAGTAGTACAGTGATGTGACAACTGCATCTTAGGATCTCTAGTAATACTAGACGAAAATGGGACACCCTGTACGATTTAAAATAGCAAGAGATCTTTTAATTTAACATAGTAAAAAATGTTTTGAGCATTTTTTGAAAAAGTTATAATCATATAATCGAAAAAACAAACAGCGCCAAGGGCGGCTGGGAAATAACAATCGATGATAATTTTGGCGAGATTAATCTCTAGATGTCTTTTTCTAAAAATTGACATAAGACTTGTCAAAAAGTAACACTAATTATAGAAAAATTGAAAAGGGATAGAACGTTTCCAGACACACAAATCTATTTCCAAAAATTATTTTTTTTTGAATTTTAAACTACACCATTTAAAAATAAATTTTACTCCATATAAAAATACATTATAACCTTTTTAATGCCAATTCGCAGTAAGCGTCATTAAAAAATACAGAAGAGTACAGGACAAGAAAATACCATCTAGGGCTTGACCTGCTAGCCTTGTGATAGCGCGGTTAGCCGCCTATCTAATGAGTACTACGTTGCTGATTCGAGTCCAGCTCCCTCTGTGTGATGTCTTTGTGTTTATCTGAGTTAAAATAGTTTTAAAATAGTTTAAGTTTAATTAATATAGAAACGCTGATAAATAATTATTGTAACGCTCAATAATTAATAAGCGGATTGAATGCCGAAAGGCAAGTGATCATTAACGAGACAAAAAGGGCTTGACTTCGCCAAAATTATAATCTATTGTCGTTTTCCTACCGTCTTTGATATCATTTTTTATTTAATTGTATGGTATTTTATATTTAAATAGTTATATAAGAACATAATTTATTTTTAATTATTAATATACTCTCGCCGCGCCGCCGCCGCCGCGCCGGCACGAAAAACGGGCAACTTAAAATATTCATGTATTTTAATGTTTTGTATATTGAGTTCTAGTGGACCGATTTTGATGATTTTTTTAAGCAATTTGTAGCTAAATTATTTGACTTTTTAGTACTTCTTCCTAAATTAAAAATGAAAGCTGCCATCTGTAAATTATACGAGGGAAAACAAAATATTCATATTGTGGTAAAATTTTCAAACACCCTGTGGAGTACATCAACAAAGCAAGGAATTTAAAAATCATTTTATCGTCTAGGTGTATCTTCTTTCGATAGTTTGTTTTTTGATTCATCTCATTAGCTTTATTTTTTTTGGAAATCGCTTTTGAATAAGACACTAACATTTTTTCGTATTTTTTACATTAAACCATGCCTTTGATTTTGGTTCAAGTCAACGGATCTATAAAATAGTTCTTATTATTTATGTAATGTCTTTGAAAAATCATATTATTATTGTCTCTTCGGCAGTTACTCTAGCAGATATGGTTTTTTCAAAATTTAATCTCTACCATGATACTTCAGAACTTAAAGCCATCTCTACTAAAGTAAACATTAGTAAACAATAATAATATGACTTTTCAATGATAGTGACATTACAAAAACAATAAACACTATTTTAAAGTGTGTTGATAAGAACCCAAAATCAATGCTAAAATTGCTGTAAATCATTACTGACTTATTCAAAAGCATATATCTCCAATAAAAATAAAGCTCTTCAGATGAATCAAAAAACAAACTAATGAGAAAAGACGTACCTAGATGACAGAATGATTTATAAATTCCTTGCTTTGTTAACATATTATACAGGGCGTTTCAAACTTTTACCAAAATATCAACATTTTGTTTCATCTCGTATACTTGACAGATGGAAACCTTCATTTTTAAATGAGAAAGAGATACTAAAAAGTCAAATAATTTCGCTACAAATTTCTTAAAAAACCAAAATCGGCCCACTAGAACAAAATATATTAAACTTTAAAATACATAAAAATCCTGAGGTGCCCGTTTTTCATTCCGGTGAGTGTATGTTTATTATGTATAAAGAATAACAAAAGCTTCAAAGAAATCTGTCTTGAATATTAAATGGATAAAATTAATGGTCAAAATTAATTCATTGTTTACCGAGTTTATTTGTTTTGGTTTTTGAATAATAATCTTCTTAAAATAATTCTGCGTAAGGTATCTACAAAGTTATACTACCTACCTTACGAAATTCTTCAGAGAGATGCTCTGCATTCATTATATCTATTTCCACTAATTCTATCTGAAGATCTATAGCTTTAGCACACATCAGCACAGCTCTGACTGGGGGACTAGCCTTAATACCGTACAGTTTGGGAGCCATATTAAGAAATATTTCTATTAATTATTAATTAAATAATTTAAGTTAATTAATTAAGTAGAAACTTGATCTATCTACGACGGCAAGTAACTGAATAATGGAACTATGGAGACGGTACACCGCACATGTAGACAAGAATCAAATAAAAAATATACTGAAACATTTGACTGAAGCAGGGAACTAAATACCTAATCAATTAATGTAGATAAGCCATCAACCGGATAAACTAAAATAGCCCAGTCACTTTAGAATAAATTCAAGGAAAATTTAAACAAATCGAGACTTGTTATTATAAATTAATTTTTTATGGGAAGGGTTTGCTATCTTCAACTTTTTGTGTAATTTGAACCCTGCTGAAGCAATTTCAATACTGAATTAAAAAAAAAACAAATTTGCAGCCAGAGCTGCAACAAGCCAGTACATATAAGAATAAAACCACATAAAATAAAACGATTTATTTTCAGAATAACCACAAGCAATAAAAAAATATACGCATCTTGATACGCATCAAGAACATAAGATGTACTTTTCATATTACTACTTTTTATGAAACTAAAGATGGTACACACAGATGTCTTATAATTTATTTAAGAATTTTTCAAAGAATTTTCCACGGAGAATTCAGTGGCGTAACTCAGTGGCGGCTCATGACTCGTGTGACTGGGTAGGCGACAAAATTTTAGTTGCGTCTATTTGCCCCCCCCCCCTAAATTTACATAATACCCTAACCCAGTTTGTAAGTATATGTTATCTCTGGGTTAAAAACATAGCTCAAGAATATACAATAATGTACAAGTATATGTTTTTTTTATCTATTACTATGGAGTACATCATAGAATTATATTTTATTTTTATTAACGCAAATAATTGAGACATACCAGTACCTATCTGCAAACCTTATTTCTAAATGTATAACAATGTTATCTAATATTTCATAAAATAACATTTATTAGCATATCGAATTGAATTAGCACACTGAGACTTTTCTGTAATATCTGTTGTATCGTCTTCTTTCATTGAATAAAATAACGCGCTCTTTTATTTCGGATTCTTTTATTTCTGTGGCGTGTTCTGAAATACAACCGGTTATATCATTTTGAATAACGTTTCAAATTTGTTTTAAACGTTTTTTGAATTTTCATATAAAGGTTTTAAATGCTATGTATAAGAATCCGATGAAATATCCCCTTAATAAAATGTGATATATCCCCTTATGAAATATCGGGAATATTAACTTTTAACTTTTAAGCCTACCGAGCCTCCTTACTTCATGCGAAGGCGACCGGAGATTTCGCCTAAGCCCCGCCTTAATACGATACAACTCCGACTTACGGAGCGTCGCTACCGCACGATGAGTTAGACAGAGACAGAAGACTGCCGTACGTCGTGCATCGACTCTGATAGTAGGCGATGTAGAAATCGCCGAACAGAGGCGTTTGCAGTACTCCAACGGTCAAAATTATTTTAACGCAACGGCACAGTCAGCGTATACAAGCGGTAGTGAATATTTCAGTGGCGGACTAAGGGGCGGTCCGCCGTCTTTTAGGGGGCCTCCGTCTTTAAGGCCCCGTCTTTTAGGGGGCCTCCGAATCTTAATAAGTAATTTTTTATTCAACTGGCAAACAAGGCCAATATGTGTTCAGTAGTTATAAAGCAGTTTGTAAGTGGAGTATGCAAACCATACGTATACTACAACTAAAAACAGTATAAATGGAAGCAGATATTTACTTAATTATCAATTATCAGGCCCCAGTAATTGTCAATGGCATTTTTTATTTAGGAAATTAAATCAAGGGGTAATTTTCTTTGTTTAAAATATAGAATAATGAATATTTTGTATATATTTTGAGACTGATTTTATTTATTTTAGCTTTTAAGTTATTTTTGAATGGTGTCATTATTTATTTTTACTGAATAAACATTTTAAATTACAACCAATGCACAGCATGTATTCTAGCTTCATTACTGATGATGAGCAGTGATGTCTTTAGTATAACGGGGGCCACGGACTTGTGACAGCGAAAGGACCCCTCGGATCTTGGAGGACTTACAAAATCGCGATATTTTGTCACGGTATTTCCCTGGAAGCATTTTTAAGAAAACAATATTTAAAATTTTTGGACGAAAAAAACTACCTGTCAAAAAAATTTGTACAGCCTAAAAATCAAATTTAGTGATTATCACAGCCCCTGTGACATAAAGAAAAGACATGTGGCATGTGTCAAAAATTAAATTGTTCAAATGTCATACTGTAATGGCGGTAGCTGTCATGGAATTGAGCGATTAAAAAATTATCATAAATATTTTTGAAAATAAAAATGGAAACCCACTTTTTTATTTCACTAGTGAAAACGTTTTCCAATTCGTTACGTTTTAACTAGACATATTCCTATACCTAAAATAAATCGTTTTTAAGTTATTTAAGATTTAGTTTGAAAACGTATATTTTTCTTGATTTTATCTAGCTTCCTTTGACATTAAGTGTCAAACAGTCAGACAAAATAACTTAAAAACCATTTATTTTAGGTATAGGAACATGTATAGTCAAAAAGTAACAAATTTTAAAAACGAAAGTAACGAAAGCCTTTTCACGAGTGAAATAAAAAAGTTTCCATTTAAAAAAAAATGATTTATGATAATTTTTTAATCGCTCAATTCCATGACAACTGCGGCCATTATTATATGACATTCGGACAATTTAATTTTTGACATAGAGATAGCCACATGTCTTCTCTTTATGGTACAGTGGCTGTGGTAATCACTAAAATTGACGTTTAGGCTATATACATATTTTTGACAGGCATTTTTTTCCTCAAAAAATTATAAATATTTTTTTTTCTCAAAAACGGTTAACGTTAGGTATAGAGTGTTTAATATCAAAATTCATAAAATTTTACAGAGAATTTAAGTATGTAATAAAAAATGAGGTCACCCATTTAAAATAAGAAAGTTGCTGTCAACTTCCGGTACTTCCGAAAGTGCCGCCATATTGAAAATATTTTTAATCGCTAGATTTCATTGTGAAACAATGATATGCACAAAATCTCAGAGCTAGATATTGTAGTTCTCTAGAAACTTCTAACGCAGGCTCAGCCTGGGACACCCTGTGTAAATACTTGAATTTTGTCAACCATTATACATACACTGTCATTCAATTTTTATAAAATGTGCATTAGAAGTATATCATTATCTAAACAGACCGGGGGCCACATTTAGCTTCGCCGCCCCGGGCTCCCGACAGGCTTAGTCCGCCACTGGAATATTTTAATATACAAGACCACAAATATTAAAATAATATTGATTATTACAACACACTTCCGTGTATTGACAGTATTTTTATGTATTGTCAACATTAATAGTAAATAATGTAATGTAATAAACCGCTTAGGTAAATTCTGCCAAAATTTTAGGGTAGGCGCCGCCTACCTTGCCTACCCTGACAAGCCGCCACTGGCGTAACTAGATTTTGCTAGATTTGCTGGGGGGCGGGGGGGGGGGGAGCAACACACAGATCACATTTTCAAAAATTTAGCCGATGACACTATTAATTTATCTCAGCAGTAATAACAACATACTTTGATGACGCTGGCAGGTATGAAAAATCCATTCCTGCATTGCTGGTGGACTTCACACTTCTTTCAAGTATAAAGGATAATTATTTATCAAACCGCTGTAAAAAATGTCATTACCAGAAGGGGTACTAAGATCGGTGTTCAGCCGACACATCCGTAAGTCCACGAAAAACTAGCATCATTAGTAAAAGAAGATTGGTGGAGAGACTTTCTGAAGGTAAAAAGATTCATATAAATAAAGCTCTACATTCTTAGAATACATCTGTTTTAAAAGGCCAGTCAGTAGGAGATACAAAGCAGAAAAGTAATTTAAGAAAAATCAAATGATGAATTCTACTCTTGGTGTACTTCTACTATTAATACTAATATAGGCATTTGTATATATACTTTGTCAAAAGGCTTTTGCTAGGTCTATAAATGCTTAGTGGGTTTGTTGGTTAAATTCTCGTTTATTTTTTATTAGTTGCTATAATGAGAAAACGTTTTATTTTCTTCGAGTAATATATTTTCTAATATTATTTGTACTCGTTTACAAATCATCTTTGCATAGATTTTATATCTGAATTGAGGAGACTGGATACCTCTATAATTACTACAAATCCGTCTGTTTCCTTTTTTAAAGATGGGTTGAACAAAGGGTTGAACGATACTAATTTGTCATTTAGACGATGTTTTTGCATGGTACCTGCAATTATTATACAAGTGTAGTAAACGGTGTTTAAGGACACGCCCACCATACTTGTAAAGTTCAATATTTAGACCAACTGAGCCTGTTGCTTTTCTGTCTCCAAAGCATCGTTTAATTCTTCCAAGATGAGGAGATTCACATATCCTCTGTAATTTTTATCGATATAATTTTCTCCTGTTATATTTTTGTCTGTCCATAGTTTTGAAAAGTATTTGAATCATTCTTCTTCTGTTATATTATCTATTTTTAGTGTATCTTTCTCATTTGAATTCAGATGGTTTACTATTTTGAATATATTTCTTTGTTAGATGTATAAATCATATCCAAGGTTTGCTACAAACTTGTCCCGGCTCTGTTGGTGTTCTTCCTGAACAGCGCGTTTAGCTATCTTTAGTTGATCTTCTTTGTTATGAATCCACCTTAGATAAGCGTCATTTTTATTCTGTATCACTGCAGTTCAATCCAGTTCGTCGTTCCATTTCTTTTTTTCTAGTCACTTTTAGTCTTTTACCTAAGGCTTCTTCTGCTGCTTTTCCTGCTACTTCTCTTTCAATGTCTTCGCTTTTTGGTAGTTGTTGTAAGGATTTATTTAATCGACTCTGGTATATGTATCAGTATGTATGTATGTATGTATGTATATCGTGTACTTCTCATAAGATTTTCGTTTACTAAAATATAATCAAAGAGCTATTACCTTGCTCTTTCAGTCTATGTGTATTTATTAATACTTTTTTCTTAAAATATTTGTTTGCAATTGATAGGTTATTTTGGAGGCAAACATCGATCACCTGCTGTCAGTTATTATTGAGCATTTCTTTTCCATATTTACCCATTACTTTCTCTATCGGTTGACATTTCTTTGTCTAATAATGCAAATTGCCTGCGAAAATTGTAAAATAAATAACATAAAATCCAAAATTTGATTTTGTTATCTACTCGCCAAATATAAGCAAAAATTTTAACTCTATATTTTTTTGTAGAAAAGACTAAAACGATTGGACTAAAATGCCATATAACCAAGTAGGAGAATAATGTGAATCCTTGGATTATTACTCTGAGAAAATAACAAATGAGAGAGCAACTGCTTCGCGCCAAGTTGCGCAATACCAAGATTTGTTGTTACTTAAAAATCAGCTGATACAGTGGCGTATCGTTGATTAATTTTGTTTAAGCAGATATCTGATGTAGTATTAAAGCATTTAATATCCGGGACTTGACAGACGCTCTTTTATTCAGACTTCGATGAGTGCAAGAATGTGACGCACTGTATTTACAAGAGGAATGGTATAGAAGTATTGTATACCCACGCACATATCATATTATAATATAATATTACAAATAAATTAGAAATCGTAAATTAGAGATATTATTACAAATAATGTATCTATATTACAATCAAAGAAAAATATTAAATACATACAGGGTTGTTCACCACATACGACACGGAATATTGTAGCTAAACGATTCGATTTTTGCAAATTGTAAGTTTTGGGGGCCTTGAAGGACTATTAGAGCTACAATTTAAAAATATTTGTAGAAGATACAGAATGTCCCAAATAAATAAAAAATATCAAAGTTGTATTGTTTTAAATGGAATACCCTGTATATTATTACATTTTTAGTTTCTACGTTTAAAATAAAGGTAAATTTGATTAGGTTTACCGCATTTTAGTCGTACCAGTTTTGAAATATTTAGGTTTTTGTCAAAATATAGTAATAAACTTTAATGCTTCATTTCTCTAGGCCTATTTAAGTTTTTAAAACCAAATATTGTAATGAAATATTTCTATTAACCAAATTTTGTGTTCCAAAAATAATAATTATACTACCTTATAAAGAATGTAACATTAACTTTAAAGTTAATGCCGTTTTTGTAAAAAAAATGCATTCTCTTATAATTTAGACCTCATTTATAGACCTCGATATACCAATGAAATATTGACATTCTAGATTATTTTTAAAGATATAACAATTTTTTAAAGAGTACAGATACTAATATTGTCGATATACATAGTTTGTTTATTTCATTAAAAAAACCTGTTTAAATATTTGTTAAAGAGGACCAATTAATATGATTTCAGTATTCAAACTTCTTCTTCTTAGTGTGCCGTATCCATTTAATGAATGTTGGCGACAATTCTGGCAAATTCGTCTCGATCTTGGGCGACTCTAAAGAGTGAATGGGCATCGAGACCAGTCCAGTCTCTGATGTTCTTAAGCCAAGAATACTTCTTTCTTCCGATGCCACGTTTTCCTTCAATCTTCCCCTCCATAATCAGTTTCAGGAATTGATATTTGGTGTTTCTAAATATGTGGCCCAAGTAAGCTGTTTTCCGTTTTTTAACTATTTGAAGCAACATTCTTTCCGTTCCCATACGTCGCAGAACTTCGTCATTTCTCACGCGATCAGTCCAAGGAATCCTGAGCAATCTTCGAAATATCCACATCTCAAAGGCCTCTAGTCGGTTCATAGTTTTTGCCTTGAGGGTCCAGGTCTCCACGCCATATAGTAGTACTGAGTATACGTAGCCTTTTACAAAACGGTAACGTAGGCGTAGACTCAGGCTTTGGTTACTCAACAGAGTTCTCATGTTCGTGAATATTGCTCGGGCTTGTTCGATCCTGCTTCGAATCTCCGTGTCTGGATCTAGGTCTTCGGTAATCCAGCTGCCGAGGTACTTAAACTTCGGGACCTGTTGAATCTGTTGGCCGTTCACCGAGATGTTTAGACGGTCGATCGGGGTTCTGCCAACCATCATAGTCTTCGTCTTATCGATGTTGATTTTTAAACCGAGTCGCTCGCCTTCCGCGGATACTCTATCGATAAGTCGCTGTAATGCTTCTTGGTTATCAGCAATGATGACTGTATCATCAGCGTAGCGAAGGTTATTAACCGCGTAGCCGTTGATCTTTATGCCGTCGTCTGTGTCCTTTAAGGCACTGTCAAAAATGGCCTCCGAATACAAATTAAAGAGGAGAGGCGACAAGACACAACCCTGTCTTACACCCTTCTCTATTGGAAAACTAGAGGTGGTTTCATTTCCTACCTTCACCGATGCTATCTGGTTTAAGTAAAGCTTTTTTATGAATGCCAGGTCGTTCCTGTCCACCATTTTCTCCTCTAGAAGTTTTATAAGTTCCGAGTGGTTGACACAGTCGAAGGCTTTCTGGTAATCTATGAAGCACACGCATACATTCTTTCGCTGGTCTCGACACTTCTGAAGAAGAACACTCAGACTGAATAATGCTTCCCTTGTGCCAAATCCCTGTCTAAACCCAAACTGTGTGGTGCTGATCTCCTTTTCACATCTGTTGTATATTCTTCCGTGAATTATTTTTGTGAAGAGCTTTAAGACCTGGCTCATTAAGCTGATCATTCTAAACTGGTCACAGTGGTCAGCATTGGGTTTTTTTGGTAAGGGTACGAACACCGAGTGTAGCCAGTCCTGTGGTATTTGACTCGACTCATATATGTTGTTGAACATTTGCACCAAGACTTCAATGTTTTCCTCGTCCAGCAGTTTTATTATTTCTATATAAATCTCATCTGGTCCTGCTGCTTTTCCCTGTTTTCCCTGTTTAATGGCCTTTATGATTTCTGACTTTAGTATTTTGGGTGCGGTTTCGCCAGCGCAATTATCCGTAAAGATTCTCTGTTCATTTTCGCGGAATAGTTGTTCGGTGTATTCTTTCCAGTGGTTCAGTAGGCTGCTAATGTCAGTTATGAGTTCGTTACTGTCATCTTTTATACTATTTGACTTGTAATGTTTTGTACGTCCTGTTGTTTCTTTTACGAGCTTGTGTATATTGAAGTGGTCATGCTTTTCTTCCATTGTCTCGATCTCAGTGCACTTATCTTCCATCCACTGCTCCTTAGCTCTGCGTATTTCCCTTCTGATTTGTTTATCAATTTCTTTGTACTTGGTTTGATCCCTATTCTTACACAGACCGCGCTCAGCCATCAGCGACAAAATCTCGTCAGTCATCCATCTCCTCCTTTTGTATGTAGGTGGTCCAACTATGTTATTTGTAGTGGTGACTATTGCGTTCTTCAAACGGTCCCATGTTTTTCCGACATCATCCGGTGGTTGAGGCAGGGTCCTGATTTTGGCAATTTCCCTATTTATTTCCTCCTTTGCTTCCGCTCTTATCTCAGCTTTCTTTAATTTGTTCATGTCGACTTTCTTTCTCGGCGCCCGTCTTAATTTCTTTAGTCTTACTTTTAGTGTTCCTATTACCGGGTTGTGGTCCGATCCAATATCGGTCCCTGGATATGTTTTTACTCCACTTAATCCATTTCTATATCTTTGGCTGATTAATAGAAAGTCTATTTGGTTCCTGACGACATAATCTGGTGTGTGTTGCGGTGACTGCCAGGTGTATAGCCTTCTTGGGGGAAGTTTAAACCATGTGTTTGCGATGATCAGTTTTTCTTCTTGGCAAAACTGAACTAACGTGTCACCTCTTTCATTGCGTTCTCCTAAGCCATACTCCCCGACCACGTCTGTCACGCGGCCTTGACCGACTTTGGCGTTAAAGTCACCCATAACCACCAGGATCTCCCTCTTCTTCACCAGTTTCATTAGTTCTTTTATTTCCTTATATAGTTGTTTTACTTCGTTTTCTGGCCTGTCTGTCGTTGGAGCGTAAATCTGTATGATGTTAAGATCTACGGGATCAGCCTTGAGCTGCAGGAGGGCTGACCTATCCGAATATGCCACAAAATTCTTTACCTTGTTGTTCACGTTTTTATTGACTATGAATCCAACCCCATTAAAGCGGTTAGGTTGATTGTTTCCGGAGTAGTATAGTGTTGCTTTTTCGGTTGTACATTGGCCGCTGTTCGGCCATCTGATTTCGCTAAGGCCCATTATATCTACCTTACAGCGTTCCATTTCTTGTGTTAAATTATCCAGCTTACCAGCCACATACAGGCTTCTTACATTCCAGGTTCCCAGCTTAAGACCTGGAGATGTGTCCACTTTCGGGTGGGTCCTAGCATTTTTCTTCGTGGGTATTCTTAGCACCCCTTGGCTATTGAAAGCCTGCCACGGACTAGGGGCCATCATCTGTTGTACTTCTGCCATGGTTGTCATTCTTGGAATCATAGTGCAGTAGTTTTCCAGGGCTTTCTGCACCGCTGTTCAAAACGCCGTTCCAATGGTTCCCATCGCGCCGTTTGATGCCCGTTGCACAACCGTTTAGTTTCCATAACACATGCCTGTGCACAGTTCTGAGATGCCAGCTGCCACACCTCAGTGCTAGTTTTGGTCCGCGCCGGGTATTTCATTTCCCCGGTACCACCCATATCTGGGAGGCATCCCCCTATCCGCCACCCGGGGACGCGCCCGATGGGGGACTAGCAACCCCACACGGGAGTATTCAAACTACATTAATTGATTGTTTGCGCTGATTAATAATAATTGCTTCAAATTCCTAAAAAAAGTAACATTGTATGTGTATTAGACAATGTGGTAAAAAATAACACCTTAAAAATTTTATTTCATGTTTTGATGAATGCTTATTTATAACAACAGAGACGTTTATTTTAATAACTTATTATTTTATTGATTTCTGATTCAAATCCACATGTATTTAGAAAAAAATTATTAACTAACACAATTAAGTATGTAATTAATTAATATTTGGGCGAAAATAATGGTGGTATATTTAATTAATGGTATACTCTTTTATAAAAATTTAAATGAACAGCACATGGAAAAAACGATACGTATCCAAAAAGGATAAATGTTCAGAAGAGCGTTTTTTAATTCAAATTACGCATGGACTTTTAGGGGATTTCCCAGTTTTAAATGTCTGTTTCTATGTGACCGTTATCTCCCGTTTATTTAGGTACCGAAAGGTATAGCTTTTTAAGACGAAAAATATTATGCATTAAGATCAAATCAACAAAAAATGGACTTTCATCGTTTTGCCCGAGTGCTCTTCAAATAGTTTTCTTTTTGTATATAAATGGGCTAGTAATATTATCGTTTTTAGCATTTTTAATTTTTTTACATTTTGTATATTTGTTGCTTTAAAAACAATCTAAAATGTCAATATTCCATGGGTATATTGATAAATGAGGCCCAACTAGAAGGGATAGTTAAAACATGGTGTTTGATAGACAATTAAATTACAGTAATATCTGATTGACCTAAAATATACAGGGTGTTTAAATTAAACAAGTTATTGCCGTTTAAAGCTAAAAATTATTTAAAATAATTTTTTAGACACTCTGTATGAGGTAGAATTATATTTATTATTGCAACACAATAACTAGTCAAAAAATAAATTTCAGTAAATATTTAGTATTAAAAACTTTGATATACTCTGTTTATTTTCTCAGGTAAGATTTCGACAGACGATGACAGAAGAAAAGCAGATGACGTCCCATACCAATCTATTTATTTTACTAAAAAAAGTTTCTAATAATTTTTAAGTTATCTATGGATGGGTTTAAATATAAATCCGTCATGCGTCGTGTCTTGTTGTTTTTAACCAGTTTTATTGGTTTATTTAAAAATGACAGATCGTATTTCAATTTTATTGGTTTGACGGAACGATGAACGACAAACGGACGCCGATGCGTATGAACTCGCCTTTAGATTTTTGTCATTTTTGACGCTTGTCAAAGTCTTGCCAAATTATAGGTTAGAATTTTGTGTCAACTTTTGTTAAATACCCTGCGTTTTGGAAGATGATGCATTTTGATTTGTATTATTACGTGTGTTTTGTGTCTTTTGAAGTCAAGTGGAGGAAAAATCGAGTGAAAATTAACTGTACTGCACAGTTTATGGTTTATACTCGCTGCCCAGACAGAAAGTTTTATACACCAATCAAGTTGCCATCGATAAAGTTTGTATACCATTTCGTCGTAGATAAGTGCATAAACAAACTAATAAACATACTAAAAACTGGAGTAGCTGTAAAATATCGACATCACACGAGAGGTAAATAATGGATTTTAGTACTGCAGAAAAATAATGTCAAAAGGTACTGGTTTAAAAAAATTAAGATTAAAGTTAATTAATCAACCTTTAAGGTATAAAATTTGGTAGGTGTTATTATTAATAAAATAGTTTGTTTTATTTACCTATGTTGTTTTATTTATTCTTGTGGAATATTACAATTTTGTATTTGTACATAAGTTATATTGATAAATATAATCATAAATGCGGGTAGTTTCATAAAGCTTGAAAGTAAATAATAGTTCTTTTTCATATTTTTTTGGTATGTAGTGTCTTGTTCTTGTTTGTTTTGTATTAACACATAGCGTTTTTATTAAATAAAATAACTCGATTACATTTTTTCAGTTTTATACAGTTTTTTTCACAATATTTTGAAGTAATCACTTGTTATCTTGTCAATCAAATTTTAAATATATCCTGCAATGCGTTCCAGTTGTACCAACTTATTTCTTTGTAAAATAAAATAAACTACTTTGAAATTAAAATGACAGACACATCTCTCACTGTCAAGGATCTTCTCGTTGGACAGACTATACCCTTGGAGAAATAGGGAAGGTTTTTATTTTAATCGTAGAAACTAAAAATGTAATAATATACCAGTGTTCCATTTAAAAAATAGTTCTTCAACGAACCAAAAACTTAAAATTTGTAAAAATCGAATCATTTAGCTACAATACTCCGTGTGGTATGTGGTGAACAAGTCTGTATATGCATTGTTTGTTTAAATAATTTTACCAGGAGGGTATTAAAAATCCATTTTTATATTTGTTATTGTGCTAATAATAGGATGTACCTAATTTTTCATTTCATGGCCTACAGAAACACGTCTATGAGGTTTTTTAAGCGAATTTTTTTTGAAAATGTTGAATTTTTTTGAAAAAAAGATTTTTTTTTTAAATTCTAGAACACAATATCTTCATAATATAGCAACAGTTAATTGAATTTTGAGGAAAGTAATGTATTGCGGTTTATAGTCTAATAGCCTCTGCAGCTCAGACCATACAGCATACCTGTGAATCCTTGAATCGTATTTGAGAAAGAAATGAACTAAATCATATTATTAACAAAAACAACAATCTCATTTGATGCAGACTTTATACACACAGAGTGTCCTAATTTGGTTGCAATTAAGAGTTATTTAGTTTATTAGTAGAGATGGAAACTTGTGGTTTTCATAAAAGTTAAGTACATTTTTCAAACTGATGCAAGCAACATAATAACGTGTTGTCATAACTTCTTTAACTTCCATTAATGAAATTCTTATTTATATTGAAATTCTAATAGAAGTTTGTAAGGGAAATCCAGTTAGATTTTCTTAATATTTTCATATTTGAGATATTGATGAGTGAATACTTTATTTAAATGGGACATCATATACAGGGTATCCCAGGCTGAGCGTACTGTTACGTTTTTCGTCGGTTCCGTGTGGATAGAAAGTCACAATTTATTTAAACACTATTTATTTAACACTAATTAACAAAAACAATAACGATAAAAGACTTATAGAACTATTTACAAACGATTTATAACTAAGAATTTATTTTGAATTTTAGCGCGTCAACTGCACTGGTATATTTATAACTGCCCTCTCTAGGCCACTGCCGCCGGCTTTTATACCTACAGCAAAAGAAATCTAGAATATTCCATAGATCGTTAGGCGCATAGAAGGTTTTCGAATGTTCTCGTATGTACTAGTCCATTCTAGTGGGTCTCGATTCTTCTCGAACGAATGAATCATTGCGGTGTCTATGCGATGTTAAGGTCATCCGAGGGCGGGCCATATTGTGAGGTTAGGTCGAGTCCACACCGGCTCGCAACACTGCCCCCTTCTTAGGCACATGCTCGTCCCGAGATGTATACGGTGAATGAAGGTATTTGCAAAGCTGGCCCCTGGTACATTGCGAAGTCTGGTAGAAATAGCAGTCTACAGTTTTCTCTCCCGATCTCAGCTTTGGGTTGTAGCAGCAAACGAGGATCTCGATTCCCGTAAATCTGAACAAGACTTCAATCATGTTCCGGATTGTACGCCAACTCAAACCATCGAGTCCACACGCCAGCTTCGGAATGGCTAATCGTGCAATGTTGTTGTTTAGCAGGGCTTCTCTCAGTTCAATCAGGGTCTTCCATAGATTGAGATAAGTCGGCTTACTCGGGGACCATTCCTTGGTGACCAGGTAGAAGATGTGCCTTGCTTGACCATGTGCATTGTCGGTTAGCCTCAAGACGCTTCCAACCTCTGGATCCTGTCGGCGTAGTTCTCCGACACGCCCAAACTTCTCATTGAACGTCGCAGCGATTCCTCTGGACATCCGCAAATCTCGAGCCACACAATGAGCGAGCGAATAATCAGGAGGCACGGAAAAGAGGTCTCGTTGATCTTCTTTGGTTACACCATAGCGAGCCTTCTCACTGCTGTTGTATCGGGCCATGAAATCGTCAAAGGACATCTCCGAATCAGGGGGATCAAAGCTGCAGGTTCTCACGGTCCCAGCACGATCTTCTATTTCGCCTTGGTAGGGGCTCAAACGGTTGAAATGGACTACCCTCGGTTTTCCTTTTGGCAATTTTCTGATACGGTATACGACGTCATTAATTCTATCCATGACTTCGTATGGCCCTTCCCACGAGGATTGTAGCTTCGGAGATAACCCACGACGTCTCTGCGGGTTATATAGCCACACCAACTTCCCTGGTTGGTATCCTCCATGCTCAGCTTGAATGTCGTAGTGTTCCTTCATTCGGTCACTAGCACTTTGAATATTTAGGCGGACTCTCTGATGAATGTCGTCCATCCTTTGACGTAGTGTGTGGACATAATCTTCTCCGGCGACTTCTTCTCCCGGTCGGCAACCAAATTTCAGATCACAGGGTAGGCGCACTTCCCGTCCCATAACGATGCTGGCTGGAGTTTGCCCTGTAGATTCTTGGACGGATGAACGGTAGGCCAACAGGAACAGGTGAAGAAATTTGTCCCAGTCTCTTTGGTGGTCAGAGACTACTTTGGCCAGATAACGGTTGATAGTTCTGTTCATGCGTTCAACCATCCCATCGGATTGTGGATGTAGAGCAGTCGTCCTGGTCTTGCGGATGTTCAGGACTTCACAGACGCCTTGGAACAGATTGGACTCAAAGTTTCTTCCCTGATCTGAATGAAGCTCCATGGGAACACCAAACCTGCAGATCCATTCTTTAACAAGGGCATCAGCAATCGTGGACGCTTCTTGATTTGGCAACGCGTAGGCCTCGACCCATTTGCGGAGTAATCCATTACTACCACAATATATTTGTTGACATCGTTCGACTCTGGGAAAGGACCAACCACGTCGATCGCTATTCGTTCGAAGGGACTGCCTACATTGTACTGGCGCATTGGGGCTTTACCGCGCTTTTGTGGTCCATTGATGGCGGCGCAAACGTCACATTTCTTGCACCATTTCCTCACATCTCCTTTGCAGTTCACCCAATAGAACCGTTCCCGCAGCTTGCAAGTGTCTTGGTAACACCGAGATGTCCACCGCTGGTTCCATTGTGAACTTCCTCCAAGACTTCCGGGATCCTCTTCTTTGGAATGACGATCTGCCTTCTCTCTTCTTGTCCCTCCGGTCTCTCGATCACACGGCGAAGTAGTCCGTTATCTATTACCAAGGAATTCCACTGAGCCCAGTACGACTTTACGTTCGGCGAATATCTGCAAACTTCTTCCCACGTTGGTCTTAGGTCTGCATTTTTCTAGTTAATTACTAAACCTAATTCTGGGTCACTGGTTTGGTCATTTGCAAGATCTTCGGGTTGCCAAGTATCATTAACCACAGTTGTTCTTACGAGTTTCGCTTCTTTCTCTTCTGCTCGGGAACAATGCTTACAGTCCTTATCGCAAGGTCTTCTGGAAAGTGCGCCGGCATTTCGATGGATTGCCCCAGCTCGATGTTCTGTGTCGAAGTCAAATTCTTGTAATCGTTCGATCCATCTAGCTACCTGCCCTTCAGGATTCTTAAACTGCAACAGCCATTTCAAAGCAGCATGGTCTGTTCTTAACAAGAACTTTCTTCCATAGAGATACTTGTAGAAGTGTTCCACTGCTTTAACTACGGCTAGTAATTCTCGTCTGGTCACGCAGTAGTTCCTTTCCAGTTTTGACAAGGTCTTACTAAAATAACCAATTACTTTTTCTTGACCATCCTGGATTTGAGACAGAACAGCGCCTAATCCAACATTGCCAGCGTCGGTATCCAATATAAAGTTTCCGTTGCCAAGGGGGTAGCTAAGTATGGGCGCACTAGTCAGGGCCTTCTTCAATGTTCGGAATGCCTCGTCAGAATCTGATCCCAAGAGAAACGCCTCTCTCGCCTTCGGTAAGTCTGATCAATGGTTTTGCGATGGTGGCGAAACCCCTGTACATAGCGTCGATAGTATGTGCATAGTCCCAAAAAGCTTCGTAGTTCATGTTTATCTTTAGGTATCGGCCACTCTTCCACTGTCTTGGTCTTCTGTGGATCTACCGCAACTCCTTGGGAGGAGACTACATGGCCCAAGTAGTGTACCTTTTCTTGACACAGATGACATTTCTTGGGGCTAAGTTTCAAACCAGAACTCCCTAGTCGCTTGAAAACTTCTTCCAAATTCTTCAGATGATGGTCAAAGGATTTCCCCACCACTATGATGTCATCCAGGTACACTAAACAGGTAGTCCAGGATAGTCCCTTTAACACAGACTCCATTAGTCTCTCAAAGGTAGCTGGCGCGTTGCACAATCCAAAAGGCATGACGGTAAATTGCCACAGTCCGGAGCCCACCGAGAACGCTGTCTTCTCTCTATCTTTCGGCGCCATGTCGACTTGCCAATATCCACTTTTCAGATCTAACGTAGAGAATATCGTTAACCCCGCCAGCGTGTCTAGAGTATCGTCTATCCTCGGCAGGGGATAACTATCCTTCTTGGTAACATTATTGAGCTGCCGATAATCAACACAGAATCTGGTGGTACCGTCTTTCTTCTTTACTAGTACTACCGGCGATGTCCACGGGCTGTTAGATGGTTCGATGACATCTTCTTCTTTCATTTCTCGAAGGATTTTATCAGCTTCTTCACGTTTGGCGAGCGGAAGTCTTCTCGGATTTTGTTTGATTGGTCGCGCATCTCCTGTATCAATTTTATGTTGTACTAAATTGGTACGACCTCTCTGTCCTGCTTTTCCTTTATCAAACACATCTTGATACTTGATTATCAGGTTTCTCAATTTTCTACTATTTTCGGGAGATAATCCATTAACGTTTACTAATTCCTTCACCATTTTGTCCGGAATTTTTGAAGTCGAAACTTTGGAGACTTCCACGCTTCGAACGACTGAGGAGACCGAACAACAGTACCCTAAGAGGGTTCCCTTCTTCAAGGATACAGAATAATAATTCGTGTTCATTTCTCTCACCGGTACAGTTTTCTTCGCTCGTAGCAGGGCTTTTCCAGCAGCGTTCCCTCGTCCTATTTCGCTGTCATGGTTCCTTGGCTCTAACAGAATAATACTCCCATTATTCATTTTACCTTCTAGGCAACCATCCAAAAATATCTCACAGCGCAGTAGGTATTAGGATACCTTTGCCCAAGGTCAACCCCCATTTTTTCCCTAAATTTAGGGAAATTTTACCGTCCATAGCGCCCCACCCCATGTAAATCTTATAACATGGGTTATATGTAATTTCCCTAAATCTTCTGATTTTTAGATTTGGCAACGTTGCATTTTGCTATGCATCCGGCAACACTGTACGTAGACGCCGAACGCCATCTAACGTCTACCTCCGGAACTACCGCGCGCCACCTATCGGGTAGCTCAAGCGTTATAATGATGGTAACTGTAATTTGGGATGCATGACGTCATCCGCCTGACGTCATTTAAATTTATTTTAATAAAAAAGTTCGGTGTAGGGTTTGAACCACGGACCTGTCGATCGCCAAGCTAACGCCTTAATCAACACGACCACAAACGTATTTAAAATTAATTGTAGGTATGTCTATATGAGGGCCCCAATTTAAAGTTGTCTCAAAGGTATAGATCACCTAATGAACGACGTTCGTACACAAGTCAAATACCATATACGAGCGCCATTCACCATATGCCATACACCTAGCCCTGCGCCCCGGGGGCCCCCAAATTTATTAGCACCATTGATTTATCAAAAATAAAAGCAGAATATTTACTTACCACAAACTAGCTATAGGGGCGCAGCACCAGCAGTACCAACGGCGTAAGGTAAGTACCTAAACTATTTCTAGGTTGTGGGAGCAGCAGCAGCAGCATACGTGTTGTTGCGACGACCACCGCTTAAAGACTGATACAAAAATAAATGTAGTTCTTATTTAAAAGTTTTTATAACAATATTGTTGAAGGTTGAGTTCTTCGGTAAACATCGGTTGTTATCGTAAACGCGTCAAAATCAACGTGCCCTTAAACACGTACCAGATACCCTTTGTAAAAACGCATTGATTTAAGAATTTATTAAAATTAACTAATAAGTGCAAGCATAAATCCAATGATACAATTTAGGTAAACAAAGTTGACTTCGGCAAATATCGGCTGATATCGTAAGGTGCGGTACTGTCCTTTGTCGCGCACGCACAATTATTATTTAACAAAAATAGTAATAAAATATATATACGCATGGCTAAATGATTTATTAGAAAACATAACGATTAATTTAAGAGTATTAAACCAAAAGACTTTACTTTACTAAAAGATTAAACATCAAATATTGGCGCCAAAATCAACAGGGTGTGGTGCGCAAGCCCCAACAGAAAAATTACAGCAAGTACTTAACGCTATAAGAATAAAATTTAGAGATGACTAAAAGCAAACAGCTCTGAGAATCTAACCCAACAGAAAAATATGTACAAGTACTTAACGCTATAAGAATAAAATTTGGAGATGAGATTAAAAAGCAAACAGTTCTGAGAATCTATCAACAAAAATAATTTAAAAAAGTATTAAGTCAAACGTCAATTAGGTGTAAGCGCAAGCTCCAACAGAAATTTTTTAAAAATACAAGGACAATAGCCCATCGTTTAACTTCGGTAAACAGCGGCTGTCAAACGTCAAAATCAACGCACCAAAATCAATAGGGTGTGGCAGAACTATCTAAATTTTCACACAAGTCCGAAACAAACAGAAAAAAAATTAAAAATCTAATGCAAAACATAACGATTAATTTAAGAGTATTAAATTAAAACAAAGATCAAACGTCAAACACTGGCGCTAAAATTACTAGGTGTGGCGCGCAAGCTCCAAAATAAATAGAAAAATCTAATGCAAAACATAGTGATTAATTAATTAATTTAAAAGTATTAAGTCAAATGTCAACTAGGTGTAAGCGCAGACTCCAAAATAAACAGAAAAATTTAAAAATATGTACAAGTACTTAACGCTATAAGAATAAAATTTGGAGATGAGATTAAAAAGCAAACAGTTCTGAGAATCTATCAACAAAAATAATTTAAAAAGTATTAAGTCAAACGTCAATTAGGTGTAGCGCAAGCTCCAACAGAAAATTTTTAAAAATATATACAAGGACAATAGCCCATCGTTTAACTTCGGTAAACATCGTTATCAAACGTCAAAATCAGCGCGCCAAAATCAATAGAGGTGTGGCGGCGGCAAAATAAACAGAAAAATTACAACAACAAGTACGCCCTTTATGCCTTTGTAATGTAAAAAACTTTAATATTTATCGAAACGAAGAAAATTAATTTAAGAGTATTAAATCAAAAAACAAAGCGTATTACTAAAAATACGTACTTACGAGGTTTATATGTATTATTATTCAGTCACTCAACACATACACTTACACCCTTTTTCTTCTTCAATAGCCCTTTTCACTAAACGCACTGAAAATACACAATAAATTTCTTGATGCAGTACCGTTAAAAGTGAGAAACAAACTGATGATTTTGTAGCTAAAAATATAATGTGAAGGACAACAGGAAACAACTGATAACACCAGTTCTTGGAATTAAAAAACAATATTTATTTTATAAACAATAAAATTAATATACGAGGTGTGTAGAATAAGGTTAATATACGAGGTGTGTAGAATAAAATTAATATATACAGGGTGTAGCTAATTTAGTTGATTGCTTTTATAAGAATAAACATGAGAGAGAGACTACTTTCAAATTTTTATGGTGTAGACTTATAAAAACAACCTTAAACCCAGCACCAACGATAAGGTATTAGTCACATTGCTGGGACACATTCACACACTCATTTGCTCCAAACAAATTAGTAGGAGTAGGCAGCACGAGCACAGATCTAACAATACGAACATATAAACGTTTTAATGCAAATTTACATTTATGCCGTTTATACGACCGCATCTTTCTAAATGTTTTCAAACACCAGACGCATTTTCTAAAATGCGAATGTGTTTATAGTTCTGTAGGGGTAAACACATGAAAACACCAATTATACACAAAAACCCGCTCTTCGCGCAAAATAGTACATAATGTATCCATTATGCTATCAGAGACAGAAATAATTTTTGCAGACAATGTGCAGTTTAAAAAAAAGACGTGGTAATAGGAAATGATCGAACACATATGCATCCTTATCAAAGTTTTTTTTTTATCATAAAAATAGACGTGGGGTTTGTTATAAAAGAGAGGATATTTTCTAAAAACGTTTATTATTTTGTAAAAAATGCCATCGCCACCATCATGTAAGTTTTTAATATTTTTTTTTCTTTATTTAATTTATTACATATTATATATATATATATATATATATATATATATATATATATATATATATATATATATATATATATATATATATATATATATATATATATATATATATATATATATATATATATATATATATATATATATATATATATATATATATATATATATATATATATATATATATTTAAAATGATATGTAATAAATTAAAAATATAAATATATGTAATAAATTAAAAATAGATATTTATGAGTAAGGTCTTGGAAAATCATTAAAATTTTATATGTTAGATCATTTTAAATATATATATATATATATATATATATATATATATATATATATATATATATATATATATATATATATATATATATATATATATATATATATATATATATATATATATATATATATATATATATATATATATATATATATATATATATATATATATATATATATATATATATATATATATATATATTTTTAAAATGACCTAACATATAAAATTTTAATGATTTTCCAAGACCTTACTCATAAATATCTATTTTTAATTTATTACATATATTTTTAAAAGGGTCTAACATATAAAACTTTTTCAGTTTTTAATTTATTACATATATTTTTTAAAAGGGTCTAACAATATAAAACTTTTTCATAATAAAAAAAATAAAGAGATGAAAAAGATATTAACGTGTTTTCTTTTACATAACACACCCATAATTTTTATTTCAGAAAAAAAAATACAAAGTTTTTAAAAATAGTGTTTATTTAAAAGCCTAGCAGTGAGAGTTACAACATTTAAGTTCTTAGAGACAAACAGTTTAAAGTCATTTGAATATAAAACAAAAAAAATTAAAAAATAATTTTTATTTCAGAAAAAAATACAAAGTTTTTAAAAATAGTTTTTATTTAAACGCCTAGCAGTGAGAGTTACAACATTTAAGTTCTTAGAGACAAACAGTTTAAAGTCATTTGAATATAAAACAAAAAAAAAACAAAAAATAATATTTATATACCGAGAGAGAACAAAATTTTGCCGTGTTGCTAGGATTACTTTAGGATAATAATACAAAATTAAAGTTACAAAAAAATTTAAAGTTAGTCATTTAAGTTGAAAGTTTTACAAAATTTGGATATAAAAAACATTACTACTACGGTGAGTCAAACATAGTTTCGGAGCATAATAATGAACGTGTATTTTTCACAATATAAATGTGTGCTCCCAGGACTCTTCGCAGAAACAAAAATAGCGTTTGCACTTATAACAAAATTGCGTACTCTCTGGCCAGGCTTTAATACTTCTGAAACAAAAGATAGAGTTTTATTAAATTTAAGCATAGAATTAAAGAAAATGTACTTACCACTGCCCCCAATCTTCTACAATTTCTAATAGAGGGGTGGAAACATTAAACTTTTCCACATATTTATGGCCCCTACATACGAGAGCCTTTTGCTTGGGATAAATACTTTCAATATATTCATCGTCAAGGGTCATTCGTTTGGGGAGGTACACCACCATTCCACTTTTTAAATTAACTTTAGTTTGTTTACCATATTTCCCTTCAATATTTTCAATATCCATGATTGGATATAGTACATTTAACACCATAAGGTTGGGTTTCAAAATTTTTTCTTCTTTTATACCGGAACTGACTAGCAGAGCGTTTTCTTGTTGTTGTTGTTGCTGGGCCATCTCAACACTATACTAGGAGAAGTTTCGAGAGTATTAACACTTGTTTTTGAAAACTATATGCCTTTACGAAAAAAAACAGCTCCTTTTATAGTTAAAAATTCCCCTTACAACCAATCACCAAGCGTCAACCGCTCTTCAGTTCGCGCCAAAAAAATACCAACCAATAACGTACGACGCTACATATTTTTCTATAATTAGCAACCAATCAGCACACACCAATGAATTAATAATAAACAGATAAACGTATTGCAAAAACATTGTAGTTTTGTGTGTCTATCTGGTAAGTCAACCTTTTTTACATAAAAATTAAATTCGTAGTGGTGGTGCTGATATATTTTTCTAGGGTTGGAAAAACTGATTTTAAACGATTTAGATGTTATTTATGCGGTTAACTTTCCTTTGTTTTCTACTAAAAAATAAAACGAGAAATAATTTTAATTACATTTATTTAGGAAACATAATATAATTATATAAAATAACCTTATACAATATTTTGAGTTATAATTTTATTTAACAATACTTTTAGTTTCTCTAATATACTAATATTCGGACAAGATATTCCAAAGAAATCCAAGCTAAGTTTACCGGTTACTTTTAAACTATTGGAAAATTCATCATAATCATAATAATGCCCATTATAAAGGAAATAAATTATGCCATCGGTGTACCGAAATACAGAGTCTATTTTACTAGGCACTCCTGTAAATTGCTCAGTTATGAGAGCGGTGCTTTTAGGTAAAAACCGACAATCATCAATTTCGCTAAACATATTATTATCGAAAAATCAGTACGTTTTACCACGGTACGAATTGACGACACCTCGTACGGCTGGATAATTCTTCATAAGAACATTATAATGCTCGCGTTTAAGCAACCTAAACGAGGCGTATTCGAAAATATAAATCATACTTTCACTGAATAATACAACTTCGTTATCTGGTTTTTGATAAATACCCGATATTTTTTCAAAAGGTTTATGTAAAAATGTTAACCAATCAGTTATTACAAGCGGTGTATCTTGAATTTTCCTAGTGTTTAAATTTAACATCCACACGTACTTTTTATAAAACAAATAGAGCTTATTATTCACAATTAGAAACGAGGTATTTGACATCTTAGAATTTAAATCACATAATTTTGGAACTTTTAAATTGATTCCTTGCGTGTTCGGCGTTGGGACAGTTGTCGTTGTCTTCGTGGTTGTTGTAGGCATCGTTTTTGTTGTCTTCATGGTTCTCACCGTAGTTCTCACTGCCGGTTTGGAACCGTATAACTCTTGAATTGCCAATATATCATCTTGCGATAGTTTCGTTGTGTTTTCAAACACCAAAGACGGGTACATTATAGATTCGTAGTTTGTAGAATGCGCTATACCAAGGACGTGACCTATTTCATGTGTTAAAACTCTCAACAGACTTGTAGCGCCTTCCGGGACCGGTTCCTCATCCAAATACCAACTTAAACTTTTTTGTATGTGAACTTCCTCGGTCGTGGACATTAAATTGGAAAAATATATGTAAAAAGTATGGTTTGCTTCCGTAAATGAAATCACTATATTTACAGAAATATTTTTTCGAGTACGGGTTAACATACTCAAACTGCAAATTGCTATTGACAGACCACATTTCGAAAGCCTGTCTCGTTATTCCTACATATTTTTGTCTATGTGGAAGATATGCGGTTGATGGAGGGTAAACTGTCCATCTTAGAATACCTATTAGTATTCCATTTTCCTTGTTTGCTATTACGAAGGGTATAGTAATTATCAGGAGTTCCACACCAATACCTCTGTATAAAAGAAACGGTTTGGGGGTTCAATGTTCCATCCTCTGGCAGATTATATATAGTCTGAAATTCGCTTAAACCCTCCGTCAATGATTCTAGGTTCTGGACGTCTGCTGATTCGTTATTATGAAAATATCCGTGAAATCGTAAGAAAGTCTGGGCTTCTTCTTGTGTTAGCTCCTTACCACTTGTAGGGTGAATAAGCACAGCAACCGCTGACACTATCGCTAAAATAACGTACATGTTGTTCAGACAAGATTAGGCTGTCAACTGAATGTAAGTAGTTTGTTAACCACCCTATATACAGGTTTAGGGTCTATATACCACTTCTAAACGCTCAAGCTCCCTTAAAATCTTGAAAATATCCTCTTTTTTCCCTTGGGTCTGATCCAATACATATAGTCTATCAACCAGTTCATTAATGTCGTCGTATTCCAGAGGAGGAGAACTATTGTTTAAGACTTGTTCGTTTATATCATAGTATTCCAGAGCAGGAGAACTATTGTTTAAGACTTGTTCGTTTATATCCTGATTTCCTTGTTGTTGTTTCACAGTACGTTTTCTTTCGCCTTTCTTCCTTGCCGGTGGAAATAGTTTAGAAATAATATTTACATATTTCCAGCTCTTGCTTGAATTAATGTGTTTATCCTGATTAAACTGACGTCTATGTGCGTTTGTCAATAACAGTATAAACTTATAATTCTCTAAATCTATTTCGGAGTACTCAGTAGGATGCGATTGAGTAAGAAGGTTCAATAATCCGCTCGTCAATTCAAATTTTTCATCTTTAATCGCTAGATACCCATCATCATATTGAACTTTAACTGGTTCGTTACCAATAAGCAGACGTTTGTTCGCTCTTCTAATACCAAATATATTTTGGTTTGGTATATCCAGGAGTTTTAACCTACAGCGTTGTCGTTCCATGACCGATGACGTACTAATGATACCTTTCATAAGAATATGTAGTATTTATACCCAACACAACAGTAAAGCAACAGGAACACTACAGTAAAGCAACAGGAACACTAGAGTAAAGCAACAGGAAAGCAACACAGATCTGATTGGAACGGCCCTGATTGGAACGGCCCTGATTGCAACAGATCTGATTGGAACGGCTCGTTTACCTGATTGAACCGCTTCAACGGACCCTGATTGTCTAACGTTGGCTTAGGTACATATTTTTAAAATCCACTAGCGCAAGCTCCTTTACCGATAGTTTAAAAAAAAATAATTAACTATGCTACGGGGTAATTTAACAGAAAATATAGTGTGGAAAAATAAATAATTACATAAAAATATTTTTTGAATATATACGGTGTGAAAAAAAGCATATATGGTGTAAAAGTAATACGTGATGAAATCACCGCCCGGTTTTAGCGATGAATATTTAAGTAAAAATAAATCAAACTTGGTGGTAATACATGTAGAATAAAAAAGTAGTAATCAGTCTTTGCGGTTTCCGGTATGACGGTGAAAAACACATTGTGCAATATTTATTCCTTATCAGAGTTTGCAGTCGATATTATTTTTAATCGGACTTTGCAGTTTCCGGTATGATATCATATTTTTCTAGAATTAGATCAATTTGCATCATGTGGTTAGACAAAGTAGTCATCTACCGGATGTTTTGGTTTTTGAAAGGAAATGGTGACTGGCTGAACGCTGTGGTTCTCACCGTGTGTTTTTTAATAAATTCTCTGTTAGAGCCGTATGTTAGAGGTATGAGTAGTGCCATCTATTAGAAATAGTTAATAGCGGAGCTAATCATCATTACAGGTCCCCACGTATAAGAAAACATTACTTGTTATCTTTTTTTAAAATAAAGACCTCTCACATCTCTCAGGTTTTCTATGCTTAGGTTGAAGGATATATATAAAGAAAAAGGTTTGCTTAATAATTCTTTATTGATAAAAACGTATTAGTACAAACATTACAACGAAGCTTTATAAGTGTTAGTATAAATGTTTATCTGTGTCGTCTCTAGAGCCCTACTTTTACTAAAAGACAGATAATAAAAGTATTTTGCTGTTGTGACGAATGCGCCAGACTATTTTATAAATATATATAATTATCCTAATAACATTCGTGTTTATGTTACATTATTTTCTATACACTCTATGTATAAAATATACGTGATAGTATAAAATGATAATGTTTATCTACAGTGGTTAACAGAAGAACCTAAATCTAATGTATAAGTACAACTTGTATAGTAAACATACGTTAAAAGTAACATTATTTTCTATACACTATGTATAAAATATACGTGGTGCTATAAAATGATAATGTTTATCTACAACGTCTAACTAAAGAACCTAAGTCTAATATATAAGTACAACTTGTGCATAGTAAACATACGTTAAAAGTAACATTATTTTCTATACACCATGTATAAAAAATATAACAAAAGTATATAATGTGTGTTAGTACAAATAAAATATAAAAACATAATTTTCTACATGACATGTATAAGGTTTAAACCCTACATATTTTAATGATAAAACAATTAGAACTTAACTGAAATCTAATATAGGTTTATATAAGTACAACCTGTATAGTAACATACAAATACAGCCTGTATAAAAATATATTAATAATATACGTGATAGTATAAATTACAGTACAATTATTATAACTACAAAATACTACATTTACAAAACTAAAACATATTATAACTAAAAGTATGAACTAAATACAGTTTTTCTCAGTGTCTAGCTTTTTTAAACCCGAACGGTAATGAACCACCTTGCTCGTCGAATTTCCGTTTGGTCGACAACGGTCTGTATAGTTTAGTCAGTTGTGTAGTCATAACTTTGTGATCCCCGGTTCTCCGTATCTGTTTGTAGATTATTGGTACAGGTTCGGGCTCTTCTTCTGTTAAAACCATGGATTTTATGGTTTCAAAATTCACGGTTTGAGAGGCGTTGTAGTTTAGGGAGAGACCTTTAACCTTGCACGTTATGGAATATTCCCCGGTCTTAGGAGAATATACCTTATATGTGTAATTCTTAGGTCCTCCCGATACAAACTCATCAATGTAGCTGCCCTCGCCATACCCCTCCAGCTCGTCAGTCATTTCACCAAGGAAATTTCCAAGCCGAATATCTTCTTGCCCGGTCTTCGATAGGTAAATAACGCTATCCGTGTCCGTGTAAATAGCATTATCACCAACTTTTTCCAGGTAGCTATATAATTTCAGGCGGGCTTGGGCCGTGGTGTATGCGGCTAAACATACATTTACTGTTGGTAAAACATCGTACGCTTCATCTTTAAACGACCAATTTACCAGTAAAGTATCGTCGTTCACAGACAGTATGGAGTTGACATCTGTTGCAGGGTTAGTTAGCATAGAAAACAGGGCTTCTGGCCTATTCACAATAGACGTCTTTCCCTGATTTTCCCTCTGTCCTAACTTGCCCCAAAACGATGTGATAACAGCTTTTCCAAGCTGCCTGAGGCCCGGGTTTACAGCCACCTTTTGGGGATCTAGCGTAACACCTTCCCTTGCCAAATATTCACGTACGTATTGGTCTTTGGATTGTGGTGTTGTACAATATGAGGGCCAGCCTGACGATTCTTGTTTTATTTTTAGAAATTTGCTGATGTATCCATTGAATAAACCCCCTTCTTTTGTCTCCGGATTATATTGTGTGACTTTATATTTCCAGATTTCCTGAATATCTAGTATAAGGTACCCTTTCTCAACCGACTTCACCACTTCGTCAATAACCCATGTTCCGTTAATTGCCCTTTCTTCATCGCTATGACTACACTCTCTGGCCCCTGTTTTACCGCACGTGTAACACAACACGAACATGAGTTTATCGTTCAGTTTTACCGGCAATACGGGATGGATCAGCTGCTGAGGTGGAAGAATTCTGCATTTAATCAGTCCGTCTGTTTCAAGCAGATTAAGTTTACTACACTTTTCATTACCGACGATAACTTCCGGATGTCCTACGGGGTACTTTCCGTACTTGTTCACCCACGGGTAAAGCGAACAAACGTCGACGTATTTGATTTGTTCTCCGTCCCGGCACTTGTAATAGGTTTTCATATTTTCCGTACGGCCCCCGTAAAAAGCGTCGCGCGGATTTAGTGGTAAGTTTACGAGTAAAGGATGGTCTTCGGTATATTGTCTGATTTCATCGTTCATATTGCGCCGGAAATCGCACTCCCACATTTCAATCACCTCGTACCCTTGGTCTATTAAATGTTGAGTTTTAGTAACCGTATTTTCGTACCGGGAATCCAATGTTTGTGTAGGGTCGTCTTTCAGCGGTACCTGGCGCTCGTACTTGTAACATCTAGGGCACCCATGGTAATAACAACCGTGAAACTCAAACACTTGTTTTGATTTTTCACAGAACCCATCTACTTTACATCCCGCGACAATACTTTCCTGCTGCTTTGCGGCATGTATGATTTCAACTCCTCTTTCTTTCTCCTCCCACAATAACCACTGGAGCGCGATCTTACTTTGGTTATCGCATAACCTGTACCCGTTTTTAGGAATGATACCTATAGTTTCGGGCTGGAGGAAATTGCGGCGGAAAATCTTGTTGCAAGCACTGGGTAATGTTGAGGCTTCTGTAAACGGACACACGTTCCCCTCGTCTATCATGAGTTTTCTGAATTTGAGGCAGGCTTGCGTGAGAATGTCGACATCAGATACACAATATTCAACAAACTCTTTCTCAAAATCGAACATGTAGTTCTCCGCTACACGTTCCTCGTACCATTTAATGAACTTTTCCCTATCTTCAACCTTCATATTGTCGGGATCATAATATTCAATAGAGGGCATTGGTCCAACATACTTTTGATGTCCTACGGTGTTAAATAGATGGGGAAAATATCCTTTCTTCAACTCTGTCAATCCGAATGCTTTAGGTAATTTGGATAGGGCCATGGGGAAATAATTAAGGGAGTCGAGGAATTTAACGTTGCCCACAGACATGAGAACTAACTTGGTACCTCGGGTGATAAGTTCAGGTGTTAGATCTGTTTGCTGGAGAATATAGTCCAGGATAAATTGATGGTCAAACCCTCCGCCGTTATGTGCTAGCACCACCACATCCTTGAACTGTTTCCTAAGTACTAAAATATCCCTTAATAATACCGGTATAGCGCTGTCTTTAATCACTTTTTGTCTTTCCCCACACTTTTGGCACACAACATTATTGTTCTTGTCAATACAACTGTCGCAAACCTTTCTATTAACGCATAAGTTAGGTTCATGAAGTAAACTACCGTCTTCCAGCTTCTTCTCCTGTCTTGTTTCCAAATCATAAAAAATAAACAATATGTTCTTCATACTGGGACACCCTGTATCCTGCTGCATATAACAATGGTGCGGCTGCGGCTGATGTTTCTTGCAAATCGTACAGAACTTCTCGCCACAAGTATGTGGTCTGTCTGCTTTTACAACTATAAGGCACGCCGGGCATTTCCTAACACTTTCGCATACCGAACCTTTGCCGTATGATCCAACCTTCTTATGGTTCTCGAAACATCGAGGTCCTCTGAACGAACGCAAACACTCGGGGCACTTGATTTTCATATTGTCTGTAGGGCATGCTGGAGATTGTTGACACCCCGCGCATGTACCGCCACATCTATGGTCTTTTTTACTATTGTAAGGAATATTACACTCTTCACAATAATAACCACAACAAAACGCCGCCGTCAATGATGTTATGACATTGTAATGTCCTTCGTGATACAGCAAATGGAGTTTCTTGGGTTTCTCCTCGCCTTTATATACCAGATCCCTGCCCTTGGATCCGTACTGATAGACTATAATTTGGTAGTCTACCAGATGTTGTTGGAAGGCCTGGATTTCGGGGATGCCTGCCCCCTCTACCGGTATAACAACGCGTGCAGCCTCCACTAGAACCCTGGCCTTCTCCGTTTGGATTTTTCCTGTGTCCTTTCTTATCTTATTGTAAATAGGATCCTTATCAGCGTGCGCAATAGCCACAACCAAGGCCCTAGGAAGGCACAAATTATCTTTATTATTTATGGTGGCAATCCCCTTCCGCATCCCACACTCTTCGTGGAAACTGTTATATTTGACCCCACGACCTTGCCCAACCGGCATTTTCACGGCTGTAACACCGAGACAGAAAGTCTCGGTGTTTAGTCCGGTGCTGTTAGATTGATATATGGAAGATATTGTCTTCCATGCATCGTCAAAAGTTACTTCACTAGCCGTTTTAAAATTCATCCAGCCATCACCGCGTGTAAAGTCTTTGGAGCAAAAACTGAGCCCCACTTGATCATTTGGGGCTACGCCCTCGGTCCCTTTCTGCAAAATGTCTTCTACAGCCCCCTTCACCCACTTCATGGGATCCTCGCCCTCCGGGATCGGTTTAATTTTGAATTCCACTTTACGGCCAGTAAGACCGAAACGCGGAACTTTTTTCATGGAATCTTTCACTACAATAAATTTTTCCATTTTTGAGGTTATGTTAAACGCTGCTGGTACTACGATGTGACACCTGCAAAGTCTCGATGAGAACTGATTTGAGCTCGGTGTGTCGCCCTTTTTATACCTTGACAGCTGTAGTGACGTGTGCAAAAGGAAGGATGATACAGGTGTTGCGCAACATTGTGTAATTATAATTTCACATTTACATATTTTTAACGTAAGTATATTTTAAACGCCCTGTAACTATAAATATTTTTATGTTTGCGATAAAGAAAATACTATATGGTAGTATCCGCCGTCATACTTCCTTCAGCTGATTCACACACACCTAGCGTAAAAACAAATTCTATTTTAGATCTCTCTCAACGTCACATCCTTTTCAATTATTGCACCATATGACCAGCCGTTGTGGGTTCAGTTTGTTTCTCACTTTTAACGGTACTGCATCAAGAAATTTATTGTGTATTTTCAGTGCGTTTAGTGAAAAGGGCTATTGAAGAAGAAAAAGGGTGTAAGTGTATGTGTTGAGTGACTGAATAATAATACATATAAACCTCGTAAGTACGTATTTTTAGTAATACGCTTTGTTTTTTGATTTAATACTCTTAAATTAATTTTCTTCGTTTCGATAAATATTAAAGTTTTTTACATTACAAAGGCATAAAGGGCGTACTTGTTGTTGTAATTTTTCTGTTTATTTTTGCCGCCGCCACACCCTATTGATTTTGGCGCGCTGATTTTGACGTTTGATAACGATGTTTACCGAAGTTAAACGATGGGCTATTGTCCTTGTATATATTTTTAAAAAATTTTCTGTTGGAGCTTGCGCTTACACCTAATTGACGTTTGACTTAATACTTTTTTAAATTATTTTTGTTGATAGATTCTCAGAACTGTTTGCTTTTTAATCTCATCTCCAAATTTTATTCTTATAGCGTTAAGTACTTGTACATATTTTTAAATTTTTCTGTTTATTTTGGAGTCTGCGCTTACACCTAGTTGGCATTTGACTTAATACTTTTAAATTAATTAATTAATCACTATGTTTTGCATTAGATTTTTCTATTTATTTTGGAGCTTGCGCGCCACACCTAGTAATTTTAGCGCCAGTGTTTGACGTTTGATCTTTGTTTTAATTTAATACTCTTAAATTAATCGTTATGTTTTGCATTAGATTTTAATTTTTTTCTGTTTGTTTCGGACTTGTGTGAAAATTTCGATAGTTCTGCCACACCCTATTGATTTTGGCGCGTTGATTTTGACGTTTGACAGCCGCTGTTTACCGAAGTTAAACGATGGGCTATTGTCCTTGTATTTTTAAAAAATTTTCTGTTGGAGCTTGCGCTTACACCTAATTGACGTTTGACTTAATACTTTTTTAAATTATTTTTGTTGATAGATTCTCAGAACTGTTTGTTTTTTAATCTCATCTCCAAATTTTATTCTTATAGCGTTAAGTACTTGTACATATTTTTTCTGTTGGGTTAGATTCTCAGAGCTGTTTGCTTTTAGTCATCTCTAAATTTTATTCTTATAGCGTTAAGTACTTGCTGTAATTTTTCTGTTGGGGCTTGCGCACCACACCCTGTTGATTTTGGCGCCAATATTTGATGTTTAGTCTTTTAGTAAAGTAAAGTCTTTTGGTTTAATACTCTTAAATTAATCGTTATGTTTTATAATAAATCATTTAGCCATGCGTATATATATTTTATTACTATTTTTGTTAAATAATAATTGTGCGTGCGCGACAAAGGACAGTACCGCACCTTACGATATCAGCCGATATTTGCCGAAGTCAACTTTGTTTACCTAAATTGTATCATTGGATTTATGCTTGCGCTTATTAGTTAATTTTAATAAATTCTTAAATCAATACGTTTTTACAAAGGGTATCTGGTACGTGTTTAAGGGCACGTTGATTTTGACGCGTTTACGATAACAACCAATGTTTACCGAAGAACTCAACCTTCAACAATATTGTTATAAAAACTTTTAAATAAGAACTACATTTATTTTTGTATCAGTCTTTAAGCGGTGGTCGTCGCGACAACACGTATGCTGCTCCCACAACCTAGAAATAGTTTAGGTACTTACCTTACGCCGTTGGTACTGCTGGTGCTGCGCCCCTATAGCTAGTTTTGGTAAGTAAATATTCTGCTTTTATTTTTGATAAATCAATGGTGCTAATAAATTTTTAGTGGGTCCCCCGGTACGCAGGGCTAGGTGTATGGCATATGGTGAATGGCGCTCATATATGGTATTTGACTTGTGTACGAACGTCGTTCATTACGTGATCTATACCTTTGAGACAGCTTTAATTTGGGGCCCTCATATAGACATACCTACAAATAATTTTAAATACGTTTGTGGTCGTGTTGATTAAGGCGTTAGCTTGGCGATCGACAGGTCCGTGGTTCAAACCCTACACCGAACTTTTTTATTAAAAATAAATTTAAATGACGTCAGGCGGATGACGTCATGCATCCCAAATTACAGTTACCATCATTATAACGCTTGAGCTACCCGATAAGTGGCGCGCGGTAGTTCCGGAGGTAGACGTTAGATGGCGTTCGGCGTCTACGTACAGTGTTGCCGGATGCATAGCAAAATGCAACGTTGCCAAATCTAAAAATCAGAAGATTTAGGGAAATTACATATAACCCATGTTATAAGATTTACATGGGGTGGGGCGCTATGGACGGTAAAATTTCCCTAAATTTAGGGAAAAAATGGGGGTTGACCTTGGGCAAAGGTATCCTAATACCTACTCAGCGCTCAGGGATCGAAACATCTTCTGCTACGACCACGCGAAGCGTCTCCTCACATTTTCGATGCAGAACCACTTCTTCTTCATTTATTTTCAAAATTCCTTGTTTGAGGTTTAGCTCAAAACCTCTAGTGGTCATGATGTCCATTCCGAAAATAAGTTCATCTTCGATGTCTGCTACTAACACTCGATGATTAAAACAGGTGCTTCCGATAACAAAATTAAGATCTACCTCTCCATGGATGAGAGCGGAGCTTCCTGTAGCTGTACGTAGTCGCCATTGTGTTGTTTTAACTTTTTTCGATGTTTTAAGAATGTCCGGTCTGATGATAGTTTTCGTCGCACCTGTATCCAACAGCATGGTCCGGAACTCTCCATCAACAAAACCATCCACAAAAATGCTGTTGAATTTGTGTTGTAGCGAGGCGACTTGAGCAGTTTTGGTTGGGGCATGTTGGGTACAGGTCGACGTGTGCCCCTTCATTTCGACCCTTAGTAGTTTTCCGACCTCGACGAAGCCGGTTCTTCGTCTTCTCCTTACAACGGCTTCGCACGTGTCCTACCTGTCCGCAGTTCCAGCAACGAATCGGTCCCTTCTTGCCCATGTACTGGTCCATTACTTTCCGAACAATCCCTTCCACGGATTCGTCGGAACATTCGTCGATGGCCCGTACTCTTCCTAAAGACCGAGGACTTTGTTTCGCGGCCTCGAATTCTAGGGCACGTGCTAAAGCATCCACCAAGTGCGTTGGGTGGGCTAGGAGAAGCGCTTGTCTTGTCTCGTTGTCACGTAAGCCATCGGAGAATGCCTGTACTGCCAACCGCTCCATAACATTCTCGGGCGTAGCAGGGTACGCAAGGCGAACGAGACGGGCTACATCGGCTTCAAACTCCTGCAGAGACTCATTTGCCTTTTGAATGCGATTTTTTAGCTGGGAATGATAGACATGTTCCAAATGAGCTTGGCCGTACCTCATTTCTAAATGTCGTACCAATTGCTGATAATCTCCCTGTTCCGATGGTGACAGTGTCTGCAGGATATCAGTCGCATCTCCCCGCAGTGCGATAGTCAAAGCGGTAGTTTTTCAGCGATTGTCCAGCCGTTTGCTCTCGCAGCGGCTTCAAATTGGCAAAAGTAGTTGGCCCAAGCGGTTTTTCCGTCAAACTGCGGAGGTTTCATAACTGATTTTGAGGTATACCTATTTTCGACTAGTTTCGGTCCCTCCGATGTTTCTTGACATTTTGGTGAATTTGACTTCGCTATTTGTTCTTTCAAAATTTCGATTAATCTATTTACATCTTCCTCAATCTCAGTTATTTTGTCTTGTGTATCTATTATCTTTTCTTCTAATTCCTGTATTTTATTATTAAAGCTGGCCTGTATATCTTTAGAATTTTCGATGATCTTATCTTCTAATGTATTGATTTTAGTATTCAAACTTTCTTCTAAATTAATTATCTTACTGTTCAAATTGTCGTTTAAATTTTCTTGCAAATTCTTCAATGACGAGTCAAGATCACCTTCTAACTCAAAACAAAATGTGTCAGGATCCTCACCTTCCTCGATCAGAACATCTCTTAGTCTTGCTTGTAAAATGCTTTTTTTCCCATCTGTCTCACATTCTCTCTCTTCCAGTATGCATTTTAATTCCGACACTTTCAAGTCCTTCAACAATTTTTTCGAAGCCATTTTCAGTCTTATTTATTTTTTTTTTAGTCTATCACACACGCCACACTTGACACCAATTGTTACGTTTTTCGTCGGTTCCGTGTGGATAGAAAGTCACAATTTATTTAAACACTATTTATTTAACACTAATTAACAAAAACAATAACGATAAAAGACTTATAGAACTATTTACAAACGATTTATGACTAAGAATTTATTTTGAATTTTAGCGCGTCAACTGCACTGGTATATTTATAACTGCCCTCTCTAGGCCACTGCCGCCGGCTTTTATACCTACAGCAAAAGAAATCTAGAATAGTCCATAGATCGTTAGGCGCATAGAGAAGGTTTTCGAATGTTCTCGTATGTACTAGTCCATTCTAGTGGGTCTCGATTCTTCTCGAACGAATGAATCATTGCGGTGTCTATGCGATGTTAAGGTCATCCGAGGGCGGGCCATATTGTGAGGTTAGGTCGAGTCCACACCGGCTCGCAACAGTACATTAGAAGTTGTTAGAAGTTTCTCGAGAACTACAATATTTAGATAGGTGATTTTTTGCACATCAATGAGATCTATTCATTAAAAATATTCTTAATATGGCGGCATTTCCGGAAATATCGGAAGTTCACAACAACTTTCTTATTTTAAATAGGTGCCTCCATTTTTTATTACATATTTAAATTCTCATATATAACAATTTATGAATTTTTATATCAAGCACTTTATACCTAATATTAACCGCTTTTGAGGAAAAAAAAATATTTAAAATTTTTGGAGGAAAAAAACTGTATGTCAAAAAAAATTGTATAGTCTAAACGTCAAATTTAGTGATAACCACAGCTACTGTGACATAAAGAAAAGGTATGTGGCTATCTATTTCAAAAATTAGATTGTTCCCCAATGTCATATAATAATTATAATATTGGCCGTAGTGGTCATAGAATTGAGTTATTAAAAAATTATCATGAATAATTTTTTTTTCAAATGGAAACTTACTTTTTATATTTTACTAGTGCAAAGGTTCATTCGTTAATTTTTGATTATATATGTCCCTATACCTAAAATAATTCGTTTTTAAATTATTTAAGATTTAATTTTACAGCGTATATTTTCTAGTTTTTAACCAGTAGCCTGTCTTTAAACGCTAAGTAATGTAAAAAAATATATCTGGCCATGGTCATATTGCCACACTTTGATAAAAAATCAGTATGTCATCGATCGTCGTTTCGAAGCCAACGTGGCGCCGTTTTTTTTTCATTATATGACATATTATTAATATCAACGATATCACTAAAATATGAGATATATTTTTATAAATACACACCTTATAGAGTTTTAGCAGCAGTATTTATAATATACGATATTCAGATTATTAGTTTTTTGACCGAGGAAAATAAATTGTCTCACTGTTTGATTGTTGACATTTATTCCTTCAAATATTTTAAATATTTTTATTGTCAAAGACGGTTAATGTTGGGTATAAAGTGTTTGATATCAAAATTCATAAAATTTTACAAAAAATTCACAGTCCTTTACAAAGATGCAACCGGGGGGGCATTGAAAATGATGAATAAAAACGTAAAAATATGATTAGTGTTAATATGAGTGTATTACATACATATGTTTAAATAACTAACTTAACAAAAAACAACAGATTTAAAGATTCACTGAAAAAGTAGTAATGTTAAAATTAAATAAAACATTATCAATAATAATTATGCGATCGCACCTATCCGTAAAACAAGCAAGCAAAAAAAGAATTCTTACGGAAAATTACACTTTACGATATAATTTTTAACTGTTAAAGGCAAACCCATTTAAACACAAAACTTTTTAATACCTACTACTGTATCTAAAGACTTTTTTTAAATTACTAAATTCATAGCCACGCTTCTGTTTTCTTGGCTGTTGTGCGTCACGTCACAGATTAACAGGTCCACGTTTGCACCACAAGGCGATGCTGCAGACCACTAGGTAGACCGGTCGTAGAAATTTATGTTATACAACTTGTGGTCAATCTACACAAATATTATCAAAACCTTTTTTCTTTTAAAATGTGTTCAGATTTTTGTAAAAATATAAGTCAAAAATCCCAAAACTAAATTTGATATGAGTTTCTTGGTTTTTAACTAATATAGTGGCGAATTACAAAAATTCCTTTTCAATGAAATTAATGAGTTAAATAAAATAATTTAATAAATTACTAACTTTTTCTCGCGACTACGTTTGCGTTACACCTCGAATCGTTCATGCATTGATTTTAAAATGATTTTTTTAAGTTTTTTTTTATAATTTATTTATCATAGATGTTTTTTTATTTTTCATCTTTTTTTATTTATTAAGAGCACTAATACTCTCTTTATAGGTTATTTTATTCTTTGAAGGATGATAATTGAGGAAGATATAATTCGTTATGATGTCACTAAATAAACCCTTGTATAAAATTTATACTGTCTGGTTTATAATGTTATAATATTACATTTTCGTACAGCAAACATTCATTCCCTATTCTACTCCCCTAAGGGTATAAATTTCATAAATTCGCTTTACCTTTGTACCAATTTTATGTGTGTATAATCCAGAGGTCACCAAGTTTTATATAAATTTTACTAACTTTACCCATTTGGTTGATGAATTTAAAAAATTTCTTCTAATTCTTTTTTTGTAGGATTTCATTCTTCTAGACCAAATAGTAAAGAATTTTCATACAACAAACCGTTTCGAGATAATTTTACTCTCTAAGAGGATGAATTTCCTAGGATCGCTTTGTGTAGCTAATTCACTAATGTCGTTTAAACGAATCTTTGTGCTAATATTTATATATGTAAAGCTGGCGGCATGAACTCACTCTAAATATCTAAAAACGTAATATATAATCTAACTGACACACCACTGACAATGACAAATAATTTATTTCTGGAGGTATTGTGTGTAGGTGTGTTTCAGGTATGTTTTAGTATTTAGTGGTTTTACACAAAGAAATAGCCATTAAGCACTATAAAAATACTTTATAACAAATCTAGACATATATGCCTTTCATTTTAAAAAAGAAGGTGGTAGAGCGGTTTCGGCGGGATGGACGCAACAAAAAAACCCTTTGAGCTTTTATATATGTATGGATTAATTATTTTTCCAACATATTTTACTTTGCAAATTTTTATAAATATTCAGACTCGCCAATATCGTACTCCACCGTGTCCATCCTGTTTAGCCAAACCACAGACTAACCTAAACAGATGCGACAAACAATGCAAATGTGAAAATTACATTTTGGCGAATGCGCAAATGGCTTTGGCCAGGCAAATTTTTCCGTTAGATTTGTCATATAGGCGAATTTTACAGCGGACCAGCAAAGTAACCTCCATTCGTTTACTAATAAGCCACGCCTCCTTCGTGTAGAAAATAGAGAGGGAATTTTGTAGTTCGGAATCAAATAGAGATGATTTTAATTTCATTAGTTTTTTTTTTTCAATTTTTTGATACATTGCAAAATCTATACCTACTAATATATAAAATTAAGTGACTTCCGACTCACTGATTAATCACGATCCTGCTCAAACCCCTCAACGTAAGAAGCTCAATTTTTGGCATAGGTTGATTCTAGGGTGTAGAGGTTCGAAAGGAAGAAATTTTCGAAATTCAGTTCCAAGGGGTGAAACCATCCCTCAAATATTACAATATTTTTTATTTAAAAAACGGTCAAGTTTCCGAAAAAACGCTTAACACGTATATGTTGTTTTGTTTTTATAATTTAAGATTTTTTTTTTTTTTTTTTACAGGGTGTTTCGAAAAAATCTGGTCATTGATTGATCACAATCCTGCTTAAAGCGCTTGACGTAAAAAGACGATTTTGGAAAACAGATTGACTTTAGGGTGTAGAGGTTCGATAAAGAGGATTTTTCGAAACTTAATTCAAGGGAATTGAAACCACCCACCAAATATTAGAATATTTTTTATTTAAAACCGATGAGTTTTTCGGAAAAGCTCTTAAAAAACCTATATTTTATTTTGTTGTTTTACATGTTACAAGATTTTTAAAAATTTATACAGGGTGTTTCATAAAAATATGACCATTGAGTAATCACGATTCTGCTTAAACTGCTTGACGTTTAAAGCTGATGATTTTAACCAAACGGATTGACTGTGGGTGTAGAGATTCCATAAGGAGGGTTTCTCGATTCCAAGAGGGTGAAAATGCCCTCAAATATTACAATATTTGTTATTTGTAGCGTTTTTATTTTTCTTTTTTATAAAATTCCAAATTTTAATATTGCTGGCGCCATCTATTCGCTAGATGTTAAACTTCATTCAGTACAGGTAGCGGTTCCTTTCCATAAAAACAAATTTCATTCAGTATAGACGATAGAGTTCACTTAATTGCCTTTGGTCATATGACCTGTCAATTCGAAGACTTCCGTTTTGCGAAAAGGAGGAAGGAGGCTTTTTTCGAGAGATTGAGATCAGAAAAAGACGCGTGGTTCAGCTTCCGACGAATCTCAGAGAAAAAGGGCTTTCTGAAACACTTTTCCTAACAGTTAGGCACGGGTATCCAAAAGTGGAGATTTGAAATCCTGTAAAATATACTGTTCAGAGCCTAGTTCGTATTTTTTGGCCTTTTTCTGGAATAAGATCACAGTAAGTGTATCTACCATTTTGTATCGCCATGTCTAACTAAGTTTTATTTCAGTTATTCTCGTTTTTTATTTATCTTGATAATGTTTGATTGTGCATTACTGGTTTTGATCAGCATATAGTTTGGCTATATTTTTGGAATGTGTACAGCTGATTTTCAGACCGTAAGTTATTTTTGGTATTTGAGTTTTTTATATAGAGTAACTGGCGTATAAGAAATTGACGTATAAGTAATTGGCATATGAGTAACCACTTTTGAGACAGTATTTATGACTCTACATTTATTCTACTGATATCGAAGACTCCTGCTACTATCGAGGAGTCTACATCCACTTCCGTTAGTCTGAGACTGCCTGCCTACCTGTTCACTACGTCACAAAATAAAAAAAAAATACAGATAAGTTCTAAGTTCAACACAAAAGGTATTCCCTAAATTTTTTACTTTGAGACAATATTTTGAATATCTCTGTAATTTGTTGTCATTTATTCCATATATTATAGTCAAAATTACACCTTTTAGTTACATTATAAGTCATGCTTTTGTCATAACGGTGCGTTTTACTTCAGTATGATCTTTTATTTGAGAATCGCTAACACGGATTCATTTTTGAGGGTTATTGTACACGACTTGTTTCGAAACATCATCGTATTGGTACTTACATAAATTTCACTTGTTTATATATTACGTAGTATAGTATACTGGAGAGAACTTTAACTAAATTTGAGTTTACTTAAAGTAACTAGCGATTTCATTGGGATAATTGAAACTGGGTTTTAAACTGATTGATGATTGTGTTCGTTTTTAAATAAATGTTCAACGTTGGATAGTTATATCTGACTTTTATTCTATATGAACATAATAGACCCTTATTGCTGTTGATTATTTTATTTAGCTATTTCATGATCAAATTTTCTTACTGGTTTCTTACTTTACCTTTTCATACAAAGTAAGTGGCGCCCTTTTACTGTCTTTGACCATTACTATTTGAATACTTAACATCAATTTTAGAATCTTTGCAGCCTATACATTATTACTTTCATTTATTATTTAACAACATTATTAAGTCACCACAGGTCAGAAGCCTTACCTACGAACCAAGCTCTCCTCTAACCCTGAGCTACGGATACCTTTTTCTTTCTGTTTGAGTGATGACAGAAAAGTCGTCACACAAATAGAAGAATAAATAATATGACGGCCCTGTCACGTGGGGCTTTACTTGGTTTAATTGGCTCGACTTAGTTTAATTGGCTCAATTTAGTTTAATTTGCTTCACTTATTTGGTAGACTTTGTAAAATAATTTTTGTTAGGCTCAGATAAATTTTCTATAAGGCAAAGACTATAGTTTTGAAATTTTGTTTTCATTGTTTCTGTAATTGAATTCTAATGGTTTCAGTTCAACAGCAATTTTTTTTGTTTTATAAATTCTTGAGGGTGTTTGTTTATCTATTTGAAACCCGGATAAATGACTTGATACGTATTTCTGACTACATTTTTTGTTGACGTTTCGATTTTGATTTAAATATACAGGTATGGTTATATTTTGAATATACAGAGTGGACATAATTTCAGTATACAGGGTAGCACTGTTAGTATTTCATAAAATTTTGGAATTTGTTTCGAATAAGCAATACGTAACT